>NC_092742.1:31159217-31847967 GCF_047496795.1 Chiloscyllium punctatum
CTTTGGACTGTGGGAGGAAACCGGAGCACCCCGAGGAAACCCACGCAGACATGGGGAGAATATGCAAACTCCACACAGACAGTTGCCCGAGGTGGGAATTGAACCCAGGTCCCTGGCACTGTGAGGCAGCAGTGCTAACCACTGAGCCACCGTGTCACCCTCATATGGAAATTAGACAACAAATTTGTTGGTGGAGGCAACATACAGCACATGAAGGTCATGGCTTCCTTCATCCCTAGAAGTGTAAGATTCAAAGTAAGTAAATGTGCGATTAATGGCCTCCACTGCACTGAATAAGGGAGTGCCAGATTTCAATACTTGAATGCTGTTTAGATCTCTTTCTGGATAGTACATGCAGAAATATCGAATGAGAAAAAGATTAGGCTGTTCAGTGCTGCTAACTTTCATTAAATCATCTGCTTTTATTTGGCATTCGGTCTTACGGATGAAAATGGCAACTCAGTGAGGCACCAGAGAGCATCAATGGCATCTGCAAGACATATTTTAGTAAGAAGCAATATTTTCAAAAGTGAAATGGGAACCTCGGAGGTAGAAGTAGAAATAAGAGAGCCGTTCCTGAGGAAGGGCTTTTGCCCAAAATGTTGATTCTGCTGCCTCTCGGATGCTGCCTGACCTGCTGTGCTTTTCCAGCACCACACTCTCAACTCTATTCTCCAGCGTCTGCAGTCCTCACTTTCACCTAAATAGAGCATTTGGTCCATTGGGCCCTTATTAGCTGTTTGACAGAGCCATTTAACTTAGTCCACACACCAACAGATAAAAACTTCTAATAATTAGATTAGCTTACTTACAGTGTGGAAACAGGCCCTTCGACCCAACAAGTCCCTACTGAGACCCATTCCCCTACATTTACCCCTTCACCTAACACTACGGGCAATTTAGCATGGCCAATTCACCTAACCTGCACAATTTTGAATTGTGGGAGGAAACCAGAGCACCCGGAGGAAACCCACGCAGACACAGGGAGAATGTGCGAACTCCACACAGAGAGTCACCAGAGGCGGGAATTGAACCCAGGTCTCTGGCACTGTGAGGCAGCAGTGCTAACCACTGTGTCATCGTGCCGCCCACAATAATAGCCAAATATGTGGGAAACGATTGTGCACTTCTCTCTAGACGGAAAGGCATTCAATAGTCATTACTTTGTGCCGTCTATTCCTTCACCAATTATGTATCCAAACTACAAACAACTTTTTACTCTGATTTGCTTCATTTTTTAAAAATGCATTTGTTAATTAATATTTGCTTTCGCTGTTATTTCATCAAACAGCTTAATCAGCTTACCCAGACACAATTTGGCTGAAGTAAATTGGGCTGGCTATTGCATATTAATCCATGATCTGAGTGAAAATTTATTTTGACCTTGACAATAGGTGTATTAGTCTTGCAAGAGCTGATAAAAAAATCAATAGGTCTTTAGTTACCATATTTATCCCTTGGCATTTTTTGCAGCATTTGAAATTGGTCAGGCCTCTTGGATGTTTCTATATTGAAGAGGTATGAAAAAAGAATATGATAAGAGTGCTGCTAACCCCACTCTTCCATAAACAACAAAGGATACATCAGATTTGGATGTGGGAGTTGTTTGACTTTCAATATTGCTGATCTATTAAGCATTCTGTTTCTATACATTGTTGTTATATCTAGTATCTCCAGTTTCCTCTCTTCTAACTCTGACTTAAAGTTCATCCTTTTTCTTTTATGAAAGTACTCAGATCAGACAAGTCCTCTGCCTTCATCAGACATCCTTTATTGCTGCTACTTGACTCTACAATTTCTTTAATTTTTTTATCCTCATAAAAGATTTTGTTTTTGTTACGTTAGCTGCTAATCTTGCCCATATTTTCTCTTTGTCTGTCCTCCTGTTTTCTGGCTGATTTTCTATGGCATTTATAATCTGATAATTGTCAAAAATTTGTTTTTTTTTCATGCTTTCTAGACACTCTTTACAATTCCTAAATATTTCCTTTATCATCCTAAGAGCTTGAGATCTGCTGGTCCTCCTTATGCCAATATATCTAACTTTTACACATGGTATCTCCACCCTGAAGGCCTGCTATTTATTGTTTACTGTTTACCTGGACAATCTTTGTTTCGAGCCCACCCAAGTCAAACATGGAAGTTGGTTATTTCTGACCTTCTTTTTTTCCTTTGCTTTCTTCTATAATAACTTTGAATGAATTCTATTACGATCACTATTACCCAGATGTGCTCCCACTGAAACACACTCCACGTCCCTTACCTAATTCACCAGACAAACTTCAGCACCGTTCCTTTTTTCTTTAGGATAAAAGCATACTGATTAAGGAAGTTCTAATGTATCTATTTTAGGCATCCTTCTCTCTCCTTGGCCTTATGCATTTTTTCCTTTAGGTTCATACTAGGGTAATCAAAGTTCCATTCTATTACTGTTCTTTCATTGTCATTTCTTTTAAGTATTTGTATCTATATCTCAGAATTTGGTTCTCAGTAGTGTAGCAGCTTCTTTTCAATTTCTTAATAGTAAATGAATAGATTTCGTTTTTGAATCTGCTGCAGAATGGTAATACTATCCTTAATCATTATTGTCATACTCTTCGGTTTTTCTTTGTGCTTCTCTATCCCTGTTGAATGTATTGTTGTCCCAAGTATTTAATTCACAGTCCTGTCCAAAGTCTCCTATTGGCCACAATGTCATAACTTGTGCACACCATCGATCATATTTGTAATGTTGCTTAACATACATTCATTCCAATGACAGTATATTCAGTTTTTCTCTTTTCTGTAAATAATTTGTATACTTTTAAAATAGGTAACAGGAAAAGTTTCACCACCCTGCACTCAAATGTTTCTTATTTGTTTATTCCTGAGAATCACCCTTAAAATTGCCCATGAGATCTAATAATAACTTGCAATTATATATCACATTTAACATGGCAAAACATCCAAGGCTGGTTCACAGGAGAGTCATCAAATAAAATTTGACACCAAACTACATAAGGACACATTAAGATAGATAATCAAATAGCTTGGTGAAAGAGATAAGTTTTAAAAGATACTATTAAAGGAAGAGAGACAGACAGGTTTGGGTGGAAATTACAGAGTTCAGGGTTTAGGCAGCTGAAAGCACCAGATGGAGATCTGAGACCAGAAGCTTGGGAAAGATGTCAGAAAATTCCCGTGTCTTTCTGCCGACAACAAGAGGGCTGTCTATCATTGCTTTTCAAAACTAGGGATTTAACATTACATTTACATAACAGTTCCCATCATAGACACTCAGGATGATTCTGACCCCTCCCCCCCCCTCACCTTCATTTACCACATGTCATGAATGACTGACGGGTTCCACAGAAAGTTGCTTGAGACCTAGCTTTTTTGTTCGATTCACAAAACACTTCTTCTCAAAAACCAAAAAGAATTTTAAAGAAATACAACTTTTTGGTATCAAAACAGGCAAGTCTTATTCAGAGAGGCTACAAACGTGAGGATAGTAGTAGATTCTGACGCTTTTCCAAGGAGCTATTGGAGCTGGAAGCAGACAGCTGTGTTATGTATCTGTGCTGTACTCAACCTGTGAATGCATTAACAAATGAAATGCTCATCAGTTCTACAGAACTGACATCACTCTCCTGGGTGAACACAAATGATATTCAACAAGAAAGGTAGTTAACAAAAAAATCAAGAACCTTGTGGATAATTCTGCATTGGGTTAAAAATATGTATGTAGCTGCATGGCTTAAAAATACTTGTGAGCATTTATTTTCGATCTGTGTATAAATATAAAAATTCTGCTCAATCTAGTACTGTACCTATTTACATTGAAAATTAAAATATTTAAATAAACTGCCTTAGAACATAGAACATTACAGCGCAGTACAGACCCTTTGGCCCTCGATGGTGCACTAACCTGTGAAACCAATCTGAAGCCCATCAAACCTACACTATTCCATTATCATTCATAGAGTTATCCAATGACCATTTAAATGCCCTTAAAGTTGGCGAGTCTACTATTGTTGCAGGCAGGGTATTTCACGCCCTTACTACTCTCTGAGTAAAGAAACTACCTCTGACATCTGTCCTATATCTACCACCACTCAATTTAAAGCTATGCCCCTCGTGCGAGCCATAATCATCCGAGGAAAAAGGCTCTCACCGTCCGCCCTATCTAATCCTCTGATCATCTTGTATGTCTCTATTAAGTCACCTGTTAACCTTCTAATGAAAACAGACTCAAGTCCCTTAGCCTTTCCTCATAAGACCTTCCCTCCATACCTGGCAACATCCTGGTAAAGCTCCTTTGAACCCTTTCGAATGCTTCCACATCCTTCCTATAATGCGGCAACCACAACTGTACACAACACTCCAAGTCCGGCTGCACCAGAGTTTTGTACAGCTGAAACATGACCTCATGGCTCTGAAACTCAATCCCTCTACCAATAAAAGCCAACACAGCATACACCTTCTTAACAACTCTATCAATCTGGATGGCAACTTTCAGGGATCTATGCACATGGACACAGAGACCTCTGTGTTCATCCACATGACTAAGAATCTTGCCCTTAGCCCAGTAGTCTGTCTTCATATTACTCCTTCCAAAGTGAATCACCTCATACTTTTCCGCACTAAATGCCATTTGCCATCTCTCATCCCAGCTCTGCAGCTTAGCTATGTCCCTGTGTAACCTGTGTCCTTCCTCACTGTCCATAACTCCACCGACTTTATTGTCATCTGCAAATTTACTAACCTCATCCAGGTCATTTATAAAAATGACCAAAAGCAGTGGCCCAAAACAAATCCTTGTGGTACCCTCCTTGTGGTACCCCATTAGTAAATGAACTCCAGGATGAACATTTCCCATCAACCACCACCCTCTGTCTTCTTTCAGCTAGCCAATTTCTGATCCAAATCACTAAACCACCCTCAATCCTATGCCTCCGTATTTTCTGCAATAGCCTACCATGGGGAACCTTATCAAACGCTTTCCTGAAATCCATATACACCATATCAACTGCTTTATCCTCATCCATCTCTTTGGTCACCTTCTAAAGAACTCAATAAGGTTTGGGAGGCATGACCTATCCTTCACAAAACTGTGTTGACTATCCCTAATCAAATTATTCCTTTCTAGATAATTATAAATCTTATCTATTATAATCCTTTCCAAAACTTTACCCACAACCGAAGTAAAGCTGACTGGTCTATAATTACCAGGGTTGTCTCTACTCCCCTTCTGAACAAAGGGGCAACATTTGCTATTCTTCAGTCTTCTGGCACTCTTCCTGTAAACAATGACAACATACAGATCAAAGCTGAAGGCTCTGCAATCTCCTCCCTATCTTCCCGGAGAATCCTAGGATAAATCCCACCTGGCCTGGGGATTTATCTATTTTCACACTTTTAAGAATCGCTAACACTTCCTCCTTATGAACCCCAATCCCGTTGTGTCTAATAGCCTGTACCTCAGTATTCTCCTCTGCAACATTGTCTTTTCCAGTGTGAATACTGATGAAAAATATTCATTTCGCACCTCTCCTATCTCTTTGGACTCCATGCAAAACTTCCCACTATTGCCCTTGACAGGCCCTATTCTTAGGAGAAAGTGAGGAATGCAGGTGCTGGAGATCAGAGCTGAGAGTGTGGTGCTATAAAGCCACAGCAGGTCCAGCAGCATCCTCTGATATCCGGCTCCTCAGATGCTGCCAGACCTGCTGTGTCTTTCCAGGCCCGACTCATTCTTTCTTTTAGTCATTCTTTTATTCCTGACACAGCTATAGAAAGCTTTAGGGTTTTCCTTGATCCTACCTGCCAAAGCCTTCTCATGCCTTCTTTGCTGTCTCTTTAGGTCCTTCCTGGCTAACTTGTAACACTCAAGCAACCTAACTGAGCCTTCACGTCTCATCTTTACGTATGCCTCCTTCTTCCTCTTGGCAAGAGATTCAACTTCTTTAGTAAACCACGGTTCCCTCGCTCGACCACTTCCTCCCTGCCTGACAGGTACATACTTATCCTTTTGTCTTATTGAATTCTTCGAGGAGGTGACCAAGCATGTGGATGAGGGTAGAGCAGTGGATGTAGTGTACATGGATTTTAGTAAGGCATTTGATAAGGTTCCCCATGGTAGGCTTATGCGGAAAGTCAGGAGGCATGGGATAGAGGGAAATTTGGCCAATTGGATAGAAAACTGGCTAACCGGTTGAAGTCAGAGAGTGGTGGTAGATGGTAAATATTCAGCATGGAGTCCAGTTACAAGTGGAGTTCCGCAGGGATCAGTTCTGGGTCCTCTGCTGTTTGTAATTTTTATTAATGACTTAGAGGAGGGAGTCGAAGGGTGGGTCAGTAAATTTGCAGATGATACAAAGATAGGTGGAGTTGTGGACAGTGAGGAGGGCTGTTGTCGGCTGCAGAGGGACTTAGATATGATGCAGAGCTGGGCTGAGGAGTGGCAGATGGAGTTCAACCCTGCCAAGTGTGAGGTTGTCCATTTTGGAAGAACAAATAAGAATGCGGAATACAGGGTTAATGGTAGGGTTCTTGGTCAGGTGGAGGAACAGAGGGATCTTGGGGTCTATGTACATAGATCTTTGAAGGTTGCCACTCAGGTGGATAGAGTTTGTAAGAAGGCCTATGGAGTATTATCGTTCATTAGCAGAGGGATTGAATTCAAGAGTCGTGAGGTGATGTTGCAGCTGTACAGGACTTTGGTTAGGCCACATTTGGAGTACTGTGTGCAGTTCTGGTCGCCTCACTTTAGGAAAGATGTGGAAGCTTTGGAGAGGGTGCAGAGAAGATTTACCAGGATGTTGCCTGGAATGGAGAGTAGGTCGTACGAGGATAGGTTGAGAGTTCTCGGCCTTTTCTCGTTGGAACGGCGAAGGATGAGGGGTGACTTGATAGAGGTTTATAAGATGATCAGAGGAATAGATAGAGTAGACAGTCAGAAACTTTTTCCCCGGGTACAACAGAGTGTTACAAGGGGACATAAATTTAAGGTGAAGGGTGGAAGGTATAGGGGAGATGTCAGGGGTGGGTTCTTTACCCAGAGAGTGGTGGGGGCATGGAATGCGCTGCCCGAGGGAGTGGTAGAGTCAGATTCATTGGCGACCTTTAAGCGGCATTTGGATAGGTACATGGATGGGTGCTTAATCTAGGATAGAAGTTCGGCACAATATCGTGGGCCGAAGGGCCTGTTCTGTGCTGTATTGTTCTATGTTCTATGTTCTATGTTCTATCCTAGAATCCATGGTTCCCTTGCTTGTCCACTTCCTTTCCTGACTTGGAACTTGTTCACCTTAGCTTTGCTGTAAACTTCAATTATACACCCATCATGAAGACTAAGACCACTTAATATAGATGGTTTGTAGACTTTAGAGTTATTTGGATAATTACGCATCCAAAATAATCTTGCATTTGCCCAAAGCCAATAGTATCACTTCTCACTAACAGCCAGCAAACTGATTATGCCATTACTTGCTAATCATGAGTAATCTTTCTCAGGCAGTTGTTGCTTTCTGGAAATAAAAGGATGAAAATGAATCATTATTATGAATTCAAGTCTGGGCATGACACCATCTTGAAATTATTTTAAGAAATTCTAATGTGCTAGTATCAAATTCATTCACTGTTGATTTAATGGAGGTGTTATCTTGTTAAAAGCAATTGACATGGTACCTTTGTTAAAATGATAGACAGGATATGTTAGATCGCAGTGCATTAAGCTTGCAAATGTCATTTCTATGCTAATAATTACATGTCACTCTTTCTTCATAATGTGAAATTCACTGGATTTTAAGTTATTTTGTCTCTTCTATTAGGTCAAAGATGCCATCTTTATTTTCAGACAATATGACCTATATGCTCATATCTCTCTTTGAAATACCAAGTGTTTACATTTCTTTACAAATATCAAGAGTATTAAAGGAATTTTTTAAAGTTAAACAACTTGTACCATGTGACTCAAAGTTAGAGAATCTCTGAACCTACCTTAGAACATTAATGAAACCTGATCAAATATTCCAAAGGTTGACATAGCCTCCAAAATATTGACAACCAAACATCACCAAGGACTTATCTATTATATGCAATTACAACTTGTTACAATGGGATGTGGTTTGTTATAACTTGAACAGTAGGTACAACCAATATCTTATTCATTGATTGTAGGGACAACCCAGAAGAACACAAAAGCTTAATGTGTAACAATGAAAGAGTTAGTGATTTCTTAAGGGGATTTCAAGAGAAATTTATAGATCAGAGTGGTCAGGGAGCATTTGCTGTCACTTATAATTTTGAGTTCTTTTTACAACATTATTTTGTCAAGTCATTTGTTCATTATTTTGTTCCATGAAGAGAATCACTTAATTTTAGAATTCAGTGATATGTGTGCACAATTATACAATGTCTCTAGATTCTCAGTACTTCCTGTAAAGAAATTTCAAAATGATAGTTCAACTGACTTAACTAGTGAATAAAAGAAACATAAGAAGCAGATCCTAAGTTCCATATCTGGTCCTTGTTGTTCAACAAGATTGACCCTTCAGAACAGGTGGGAAAGAGGGTAACTGTCAAGACAAAATGGTAAAAAAAAAACTGGCTGTTCATATATAAAAAAGAAAATTATTGGTAAATTACCTTTGGAATTTTCTACAGTCAATTGATGAAGGTTTTTTAATATGTTAAAAAAATAGTATGACACTTCAGAAGCTTGCTCTATTAGGCCACCTACTGGCTACAACTATACTATCACAGACAACTGCAAAATTAAATGGGAAATTTTGACATAGCAAATTATAATGAAATGGAAAAGTGTTCAGAAAACTCATGAAGACTGGAAGTAGCAGATTTACTTATGATAAGCACATTAATGTGTTGCCCATAAGGAATTCTCCAAGAGTTTATCTTATAATGTATCACCACAGATAATACTTAACACGCATTTTAAATTGACTCTAACAATTATTTAAACATATTTTAATTATTAATTTCGGTCATTAAAAAAGTCCATGCATATGATTTCATCAGGAACTTCATGAGACACCTTCTTTTTGCTTTTTCTTATTGGCAGGAAAATGTTACAAATACTGACCAACTTGGTTGGGTTATCAAAAACTGGACATAGAACATAGAACAGTACAGTACAGGCCCCTCGGCCCTTGATGTTGTGCCGAGCTTTTACCCTACTCTAAGATCAAACAAACCAACATAACCTTCTTTTTACCCTCAACTGTGTGCCGATCCAAGAGTTGCTTAAACGTTCCTATAGCATCCATGTAGTTTAAACATTGCTCATTCTTCAACTAATTTGTGTATTTACCAGCATTTGAAACACCTGGTCATTTGTTCGCCACAGCTTAATTTAGCCATATCACATATGCAATATGTCTGTGGGCTGTAATGTGGATACTTGTGATTGTGTAAGGTATATCATTCTTGTATTGACTGTATAAAGTTAAATTTACACTTTCATCTCATTTGACTTAATATCTGTCTGTTAATTTTTGTTTATTTTGATTCTGATTTGTGTTAAAGTAGAAGTTACTAGAAGTGAAATTAGAATCCCTACAGTGCAGATAGAGGCCATTTGGCCCATCAATTCTGTACCAACCCTCCAAACAGCATTCACCCAGACCCACCCCCCATTTATCGTGGCTAATCCACTTAGCATGCACATCTTTGGACTGTGGGAGGAAACTGGGTCACCTGGCAGAAACCCATACAGACATGGGGAGAACATGCCAACTCCACACAGATAGTCATCCAAGGTTAGAATTGAATCCAGATCACTAGCACTGTGAGGCAGCAGTGCTAACCACTGTGCCACTCTGCCACCCCAATTTGGTGGCAAATTCTTCATTTGGCCATTCTGTAAATTCGATTATTTTTAGTTTACAAATCTCTCACTAGATTTGTAACAAATCTTCACTGCCCACTAAAAAAAGCATAAAATGTCAAATTTCCATGAGGACACTCCTCCACAGATACCTATTTTACAAGGTTGTATCACTTGGAAAGGATAACACCATTTCAATTTCTGTATCTCAATTGTAATTTTAAAAACCATTACATATATTGGACACAAATACATGCAAAACAAATTTAAATCATGAAAACCATGCAGTGTTTGATATTGCATTAACTCTCCAAAGGGTGTTTGGTGACTTCAGTTTCTAAAGAACAGTATTCTAATTTTCAATCAAAGCAATGGCAATTTGAATCTCAGAAGAGGGATTTGTCCTTTGTACGTGTATACATACAGGATATCTGAGTGGCATTTCTTCTCAGTTTACTTAGTCCAAGAACTCCCCAGATACAATTACTATCTATAATTTGTCAGCAGATATGATGTTCAATAATATTTGTCACTACTAAAATGTCACTATCTAAGTGTTCTATTGTCCAGCCATGATGAGTAATACTGCTAAAACAGAACTTATAGTAATCTTTAAGAAAACTAAAGTTGTTGAGATTTAGTAGCTTGAGTCATAATAAGAAGGTTTTGTTGTTTTTTTTCTGGGATAAAAAGCTTAAAGAAATGAGGAACACATACTGTTTTGGAGAAAATTATTAATGTAAATTTGTAAATTCTTATTGGATATTTTGGAAGATCCTACATGTTGATAGGCTGAAATATTAATTGAGCCAATAAAAAAAGGGAAGGCAACAGATTGAAAGTCTTCAAATCAATTGACAACTTCTAAATCATTAAGAGGTACTCTCAGTTGGCATCATGAATGAAGAGGACTGAAGCCTTTGTATAAATGAGACTGGGTTTAGAATGTTTAATAAATGTTGTGGCATGGTGTTATTCATAATTCGTAAAATTTTGGAAACTTCCCAGAGTATGATCATTATCAAACTTCTTTAATTAAAGTAACAAGAATATAATTGAACCTTTATATGTTGCTGAGTTTAAAAATTATGAGGTAGAGATGTATCAAATCAGGAGTTACTGAAGATAGCAAGTGAATTGTTGGAGAACCAAAAGATGGGAGTTTCAATGTTTGTGTGAAAAAAGCCAGAAAGTTTGATGAGTATTAACAGGGATTAGAGAGTAAAAATAATCTACACCAGTACATATATATTTTTTAAAATGTTGGTTAAGTTACTGGTGTTTATGGAGGTTATGTGCAGTAATACTGATGGATTTTACTAAAATTGGTGCATACCGTAATGTGAATCCTCTTTGTAGCTTATTATAGCAACACACTGCATGGATAGTACATGTAACACGAAGATACTCTTGAAAAGTTCAACACATGTATGTGTGAACTTATCTGTCACTTCATTTTTTGAATACAGCAGGCTACAAATGAATCACAGGTAACTGGAAACTTTGACAGTTGCATTACTAAACATCCATGCACTGACATTTCTATTGTTAAAAACAACTTATTTGGTTCCAAAAGACAATATTGTGACTTGATGAATTGTTTCATTAGAGTTAGCATTTTGTCATTTTCAATACTTGTTTTGCTGTGCACAGTAAAACTAAATGTTTATGTTTGATTCATATTTATCATAACCAACACTAATTCATATACTTTAGCAATTTTGCAATTGTTCAATTTTTAAAATTCCAATTGTTTCAACTTCAGAATAAAAATCTCCAAAACATTCTAGTGTACCTTGATTTTCTTTTCAAACTCCAAAGTACTGTGATATGCCATTTAACTTAGCATTCTTTCTTGATTTCTCATGACAATTGAAAGGAACCCTTACAGCTGTAGTATATCTCAGTAACCTGTAAATTATCAATGTACAGTTGCGTATGAATTTTAAGACACTTACTTGGTAGCATGCAGATTCTAATTATTCCCCGACTATTGCATAGAGAATCTGATTTCAGGTTAGTAAAAATCTCAGGGATATTTACATAAGGTAAACTGTCAGAGTTTTAAGAGCATTTACTATAGCCCCCACCACATGTATAAACCATGTTTCAATGGGCAAAATATAGAGATTTATAAGTATGTCTGAATGAGCAACGTCTGCTTTCTGTACACAACAGTAAAAACACTTTATGAAGCTTATGTTTGTTAATGCATTGACTTCTGTAACTTGTCTTCTCATCAAACTTCAATCTATAAAGAAATAAAACAAGGAAAAGCAAGATTCCAAAAAAGTGATCAGCATAATGTGAAGCGAAGCGAGTAAGCTGTCATGGAAAAGATCGTGCTGAGCTATTTTAATTTTCTGAAATTGGATAGTTGTGCAACATTAAGGGTCTGTGGAAAGAATTGTTTAAAAAAGTTCACTACAGCTGCCATTGCTTTGAAAGACGCCCGCAGACTGTGGGTAAGTTTTAACTTCTTCCACAGCTTAACGTTTCCATTCCAGGCACCACATATTTCAGTTTAAACTATTGTAGATGTTAAATGGAGGTTGAGAACTTTGCCCTTTTAATAAGTAAAACAGTTTCTTCAATGGGTGTCACAACTTTGGAGGTTATCAGCACATCACAGCCCGGGGACTGTCACAACTCTGCATCAATCACAATTGATGGATATTAAGTATACAACAACATGGCGGATATTAGATAACGCGCAGGAGGAACCCAGTCTGTTGAGTGCCTGCATCTGCTTTCCTTCAGCCTGGGAATGTGTACACAGTTTGCCAGTGCAGTTCTGCGCGGCTTGAAAGCAGGGCAAAACAAGACAGAAGGCAGAGCATGACCGACGGGGCTGCGAGCACTGTTCAATCAGATCTCATAAGCATGGGTGAGGGAAGGGGTTGAGCCTACAGTCTCTTCAACCCGCACATTCCAGGGGGATAAAGCCAAGATAGTGGCTGTCAAATACAGGGCAGTACACAATGGACACGCTACATCGGTCTGAAAAATTGCTGCAGCGTGTTCAGTGTAGATTAGATTCAGAGACGAGCCGGAGCGAAAGTCTTTGCATATGCAGGTCGTACATGATGCTACTCACTTCAAGGATGAGCCCGGGTGCAGTGGAGTGATGTGATGTAAAAAAAGGACACGTTTTGCAGCGGCTCTCCGGGACTCTCGCTCGTCCAGCTGCAAACTGACACTGGCTCGCTCTGAACATTATCATCGACGCGTTGCCAAAGATTAACAGAGTGGGGTGCATTCTGTAGATGTCTGCGTGTGTGTCTTCTGCAACGCCGCTGTTCCTCAACCCTTCCAGCTGTCTTTGGAAAAGGAGGGACGCCGAGGTGATTGAGCGCGTGGGGCAGTCTTTTGGGTGACAGCTGGAACGACCCGCGGTGGTATCTTCATTTCCGAACCGCAAGTGGACACCCATGAACGGCTTGACTCCAAAAATGCCCTGGGAGTGTGCACATACACTGGACGTCGCCTGTTGCAGCGACCGCTTGGAAGAGTGATCCTTCGTATTCGTTTAAAATTGCCGCTTGGGAAGAGTCCCACCCCAAACCCCCTTCCCCCGATCTTTCGGCTTTGCTAACTTTGTGCTTTCTCTCTGGGATTGCCCCGTACATGTGTTTGCAGGCGGCAGTGTCGTGTCGCGGCCATTGCGACTTCGAGGCAGCCTCTGGCCTCAGGGTAAACACGAACAGCCAAGTTGTCTCAAAGTGGAGACGGACAGCTCTCCTCCTACCCACCGCCCCTCTCTGTGCTGTTTCCGGAGCCCCGCGGTTCCCCTGTGTGGGTGAATAGAGAGAGAAAGAGAGAGGTTCGAGTATCCCCATGACCCAGGGAACAAGGCGCAAAAGGACAACTTCACTTTGACGAGACACAAAAGTCTGATTGGAAGATTCTAGCCGCCTCCAAGGACAAAACAAAGTTTGCGGGAGCAGTTTTGTCGTGCGGTACCCCGCTGAATTTTAATGAGTTGTGACTCTGTATTTTAACTGTGCAGGCGGGATGCTGAACGCTGACCTCTCATTGACTCTCTATCCCTGGATTCTCAACCGCTACTTCCTCACTTCCCTGTTCTTTCTTTTTCAGGTGAGTGCAGGAGTAAGTTTATCAAGCGCAGTTTTGTTCCCCCCCCCCCCCCGAGAGTGCGCGCACACACACACATCTGCCTGCTTGTGGTTTAATACAAGTTTGTTTTTCGCCTCCCTCAGCTTTCTCAGGGCGAACTCCAGAAATCAGGCGGGAGATCGGTTTTTGAGACGGGGACTGACGAGTGTCATGAGATCTGCTCGTGTCGACTACCCCCGTTACCCCCTCCACCACCACCCCCTCCACCGCCCAGGCAATTCGTGTCTCCAAGTAAGTGGCAACCATCCATGTTGAAGTCAATCAGTTCCCCAGCAGAGACTGTGTGTGAGAGACTGTGTATAATATATAATATACACACATGAGAATTGAGATGCACAGCAAAGACTGAGTGGGACTAGGTTTCGCCCTCCCTCCTAATGAGCATCTGTCTCTGACCTCAGTGAGTACAATTCGTCCCGGGGTAATAGATGTGTGTGATCCCAACCTTTCCGCCCTCATCTGGAGCTCCCTTGGCCGAGTTCTCTCGTTGCCTGGTTTGTTGTTTTGCGCGTCACTGCTGACAACACGGTTCAATTCCACTATAACAGCAACAATCACAAAGGCTCTAATTGCAAGTGTTACAGCGCTGGGAGACTCCAATTAGTTTCTGAAGAACTCTTACTGTTTCGAGATCCTTGGGCCGTTTTAGAGCACCCACAGCATGAGTGCCATTTCACCTAAGTCCAATTCATTGAGCGTAAAAATTGTAGATTTCAGTCTTTCCCAAAAAAACGTGCAACACCCATCAATTTGTAGATATATATTTTCCAGGATTCTTACTTTTCCCAATTAATTCTGCTGGGAGATATACTGTGTGAACTAAATGACATATATACTCACTAAACTGCTGCACGATAGCTTAAAGCAGTTAGCAAAATAATATATTTATTGGACAAAGTTAGTTACAATATACAGAATTCATTTGGCACCAGTCAACAGTCTCCTCTTATACTGCATAAATGCTGTTTTCCCATTGCATTGTTATTCTTGCAAATTGTCCTGATGAGTCAAACTTGAAAAGCGTTGATAATGTGTCTTTTTATGACCATGCTCAAGTTCTGTGGTAAGACGTTTTATTTAATTACAGTAAATACAGATGGTCGTTTCTGTGGTCCAGGGGAAAGGCCACTATCTGTTTCACCACTCTTTTAAAGAAGAAACATCAAAGGCTTAACCTGCGAGAGCCAACTCAGATCCATCAAATATTTAGTTGTTTTCAGACATAATTCCCCTCGGCATAAAGGTTTTTCTCGCATATCAGTGACTGTTGTACTAATTTCACATCAGTACTAGTGACATTTTTAATTCTAATTTTTACATTCACTTTTATTGATATTCATTATTCAGGGTTTCCTTTTTTCTAAGGTTTATGAACTACTGAGCGGATGTCCATGCTTTGCCTCTGCCAAACGGCAAGCTTTCAGTGAAAGCCTGCCTCAGGCTGTAGCTAGATAACAATAGATTAAGACAGTGCATGGATGGAGCAAATTACATCATTGTAGTCACGAGATTATGCAACTTCAGGTTAATAATTGTGCTGTTCATCCCATCAAGTGGAACTTGTAATAGCATGTAGAAAATTATTTATTTTTCGATGGTTGGCAGGAATATTACAAGGATTTTGGGACAATGAAGTCAAGCAGTAATCTCCATGGTCAGTTTTGTTTTTCATGTTTTTGTTCAACATTGTGCTCAATGTAATGCTGTTAATTGTAATGACTGTGCTACATGATGTGCAAAATAATTAACAATAAGCCATCTACTTGCTTGAATCTAATCTGCAATACAGATTGTACAATTTTCTAAAATCAATATATAAATTTATTTAATAAATTACTGTTGTACGTTAACATTTAGAAATCCACTTAACATTTAGAAATGACCTCAATAGGCAATGTTTGCTTTGTTTACCAACAGCTTGTAGAAGGAATTCTTTGTGAGGAAGTATGCATAATCACTGGACCTTTTGAGATAAATTACATCATTGTTGAGAGTAGTTTTGGCATGAAGTGTAAATTGAAGGGAAAGAAAACATTCTTTTAATTTCTGATTGACCTTTTTTTTAAAATGCAGGTCCATTTTCAAATAGCATTTTGGTTATGGGTTGAAATTCTAATTACCTTAGCTACTCAGAAAACCATATAATGAAGAGGAATTTGTCCCATAAACTCAGTAGAAAATAACTCTCTGATACAAGAAGCTTGAAATGGTCATTACTTATACTGAAAAAAATTTATCCTGCCCTCTGTCAGTCACAACTTATGTTTATAAAGTAACTTTGACGTAATAAAACATTCCAAAGTCTTTTACGTATGTACAATAAAACAAAATGTGAGCCCAAATAGTTTAGGTCAGGTGAGCAAAACATTGGTCAGGAAGGCATGTTTAAAAGGGCAAAAGTAGGGTTGAGAGGGGGGGAAAGTGTAAGGAATGTATTCCAGTGATCAGGTCCTAGTCAGTAATAATACCTTCCCAAAACTTTATTCACTATCTGCATAATTGTATATCTATTATTGTTGTTATCACTTAAATGTATAATCATATAAAACATTTTAACGTAAATGTTATTCAGTCGTATTCCTTATAAGGTAAACTCATTTAGAAGTGCATTGCTGTAATTTATATTTTTAATCATTAAAGGGAAACAACTATTTGTTTCCAGGTGTAAGATACAGAAAAGCCTTAAATACTCTTGCTTTCATGCATTGTTAGTGGATGCCCAGTGGTATTGTTTTCATCAAATGAGATGATGCACCCAATTCAAGGTACAATACAATGTAATGCACTGAATATTATTCTGGTAAAATTGATTCTGTCCCGTTTAACAAAACAAAGTATAATTGTTCTTAACTTATCATAAAATTGGTTCATCTAGAGTTTGATATTTGATTCAACTCCCAAGAGAAAATGTGCGCTGTAGGTAACCAGATGTACTTGTGATCGCTTTCATTTTGCAACAAATTATAGAGAATAATATCTGCAGCATGGTGTGGTCCCTCATGGTGTTATGATAGCATTGCTACCTCTAGACCAGAGGCCTGCATTCAATTTCCAGCTATTCTGGCATTGTGTAATAACATCTCTGAACAAGTTGTTGAGGAAAGATATCTACAACGTGACAGAGAAGAGCCACGCTGGACTCAAAACTTTAACTCTATATCTCTGCACTGATGCTGCCAGACCTGCTGAGTTTCTCCAGCAATTTCTATATTTGTAACAACAGGATCTGTCTGAGCTAATATAGCATTTTTCATTTTTGCCACTAAATATCTCAGTACTGAGCATAGCAAGTCCAGAATGTGCTGATTGATTGCAGCTGAAAACATGAAAAGAAGTATGCCTGAATTTACAGAAATGCACAAATCAGGCAGCAACTTCAGTAAACTGTAGATTGGTAGTTAAACATGTCTGAGATATGCCATAACTGTGTGAAATGTCATGTTGCTGTACAACTTCCTATTCATATATCCTGACCAGTTAAAGATAGATAATGCACTAAACTGCAGAAGTTAGGATGTGCTGATATCAATTTTAGTAAGAAGAGTATGCCAGAATGATTTCAGACATGGAGCATAACAATTATAGGGATCAACTGGAGAAACTGGACAATTCTCCTTTGAACAGAAAAGCTTGGAGATTTGATATAGGTACATAAGTTATCATAGAATCCCTATGGTGTGGAAACAGGCCATTTGGTCCATCGAGTCCACACAGCCCACCTAGACCATCCGACTGTAACCCTGCATTTCACATGGCTAACCCATCTAGTCTGCATATCCCTTGACACTGTGGGTGACATAGCATGGCCAATCCATCTAACCTGCACATCTTTGGACTGTGGGAGGAAACTGGAGAAAACCCATATAGACAAGGGGAGAATTTGCAAACTGTTTACATGAGGGTGGAATCAAACCCGGGTCTCTGGTGCTGTGACGCACCAATGCTAACCACTGAGCCACCATGTCACCCCATTTATGAAGTGTTTAGCAAATCATTAAATAATAAATGTAAGACATTGTTTCCAGTGGCTGATGGGTTGGTAACCTGGGGGCATATACTTAAGGTGATACACCAAAGAAGTAAAGGTGTCCTGAGGAGAACCTTTTCTCACAAATAGCTAGGAGTTGGAAAGCTGGTACAGATGCAGTGAAATCCTTTAAAGGAATTGGATAAATCATCAAAGGAGAAACAAATTATAAATGATAAAGAAATAATCAGGGTAGTGGAAATAACTGGACATTTCCTCAAAACAACTGAACTGAATGGATTTGTGTTATTCTATTCAATAGTTTTATAAGGACCCTTTTTATGGAATGCTACTCTTAATTTCTCTCAAATGACCTCTCTGGCACTGAAAGTTAGCCCTTACAAGTATGGATTCCTTCATTTTTCAATTGTTATTAAAATTTTTTTTTTTTTTAGTTTTAATCTTGTTAATTGATTAGTTTTTCTTTTTGTTTATGTTGTCTCATTCTCTTAATTTAAACTTTTATCTCACTATGATCTTGCTATACCTAGTTTGACATTCATAGAGTCATAGAGATGTACAGCACGGAAACAGACCCTTCGGTCCAACTTGTCCATGCCGACCAGATATCCCTACCCAATCTAGACTCACCTGCCAGCACTTGGCCCGTATCTCTCCAAACCCTTCCATTCATATACCCATCCAGATGGCTTTTAAATGTTGCAATTGTACTAGCCTCCACCACTTCCTCTGGCAGCTCATTCCATACACGTACCACCCTCTGAGTGAAAAAGTTGCCTCTTAGGTCTCTTTTATATCTTTCCCCTCTCACCCTAAACCTATGCCCTCTAATTCTAGACTCCCCGACCCCAGGAAAAAGACTTTGTCTATTTATCCTATCCAATAGACAATAGGTGCAGGAGTAGGCCATTCTGCCCTTCGAGCCTGCACCACCATTCAATATGATCATGGCTGATCATCCTTAATCAGTATCCTGTTCCTGCCTTATCTCCATAACCCTTGATTCCACAATACTTGAGAGCTCTATCCAACTCTTTCTTAAATGAATCCAGACTCTGGGCCAGAGCGTTCCACACAGCCACCACTCTCTGGGTGAAGAAGTTTCTCCTCATCTCTCTCCTAAATGAGCTACCCCGTATTTTTAAGCTGTGTCCTCTGGTTCGGCACTCACCCGTCAGCGGAAACATGTTTCCTGCCTCCAGAGTATCCAATCCTTATATGTCTCAATCAGATCCTCTCTGTCTTCTAAACTCAAGGGTATACAAGCCCAGTCACTCCAGTCTTTCAATGTAAGGTAATCCTGCCATTCCAGGAATTCACCTCGTGAACCTACGCTGCACTCCCTCAATAGCCAGAATGTCTTTCCTCAAATTTGGAGACCAGAACTGCACACAGTACTCCAGGTGTGGTCTCACCAGGGCCCTGTACAGTTGCAGAAGAACCTCTTTGCTTCGATACTCAATCCCTCTTGTTATGAAGGCCAGCATGCTATTAGCCTTCTTCACTACCTGTTGTACCTGCATGCTTACCTTCATTGACTGGTGTTCAAGAACACCCAGATCTCTCTGTACTGCCTCTTTACCTAAATTGATTCCATTTAGGTAGTAATCTGCCTTCCTGTTCTTGCCACCAAAGTGGATAACCATACATTTATCTACATTAAACTGCATCTGCCATACATCTGCCCACTCACCTAACTTGTCCAGGTCACCCTGTAATCTCCTAACATCCTCATCACATTTCACCCTGCCACCCAGCTTAGTATCATCAGCAAATTTGCTAATACCTTCTTCTATATGCTTAACATATATTGTAAAAAGCTGCGGTCCCAGTACTGATCCCTGCGGTACCCCACTGGTCACTGCCTGCCATTCCGAAATGGAGCCATTTATCACTAATCTTTGTTTTCTATCAGCCAACCAACTTTCAATCCAAGTTAGTACTTTGCCCCCAGTACCATGCGCCCTAACTTTGCTCACTAACCTCCTATGTGGGACTTTATCAAAAGCTTTCTGAAAGTCCAGGTACACTACATCTACTGGATCTCCCTTGTCCATCTTCAAAGTTACATCCTCAAAAAATTCCAGAAGATTAGTCAAGCATGATTTCCCCTTCATAAATCCATGCTGACTCTGATCTATCCTGTTACTACTATCCAGATGTGTGATAATTTCCTCCTTTATAATAGACTCCAGCATCTTTCCCACCACTGAGGTCAGACTAACTGGTCTATAATTTCCTGCTTTCTCTCTCCCACCTTTCTTGAAAAGTGGTATAACATTAGCTACCCTCCAATCCGCAGGAACTGATCCCGAATCTATCGAACTCTGGAAAATAATCACCAACGCTACCACGGTTTCTCGAGCCACCTCCTTCAGTACCCTGGGATGTAGACCATCAGGTCCTGGGGACTTATCAACCTTCAGACCTAACAGTCTCTCCAACACCAATTCCTGGCAAATATAAATTCCCTTAAGTTCAGGTCCTTCAGCCACTGTTACCTCAGGGAGATTGCTTGTGTCTTCCCCAGTGAACACAGATCTGAAGTACCAATTCAATTCTTCTGCCATTTCTTTGTTCCCCATAATATATTCCCCTGTTTCTGTCTTCAAGGGCCCAATTTTAGTCTTAACCATTTTTTTGCCTTTCACATACCTAAAAAACTTTTACTATCCTCCTTTATATTATTAGCCAGTTTAATTCGTACCTCATTTTTTCTTTGCGTACTTCCTTCTTAGTAATCCTATGTTGTTCTTTAAAAGCTTCCCAGTCCTCCGTTTTCCCACTTATCTTTACTATGTTATACTTTTTCTCTTTTAACTTTATATGTGTCTTAACTTCCCTCATCAGCCATGGCCACCCATGCCTCCTCCTAGGATCTTTCTTCCTTTTTGGAATGAACTGATCCTGCATCATACACAGAAATATCCGCCATTGTTCCTCCACTGTCATCCCTGCTAAGGTATTGCCCCATTGGACTTTGGCCAGCTCCTCCCTCATAGCTCCATCGTTCCCTTTATTCAACAGAAATATTGTCACTTCTGATTGTACCCTCTCCCTCTCAAATTGCAGATTGAAGCTTATTGTATTATGGTCACTACTTCCCAATGGCTCCTTCACTTCGAGGTCCCTGACCAATTCTGGTTCATTGCACAATACCAGATCCAGAATTGCCTTCTCCCTGGTCGGCCTCAGAACCAGCTGTTCTAAGAATCCATCTCTGAGGCACTCCACAAAGTCTCTTTCTTGAGGTCCAATACCATCCTGATTCTCCCAGTCTACCTGCATGTTGAAATCCCCCATAACAACTGTAGTAACATCTTTGTGACAGGCCAATTTCAGCTCCTGATTTAACTTACATCCGACATCCAGACTACTGTTTGGGGGCCTGTAGATGACTCCCAAGAGGGTCTTTTTACCTTTAGTATTTCTCAGCTCTATCCACATTGATTCTACATCCCCTGATTCTAGGTCCCTCCGTGCAAGAGACTGAATATCATCCCTTACCAACATGGCCACCCCACCCCCTCTGCCCGTCAGTCTGTCCTTACAATAGCACGTATAGCCTTGAATATTCATTCCCCAGGCCCTGTCCACTTGAAGCCATGTCTCAGTTATCCCCACAATATCGTATCTGCCAATTTCCAAAAGAGCCTCAAGCTCATCCATCTTATTTCTGATGCTTCATGCATTCATGTACAGTATTTATAATTTGTTACTGCCCTCACCCTTCCCATCAACTCCTACATCACTCAACCTTACAGCATGATCTCTTTCTGAGGTTTCTGCCTCATTGATACAGTTGTCTTTCTTGACTTCCCTTGTTCTAACTTTCCCTCCAATTTCCTTCTTAAACATCCAGTTTGTTCCCTTCCCCCCGCTACTTAGTTTAAAAGTAGCTGTGTTGCAGTAGCAAACCTGCCTGCCAGAATGCTGGTCCCTAACTTATTAAGGTGCAAACTGTCTCTCTTGTAGAATTTGTGCTTACCACAAAACATACCCCAGTGATCCAAGAATTTAAATCCTTGCTTCCTGCACCAGTTCCCCAGCCACATGTTCAAGTCCATTATCTCCCTGTTTCTGGCCTCACCAGCCTGAGGAACTGGAAGCAAACCAGAGATAACCACCTTGGACATCCTGCTTTTCAGCCTTCTTCCTAGTTCTCCAAAGTCCCGCTGTAGTATGTTCCTCCTCTTCTTCCCGACATCATTTGTGCCGACGTGTACCACCACCTCTGGCTCTTCACCTTCGTCTTTGAGGATTTCCTGCACTCTGTCTGTGATGTCTTTAACCCTTGCACCAGCAAGGCAACACACCATCCTTAAGTCCTGTCTGCTGCCACAAAAACCCTGGTCAGTTCCTCTCACTATGGAGTCCCCTATTACCACGGTTCTGTGCGATGTCTGACTCTTCCGCTCTGTCTCCATGCCAACTTTTGATTGACAGACCTGGCCGCCTCGCGGACTGGCAGTGTCATCTGTCTCTAATGTTTCCAAAAGATTCAACTTGTTCCTGACAGGTACTTCCCCCGGGGTCTCTTGCACCTGTCTCCTCTCTGCCTTCCTCATCGCCTGCTCTCTTCTGGTATGATTGGTGTAATAACCTCGCTGAAGATCTTGTCCAGAAAGATCTCGTTCTCTTGGATGAGCCTAAGGTCCTCGAGTTCTTTCATCAATGCTGCAATATGCTCTGTCAGTAGCTGAACGTGACCCTCATAATTTTATAAGCGTCTATAAGGTCACCCCCTCAGCCTCCAAAAACAGCCCAAGTTTATTCAACTTCTCCCTATAGCTCAAATCTTCCAACCCTGGCAAATATCCTTGTAAATCAATTCTGACCCTTTCATGTTTCACAACATCTTTCCGATAGAAAGGAGACCAGAATTGCATGCAATATTCCAAAAGTGGTCTAACCAATGTCCTGTACAGCCATAAAATGACCTCCCAACTCCTGTACTCAATACTCTGACCAATAAAGGAAAGCATACCAAATGCCTTCTTCACTATCCTAGCTATCTGCGACTCCACTTTCAAAGAGCTATGAATCTGCACTTCAAGGTTCCTTTGTTCAGCAATACTCCCTCGGACCTTACCGTTAAGTGTATAAGTCCTGCTAAGATTTGCTTCCCTAAAATTCAGCACCTCACATTTATCTGAACTCCATCTGCCACTTATCATTGGCCCATCTGATCAAGATCCCGTTGTGATCTGAGGTAACCTTCTTCGCTGTCCACTGCACCTCCAATTTTGGTGTCATCTGCAAACTTATTAACTATACCTCTTATGCTCTGATCCAAATCATTTATATAAATGATGAAAAGTAATGGATTCAATTTAAAATTCTTTAGACTTTGTTTTTCTTTAGCAATTAATTAATAAGGAAGCATGTTACAAAAACAGAAATTGCTGGAAAAGCTTAGCAAATCTGGCAGCATTTGTGGAGAGAAAATCAGAGATAACATTTCGGGTGGAGTGACCTTCCTTAGAACTCAGATGCTAGATACCTTTTTCAAGGCATAACACCATTTCACTGTCACTAATGTCCCTCTTGCATAAGTTTAACATACAGAAATTCAGGAGGTTAAATGGATGATAGCGAGTCTAACAAACCTTGGATGCTGTTTGTTTGTTGGCCATTGTATTAATTCTGGTCTAATGCTAAATTGTGGATGCTGCTTTAAGTTACAAATTATGAAAACTGTTAAATAAACATGATGAACTTGTAGAAATATCGATACAGACTAGCTCAAGTATTTTGTGTTGTTAGAGAGTTTTTCTTAAACTGAGCTGTCATGCTTATCTATTTTAAATTGTTATTATGCTTCCTCTTTTATACTGATTGTTAAGCATTTAAAAGATTCAGTAAGAACGTAATTGCAAAAGTTTTGCCTTTTTCAGAAATTGAACAGTTTCAACCATACAGTATATCACTGAAGATGAAAATTATTATTTTCTTCATGCTTTGTAATTTAAGAGTCTGACTTATGGAATGCTACAGTGCCTCATTTATGTATCCAATTATAATGCAATGGCAATAGCGAATGAGGTGTATGCTGACAGCCACGTCTCAACATTGCTGGTTCAATGCATAATTGGCTTGTATAAAGAACAGTTTTCTTTGACTATTAATGGTGCAATAACAGGGAAAACTGCAAATGTTCAACAGATCTGGCAGCATCTGTCAAGAGAGAAATAGAACTAGTGATTTAGGTCTGTGACCTGCAGATTTCCAGTATCTGCATTAATTATCTTTGACTCTTCACTTTTAGTTGGGCTTCTCCTTCATCTGACCTTGACAGGATGCAGAGCTAGGCTGAGAAGTGGCAGATGGAGTTCAACCTGGAAAAGTGTGAAGTGATTTATTTTGGAAGGTCAAATTTGAATGCAGATTACAGGGTTAAAGGCAGAATTCCTGGCAGTGTGGAGGAACAGAGGGATCTTGGGTTCCACATCCATAGGTCCCCCAGAGTTGCCACCCAAGTTGATAGGGTTGTTAAGAAGGCATATGGTTGTTGGCTTTCATTAGCAGGGGGATTGAGTTTAAGAACCGCAAGATTATGCTGCAGCTCTATAGAGCCCTGGTTCGACCCCACTTGGACTATTGTGTTCAGTTCTGGTCACCTCATTATAGGAAGGACGTGGAAGCTTTAGAGAGCGTGCAGAGAAGATTTACCAGGATACTACCTGGACTGGAGGTCATGGCTTATGAAGAAAGTTTGAGGGACCGAGGGCTTTTCTCATAGGAGCGAAGAATAATAAGAGGTGACTTGATAGAGGTGTACAAGACGATGAGAGGTATAGAATGGATAGCCAGAGACTTTTTCCCAGGGTGGAAATGGGACATAATTTTAAGGTGATTGGAGCAAGGTTTAAGGGTGATGTCAGAGGTAGGTTCTTTACACAGAGTGGTGAGCACGTGGAATGCACTGCCAGTAGTGGTAGTAGATTCAGATACATTAGGGACATTTAAGCAACTCGTGGATAGGCGGATGGATGATAGTGAATTGTAGGCTTTATAGGTTAATTTGATCTTAGAGTAGGATAAAAAGTTGGCCCAACATTGAGGGCAGAAAGTCCTGTACTATGCTATACTGTTCTATGATCGATGTTATATATGTTCTATCTGCTATGGCAGTCTTTGTGGTGTTTGTAGTGAATTTGTGTTGGAAATTCCAAGACATTGATCTCGTAATAAAGGAATTGTTATATTTAGCTTAGTCATCATGATGGTCAGTGTGATTTGAAGGGACTGTGAAGGTGATGAAGAAAAGTAAACCTTCTGCAGGACTACCTTTCATCTGTCACGTTTAAACCCTTCTGATGGGCATTAAAAAACTCCAGGATTGAAATTCGAGCTTGTACATTGGCATTTTATGGCAATAAAATATAATCTCAGTGATCATTGTCCAAATCTCCAATTGTAACTGACCCAATACTTCATCTCCTGATGAATGCTTAATCCAGTTGTTACATCCCTTAAATATGCGCGCGAGTGACCTTGTATAAAGTTTAACTCTCCCTTCTGCTAAATTCAATGTCTGAGAGTACAGTAAGAGCCAGGCCTGCTCCTCTTGGGAATTCCACACCACCCAAAAGTAAGCTTCTCAAAACAAACCATTGGAGCTTTCCAAGCATGATAGGCATCAGACTCTCATCCACATAATGTCAGTGAAACTGAAAGCCCAATCGTAGGTCAACCTCCAGCATTCCATTTGGGTTACACAGTCTGTGCACTATGCTTAGGTGACTGAAAATGGCTCATGAATAATTTCAATTGTCCTGGCCATCATACCTCCCTAAATCAGGGCAACAGAACAAATTATCTGTCATTTATTTTTTTTAAATCTGAGAGACGTTGCTGTTGTGTGAAAATTGGCAGTTCCTTGAAAAGTGCTAGAAAAATGCAAGACCATTATTCCATCTTTCCTTTCTGTTGATGTAAACATGCTCTGGTTTAGCAATTTTCTTAATGTACTTATTGTGTAGTTCAGCTTTAATGAAATCACAAACTAATTGTATTATATTCTTTTCCAAGCCAATGCCCTATGTAATAAAACTTCCTGCACCTTTAATAAAGTTTGTATTGGCTCAGTTGGTTAGTTTTCAATCTTTAGTATGCTTCAAATTGTTCAATTAGTCCCATGATTACTTGGCAAGAGAGTGGTAAGTTTCTACAGAGCAAATGAGTGAAGTTTTATGGTATAAAGTAAGCTTGTGAATTCAGTCATGGAGTCATAGGTTCCCTACAATGTGGAAGCAGGCCATTTAGCCCATCAAGTCACCACCGCCCCTCTGAAGAGCATCCCATCCAGACTTATTCCCCCCCTCCCCCCACACACAACCCTCCACTATCCTTGTAACCCTGCATTTTCCATAACTAATCGACCTAGCCTGCACATCCCTGGAAACTATGGGCAATTTAACATAGCCATTCCACCTAACCTGCACATCCTTCGAGCATCCGGAGAAAACCTATGTAAGCACAGGGATAATGTATAAACTTCACACAAACAGCCGTCAGAGGCTGGAATTGAACCCGGGTCCCAGGCACTGTGATTCAGCAGTGCTAACCATTTGAGCCTTTGGTTGAAATTTGATCACTTTGATTTCCCTCTTAATTTCCTCAATCAAATGCCATTGTCAAAAAAGTTATTTCATTTTAAAAGTGTTAAAAGAAATATAACATTCATTAAGTCTTGCAAGAATGTGAAATCCTATTCTTGATCAAATTCATTTGAGGAGAAATTGCTGGAATTGCTGAAAAACAGTAACTGTATTGACCTTGTCTCAGTCAATGCTGTAGCTAGAGAACTGAATGGTGAGTTAATCACAAACACCAATACATCATCTGTCTAGAAAATATATGTTAATGGTAATTTTACTTATTTTTATTACCCTAATTGCAAATGCACCTCAATCAGGAGGGGATTAAATAGAATATGAACTATATTGGAATAAAAGAGAAAACTCGTTGTGCATAACCTGACATTTAAATCAGAATACGTGTCTGTGTGTTGTGCTGTACTGTTTCTGTTCATTATTAAATATCAAACTAAAGCCAAATACATACAGAGCTGGAGGAAACTCCAATCCACCCAGTCAAAATTTTGTTTTTTGTGTATCTAGAAAAGTTGGCATGCCTGGCTCTTCTCCTTTAGTTTCATTTTATTATTTGATTTAGTTTTCAGAACAATATTCTCTACTTACGAAGCTTCTTTATCAATTACTATCATTAATGTGTTCCTTTAGTAATCTTGTAAGGAGACTTTCAATTCTGGTTAGGACAATTTCTGCTCTTACATATTCATTATTGTTATGACAATTAATCTTCCAGCTGAATTAATATTGTCAGGTGAATGAAGTATATCAAATTAAAAAAAATCCCATGTTTTGATTGGCTAGATTAGATTGAGTTTCTATAGATTGGAACACTAATCTTTAGATTCTATATTGTGTCAGGCAGATGTGACCAGATAATCATTGATAGTAATGGTAAAGGCTGTAATTTGGTGGTTTTAGAAGGCAAGTTAAAATGCCTTTAAGAAGACAAATGCTGGTGAGCACATAAAAAATGATTCGGTGTGCTACCCACCAAATTAACTTGGTGACAATTTGGTATGCTTCCCAACTTGAGTGTTGACGGTGGTCAAACAAATTGTCAATAGATTCCCAATGTCATATTTCTTAAGTTATTATGAAGTATCACCGATGAAGTGATGGAATTAATTTACTTGAAATTCTCACACAGGTTAGATCACAGCTTGCATTTAAGGAGAATTATACTTCCAACCTCCTCCTATGTGCTTCTGTTGGACTGTAAATGGTCTTTGGCTCATGAGCATGTTGAAACCAATAGCTATTTGGACAGAAACAGCATGTCAGTGGTGTGGCCAACAAGCTGCCAACTATCACATAAACAAAATCAGATGTTGGGAAACAGGGATTTCAGCTTCCACCTGACTACGTCCAACCCACTTTCACAGAAACGTGGAAACTAGGAGCAGAAATAGGGCATTTGGCCCTTTGAGCCTGTTCTGCTATTCCATATAGAGTCATAGAGATGTACAGCATGGAAACAGACCCTTCACAACAATTCATCCATGCTGACCAGCTATCCCAACCTGATCTAGTCCCACCTGCCAGCACCTGGCCCATATCCCTCCAAACCCTTCCTATTCATATACCAATCCAGATGCATTTTAAATGTTGCAATTGTACTAACCTCCAACACTTCTTCTGGCAGCCCATTCCACACTCGTGTGTGAAAATGTTGCCCCTGAGGTCTCTGATATATCTTTCCCCTCTCACCCTAAACCTATGCCCTCTAGTTCTGGACTCCTTGACCCCAGGGAAAAGACCTTGTCTATTTGCCCTATCCATGCCCCTCATGATTTTATAAACCTCTATAGGGTCATCCTGCAGCATCCAGTGCTCCAGGGAAAACAGCCCCAGCCTATTCAGCCTCTTCCTATAGCTCAAATCCTCTAACCCTGGCAACATCCTTGTAAATCTTTACTGAACCCTTTCTAATTTCTCACCATCCTTTGATAGGAAGGAAACCAGAATTGCACACAATATACCAAACGTGGCGTAACCAATGTCCTCCCAACTTCTGTACTCAATACTGTGACCAATAAAGGAAAGCATACCAAATGCCTTCTTCACTATCTACCTGCGATTCCACTTTCAAGGAGCTATGAATCTACACTCCAAGGTTTCTTTGTTCAGCAGCACTCCCTTGGACCTTATGATTAAGTGTATAAGTCCTGCTAAGATTTGTTTTCCCAAAATGCATGGCTGATCCTCTATCTCAATGCTCCAGCTCTTACAAGCCTTCTTAAATATTGCTTATTATTATTTCCCATCCCCACCTTTTTTTTTGCTCTGGAAAGCCGTATGAATAATTTATACCCTTTATCAAGAAACTGCAGAATATTTTGACCCCACCACAAAATTCAGAAAGTGACCATGCATTGTTTAAGGTTTTCCTACTTCTAGAGGGTAGCACGGTGGCTCAGTGGTTAGCACTGCTGCCTCATAGCACCAAGGTTCCAGGTTCGATTCTAGCCTTGGGGGGCTGTCTGTGTGGAGTTTGCACATTCTCCCCGCGTCTGCGTTGGTTAGCTCTGGTTTCCTCCCGCAGTCTAAAGATGTGCAGGTCAGGTGAATTAGCTATGCTAAATTGCCTGTAGTGTTAGGTGCAATAGTCCAAGGGAAATAGGACTGGGTGGGTTACTCTTCGGAGGGTCAGTGTGGAATCTAATCTAACTCTAGTCTTGTGAAATGAACACCGCTCATCCTTTGAATTGCTATTATTTTAGATTTGTTAACCAGCCTCCCACCGGCACTTGATTATCTTAGGTTTAAAAACTGCAATCAGCTTTAGAAGTTATACTCCTAAAACATGAAATTAGACTTTTCGCAACACTGTCCAGTCTAATATTGTAGATGTAATAATACACACTTATCAATTAGAAATGAGACAGATGACCCCTGTAAAAAATATCTAATTTATTTTGCACTGGCAGTAATTGAAGCAAAATCATTTAGAGAACTTTAGTAATTTTTAGGCCATATTTCAGGAGCATGATCTTTATATTTTAGAGAAAGAAGTAATTAAAATGAAAGCAAAATTATAGGCACAAAAAGCCATTTTCCTTCTGTGAGTGGGATCTGAAGTGCTTGAGCTGTAATTGCTTACACACAGATTTAATCATAGCACAAAGTGCAAGCTTTTGGTCATTTGCATTAATGTCAGAATAACTAATCCTCTACAAGTATTTTTTTAAATTAGTCATAGGTTGCGTTGAAGCTGGCAAGGCCAGCAATGGTTTCCCATTCCTAATTGCACTTGGTGGTAGTGAAATGCTGCAGTCCATCTGGTGCAGTTAGAGAGGGTGCTGCAGGACTTTGACCCCACAACAGTGAAGGAACGACAGTATAGTTCCAAGTCAGAATGATGTGTGGCAGTGATTCAAGATGGCAGCAATCTAACAGGTTTGCCTTACTGAGCTCTGCACCACAACTCAGGCAGAATGGAGCTTTTACCCTCACCATACTAGCTACTTTGGTAAATATCGGTAGTGTTAAGTTCCTAGAATTTTTATATATTCCTTTTTAGTGATTTTGAGAAGATGACTAAACGTAAAGGACCGCGTGGATCACAACAAGCATGGCACTCCCCTGCAGCAACAGGCACACCCGCAGCCATGGCGTTGACCTCCGTGGAAGCCCTGCTGGGCTTAGCTGCTCAGCAGAGTCTGGCTTCAGAGTTCATCAAACTCCGAGAAAAGATCAAGTCAACGATGGAGGAGACCTGGGCCAGGCTGGAACTGATCTCAGCCATGCTGCAAAAGCATGAGCAGGAGATGCAGCATCTCAAGAAGCATGTAGAGGAGGTCGAGCGGCCCACCCAGCATTGGAGACTGCGGCCGAATCCTCGGCAGGCTGGATCCAGGCTCTGGCGAAGCAGGTACGGGTCTTAGAGGAGCAGGTCAGTGACCTCGAAAATTGAGGTTGAAGGAAGAATATCAGTGTTATTGGGCTACCGGAGCAGGAAGAAGGGGATCAGCCAGTTAGTTTTTTTTTGAGCAATGGCTGCCACAGTTCTTGGGATGGGAAACCGAGGCAGGCTGGGTGCGGATCGAACAAGCTCACTGGGCAGCAGTGCGCCAACCTGGTTTGGACCAGTGCACCTGCCCGGTCCTAGTGTGATTCCAGTCCTATAGAGATAAGCAAAAGGTATTGGAAGCTTCCAGAACACTCGAAGGATCAGCAGGCCCTGATTTCCAAGAGATTGAAGATTATGTTTTTTCAGGACTTTTCTGCGGCTGTGATTCCTAAGAGGAAGACCTTTGATGAAGTAAAGAAGAGGCTGAGGGATCTGGATATTCAGTACTATGTAAGGTACTCGTCAGTATTACGTTTCAGCCATGGAAGGTCCGTGCATGCCTTTGATTTGTTGGAAAAGGCAAAGGCATTTTTGGACACTTTAAAATAGACTGGCTAGTTCATGCAATATGGAAAATAATGATTTTGTTTCCTGTTGTTTGCCTTGTTCATCTGGTTTTGTCCCTTTTAATAAGTTTCTTTCTCTCTTTCCTTCTTGCTTTTCTGGGGTTTGGGAAATGTTGTCGAAATATTTTTTTGGTTTGATTTTTACCAGTAATGACAGGGGTCGATGGATGAAATGCCCACTTGTCATTTCTTTGTTTGAAGGATTTATGTATTCTTTACTTTTTTTTCCCGGAGTTTGAGGGGCGGCTTCAGCCAGAAGGAGCCACGAGGGTGTTTGCGAGTTGTGTGAATGCCCCCTATGGGCAAAGGGGAAAGTTTCCTATTATCTGTTTTTTGGATTGGTTTATTGTAGGTGTAGTTTTTAGAAGTTTTGATTTGGTAGTTTCAGTAGTTATGTTTTTTAGACTCTTGAGTCTTTCATTGCTTCTACTCGGTGCAGTATGCATAGGGTTCTTCCTCTTGGTGGTTCATGGGCTGTTTCAGATGGCTATGGCTGGTTGCTTGTTTAAATGGTGCACCTGGAATATTAAGGGGAGTCACTTGCCGATTTAAGAGAAAGAAAGTACTTTTGAGTCTTAGAAAGGAAAGACCTGATGTCACTTTGTTGCAAGAAACTCATCTTGATGACAAGGATCATCCGAAGTTGCAGCAACGAGGGCTCGGCCGTGTGTTCTTTTTGTCTTTTAACTCTAAAAGCGGGAGACTGGCTAGACTCATTCAGAAGAATCTCCCATTTAAGTTGTTAGGTCAAATTCAGGATGAAGGTAGGCAGTATGTAACCATGGTGAGGAATATGGTATTCTGAATGTTTACTGACGCCTGGCACACCCTCTTAAATTTTTAACAGATGCGCTTTCCAGATTGGTGGCTCTTAAGGCACGCCACATGATTATAGGGGGAGACTTTAATCGTCTCATGGATCCCACAGTGAACAGAATGCCTGGGGTGTCCCGGGCACCTCCCTGCAAATTAAACAACTGATGTACTTGTGTGAGGAGTTGGGATTGGTGGATGATGGTGGATGATCGTGGAGATGGCTTCACATGCTGGGTAGGGACTTTACCTTTTCTCCAATCTGCATAAGTGTTGCACAAGGATTGATCTATTTCTTGCTCCATCTTTTTTTTTGGATTCAGTGTTGTCCTGTAAAATTGGGAACATAGTTATTTTTGATCATGCGGCAGTGTATTTGGAGGTTAAGACCAGGGGTAATGGGGTAGGTTGGCAGCATTGGCGCATGGACCCTTTTCTCCTGAAGGACAGTAAGTTTATAGAGTACTTTTTTTTTAGATTAGATTAGATTACTTACAGTGTGGAAACAGGCCCTTCGGCCCAACAAGTCCACACCGCCCCGCTGAAGCGTAACCCACCCATACCCCTACATCTACATTTACCCCTAACCTAACACTATGGGCAATTTAGCATGGCCAATTCACCTGGCCTGCACATCTTTGGACTGTGGGAGGAAACCGGAGCACCCGGAGGAAACCCACGCAGACACGGGGAGAACGTGCAAACTCCACACAGTCAGTCGCCTGAGGCGGGAATTGAACCCGGGTCTCAGGCGCTGTGAGGCAGCAGTGCTAAACACTGTGCCACCCAGCATTTGTGGAAGTTTAAAACATTCTTGGATATCCATTCGGGTACCGGCAGTAGCCCGTCTGTGTTCTGGGAGACTGCCAAGATCTATGCAAGGGGTATAATTATCTCTTGTTCAGTTAGTCGGGAATGACAAAGGGGAGAGAAGCAGTGTATGCTTGAGGCCTGGCTGAAGGCAGCCGAGACTGCATACTTTGACAGGCCGTCTGTGATTATAGTGGATTACAACTCTTCGGACCGCTCTGAACTCTGTGCTTACTCAGACAGCAAAGAGAGAGATCTCTTTCACGAAACAAAGGCTGTTTGAGTATAGTGACAAGCCAGGTAAATGTCTGGCATATTTAGCTAGGAAGAAGAGTGCCCCCCCCCAATCTATTACATCTATTAGAGAATGTACGGGTACTCTTGTGATTCCAAAAAGATCACTGTTTAGGAAATTTTACTCTGAGCTGTGTAGATCAGATGATTGTGAGTACAGGTTGGCGAAGATGGTGTCCATCTTTAAGAACCTGGATATTCCAGGAGTGATTTCGGAGCAGGTGTCCCTTTTGAATGCTCCCTTGACGGTGCACAAGACACAGCAGGTGGCAAGCCAGCTCCAAAATGGCAAGACACCCAGCCCAGATGGTTTTCCAAGTGAGTTTTATAAGGAATTTATGAATATGCTAGCCAGGCTTATGCTGGACACGTATTATTATTCGTGTATTCAGGACTGCCTCCTGCCCTTTTTGAGAGAAGCTAATATTTCTCTCATTCTAAAGAGGGAAAGCCCTGTAGGAATGTGCTTTGTACAGGCCCATCTCGCCGCTAAACTCGGAATTTAAAATTCTGTCTAAGACACTACCACCGAGGGTGGAGAAAGTGTTGTCCTCCATTGTAAAGGAGGATCAGACAGGTTTTATTAAGGGCTGTAGGTCCTCTAATAATAGTAGAAAAGTGCTGAACATGGTCCAGGTGTGCCAGCAGAGGTCAATTCTGTGCTTGGTAGTCTCCCTAGATGCGAAGAAGACATTTGACCGGGTTGAATGGCCATACCTTTTTTATGATCTGGAGCAGTTTAGTCTTGGTGGGGCATTTGCCAGATGGATGGAAGTGCTATATAGCGATCCTATGGCAGCATTCCTTACTAATGGCGTAAGGTCTGATGATTTCAGTACTGGTAGAGGCAGCCAACAAGGTTATTCCCTTTTTCTGGTGTATTTACATTGGTGATTGAGACGCTGGCGGAGGCTAACCAGAGGGACCTCAATATAATTGTCCGGGGTGGGGGGGGGGTGGTGGTGCGATGCGGGGTGTGGTGAACAGCATAATTCTGGATTAGTGGTGCTAGAAGAGCACATCAGTTCAGGCAGCATCCAAGTAGCTTCGAAATTGACGTTATTTCGCTGCTTATTGGATGCTGCCTGAACTGCTGTGCTCTTCCAGTGCCACTAATCCAGAATCTGGTTTCCAGCATCTGCAGTCATTGTTTTTACCAGGGTGAACAGCATAAGATGATGTTGAACTTTTCCTATCAAACCCGACAATGACTCTGCCTCATTTAATAGAATGTATCAATTTATTTGGCTCTTTCTCAGGGTATAAGATTAATTTTATGAAATTGGCGGCCATGCCTGTGAGGATCTTGGGGGAGTACCCGATCTTGAAGGTGAAATCTGATTACCATTCAGGTGATCACAGGGAGGTTTTTTGTACCTAGGCATTTTCATGACTCCTGTCTTTGATCAATTATACAAAGCTAATTTTGTGCACTTGCTTGAGAAGATAAGGCAGGACCTTCAGCATTGGGAGATTCTTCCAATATCTTAGTTAAGTCAAATAGCTCTTATTAAAATGAATGTTCTTCCTCGCTTATTATATCCCATGCGAATGCTCCCTCTGATGTTGCTGAGGCAAACATTGCGGAGATTTAACGGTTAGCTTGGTTCTTTTATTTGGCATTACAGGCAGTCTCTCATTAAGCTTGCCAAATTGCAGTTTCCCCAGGAAATGTGGGGAGTGGGAGAGGGTTGATAGACTTTCCAGATTTTAAGAGATCTCAAATAAGCTCCCTATTATCCTTTGTGAATGATTGCGTTTGTCAGGATCTGAGGTCAATATGGCTGGATTTGAGTCCTCCCAGGCAAAATGTTCCCTTATTAATTTGTTATTTATGGATAAGATGAGGACAATCATGGAGTATTGTCAGAATCCGATTGTCATCAATATGGTTAAAGCACGGAGAGCGATGTGACAAAGCGAGGGCAGTTTATATAAAACCTCCTTTTTCACCTCCATAGTAGGAATGCCAGGATTTTGGCCAGGGTTGATGGATTCTGGTTTTAGGTTATGGGCATCCAGGGGAGTCTCTTGTCTGAGAGACTTATTTGAGGGGGAGGTTATGATGTCTGTTGATCAGTTGAGTCACAAATATGATTTGCTCAGCAGAGACCTCTTTCGTTATTTTCAGATCAGGACTTTATCCAGAAAAATACTACACTGCTGGTTGATCATTACAGGTCTGATACAGAGAGGAGAGTGCTTCAGGCTGTAGGTACTCTCTCGATTAGCACCCTTTACCATTAACTGGGAGATGGTGCCTCGAAAGATATTGAATGGCTCTGCAGGTTCTGGGCGCAAGAATTAGGAGTAGAGATCTCTTCAGAGATGTGGGAAGACATTTGGGAGAATGTGAGAAAGATCTCAATTTGCAATAGAATACAGGCTATGCAACTGAACGTTCTTCACAGAGTCTATTTGACCCCAGAGCAACTTGCGAAATTTATAAAGGGGATATCTCCAATGTGCCCCAAGTGCAAAGTAGATATTGGCCCTCTTGCCCATTGTTTGTGGTCATACCACAAGCTTTGCAAGTACTAGGGCACTGTAGCAAGTGTCTTGGAGGGGGTCCTGGGGACCAAAGTCGAGGTAGATCTGGTATCTCTTCTCTTGAGCCTGCCGAATCTCCCTTCTTTAGATGAACATGGAAAGAAGCTGTTTAATATTTTTACTTATTGCGCGAGGAAGAACATTGTGACGAGTTGGATCTCGGAAAGTCTTCCAGGCCTATCAGGACGGCGTAGTTTAGTTATTAGGTTAGATTTCCTACAGTTTGGAAACAGGCCCTTCAGCGCAACCAGTCCACACTGACCCTCCGGAGAGTAACCCACCCAGACCCATTTTCCTCTGACTAATGCACTATGGGCAATTTAGCATGGCCAATTCACCCAACATGCACATCTTTGGACTGTGGGAGGAAACTGGATCACCCAGAGGAAACCCACACAGACACGGGGAGAATGTGCAAACTCAACATAGACAGTCACCCGAGGCTGGAATTGAACCTGGGACCCTGGTGCTGAGGCAGCAGTGCTAACCACTGAGCCACCGTGCCACCCCTAGACTTCCTTACACGTATGGTGCACCAGAAAACTGAACTTTTTGATAAGACGTGGCAGTCCTTTCTGAACTATATCGAAGCAGATTTGTCGGCTACATTAACTAGGGCATTTGCTTGGCCATGAGTCTGATGGGCGGGGTGCCCTGAGAGGAAGAATCCTGAATAAATTCAGATATGCTAACTAATGCTCCCAATGATGGGGAACTCTGGTGGGGTTGCGCAGAATAAAATTCTTTCTCAATATAAAAAAGGTGTGTGGCTTGGAGGAAACTTGGAGGCAGTGGTGTTCCCACACGTCCTCCTTCTGCTGGACTGTATCCTCATTTCATTTTGAGCTTTGACTCATTAGCATATCCCGCTTTTAAAGCAAAACACCTCTTAAAGGGGAGTGGTCAGCATTGTGCCAGCTGTCTCCCACTACTGGGAGATGATGGGAAACTGTGATTTCAGCTTCCAACTAATTAAGACTTTGTCCTTGTAAGTTGTAAAGCTCGTGAGCTTAGAAAGTGCTGTTGAAGGAGGCATGGTGAATTGCTGCAGTGCATTTTATTTTGAGTCACCCCTGTCCATCAGTTGTTAAAAGAAATAAAATATTTAAGTTGGTTAATTGGCTGTTGATCAAGCAGGCTGCTTTTGCCTAAATACTGCTGAGCTTAAGTATTGTTAGTGTTACACCCATCCAGGCAACTGACAAGTTTTCCATTACACTCCTGACCTGTGCCTGACAGATGGTAGACAGGCTTTGGAGACTCAGGAGGTGAGTGAATCGACTCAGACTATCAATCCTGAACCTCTGACTAGCTATTGTAGCCAAAGTACTAACTTAACTGGTCCAGTTCAATTTCTGATCAATGGTCACATGATGATGCTGATGTTGGAAGAGTCAATGATGGTAATGCCATTGTCAATGGGTGATAGTTAGATTCTGTTTTGTTGGAGATATTCATTTTCCCTGGCACTTGTGAAGCATGATTGCTCTAGCGCTTACCAACCAAAGCGCTAATAATAATCTGGTTGTAAATGGTAACAATAATTGTGCAATCATCAGCAAAAATTCTCACGTCTGACCTTATGATGGATCGAAGATCATTGATAAACAAGTTGGGCCTAAAACATGACCCTGAGGCACTATTCCTGCAGCAATGTACTAGAGCTGTAGTGATTGGCCTCCACAAATTAATCAATAGAGAGTTTTGACCTGGATTCTCATTGACGTCACATTTACCTTGGCGTTTTGATGCCACATTGTTGAAATGCTGCATTGATGTCAAGGGCAGGAATTACCACCTCACCTTTCAAGCGATCACTTTCCAATGATCAAGAGGAGGCTGATGAGGCGGTAATTGGCAGTTCTGATGAAGAGTCACTGGACCCGAAACGTTAACGCTGCTTTCTTCCCTAGGGGCTGCCAGACCTATTCATTTTCTCCAGCAACTTCTGTTATTGTTTGTAATTGTCAGAATTGGATTTTGTAGACAAGACATACCTGTCATTTACAGGCCAGCATTGTGGCTATATGGAACAGCTTGGCTCAGGGCATAACTAGTTCTGGAGCCAGTCTTCAGCACTGTTGCTGGGATGTTGTCAGAGCCCATCATTTTTGCAGTGGCTAGTTCCCTTTTCTGTTTATTGATATCACATGGAGTGAATCAATTGGCTGAAGCATGGGCACATGCATTGCAGGGAACATCAGAAAGAGAATAAAACTATAAAATGTAGAAGCAGAAGGAGACCACTCAGCATATTGAGTCTACTGCACGAGGCGAAAGTGAAGACTGCAGATGCTGGAGATCTAAGTCAAAAAGTGTGGTGCTGGAAAAGCACAGCCGGTCAGGCACCATCCAAGGAGCAGGAGAGTCAATGCTTTGAGCATAAGCTCTTCATCAGGAATTCTTGATGAAGAGCTGATGCTTGAAACGTCAACTCTCCTGCTCCTCAAATGCTGCCTGACTGGCTGTACTTTTCCAGCACCACACTTTTTTTCAGTCTACTGCACCACTCAATGAGATTATGTCTGATCAGGTAATCCTTAATTCCACTCTCCTGCCTTTTTCCCAATACTCTTGATTCCCTTTTGCAGTAAAGAATTCCACCCCTTTCCTTTAAATGAAGAAATTCCTCCTCATTTGTCTTTAATGGGTGACCCCTTATTCTGAGATATATCTTCTAATCCTAGATGCTCCCATATGGAGATGCAACCTTTCCACATCTACCTTGTGAAGCCCCCAGGACTGTTGTATGTTGTGGTAATTTTGTTTCTCATTCTTCTAACTTCCAACAAGCACAGGCCTAACATGTTCAAGCTGTCCTCCTCACCTGATATCAGCCTTGTGAACTCTCTATGACTGCCTGCAGTGTCAGCATATGATAATGGCACCTGCACTGTATCCAGAGAAGATTTGATCATCCATTTGGTAGTTCAGACTGAAGGTTTTGAAGATGCTTCTATATTGACTTACTTGACTTTCTCATCATGGAGGATGTGGATATTTGTGGAGCCTCCTCCTGCTGTTAGTTGTTTAATTGCTGAACTGGATGTAGGAGAAATGCGGAGCTTTGGTTTGTTCCACTGGTTGTAGGATTGTTTAGCTCTGTCTATCACATGCTATGATTAGTGGTGCTGGAAGAGCACAGCAGTTCAGGCAGCATCCAACGAGCAACGAAATCGACGTTTCGGGCAAAAGCGTCGATTTCGCTGCTCATTGGATGCTGCCTGAACTGCTGTGCTTTTCCAGCACCACTAATCCAGTATTTGGTTTTCAGCATCTGCAGTCATTATTTTTACCTTCTATCACATGCTATTCCTGCTATTTGGCATGCATGTAGTTCTGTGTTATAGTTTCACCAGCTGGAACTCATTTAAAAGTGTACTTGGTGCCTGGTCCTGGTATGTCCTCCTCCTTCATTGACCCAGGGTTGATCCTCTGGATTAATGGTAATGATAAATTAGTGGATTTTTTAGACCAGGCTGTTTCAGATTGTGGTTAAGTACATACCACTGCATGGTTATTCAGTTTTGAGGTGCTAGATCTATTTTAAATCTATCTAATTTAGCACGGTGGTAGTGCCACATGCCACAATGGAAAATATGCCTAATGTGAAGACATGACTTTGTCTTCACAAGATAGCTACTCCTACTTACTGTTGTGGACAGATGCTTTTATGATAAGTAGCTTGGTGAGGACAAAGACTTGTTGGTATTGTGCTCATCGGTCCCTTACTACATGCTAAAGTCACAGGCTGGCATATATATCCTTCAGGATTCATCCGACTTGGTCAGTAGTGGTGCTTCCAAGTCTCTTGGTGATGGGCATTGAAGTCCCTTAAGCAGAGTAGTTTCCGTAACCTTGTCACCCTTACTGCTTCCTCCAAAAGATAATCAACATGGAAAATTACTGATTAATCAAATGAGAGTGAGTGCAAGATAGTAATCATCAGGACGTGTATATGTCCATGTTTAACCTGAGCTGTCATAGGATTTGGAATCAGTGTTGGCAATCTCCAGGAAACCTTTCTCCCAACTCGATATCAATGTGTCATCATCTCTGCTGTATCTGTCCTGTCAGTGGGACATGAGATCTGCTAGGGTGATGTTATGGTGTTTAGAAAACCTCTAATGTGTGGTTCAGTGAGGCTGTTACTTGACAGGTCTGCAGAACATCTCTCCCAATGTTTGACACAAGTCCCCACATGTCTGTCAGGAGAACTTTAATAATCAACATGTCTGGGTATACTGTAGTCATTTCCAGCACTTCAGTCTCAGCGGATAGTCTGATTTTATTCCATAATAGGGGGATATGTGATCTCAACTGTTTCTGTCTCTGTGTTGGCATAACTGTAGCTCACATTGTTTGTATGTATCAGAGGAAACATGGTAGTTGCAGCTATTCCTTCATGTGTTTTTGAAGTGAGCTGTGATGTTGATTATAAGGGATATTTCAACTGGAAACACAACTGTTCTATCAACTTTTTATTATGAATCTGTTGGCTTTCCATGGTTGGGAAAAATAATGATTTCAAGATAAATAATGTGATGCCACTGGTGGGGGGAGGTGGAATATAGACTTCTCAGGTGGTACATTTACCTTGTTTGGAGCTGGCATGATGCCTGATCAATTTACTTGAGTAACATGGAAACAGATCAGCTAAACCAACATCTCACTGTGCTGGAATTTCATCTTTAATTAACAAGAACCCAGCACTAAATTTATTATCAAAATTTTAATGGAAAGAAAAAATGCATAACTGAGAAACACAAACTGACAGCAGAGATTCTTACTGGATGACCATTTCCTATTTGGGTGAGTAGCTGCTATTCATTAGAGTGAGAAAAGCTCTCTACGTTTTGCAGAGAAAATTATTGTTTTGTGCGCACAGAATCATTCTCTGTCTTGTACATCAGAAAGAGTTTTGATCTGCTTAGCAGGAAGGGTTGTTTGGCACAGCGGTAGTGTCTTGAGTCTGGGCCAGCAAGCCCTACATTCAAACCCTTCCTGTTCCAGAGATCTGTTATACCATGCCAGAACTGGTTGATTCAAAGTATCTATCTCCTCACATGTAGCTTGTGTTGAAGTGAACTTGTTTAGAGGATCAAGCCATTGTATATTATTCATGTTGACTTTTCCTTCCTACCTGAGAGATTGGCCTTGTAAATTAATGGAAGACAGAATAAAGTGCCAAACATAAGTAAAACATCTGGTGAAAATTCTTGAGAGGCAGAAGGGTGAGTTGTGATGATCCCCTTTGACCAGTTATCAATAGCTGGCATATAAAGCACTTTCAGAAATTGATTGTAGTGTTGAAAATCTTCTACCTAGTAATATTTAGATTAAAACTCTTCCAGATGTTAAGAAAGATTTGCAAAACTTCACATTAAAAGCAATCTGCAAGCATTAACTATGACAGCATATTCCAGTCTTACTCATTATTACTGAATAACAGTGACTGCAGCCACATTTGAGTTGGACTCAAAATCAACTGTGATCTCCAGCAGACTTTCATCACATGTTAATAATCTCTGCGTAATTCAAATGAAACTCAAGGAGTACTTATTGAAAGTACTCAAACTGGAATTTTAAAGCAGCAGTCATTTCATACTGAGTGCCTTTTAAAATTCATTTGCATCTATTTCCACTGAGCAGTGCCAGACAATTCAGAAATTTCTTATCAGAATTCAAATGATTGCCATCTCTGATCTGATTGTCTATGCTCTGCATACCTCTCTTGGCTTCTATTAAGCCACAGTATTCATTTAAAATTAACCAGAACCAAAGCCAGACAAGAGGCGCCAGTGTTGCTCAGATTTCCATAATCTCAGCCCAGATTCAACTATTACATTGAATAGGAAAAACAAAATGTAATAATTCACAGTTCAATGTAGAAGTCCTAACAATTTGATAACCATTGCATGCTGCAACTCTTTTAAAGGACACACTCATTAAAGTGGCAAAATATTGGCAGTGTTTGCTATTTTAAGTAGTTTGGTGGTTTCTCTTCTGCATAGGAGGACATATTTTATAAGAGATGACCATGTAAGCTGGTGGCTCAACATGAAACATGTAATAAAGAGTAATTACATTCCAGTTCCATCCATTATTGTTTGGACCTCATGCTCTAGCCAGTACCTGGAGTTTTGGAGAAGCCCTGAGGTAATTTTAACTTTTCTCACACTATAGATTGCATCAGCAGTTCATTGCCTTGTTCAAGCAATAACAAAAAAAATTGTAAAACATATTGCTTCACTTGAAAAGTACTAATGAGGCTGTTTTTCTCTACCCCTACTTGCCCTGAAGATATTAACTTTGTTTGCTGGAGTACATTTTCACTAATGGCATTCATTCAGTAACACATACTCATATCATGTCTGATCATATATCAGCTTTGATGATGATTGTTAATGACGAATTCAGCTTAATGCAGCTTTAAAGTAGGCTACTGTACTGTTTTACCAAAATGTTTATTCTGGTTGAAATTAAAATATAGCAACACTTTACATCTTTTTCTCATTTAGGGCACTGCAATTTTACTGTTACAGTGACAACAGAAGCGTTAACAGGAAGGAAAATTTGTAAATACGTAAAATCGTTGGGAAGTATGTTCTCGTTTTTAAAAAAATTGGAAAGTAGATTTAAGAATTTGCATCCTTCATAAAGGGATCAATGTAATTGTATTGGATAATAAGAAATAATGGTCAATGTGACCTGCCAACCCTTTACCTGGAAGTGTGGCAAAGATAAGGAAGGTAAGACGAAGAAATAATGTGGTTAGACACAACAGAGAGTTGCAAGACATGAGTGATGGAGGCAGAACATGATCAATGAAGATGCAGACAGAAGGAAAGCAAAACAAATGGCAAGAAGAAAGGCAGAATATAGAAAATATTGGATAGGCAGACTCTTATTTACACCAAACTACATTTATTCATTCGCAGGAAAAGGGCGTCGCTGTCTAGGTCAGCATTTATTGCCATCCCTCATTGCCTCCAGTTAGTTGGCTAAGTCCAAGGAGGAAAAAGGAGAGCGCTTGAGAGGGAAAGTGTTGAGAAAGCTGAGTGCTTGTAATCCTTAGGAGCTAAACTTTATTATACTTGCTTTTCAAAGAGTTGTTTATAGTTCATGCTGAGTGATTTGCCTGTTCATTCATATTTAATTTACATTTATTCTGATTGTGTTAAAGTTACAAAATGTAAAATCTTGCTGGCAATTTCTTCTTGTGGGGACCAGTTGGTAAATTTGGTTATTTTATGATTTCTCCACTGGAATTGTAGCAAAATTGGGGTCTCATTCAGACCCAAACATTGAGACTATAAACCAGGTTATCTGGAATCTTGGATTTTCAACAGCAAGATTTCATGCTTGGTTTTGCCAGTTGTATTCAGAAAGCATCGTGTATCTCTTTTAGGCTTAAGTCTTTGTTGGAAGTGAGACTGGAAACTATTGAGAAAGGATGATTTACAGCCTGCAGCCTATGTGTTATGATGTGGAGAGGCTGGTGTTAGACTGAGGTGGACAACCATGATCTTGGGTTTATGTCATGCTACATGTGACCCCACCACACTTTTGTATCTGTAAAATCATTATTCCTGTCTGATTTCAGTACTATCACCTTGACAAATTGTTATGATTACTCTACCTTAATTAGTTTGTACAGTTTTGATTACTTGTTCATTTGGTTAGACCCTCGGCATGCAACTCTTATATCCATCATGTTATTCCAGCTGTTTGGTTTGGCTCCAGCACCATCTGATGTTTAGTTTTTTTTTGTAATTATCTCTCTGCCTCAATTAATCAGATTATAGGTCATCCCTTCACTTACTATTCAGTTGTTGACACTTTACTCACACCGTCTGACACTTCTGATCAGCTGCCGAGACTTACTATTCAGCCTGTTGACAGTCCACTCAGACCATTTGTTTGATCTTTTGATACTTTGTTTCAGTATTCACTACTGAGAGGGATCTTGACATTTCTGAGGACAGTGTGAAACAGAATGATATGCTTGAACAGGCTGATGTTAAAAAGGAGGATGTGCTGAAAATTTTGAAAAACTTAAGGATAGATAAATCCCCTGGGCCAAGCCGGTTATACCCTAGGTTACTACAGGAAAAGAGGGAAAAGATTACTGCACCTTTGGTGATGATCTTTGCATCCTCACTGTGTACTGGAGTAATGCCAGATGATGGGGGGTGGCGGCAAATGTTATTCCCTTGTTCAAGAAAGGGACGAGGGATAATCCTGGGAATTACAGGCCAGTCAGTCTTATGTCAGTGGTGGGCAAAATATTGGAGAGGATTCTGAGAGACAGGATTTATGATTACTTGGAAAATGATGGTTTGATTCAAGTTAGTCAGCATGGCTTTGTGAGGGCTGGTCATGTAACCCAAACATATAATTAGAAAGCAGGAATTATCAGCAGTGCTTTGCCCAGAGGCCCACTGAAGATGTTACCTAGTAGGGTGATGAAACATCTGGAAATGAACCTTCCAACTCAGCGAGCAAACCTACATCCAGAACCTCAACCTGAGCTACAAATCTTCTCAAAATCTTATTGGATTCTTTGAGGATGTGACAAAATATATTGAAGAAGGTAGAGCAATGGATGTGGTGTACATGGATTTTTAGCACGGTGTTTGATAAGATTTCCCATGGTAGGCTTATTCAGAAAGTAAGGAGGCATGGGATACAGGGTAATCTGCTCTCTGGATACAAAATTGGCTGGCCCATAGAAGACAGAGGGTGGTGGTAGATGGAAAGTATTCAGCCAGGAGCTTGGTGACCAGTGGTGTTCCATACAGATCGTTTCTGGGACCTCTGCTGTTTGTGAATTTTATAAATTACTTGGATGAGGAAGTGACAGGGTGGGTTAGTAAGTTTGCCGATGACACAAAGATGGAGTTATGGATAGTGTGAAGGGCTATTGTAGGTTGCAGCACGACATTGACAGGATGCAGCACTGGGCTGTTAAGTGGCGGATGGAGTTCAACCTGGAAAAATGTGAAGTGACTCACTTTGGAAGGTCGAATTCGAATGCAGAATGTAGGATTAAAGGCAGGATTCTTGGCAGTGTGGAGGAACAAAGTGATCTTGATCCTCGAAGTTGCCACCCAGGTTGATAGGGTTGTTTAGAAGGCACATGGTGTGTTGGCCTTTAGAAGTAAGGGAATTGAGTTTTAAGCTGAGAGGTTATGCTACAGCTGTATAAAGCCCTGGTTAGACCACACTTGCAATATTGTGTTCACTTTTGATCCCCTCATTATAGAGAGTATGTAGAAGCTTTAGAGAGTGTGCAGATGAGATTTACCAAGGTACTGCCTGGACTGGAGGGCATGTCTTATGAAGGTTGAGAGAGCTAAGGCTTTTCTCATTGGAGCGAAGAAGGATGAGAGATGACTTGATAGAGGTGTACAAGGTGATGAGAGGCATAGCCAAAGACTTTTTTTTCCCCAGGGTGGAAGTGGCTATCAGGAGGGGTCATAATTTTAGGGTGATTGGAGGAATGTTTAAGGGTGATGTCAGAGGTAGGTTCTTTACTACCGCTGCTGGCAGGGCATTCCACGCACCCACCACTCTCTGTGTAGAGTCAGATTAATTAGGAGCATTTAAGCGACTCTTGGATAGGCACATGGAAGATAGTACAATGAAGGGTATGCAGGTTAGTCTGATCTTAGATTAGGATAAAAGGTCGGCACAACATCGAGGGCTGAAGGGTCTGTACTGTTCTATGTTCTATCTCTATGCCTATAAATAATGTGCCTAGGTGCTCCGTTACACTCCACCTAACAAAGGAACTGTGCTCTGAAAGCTTGTGAATCCATTTTAAATCTGTTGGACTGTTGTTAGGTTCTTTTCCAGAGGTTTCACACACGAGATGCAATTCGCACACATCAACTTCTGCAAACAGATAAAGTTTATTAAAGCTTATACAAGCTAGATGACCCCTTTGACCCTCTTCGCAGGTGTGCAAAGTTGAGTCAAAGTGGCCCTGAACAAAGAAAACAGATCCCCTTTATACAGGTCAGTTGGCAATGCTTACAGATACTCTGGCTGCTCCCCCTCCATAATCACATGCCACTCAAGACAACTCCCAGTCACTCCCTCAGTCACCTGTTACCCCAGTTACAATGGTAGGATAAGGTAATCCTCCGAGATAATGTCAATGTAAATGTTCTAATCCTTGGGAATCGATATGCAGGCAATTCCCTGACTCAGTGATTCCCCAAGATAATGTAAGTGTGATATACCTAGCTTCGGGGGATGGCTGTGAAAGCATTTCTGAATGGAAGAGATTGAATGATAATTTAATTTGATAATAGTAGGGGGAGTAGTAGCAAATAACTGTCTATTGGCGTGGGAGTCATCCATATTGCTGCATGAATGTCATCTGTGGGAGTCATCCACATTGCTGCATGAATGTCATCCCCACCCATTTCCAGAATGTTCAATCGGTGCAGTTTAACTCTTTAATGTTACGTTAATATCCAGAAAGATTTTCCAATTTAATCTTTTAACATTACACTATAACCTGGTGTCATGCGACTTCTGACCTTGCTCACTACAGTCCAACATCAGCACCTCCACAACCTGATTAACAAAACATTAGGATGTAAAATGGGTGGGATCATCGAAGAATTGAAGAATTAGGCTTGCGGAAGAAAGGACCTGTCTTAGTGATTAGATCAGAGTGGTGCTGGAAAAGCACAACAGGTCAGGCAGCATGAAGGGCTTTTGCCCAAAACGTCGATTTTTCTGCTCCTCAGATGCTGCCTGATCATGCTGTGCTTTTCCAACACTCTTATCTAAACTCTGGTTTCCAGCATCTGCAGTCCTTACTTTTGCCTGTCTTGTTAGTGATCAAGTATAACTGGCCAGAATTGGAATAGAAATAGATTTAAGCAGGACTAACTTTAGAAAGGGATAAAATGGAAAGAGTTCGTGAAAAAAAAGCAGAGAAAAGAAAAGAGAGGTGAAGAAGCTCAAAATAGAACATGAATTCTGTAGATGAGAAGTGATGCTGACTCGGAGAGAACTCACTTCTTTTTAATTGTGTGAGGAATTTCTGCTTAATATTTCAACATAGTGCCCTTCAAGAAAAGTGACTAAATCTGAATTGGTAGGAAGTACAGTGGGCTTTGCTCTGCATTGTGTTTTGTTAGGGAAAGTTGGAGGTGTACTTAACCCTTTCAGCAGATTTCAAGGAAGCAAAAACAGAAACAAAAACAGAAATTGCTGGAAAAGCTCAGCAGGCCTTGCAACATCTGTGAAGAGAAATCAGAGTTAATGTTTTGGGTCCAGTGACCCTTCCTCAGTACCAGACCCGAAACATTAACTCTGACATTTCTTCCCAGATGTTGCCAGACCTGTTGAGCTATTCCAGCAACTTCTGTTTTTGTTTCTGATTTACAACACCTGTAGTTCTTTCAGTTTTCACAAGAAAGTAAAGACTGGTATCCCCAATATGTGTAGTTGATGCCAAGGGCAGCTGGGCAGAAATTAATAATTGTGAGAGAGAATGGGGTAGACTTATGCAGCAGTTAGGTAAAAACAATGACTGCAGATGCTGGAAACCAGATTCTGGATTAGTGGTGCTGGAAGAGCACAGCAGTTCAGGCAGCATCCAAGTAGCTTCGAAATTGACGTTTCGGGCAAAAGCCCTTCATCAGGAATCATTTGGCAGGTAAAAGAAAATGGTCCCTAATATGTTGCGCATGTCGATGAAAGTGGACAGAGCTTCAATAACCTTTTGTGGAAGAATTCAGCACTGGCATATCTCATCTGGAACTCTGCAAAGTTTGTAACATAAGGGGACATCAGTAATGGTAGATAATATTGAGTTAACTCATACAATAAATAGTAATAAGACTCACTTTGAAAAATCAGATTATTCAGAGAGATTAGAGATTGAATAGTGTGAAGGATCAGTTTTAGTGAGAAATTGAGAGCCAGAAGGTCCTCAGAGTTGCTAAGGAGAAAGTCAAGATGTTAACTTTGGTTTGAGCAGATAAAAATGCTATACTTATCATTAGAAAAGGATGTGTCAATACCGTTGGAAGTGGAAAATAAAGCTTGTAACATTTATATGCTTGCATAGTTCACCTCTAGTAAAGTTGACAACAAGCAGAAAGTCTCCACTTTCACTCAGAGTAACTTGGGACTGGAAAGCTATGGAAGATTTGTTTGAGGGTGATGTCCCCATGTTCATCAGTTGAAGCAAGCAATTTCATTATTGACCTGACATGTATAGGAACAACGCAGCCATTGATTATGGCAAGTGTCTCTAAAATGCTACTCAAAGTACTCTAAGCAAATGATGAAACAGAAGGTAAACATGTTTTGAAGGATAGTGAGAAAAATGAGCCTACAGCAGACACTACAGAGCTACGAGAAAGTATATTCTTGAATTAAAATTATAATTTCAAAGTAAAGCAATTACTCTACTAGAACAGAATAAAACAAAGTTCAAATTCAGTAGGAGGATAAAGTCATAGAGCTGTACAGCACAGAAACAGACCCCTTTTGGTTCAACTCGTCCATGCTGACCAAATATCCTAAATTAATCCATTTGCTAGCATTTGGCCCATATTCCTCCAAAACCTTCCTATTTACGTATTCATCCAGATGCCTTTTAAATGTTGTAACTGTACCGGCCTCCACCATTTCATCTGGCAGCTCATTCCAAGTACACACCACCCTCTAGTTTTGGAACACCCACCCCACCCTGGGAAAAAGACCTTGGCTATTCACCATCTCCATGTCACTCATGATTTTATAAACACCTGTAAGGTCACCCCTCAACCTTCAATGTTCCAGGGAAAATAGTTATAGCTTATTCAGCCTCTCCCTATAGCTCAAATCCTCCAAACATGGCAACATCCTTGTAAATCTTTTCTGCACCTTTTCAAGTTTAGCAGCATCTTTCCTATAGCAGGGAGACCAGAATTGGATGTAGTATTCCAAAAGTTGCCTAACCAATGTCCTGTATACTGAAACATGACATCCCAACTCCTATACTCAATGCACTAATCAATAAAGGGAAGGTTTCAAATGCATTTGCCACAAAATTGTCTACCTTTCACTCCATTTTTAAGGAGCAATGAACCTGCATCCCAACATCTCTTTATTTGGCGACACTCCCCGGGACCCTATCATGATTTGCTTAGACACGGTGCAGATGTCACATTTCAGCTCCATCTGCCACTCCTCTGGTATCTGATCTCAGGGTTGCGTTGTACTCTGAGATAACCTTCTTCACTGTCCACTACACCACCAATTTTGATGTCATCTGCAAACTTACTGACCATTCATACAGAAATCATTTATATCAATAAAAGAAAGCAGTGGATCCAGCACCGATCCTTGCAGCACACCACTGGTCACAGCTCTACACCGTCTTCCTCTGTCTCCTATCTTAAAGCCAAATTTGTATCCAAATGTCTAGCTGTCCCTGGATTCCATGTGATCTAACCTTGCTAACCAGTCCACCATGCGGAACCTTGTCAACAACCTTGCGGAAGTCCAGATAGACAGCATCACCCACTCTGCCTTCATCCATCTTCTTCTTCACTTCTTCAGAAAAAGATGCAAAACAAGAAAAAATTAAGATACTTTTTTAAGTTAAAATAAAAGCAAATGCATCTTTATATGAGGAACATCAACATAGCCTGAACAACATTCACAAAGTAGCTACAGTGAATTTAACTTGACAGAAAAATTTACTGCTTGTGCAATAGTAGACAATTTTAAATCTGTGCCTCCTGGAAAAGAAAACCAAAAGGTTATATCAGGAACACCACTTACAAGTTAAAGCAAACCTGAATTTAAGCAGGTTGGAGTAACTTCAGTCATTTTGAAGGACAATTTGTACAGCTGGATAGTTGAAACTTTCTTCAAGAGCACGCAGATCTGGAAGAAAATGGAAATCAGGAGTTAAAAGCTGGACAGAGTGGTTCAGAGTTTGTTTTTAAAAGGTGAAAATCCCAATGATAATATAGTGTCTGGCTTTGAAGGAGAATAAAGGAAATTGCTCAATGTAGAAGCAATATTGCATTTCCCCTTGGATTCCAGATCATACCCACTGGTACCCAGATGGCAGACTTTTATGGTTTGCCAGGAATGAGATATGTTCTTGACAAAAGTAACAAGACCAAAAGTAATTATAAAATGTTTGACCCAATTACAAATGCTAATCCTGGATCCTGACTGGTCAACTTCCACTATAGATAATAAAAAGCAACAAGCAGTGACAAGGGAATTTTAAAAAACTCAAAACAGAAAAATAGAGCAGAAGTGCAGGATAATGAAGGGAAAAGAAACCTTTTAAAGTGTGACAGGTAGGAGTAGAAAATATATTCAGAATGGTGCTGCAGAAATTAGATCTAGTGAAAGTAATAATAGTAAAAAGTCAGAATGTACACAGCATTTTAAAAATTTATTTGTGGGACTTGTACGTTGCTGGCCAGCTAGCAACGATAGCCATAAGACCATAAGAAATAGAAGTGGAAGTAAGGCTATTCGGCCCATCAAGTCCACTTCGTCATTCAATCATGGCTGATGGGCATTTCAACGCCACTTACTCGCACTGTCCCTGTATCTCTTAATTCCTTGCAAGACTAAGAATTCATCAATCTCTGCCTTGAAGACTTTTAACGTCCGGGCCTCCACTGTGCTTCATGGCAATGAATTCCACAGGCCCACCACTCTCTGGCTGAAGAAATGTCTCCTCATTTCCTTTCTAAATTGATCCCCTCTAATTCTAAGGCTGTGCCCACGAGTCCAAGTATCCCCGCCTGACAGAAACAATTTCTCAGCTTCCACCCTTTCTAAGCCCATCCCTATTTTCCCTTGAGAAGGTGGTGGTGAGCTTCCTTCTTGAATTGCTGCAGTCCACTTGCTATGGATTGCAAGTGACTTCTAGCGATTGATACAATTGAGTGGCTTGCTAGGTCATTTCAGAGGGCTGTTGAGAGTCAACCAAATTGCCTACTATGGAGTCACATTTAGGCCAGACAAGGATGGCAGATTTCTGTCCCTAAAGGACATTTGTGAAAGATGTTTTTCTGACAATTGGCATTGGTTTCAGGGTCATCAGTCAACTCTTAGTTCCAGATTTTTTTTATTGAATTCAAATTCCACCACCTGCTATGGTGGGATTCGAAAGGTTATTGGATTAATAGTCCAGCGATAATACCACTAGGCCATCGCCTCCCCGTAACAAAGTAGATGAGTTGTTGGCACAAATAGCTATCAACTTACATTAATTTATTTCTATTAAGAAGTCATGATTGCAGGGTGACCAATACTGGAAACTGAATATTCAAGCTATATTATGAGATATGATGTTCCGGAAGAATAGGCAAAGAAGGGGAAATAGCTTTGTTAATAAAAGAAAGTATCAGTGTGGTGCTGGGTAGTGATATAGATGTGATAGATTGTGATATGAAATCAGTCAGGAATAGCAAGGGCAAGAAATAATGGGTGGGAGTTGTTTATAGGCAGCCAAATACTTGCCTCACTGTCGGATAGAGTATAACTTAGTGGGCAGCACGGTAGCACAGTGGTTAGCACTGCTGCCTCACAGCGCCAGAGACCCGGGTTCAATTCCCGCCTCAGGCGACTCTCTGTGTGGAGTTTGCACATTCTCCCCGTGTCTGCGTGGGTTTCCTCCGGGTGCTCCGGTTTCCTCCCACACTCCAAAGATGTGCAGGTCAGGTGAATTGGCCATGCTAAATTGCCCGTAGTGTTAGGTAAGGGGTAGATGTAGGGGTATGGGTGGTTTGCGCTTCGGCGGGGCGGTGTGGACTTGTTGGGCCGAAGGGCCTGTTTCCACACTGTAAGTAACCTAATCTAATCTAATCTAAAACTCGGAAATAATGGAGGAGTGTCAAAAGGACACTACCATTGTCGTGGGTGATTTTAATCAGCATATTGACTGGACAAATCAGATATGAAATGATAACACAGAAGACGAACTTGCAGAGTGCATCAGATTTTGTTTCTTGGAGTAGTACTTTGGAGAACCTGAAACCAAAATAGAAATTGCTGGAGAAACTTTAGCTGGAGGACTGGCAACATCTGTGAAGAGAAAGCAAAGTTAACGTTTTGGGTCCAATGACTCTTCTGCAGAACCTGCCATGAGCAGGCTATTTTACATGTAGTGATGTGTGATGAGATAGAATTAATAAGAGATATCATAGTTAAGGTAGGGGAAGGTGGCTAGCAATCACAAGATGGTCCAGTTTCAAATTCACTTTGAAGGAGAGCAACTTGGGTTTCAAACCACGTGCCTTCAACTTAAAGACTGGAATTACAGATGTATAAGGAAAGAGCTGTCTTAAGTGGTCTAACTAGACTAAGGGGAAAGTCAGTGGGTTGAATAGTGGCAGATATTAAGATATTTCATAACACCCAGGGAAAATTTATACAATTCAAAATGAGAAGCATGAACCATCTGTGGTTAACAAAGGCAGCCAAGGAGAGTACGTAATCAAAGCTATGACATAAATGGGCAAATGCTAGTGTTAAGTTAAAGGATTGGGAATTTATAAGGACCCAGCAGTGGATGACGAAAAAGACAATAAAGAGGAAAAAAGAACTGATTATGAATGTAACTTGGCAAGAAATATAAAAACAAAAATGTCTGGAGAATCTGTCATTATTTTTGGAAGAGTTTGAGAAGGACTCGAAAAATTTGCATCCATTGTACAGGATCAAATGTACTTTCCTTGGATAATAAGAAATACTGGTCCATATGATTTACTCACTGTTGACCTGGAAGCAATACCCACAGGAAGGAAGTCAAGGTACAGATGCAGTTTGGCCAGACACTAAGGAGAGCGGAGGCAGCTGATGATCAGCACACATAGACACAAAGAGAAAGCAGATCGAGGTACAAAGAAGAAAGGAAGTAAGTGCCCCATATAGGAAGGAACCTTGTTTATATAGAAGGTAGTACCTGAGGAGGCTTGGCTAATCCTGGAGAATAAGGGGGAGGGCAGGAGAGGAAGAAGACAGTCAGAAAACTGAGTGCTCACTAACTCTGTGAAAGATTTTGTTTATTAGCTGTTTTAAACTATTCCATGTATATAGTATAATTTATGTTGGCTGTGATTGACCTAGGAAAAAGTGAGGACTGCAGATGCAGGAGATCAGAGTCGAGTGTGTGGTGCTGGTAAAGCACAGCAGGTCAAGCAGCATCCAAGGAGCAGGAGAATCGATGTTTTGGGCATAAGCCCTTCATCAGGAATAAAGGGCTTATGATTCCTGATGAAGGGTTTATGCCCGAAATGTCGATTCTCATGCTCCTCAGATGCTGCCTGACCTCTGTGCTTTTCCAGCACCCTACTCTCAACTGTGATTGAACAATTAAATCATATTTAATTTACTTTGATTCTGGTTTGTGTTAAAGCTACACAGTTTGAAATATTGTTTGCGTCAGCTGTTAACTTTGTTTATTTTGGTTAATGTTTTTCCCACAGGGAGCATAAAACTACTTTGGTAAAGATCAGGAAAGTTAGCACAGGCCAGCAATCTAACCCTGGGCTCTTGCGAGACTGCATGGCCCCTGATAAACCTTTTAGCTTTCAGAGTCAGCAACAGTCAAGAATATATTTTTAGGACTAGATTCAGTTATGCACTGCAGACTGTGTAAGGCTGTCTGGGTCAATATGAGGGGAAGGACTTTTAAAATGATGAATGAATTGAATTTTAAAAAATAATTTTCTACTAACTGGATTGTATGACTGAGATTTATGGCTAATCTATTTGAAAGGAGTTGTTTAAGCATTAAAATAACTAAATGAAGTTAAATATCTCTCAGACTTCAGGGTCTCAGAAATATTCCATTCAGCAACAATAAAAGATTGAAAACTGCAGTTTTGTTTCTTTCTAATTAGGGTAATGGAGAAGATTTTCCTTTTCCCTTTCTGAGCTTTCTGGACCGCATGGGAACAGCACGTAACACAAAATGACGTCTGTGCAATTGAATGCGTATATTGGAACCTCTGGCCTAATGTTTTTACTTCATCTAACTGAATGAATAGAAAACTATGTGCACCCATTTCAGGGGCTGTGATGTAGCAAGGTAAAAATGGAACCTGTTTGGACTGTCAGGTGCTATGTTATTTAACTGCTACAATCTCCATTCTCCCTCTGGTAGGTAAAAAGATCTCCACTGCGACTCCTATACGAAATATCAGTACAGAGGGAATTTATGGTTCACTTTCTAATCTTCTGCTGGTGTTCTTGTTATGCCTTAGGATGCTTAGTTACATCAGTTAGTGGTTTCTGAGCCAGTGATGACAATACCCCCAAAGTCCCAGATGGAGAAAAGTACCTTGTGGTAACCTTTACTCCCATAACACTTCCCTTCCAGTACTTAACGATTCCTCCCTATCTCTAATCTCCAACTATCCTGCAAACCTCTTATTTTTCTTTGCGCCTCGAATTCTGGCCTCTTGAAAACCCTGGTTTTAATCATTGCAATATTGGTGGATAGTAAGAGTCATTTCAGACTGTGGCAGGGGCAGAAACCTGATAGGAGGAATTCAAGGAAAGAGTTCTCAGAAAAGTAGGCAGAAATTTGGGAAATGAGAAAACGCTCAATGACTTTGGGCAGTTGGAGATAGAGCGGGAGTTTGCAAACATGTAGTTTTGAACATTAGGGTAATGGTGGTAGAGTTAAAGGAAAGATGAACAACAGAATAAAAGCATGGAGACCCTAATAGTAATGTGAGGAGGATGAGGGGAAGTTGGGTGACCAGTAATTTAGCTGAAATAGACTGGAGGAAGTAAGAGGTGCGTCTTCTGAAAAAGTTAAGCTTGGGGAACATGTGAACAGAGATTAGGGAGGTGCTGGAGAAAGATGAAAGTTCAGGGCTCAGACAAAAGGGGACTTCACCAGAAGTTCATTCCGGTGCACTAGTGAGACAGCAGAACACAACAGAGACAACCGATCAGGAGAGTTTCGTCTTAATGATGAAAATGTCCATGAGTTCCTTGCACATTTTGATGATGATGAGGATAGAGGAGGCAAAGGAAAGGGGTCGAAGAAGATATTTTGCAGAACAGTGATGGAGTAGGTTAGTGATAAAGGCAAATTTTCCAAGTAGAATAACTGACAGTGTAACAATGCAAATGTTGTGTTTATTGCCCAGCAGAAGGACTGGTGTGATACCTCCAAAGTTTAATTCAAGCTATCTAGTTACCTGTTCACTAACTTTCAGTATGAATTTGGTGAATGGAATCATCCTGCCTCAGAATTTTTGAGTTCAGCTATTGCTTTTGAGAACATACATGCTTTGTTAATGGGAAAACAGATAATTGTATCAAATGATAAGTACAGGAAGGAACAGGAATACCAACTTACTGGATTTGCTTTGACACTGTGTGAGATTGTAAAATAGGTTTTAACAGATCAAAAGCATGTTTTGTATATCTCCCAAATTTTATTCACATTGACTTTAATGAATTGGAATGCACTGTCACAGCCCCATTTTTGTACCTGTAGATTTCTGAAAAATGACCACTTTATATTTTAATTAAAACGCTATGAAAATTGGATAACCTGCATTGTAACAAGATGGAGTCAGGTGATCAGGTGACCTTGTCTGCAAAGACATGTGATATCTGCCTGAAGTTGGGCATTAGATTGACTATTCAAGAAATTTGAATGTGAATGATGGCTGAATCGTTTCTTTATCTAAATACTGGTTTAGTTAAATTTTGAGTTCCTACAAGGCTTGGTGAGCTTTCCAGGAGCATCTTAACAAAGTTGCTTTATTAACTACTTAGCCAGCCTTGTGGCACCTCATTGATCCAATTCTAATCCCATTCTACCAGGTACCATATCTGGAACAACTGCCGGTGTATCCTAGAATGGATCTACATTCTTGGCACCAACTTTAAAAGGCTACTTTGCACCCAAGCAAGCATTGTTAGTCAGGAGTTCTTTGCATGATTCCTGACTCTTGCCCCAGTCAAGGCAGCAAAGGGAAAATTTGCACCTGCTTTGAGAGCAGGAGCCTGCTGGTTTAATTGTGTAAATGTAAAGGCCTTTTTTTTTCAGGATTTTGAGATATTTTTGAAATAGGAAATGATTGAAGAAGGGAATTGCAGCAGTTTGAAAAGGAAATTAACAGCACTGATTGTAAGTGCTGTTTACATTGCTGCTTGATTAGATCAGATTTCCTACAGTATGGAAACAGGCCCTTCGGCCCAACAAGTCCACACCGACCCTCTGAAGAGCAACCCACCCAGACCTATGCCCCTACATTTGCCCCAACAAATATACCTAACACTATGGGCAATTTAGCATGGCCAATTCACCTAACCTGCACATCTTTGTGATGGGGGGAGGAAACCTACGCAGACACGGGTAGAATGTGCAAATTCCACACAGACAGTCGCCCGAGATGAGAATTGAACCCGGGACCCCGGTGCTGTGAGGCAGCAGCGCTAGCCACTGAGCCACTGTGCTACTTGTTGAAGCAGTAGGTAAAGTTTCCTGCAGATGGACTGGCACCAGCAGGTGTGTACAAATTGAGATTCAGACAGCAACAAGTAACTGATTGGTCTGTAGAGTGATGACTCATTGTCAATAACAAAGGTTCTCTCTGCTAACAACTAGGTGATTGGTTCCCAAGAGGCTGAACAGCTTTTGGTTTGAGCGATGCTGCCAAAAATGTTGAGACCTCCAAAAGGAGAGGTAGTGTCACCACTGCAGTAAAGTAATTCCTTAAATCTGAAGAGGGTACTTTATTTTCCGTCCCCAGTTGCTAACCTGGCTTTCAATCAGTAACTAAGAGACTTTGTAATTTGTGAGCAAGTTGCACTCTCTCTCCTGCAAGGAAGTGAAAAATACCAGCAGAAAGGAGATCAAACAACAGAAAGTCCTGACAAGTAAAAGGATCATCCCAGCAAACCATATGGAAAGGTCCATTGAACTGCTTCCTCAGTTTTTCCCTCCGCAGATTACACTAGTTTTTTTTTGTGTCCATATATGTGTGTATGGGGAGTTTTGCAAGGAGTTAGAATTTTATCTCATTATATATCAACAGTTTATAGTTGTTTACCTGTAGCTAAAGTCTATGTATTTATAATAAATAAGTAATTATTTTAGGCGTAGAAACATACTCCATGCTTTCTGTTAACCTGAGTCGAAAAAGGCAGGCAAATTAGGGAATTTTGTATACAGTAATAAAACCTTTAACTTTTGTGATGTTCTGTGAACAATGAGAATTGATTTTCAGTGCGCTACCCTAGTGAGATGTATAAATGGGTGGGGTATCCTCTTCCACCAGACTGGCATTGGAGGCCACAATGCTATGTTATATCAACCTTCTCTGAGGTTTCCTCCCAGGTTAATGCAGTCTAAGCAATCTGGAGGAATGTGCAACAGAGCAATCAGCAAGTCAGTGTCTTTCTCCATGCTGCTTGCATGAGAGCTGACATCTTCTCTCCGATACTGCGCACACACTTAATCCCTGCTATTGCAGTCACCTCCCATCAAGGTACATGCTCTACACTCTCATTGTTGCCTGCAGCATTTTCCCTTACTCGCTGACAGCCACCCCAACCACACAGATGTACACACAGACACACACACAAACCCTGCATGCCCTCTGTGTTGCCAACTCACTCAGGTCACCCCCCTCACCCGCACCAAAAAAAAGCAGCTGCACCACCCACTTTCATCTTCCTTAATACCTGTCCCTTTCCTATTCCAGAGACAAATAGCCCACAGTAGTTCAAAAAGAATCAACATAGTTGCTGATAGGCTGACTAACATTTGGCTCATGACCCCTTATGAGAAGAGAACCCTTACTATGAATGCCTCAAGCAACCAATAGACATTGATGCCCAAAGACTGAGATCTGAGGTGGCCCTTAATGTACTCTGTCTCAGCCAAAGACTATCTCCCTTGACTTAACTGAGGACTCCAGACAATCATAACAAGCTTTATGAGCTTTGTGTCTGCACTGAATGGCAGGCCAGTGCTATAAGCCTGGTATCCCTGGCTAAGGGACAACATGCAAAAAGTAAAGCAGGTAGTGCTATGACAATCCAGGTAGGCTAATAGTGAGTAAGTGCTAAGAGAGCAAGCAAACAGTCCGAAGATGCAGCTTGGGCCAGTGTATGAGCTGTCCATTGTTTCCACAGGTGCAGAAGTATCCTTACTGCAGCATTACAAAGATAGTTGTCTTTGCTTCTTGAGATGCAACATTGAAGTGTAGAAGCAGGCTGCAAAAAGATCAGAAATGTGCCGTGATTATTTGTAGAGGCTGGCAATGTCAGATGCCAATATCCATGGGCAGGGGGTGTCTATGGCCAGGACCTTTAGAGCGTGCCCTGAGATGTCCATGCCAGATGTTCAACATGGTGGTCTTTTGGAGCAAATGGCCATGTACCAGTCGTGACGTGACTTCCATGTCAAAAGTTCTCCGCATCCATTTTGCTCTTGATTGGCAGTACAGTAGAAAGCTGCATATTAATGAGGTAAGATGTGCACTTAATAAGGTTGCTAGCAGGTAATAACCCTCTTAATAGGCAACTTGCTGATTCCTAGTGAGAATCTTTCTTCATAGCCCAAAATTTTGTTAAAAGTTGCAAAACATTGTTATCCAACATCGAGATAGGCCTTGCTGGATTTCTCATCTGTTTCTGCCACATTCCTTACCACAGCCCATGGTATTCAGGCCCCTATAATATTCTCCCCAAACTCTTGGAACTTTGAATATACATCAAAAATGCAGCAGATCTCTGCGGTGAATTTAACAGCAATATTGTCCAAATGCTGCTAGATATAATGTGTGGAGTGCTAAAGCGATCAGTGCTGGGGTCTCAGCATTTTGCAATCTATATTAATTGCTTTGAGAAAGGACTGAAAAGGTTGAGAAGTTTGTTTATGACACAAAGGCATGTAGGTAAGTAAATTGTGAAGAGGACATGAGGAGGCCACAAAAAATATCTATATTTTGTAAGTGATGGGCAAGGATGTAGTGAATGGAATATAACGTGGAAAAATGTGAAATTATTCATTTTGGCAGGAAGAATTAAAAAAATGCAAGTTATCTAAATAGTGAGAGATTTTAGAGCTCCAGTATGCAGAGGGATCTTAATATTCCAGTGCATGGATCCCAGAAGGTTATGACGCAGGTGCAGCAAGTAATTCGTAAAACAAATAGAACTTTATCATTTAATGCAAGGGCAATTGAATACAAAAGTAGGAAGGTTATGCTCTACTTATACAGGGCATAAGTGAGACCACGTTTGGAATCCTGTGTACAGTATTAGCCTTGTAATTAAGGAAGGGTGCAAAGGCATTGGAAGCAATTCACAGAAAGTTTACGATGCTAGTATTTGGATTGGGTGAGTTGATCTTTGAGGAAAGGTTGGACAGGCTAGATTTGTCTTTGTAAGAATAAAATGTAATTGAAACCTAAAATCCTGAAGATTTAACAGAATGCACATGGAAGGGATGTTTTCTTTGAGAAATTCTGGAAATAGTAGGTTACTGTAAAAATAAAGAATCACCCATTTAACACAGAGATGAGAATTTTGTTTATTACAGACCATGGTATGTCATAAGAACTCTCATCAGTGGATGGATTCTTGATAAGTAATGGGTTGAAAGGTTATCAGGCATGCACAGGAAGGTATAACTGAAGACAGAACAGGTTTGAGGGGTCAGTGGCTCTTAATCCATATGTATCTAATTGTACAGTTCAGAGCAAGTTGTCCATGAGAGTGAGGATTATTGATGGGCTGTTGATGTTTACCACCATCTTGTCGACTCCCTCCCACCTGAAGATGACAAATCATTTAATGAGTATGGGGAAATTTGTCTCCAATAAGGATGACATCCCTGATATTTAAATGAATGACAGTTGAATGACATGTAACCCCGTTTTCTGGGTTTCACAGCCAGTGCACAGGTTTCTTGAGCTACCTGGAACTCACGAGAGCCAGCAAGGTGTCAAAGTAGCAGGGACTGAAAAACATATAAATACTGAATCAGATCAGTTGTTTTCCTCACCTAAGTGACAATCATTTGCACAATGGTCTTGTTTTATGGATGTACTTCCATTGCTTTGGAGATGATCAGAAAAGGAAGAATGTGAAGGGCGAGGGGTAAAGTTGGGAAGGTGCACTGGATATTCCAACTGGATATTCCCATGAAGTAGCTCCTGAACATGTGTAACTTTAAGCAAAAGGTGCCATATTTCATTCACAAAGAATTTATTATGTCAGTGATTTCAAATTTTCCTGACCTCTGGTAAGCCATACGTTCTTTTGTTTACAATTTAAAATTTGTTCTATCTTCTGTGCAGCTTCATTCTCCTCCCTGCTTCCAGAAGGTTGCCTCTACACCATGCCCCTAACCCACCATCTGTCTTGCAGACACATTTTACACCAATTGCAGTCTTCCCATCTTCCCCACATACCTTGCAGCTTCCCTCTCTTACCCTCATTCCTGCTGCAAGTCCTCTCTCCTCCCACCACTCTTGCAGCCTCCCCCTGTCCCTTAATGGCTTAGCCATCCCCTCCTTTACCCCACAACCCACTTTTCACCCTTGGCCAAACCCCTTTGTAGTTTCTCCCTCTCTTCCACACTCCTTGTGGCCTCTTCCCTCTTACAGTCTTCGATACCCCACCTTCTGTTCAGCCTCTTCCTCTTTCCCTCACCTTTTGAGTGTCTTCCTCCCTGACCTAGCAGACAACCCCAGAACCAGCAACTGGAACTTCTGACAGTCACAACACGTGTGTAAGATTGTTGAGATTTTGGGGGTAAATTCTCCAGCTGTGCCCAGTGCAGTGCCTCCGGAAAGGCTGATAGAATGGCAGGCATTTTCTGTTGCTGTTACTTGATAACACTTGAGGCTCTGCGTCCACATCCAGCTTGAATGTCTTGGCCACTTTCTAAAAGGGAATCAGAACAAACTAACCAAAAGGTTATCCCAATATCCGTAGGAGGGAAATATGTAATTAAAGTTAAAGCTATTAAATACTTAAACAAAGAGAAAATAGTTAGAAGCAGGCAGCTTGGATTTTTAGGAAGTAAATTCACATTTGTCAACTTGATAAGTGTTCTTTGTGATGGCATTAAATGTACTGGATAGAGAAAATACAGAGCATGTGGTATACGTGGACTTTGAGGAGGCCTACGTGAAGCCACCCAGAAAAATTCTGTACATTATAGGTTTTCAGGAGTAGTAAAAAAATTGGATTGACAACTCACCGGAAGGAAAGTAATAGAATAGGAGCAAAGGACAGTTTATTAGTATACTTTGAAAAGGGTTACTTGTCCCCTACAGTTCCATCCTATTTCTGCATTGTAATTTCTTATTTAGTTTATACTTATATACAAATAAAACTGGTGTAATATGATATTCATGTTTAATTTTTTTTTCATTTACCTCAACATTCTGATACACACTGTACCAGAAATGATCCATAATTAACCATATACATACATAAAACTAGGAGCAGGAGTAGGCCATCTGTCCCTTTGAGCCTGCTCTGCCATTCAATAAGATCATGGTTAATCTTTACGTGGACTCAGCTCCACTTTCCCACTCTCTCATCTTAACCCTTAATTCCTTTACTGTTTAAAAAAATTATCTGTCTTAACTTTAAAAACATTTATTGAGGAAGCTTCAACCACTTCACTGGGCAGAGAATTCCATAGATTTACAACCCTCTGGGTGAAGAAGTTCCTTCTCAACTCAGTCCTAAATCTGCTCCCCCTAATGTTGAGGCTATGCCCTCTTGTCCTAGTTTCACCTGCCAGTGGAAACATCCTCTCTACATCTATCTTATAGGAACAGTCCATGTGGATATCTCCTTAAATGTGAGCCAATTCTTCATTTGTGATTTCTTTCCTAAAAGATTCAGTTCTTTCTTATTTCTTTCAACCTTTATTACACAGCTGCATCCTTTATTTCCTTCAAATTTCCAATCAACTCTGACCCTGATTGACGTAAAAGGCCAATAAATTGAGGATGGAAGTCAGTGGAGACAAATATTGGAAGAGACATTTATTGTGTGGTTGAGGTGATGTCATCTTTCTGACAGTATTGTGTAAGCTCAAAATTACCCCCCATTGAGTGTAAACGACTAAATACAAATAAGCTCTAACTCTGACAGTATTAAGCAATTATCACCCTTCATCATACAAGACTTGTTTTTGTCTATCAGAAAACATGGTGTCCGATTAGTCATGAAAAATATTTGATTTTTGTTCAACTCTTTTGACAGCCTTGAACTCAATTGCAACTTTAAGAATAAATTCTATTTTCTAATTACATTCCTTTTACATTTTAGAAAGTGTAGTAATGAATTATGCATACGCTGAAGCATTCTCTTATTTGCTATAAAAACATGAAGAATATTGTCTTAAAATTGCGATTGTTACATCGCTTATGGTTAACCTTAGATGATAACAATTTATCTTTGTTTCCCAAGTCAATCATATTCATGGCATTCCATTACCATTTTGACATTTATAGTTAATGTATAGTGTGATTATGTGAAAATGTCAACTTTAAATGTTCAGTCTATAATTTTAATTAATACACATTGTGGCGACATCTTACATATTGTTTTACAGATTGTCTATTGCTAATCATAGAATCCCGTCAATGTGGAAACAGGCCCTTCTGCCCAACAAATCCATACTGACCCTCTTCAGAGGATCCCACCCAAATCCATTCCCCTACCAAATTACTCTACATTTACCCCTAACTGACACATCCCTGAACACTATGTGCAATTTATGCTAAATTTAATAAGATTTCATTTCAGTTTACAGTTAGTCTCCAGAAGGAAACAAAAATGAAAAACTAACTGTTTTGATGGAAAAGTTTATACAACAGATTCACTAGTCCAGAAATTATTTGTATAAAAATGTACTGGATTATACTTGAAGGGAAGACATTATGGGTGGCATGGTGGCTCAGTGCTGCTTTACAGCGCCAGGGACCTGGGTTTGATTCCAGCCTCGGGCGACTGTTTATGTGGAGTTTTCACTTTCTTCCTGCATCTGCATGGTTTCCTTCAGGTGCTCTGGTTTCTTCCAACAATCCAAACATGTGGAGTTTAGGTAAATTGGCCGTGCTAAATTGTCCTTCATGTTCAGGGATGTGTTAGTTAGGGGTAAATGTAGAGTAATTTGGTAGGAGAATAGATTTGGGATACTCTTTGGAGGGTTGGTGTGGACTTGCTGGGCCGAAGGGCCTGCTTCCACATTGAAGGGATTCTATCAGATAAAATTTCAAGTGTTCCTGTGTGCATATGTAAATCTTTCACTGAATGTCCTATATTTCAAGCAATTACAAGGGGCCTCCTCTGGATTAAAGTGCATAATGCACATGTAAAGTTTTAATGCCAGAACTATTGATGCATAAAAAGGGACAAAACATAGTAGTTAATATCTTGTTATATGCCCTTGATCTTTTAAAGTTCACATCTCCAGTAAGATTAAGTTGATTGTGTGACGCTGTGATGAAAAACCCCCATGAAACAATTGGTTTTGTGACTGAGCACAATGAGGAATGCATTCAATGGTCCCCTCACAATCAGTATCCAAGAGAGCTGAGCAGGGAAAAAGTGAGATCAGAGTCAAGAGTGTGGTGGCAGAAAAGCATAGCAGGTCAGGCAGCATCCGAGGAGCAGGAGAATCGACATTTCGGGCATAAGCCCTTCATCAGATAAATGGATAGGGGTGAGGGTGGGGGGAAGGTAGCTGAGAGTGCGATAGGTAGACAAAGGTGGGGGGAATGGTGATAGGTCAGAGAATAGGGTGGAGTGGATAGGTGGGAAGGAATATGGACAGGTAGGACTGGTCGTGAGGGCTGTGCCAAGTTAGAAGGTTGGATCTGGGATAATGTGGGGGGAGGCGAAATGAGGAAACTGGTGAAGTCCACATTAATCCCATGTGGTTGGAGGTTCCCATGGCGGAAGATGAGGCATTCCTCCTCCTGGCGTCTGTTGGTTGGGGTTTGGCAATGGAGGAGGCCAGTACCTGCATGTCCTTGGCAGAGTGGGAGGGGGAGTAAAGTGTTCGGCCAGAGGGTGGTGGGGTTGCTTTGTGCATGTGTCCCAGAGATGTTCTCTGAAGCATTCTGCGAGTAGGCGTCCTGTCTCCCCAATGTAGAGGAGACTGCATCGGGAGCAGTGGATACAGTAAATGACGTGTGGAAGTGGGAGTAAAACTCAGATGTTTGTGGAATACTCCTTTGGGGCCTTATACAGAGATGAGTGGGGGGTTGTGGGTTCAGGTATTACACTTCCTGCAATAGCAGGGGAAGGTACCGGGAGGGGAGGGTGGGTTGGTGGGGGGCATGGACTTGACTAGAGTCGTGGAGGGAATGGTCTTTATGGAATGCAGATACCGATGGGGAAGGAAATATATCAGTGGTGGTTTGTAGGTGGCAGAAATGATGGAGGATGATACTATGCAAGGAGGTCGGTGGTGTGGAAGGTGAGGACCAGGGGTTCTGTCCTCATTGTGGTTGGAGGCATGTAGTTTGAGAGCGGAAGTGTGTAAGTGGATGAGATGTGCTTGAGGGTATCATTGACCACGTGGGAGGGGAAATTGCAGTCTTTGAAAAAGGCCATCTGGTATTTTCTGTTGTGGAATTGGTTCCTCCTGGGAGCAAATGCAGCAGAGGCAGAGGAATTGGGAATAAGGGATTGCGTTTTCTACAGGGTAGGCAGAGGTGTAGTCCAGGTAGCTGTGGCAGTCAGTGGGTTTGTATAAGATGTCAGTGTTGATTCAGTGATGGAAATGGATATGTCCAGGAAGGTGTCCGAGATGGTCCAGGTGAACTTGCGATCGGGGTGGAACATGTTGGTGAAATTGATGAACTGTTCAACCTCCTCATGGAAACATGAGGTGGTGCCAATACAGTCCTCAGTGTAGTGGAGGAAAAGGTGGGGAATGGTGCCAGAGTAGCTGTGGAAGGTGGACTGTTCCACAGGCTGAGCTGAGCAGCCTAGGTAATCAGGTATTGCCAAAAATATGTTGTTTGGACTCACTCCTGTAGTTCCCATCAGCAATATCTGGGGTGAACTAAAGAGCAGTCATCCACAAATTAACAGCTTAATAAGGAAGTTGGCACCGTGTCATTTCAATTCCGAAATCTCCAGACAATATTTTCAATCTGGCTGATACTGTTCTTGCCCATCAAGGTCAACATGGTTCTCAATGTTATAATGTTTCCATCGAGAAGGCCACCATTATTCCACTAACAAAGAAAACACATGCAACGTGCCCCAACAGCTACTGCCCCGTGACCCAGGCCTCCATAATTATGAAGCGCTTCAAGAGCTTAGCAATGGCTCACATTAACTCTAGCCTCCCAGCCTGACTCAATCCTTTGTAATTTGCCTACTGGCGCAACAGGTCCACAGCCGATGCCACTTCTGTAGTCCTACACTCACCTCTGGAACATCTGGATGATAAGGACACCTATGTCAGGCTTCTACTTATTGACTATAGCTCCATCTTAGACACGATAATCCCAATCAAATGAATCTTCAAACTCTGAGACCCACATCTCGCTCCACCTTCTGCAATTGAATCCTCAGCTTCCTGACCCACAGACAAGATCAGTGAACGTAGACAACAGCACCTCCTCCACCATAATCCTCAACACTGGCGCCTCACACGGATCCATAGTCATCCCCCTACTGTGCTGCCTGTGCACTCAGAACAGTGTGGCCAAATATCATCCAAATACCAGCTACAAGTTCACTGATGACACCACCATTGTAGGCCAGTATCAAACAATGATGAGTCAGAAGATAGAAGGCTTGGTGTTATGGTGCAAAGATAACAATCTCTCCCTCAATGTCAGCAAAACTAAAGAACTGATCATTGACTTCAGGAAGAAAGGAAGAGGACACATGTCTATCTACATCAACAGAGCTAAGGTGGAGGAGAGGGTTGAGAACATCAAATTCTTCGGAGTGACGATAATCAACAATCTGTCCTAGTTCATCCATGTCAATGTGACGGTCAGCAAGGCACAATACCTCTTATTCCTCAGGAAGCGTAGGAAATTTGGCCATGAGGACCCTCACCAACTTTTACAGATGCGCCATAGAAAGCATTCTACCTGGATGCATCACTGCTTGGTATGGCAACTGCTCTGTCTAGGACCATAAGAAACTACAGAAAACTGTATGTACAGCCCAGACCATCACTGCTTGATCCTTAGAAATATGAAGGATAATTGTGTACAAGCAATTACGAATAATCCTGTCACATTTTTGGGCAGAAAAGTTCTACTTGTTCAAGAGCAACTGGAACTGAATCACACAAGGTAACACCTAGTTTCTTCATAGTGCACATGACAGTTTTCCGTGTCAGGAAGTAGGTAGACGAAATGCAAAAAAAGAACTTGTCTTTATCCAGCACCTTTTATGGTCCCAGAACTTACCAATGTTCTTCACAGCCAAATAAGTACATTGGAAATGTAATCAGCTGCGGGGAAACATACCAGTCAATTTGTGCCTGTTAATTGATAGCAGCTAAAGAAGCAAAAAACCTCATTTAGACATGTTAGTTGTCATCACTTTTGGACAGGACACTGGGGGAACTTCTCCATTCTAGTTAAAAGATCTTTTATGTGAGAACAGTCAAGGTCTCAGTTTCAGATGGTACCTAAAAGCTGGTACTTCCAAAAAATACAACATTCCCTTCAGTCTTACACTGTGATGTCAGCCTTCAATATGTGCACAAGACTTTGGAGTAGGATTTGAAAATTTCTGACTCGAAGAAGCTGCTACCTCTGAACCACTGCTAAATTGAGATCTGATTTGATCTGTCCAACTCAGTGTGAGTGACAAGGAGAAAAACAACTTTTTAAAAACCATTAGCTTTATTCCACACATCTGATTCTTCACAACATTGAATCACAGGAAATGTACAGGAAGCTATTTATCCAGATTGGTATTATTTGATCAGTATATTGTAGAGTGGATGGATACGGTCTATGGAAGTGATTTCAAATTAGCCTCATGGATAAAAAAAAATCAGGAAACTAGAACAATGGGGATCATAACTGATAGATCTGACTGGGAATCACAGTTTAGTGAAGTTTCTTTTGTTGGTGTTGTTCTGTGCACATTGTTGAGAAACAACCTTGAAGCATGACATAGAATTGTCAGCTGGTGGACACTAGAAGTCATTGATGAAAGAGACAGACTAAGGGATTGATGAGGAAGAATTTGTTTAATAAAAGCCAGTTAAGTCATATAACAGAATTTCAGCTAAAATGTTGAAAAAAGGTCAAAACATGTAGTAAAGAAAAGGGAAGTAGGCTTAGGGAAGATACGATTCCAGTAGGAGAACTGAGAGGGAAGGACCTTCTGTGCGTGACACCAAAATTGGTGGTATAGAAGTGAGGAAAGTTATCTCAGAGAACAATGGGATTTTGATCAACTGGGCCAGCGTTATGGTAGATGGAGTTTATTTCAGATAAATGTGAGGTGTTGCATTTTGGTAAGACAAACCAGGGCAGAACTTACATAGTTAATGGTTGGGTCCTAGGGAGTATTGTTGAACAAAGAGACCTAGAGGTGCAGATACATAGTTCCTTGAAAGTGGCATCACAGGCAGACACGGTGGTGAAGAAGGCATTTTGCATGTTTGACTTCATTGGTCAGAGCTTTGAGTACAAGACTGGGGGTGTCATGTTACAGCTGTTCAAGACATTGGTAAAGCCACATTTGGCTAACCGTGTGTATTTCTGGTCACCCTGCTATAGGAAGGATGTTATTAAACTGGAAAGGTTGCAAAATTATTTACAAGGATGTTACTGCGATTGAAGGGGTTAAGTTATAAAGACACAGTGGATAGGCTGGAACACTTTTCCTTGGAGCATAGGATACTGAGGGGTGACCTTATAGAGGTTTGCAAAATCATATGGGGCATAGAGGGTAAGGAAGTTCAAATCTAGAGGGGCACTGGTTTAAGATGGGAGGAAGAAGATTTAAAAGGGGCCTGGGGGGGCAATGTTTTCACACAGAAGCTGGTGTGTATGTAGAATGAACTGCCAGAGGAAGTGGTAGAGGCAGGTACAATTTGGACAGGTACATAATTAAGAAAGGTTCAGAGGGATATGGACCACATGCAGGCAAATGGGACTATTTCAGTTTGGGAAACCTGGTTGGCATGGATGAGTAGGATCGAAGTGCCTGTTTGCTTGCTGTATACTCTATGACCATTTCTTATATCAAGAATCCTATGACTTTTAGGTTTTAAAGGGATTTAAACAAATCAAGGAGTGGCATTTGCATTTTAATGCGAAATAAACATTAATTACTAGAACTAAAAATATGAGGATTTCTCAGAAATAAGCATTAACCACAATGAAGAATATAAATGTGATTAGTGACCATTCACTGGAAAGTATCCAGCCAGTGTGAAACTGCCAAAAGAGTATAATCATGTCTTGTGATATAAAGAGAAGTTAACTTGGAAACACAAATAATTCCAACCTTATATGGATTCATGATAAGACTACATTTGAAATATTGCTGAATATTGGATATCATAAATTCCAAAAGGCATTAATGTGTCTGTGAGCATTTGGAGATTAATGATAAGTGTAAAGCACAAAACTTTCCACTGATAATTGTATAGTGGATCTTACCGCTCGAAAGATAATTAGTTGATGAAATGACCATACTATTTCTACCTTCTGGCTGCTTTTGCTATGTCCCATGCAGACACAGGGAGAACATGTAAATTCCACACAGACAGTTGCCTGATGCTGGAATTGAACCTGGGTCCCTGGTGTAGGATAGTAGTGCTAACCACTGAGTCACCACAACATCACCTAACATGATATGAATTGAAATAAAGGTAGTTCTTGGCAAAGGACAAGTTTGTGCTTGACCCTTCCAGAAATGCACAAGAAATGGGTTTTTAAAAAAACTGCAAGCTCTGATCTCTGTTTTCTGGACAGCTGGCAGGTTAGTCACGTTGCATTCTGTAAAAGTGTGCCATGAGGGCACAGCTGAGGAATTCCACTAACTGTCCTTATGTTCACAATTAAGTAGAAATAAACTTCCTGTGGTTGCTGCAAACACCATCAGCAAAGCCACTTGACAAAAACTGGACCATCCCTTTCAGCTAATGGCAAAACTATGAATCTCCGAGCAACCACTGAACTGCCAAAGATAACACTACACTATCCACCTTTGTGGCCCCAATGTTTCATGGTCTGTCCACCGTGGAAAAGCTAAAATCACTTTTGTACTTTTTAAACATATTCTTTTTTAGACTTGCCTTTCATTTCTAATCTGTACATTTACAAATCACATACTATCTTGAATTTGTTTGGCCAATGAACCTTTACCTTAACACAAGAAAGCTTCCTTACCAAGCATAAATATCTTTAGGCTAGGAAAGGTGTCCATGAGTGAAGGGATTCATTTTAAATTAACCATGTTGCAATCAGGGGCTGGGTTGTTAAAGGAGGGGAGCCAGGTCATTGTTCCTCACCTTGGAGTATATCTATTTTGATATTCCATCTGGAATCATCACAAAATGAGAATCCTTACCCAGAAAATATAAAAACTAAATTGTTCTACTTTATATGTGTACAGACTTCAGATTTTCCATTTGAGGAGTGCAAAGAAGGAAGCTGATGAGATACATTCTGAAAATGTAGATGTAGAAAAAGTCAGTGGACAGGGTCCTAATTGTATTTTAGTACTCGGGTCTCTGCAAATGCTCATGAAATGCAATCATAGGAAGAAGTCTCAAAACTGTTTGTTTAAAGAAAAGGTTTGTAAATCACCTGTGACCTCTGAACTCTACTGCAGACAGTTTCACCACTATTTTGTCAGGAGGTTAACACAGGTTTTGGTTTCCAGAAATATAGTTGCTTCATGATACCAGTGCCAAGAAAGAGGTCCAATCAGTTGAGGCAAAACATTGGGGATGCTGGAAATTAGAAATAAAACCAAAGTATGCTCAGAAATTCAGCAGATAGGCATCACAAGGTCAGGTTTTATTCCAATACAATAATTAGTTGATCTGTGTTCTTTCAGGAATGGCAAAATAAATTTGATATGATTAGATGATACGATGTAGGTGTTCCTGCAATCACTTCAACCATCACTAATGTCTGAATCACTTTTAGTGGATTTCTTCTTGAAGGTGAAGGGCAGTGTCATGGAAGAGATGAAAGACTGCGCAGTGCCTGAAAGAAAAGCTAATCATCTTTCCCTGCTCTTTTTAAATGGAAAAGTTGCAGTCGCAGAATCAGAGTACTGCAACGGTGCGGAAGATGTCCATTAAGTTCATCATGTCTGCACTGGCTCTCAGCATTTTGAGTTTACGCCAATTTCATGCTTTTTGCCTATACCCCTACGCTATGTTTCTATTTAATTAATCATCCAGGCAGAGCAGTCTATACCCTATTTGCTGCATGAAAAGATTCTTTTTCTCACCTTGCATTTGCTTCTTTTGGACTTTAGAACTGTGCCCTCAGGCTCTCAATCCATTTTCAAATGGAAACAATTTGTCCGATCCAGAGTCTGCACACACGTATATCACATAAATAAAAAATGATGCTTTAAAATCTTCAGGTTCCTTGGTAAAATGCAGACACAAATTTTAACTATGATGGTTCAGTTTGTTCTCAACAATTTATGCAGCCACTGATTTGTTATGTTAATCCCATTGCTGCCTGTTGAACTGGAAATGATTAGGTGAATTAAGAAAAGCAATTGTGCAAGAGCCACAGAACTGGTCAGAAAAGAATTGTGTCGCATGCCCAAATATTTCAGTATAATAAACCCAAGTGGAACTGGTTTTCAGCTCATGTACCAAAGAAAGGATAGCAAACCTCAATTGATCCTCCAAAGTCCTTCTCACTAATATCTAGGAACTTCTGCCAAAACTGGGACAACTGTCATAGATTCATCAAGCAACAGCCTGATGAAGTCAATCCTCACCAACTTATACCTTACAACTAATGTCCCTGACCTCTTTATTGTTTTGCTTGGGTATGTCTAGTCACACTGGCAGGTTAGATTCACTAAACAATTGGGAGATCCACTTCTGCTCCAGATCTTATCATAGGATTGGATCAGTCATCAACAGGAGATATGAATTTGAGAAATGAGATGCGATTGACTACCCATGACATCAAGGGACACTTTCATTGAATGAGGGATCAAAATTGACACTCATCAGTTCTTGTTAAACATCTTATCAGCAGTTCAGATTGAAAGAGTTGTCATCTTACCAAACTCTGGATTAGTGGTGCTGGAAGAGCACAGCAGTTCAGGCAGCATCCAAGTAGCTTCGAAATCGACGTTTCGGGCAAAAGCCCTTCATCAGGACCCGAGCCATCGATTTCGAAGCTACTTGGATGCTGCCTGAACTGCTGTGCTCTTCCAGCACCACTAATCCAGAATCTGGTTTCCAGCATCTGCAGTCATTGTTTTTACCTCGTTGATCTTACCAAACTCACCATACAAACTAAGCATTGAGAAAACTCAACATAGAAATCAAAGTGGGTTCTTGGTGGGTATAAATGTGCCACCTCCTGTGAACAATCTCATCTTATCCATGGAGAAAGTGAGGACTGCAGATGCAGGAGATCAGAGCTGAAAAATGTGTTGCTGGAAAAGCGCAGCAGGTCAGGCAGCATCCAAGGAGCAGGAGAATCGATGTTTCGGGCATAACCCCTTCTTCAGGAATGAAGCCCTTCCTGAAGAAGGGCTTATGCCCGAAACATCGATTCTCCTGCTCCTTGGATGCTGCCTGACCTGCTGCCCTTTTCTAGCAACACATTTTTCAGCTCATCTTGTCCACGGCCAAACTATGGAGCACGGCGCGATCTACAAATACCAGTTACATATACCCTTTCACCACAGATATTGGCACTCCTCTTTCAGACAGCCTTGACCCTGGCATCCTTCAGTGCACTGGCAGTGTACCCAGCAAGGTGTAAGCCATGTCTCCTTTTCTTTATGTTTGATTGTGGACTGAATTGGGAAAAGAACTGTTTTAAAAACCAAACATTGTTGATGGAGTGCAACAGTTTTTGAGATCAAGTAACCTGACACTCATTGTAAGTACTGTTTACAAAGATGCAAGTTCAAACAGTAGTAGGATTGCAGATGAGGAAACCAAGTGCTTGTGCTAATAGAGATTCAGCTGGCAGCAAGTAGCTAATTGGTCTAGTGACAAATGGTCAATAACAAAGGCCTTCTGCTGACAAATGATGATGCAATTGGTTCCAGATAGCTGTTCACCTTGGGATTGTGAACAGAATAGGAAGAAGGCTCAGATCTCCATAGTTTTAGCAGCTGCCTCTGTTCCCTGCAGTAAAGCACACACATTAAGTCTGAACAAAACTAGATTGTTTTTCCTTCAATCCAGAGACAGAGGTTAATGTTCTAGTGACAAAAACAGAAAGTGCTTGGAAACCTCAGCAGGTCTGGCAGCATCTGTGGAGAGAAATCAGAGTTAATGTTTTGGCTGCAGTGACCCTTCTTCAGAATCCGTTCCGAAGAATGTTTACTGAACCAGAAACATTAACTCTGATTTATCTTCACAGGTGCTTCCAGACCTGCTGAGATTTTCCAGCAGTTTCTGAGTATGTTTCAGATTTTAGGCATCTGCATTTCTTCAGGTTGTTTTTTGGATCTAGGGGTGTGGATTCAAAATTCCCATTATATCCAAATGGTGAAATTTGAATTCACCAAAAATCTGAAATTAAACATGAGTCAAGTGGTGTCTATGTAACCGATTGTCAACAAACCTACCAGGTTCACAAATGCCCTTTCGGGAGGGAAATCTGTCATCCTTACCTAGTCTGATCTACACATAACTCCAGACTCACAGCAATATGGTTCACTCAGAATTGCCCTGTGAAATTGCCCTGTGAAATGGCCCTAGAAAGTGATTCAGATTAAGAACATCAGGAATAGCCCATCGAGCAATGCCCACATCATACGAATGAATGAATAAACAAAAAAAGATTAACTACAAACCCCATCCATGCTTTCTGGATTCAAAAGTGAGGGAAATTGGGGGATTCTGCAAACCTTTCAAAATATTTAATTTTTATGACCACTCTAAGATAAAGGTGTTGATTTCCAGTGTGCTTCCTCATTGAGTTGTGACAAAGAGCAAACTTGTCTAACAGGGCACACCAAGAACCAGCAGTGATTGGCTGCATTGGGTATAGTTCTTGCCCAGGGACAGGTCCCCAGTCCAGATCAGGTCGTCTGCCAGGACTCCCTCGCTCTCTTAGCATCTGTTCAATGGTACCTGCTGTCGTGGCTGCAATCTGCACACTTTGCCTTGCCCTGTCACACCCTGCAGAGGCAACTAATGCAGTCACACAACCAGGACAGTGGCTGTGTTGTGCAGCAGTCGCCAGTCAAGGGCAAATACATCTTGTCTTATGCCAGTCCAGCACCTGAACCACATGGACTCACCATTTGCTCCAAACAGAACAAGCAGTAGAACATGGCTGAAAGCTTAGTGGAGTGGTCCACAGTAAAAGTCTTTGGGGCACTCCTCAGTAAGGGGGTCCAAAAGGTTAGTCAAGGGCAGCCTTCCTTGCCAGTCCCAGAATTCAGGCGAAAGTGGGTACTGCCGATACTGGAGATCAGAGTCTAGATTAGAGTGGTGCTGGAAAAGCACAGCAGCTCAGGCAGCGTGCGAGGAACAGGAAAATCAACGTTTCGGGCAAAAGCCATTCATCCAGGGTTGTCCAGTCAGCGTGGCTTTGCAGTGGGTAATGGTTACTCCTTTGTCTCCATTGTATCCAGTTGGGGCTAGGTGTGGTACCATCCAGGCAGGCTGGTGCTGTCAGATCAGTTTGCTGGAGAGGGGTGGGGCGAGGTTGTGGTGGCTGGTCGGGAGTGGGGGGGGATATCGTCCGGTGTCGGTGTGTGTACCTGGCTTGGATGATGACCTAGTACAGTGTGAAGTCTGTGGGTTTGACAGAATGGGAAGGGGAAGGATGTTTAGGATTTCAGTGGCATGTTGACACTGTGACTGAAAGCCACTGGCAGAAGATCAGACAGTGTCATTCCAATCGTGATACATGGTTTGTGCGCAATGTCGATAAGAATATCTGTGCAGAGATTCGCAATGGTGCGGAATAACTGAGTAGACACGTGAGGGAGGTGTTTAAATCTGTAGCCAGTCACTGGACGTTCACATGGGAACAACATTGGCTTCCAACACATGACATGTTGAACACACAGACAAATAGGATCCCTACTCACTGACTGTCCTACGTCATTAACCCTTTTTCTGTGTGTTGCTGTTCCCTGGCACCGTAACCGCTAGGTAAACTCCCTGAGATAGATACTCCTCGTCAGCCGTGCTGCTGCAGTGTCCAGGAAGTAGTCAAAAGTCCCTCCCGTGTCCTTGGTATTCTCATTTACAGACCTTTCGCTGAGGGATACAGGCTGGTCCTTAGAAGAATGGCAGCACCTGTAAGACACCAGAGGAAGAAGACATTGCAGTCAGTGCTTAGTGAAGACGTTTGATGTATCCATGAATTAATGTGAGCATAGCAGTGGAATGATGAGTGTTGAGCCGTGGATGTCTGTGCATCCCGAAACGAGTGGTCCCAGTTTTCTCCTGAAAGGGCAAGTACTCATGCATCAGACGGGTAAAGACAAAAATATCTGATTACATTCCTACCCTACCCTACCCCCCCACCCCCCCCAAAATCTGTCCAACATTGCTCTATTTCACTATGTGCTGTGTTTGCCTTAATGACAAAAACAGATGCAAGTGAGGCTGTTGGGATGGTGCGCTTGGGAGAAAGGTATTGAGTTGTTCTGAGGGAGTAAAGAGGCAAGATGGAGAGCATGTTAGGTTATTGGTATTGGGAGGATGAGGGGTAATCGGGGCAAGCGAGGGAAGGTGTTGTATGCAACAGTGGGGGGGTGGGTGTCAAAGCATGAGCCTTGGGGAGAGGTAAGTTCGATGGTAGAGTGAGTGTGAGGTGATCGGGGGCAGAGTATGTAACTTATCCTCACAGACCAAAGAAGATCATTGACCTTCTTCCAGCACTCCTGCCCAGCTCTCCTCACCCCAGCAATGGCATTGATCAAGGTAGCATTCCTGACCATGTTGACTTGGCCTGGTGGCATGGCCTCCTCTGTCAGTCCTCCGGGAAGTGGACTCATCTCCTCTCCAATCCGCCATCCACATGAACCTCCAAGTCTCTCTCTGACAAGTGTGATGCCAGCCTGCCCTTCTCTGACATCTCTCCTGGCTCCTTCAGTGACTGAGCATGGCAGCTTCTGGATGGCAGTACTCCTCCAGGTGTCTTGCGGGATTTGAAACCAGGCACAGACACAAGGGGAGTTGCTCTTAGGGCAATGTCTGGTGAGTTCCTTTATAAATGGCATGTTGTAAGATGGGCAAAAATGGGCCTGATACTCATCACAAGGGCTGAAACACCAAACAATATGGTGAGTTTGGTAAGATACAGTGAGAAAACTCACTTAGCCTCATGAGGAGAATCACTCCACCAAACTCAATGCAAGTCGAACTCTGACACAAAAGGTGATTTCATTGAAATATATAGGACTGTTATTAGGATTAATGCGGAGAGGATGTTTCCCCATATGGGAGAGTCTAGGACCAGAGGGCAAAGTCGCAGAATAAAGAGATGACAATTTAAAACTAAGATGAGGAATTTCGTCTCTTGGGGTTGAGAGTCTTTGGAACTCCTTGCCACAGAGAGTTGTGGGAGAGTTGTATGTTTAAGACTGAGATAAATTCTTGGTCAGTAGGGGAATCAAGCATTGGAGGAGAGGGCAGGAAAATGGACACTAGGTGCACTGGGTCAGCCACAATCGTATTGAATAGCAGAATAGGTCTGAGGTGCAGAATGCCCAACTCCAGTTCCAATTTCTTATGATCTTGTGATTGCATATGTGTCTATTGAAAAAGGAGCTTTAATGTGGAAACAGGGGTGACCCTTCACTGAAGGGTCCTGAAGAAGGGCTCATGCCCAAAACGTCGATTCTCCTGCTCCTTGGATGCTGCCTGGCCTGCTGTGCTTTTCCAGCAACACATTTTCAGCTCTGACCTCCAGCATCTGCAGTCCTCACTTTCTCCTGACCCTTCACTGAGGCTTGGGTGCCTGGAAGGTTGTTGTAGAGGAGTTGAATCTTTTTTTTATCGGTGAGGAGATTGTTAAAAATAGTTCTATTATAATAAAGTTGGTGCTTTTTCTTTCATGTAATAACATTCTTATTTGTTTTTATTAGAGTACTTTAGCAATCTCTTATGCATATTGAGCTACTGACCTCAATAGTAAGCAAAAAGAAAATAAAAACTTAACGCCTATCAAATCAGACTTCACTCTGGGATTTGACTGGTCCATCATTACCATCAGCTGGGATGATAATAAATTTCCTCAAAAATGAACCTCTGCAGCTTGTTCCCAACCCTCTTCTGGAATGTATCTGATGGCTTCTACTAATGAAGTTCATTTTAATAGCCTGTCGCTGATGTTACCTTTTAGGGGAAGGGAAGGACACTGTATGCACAATTTAGGGCCTTAGCACCTGTTAAAGGAGCACATTTACAAATTCTGTTCGATAAAAGTTTTGAACTGTTTGAAGGTTGTGAAGCTCATACAGTTAGAAGATGCTATGGGCATTACAGAAAGACTCGCACTCATTTAGACAGACTTAACATGGCCGTGCAATAAGGGCAGGGAATTTATGTAGCTTTATTCTTACAGCTACATTTACAATGACAGTTGAGCAGACAAACAGATGATATAAATGGCTATATATTTACAAATGTGAGTCTGTTTGCAATGAAATGTCACCTATGCCATCTGTGTGCCCTCGGAAGGTATTCTTTTTCATTTCCCTCCCCATATGTTTTCTGTGAAGGGCTGTTCTTGGCTGGCAGGGATTGACCTGTTGCACAGCTGGGTTTTAAATATAATGCCAGCAGCACGAATCACAGAAGGTCCCGGTGGTGGCAGGTACATCCACTGCTGATGAACACACAATAATGAGCTCGACACCATGGAGATGTGGTGCATATGTATTGAGGCAAACAATGAAGAATTGCATGAATTAACTCACTAGAACTCAGAAATTTTTAATAAAACTCCCTGAAATTGACACTTTACCGATTTTTAGTAAACTTCAGCTAAGATTCTGAAATGACACTATGAACACCTGTATTCGAATGCTAAATTCATTTGTCTGATAGTCTTCTGTTTATTTGCCTGAGGAATTAATGCACTTAATTTGCTAAAGAACTGTAAGAAAGTTGTGACAACGTTGAGACTGTTAAAATTTGACGGAGAAAATTTATTTTCCCTCTTATTTACACAATGTCCAGCCAAGGTTTGGGCTTGATTACTTAGCCCAAATTCATGATTAAATGAGATGAAGAAAATTTCCCACAGCAAGTTTGATTTTGATCATTTTTACATTTCATAGGGTTATGCATTTTAGGCTTTTTAGTTAAAGCAAACATTGTTCTGATTTCCAGTGGCCTGAAACCCAATGACCTCCCACAATTGCTTTCCCTGAAATGTTATTTCATTTTCTAAGGCAATTACCATGTACTGTAGAATGTTACAATGGAATCAAATTCCCTATTATGCAGTCCAAGATCTATTTGTTTGGGTTACAAAGGGTTTGCAAACATTTTATTTCACAGACCAGGTGAATGCATGCAGGCTTTATCATTTGCTTTAGTCTGTTTCTTTGTATACCATTCACAACTTTTGCGAGATTGAATAGACTTTTTCCAACAGACATTTCTTCTGGCAACACTCCCAGATTTCAATTTACAAACATTCAGCGCTATTGCACTTCCAGTTCAAAACCTCTGTTAAGGGCTCTCATCCATTCTACCAATGTTATTTATTTCTTGCTGTCACATCTGATTTGAAAATGATAACAACGTCCTGAACTCTCTGTTATGGTGTGGTAAGTGCATGAAACATTTTTACCCACCTCAGTTAAGTGGTGGAGTTGATTGCCAGCCCTTTAAGGAAACCTCCCAATTTTTATTTCCATTATACCAGGGAATCAACTGACAGTTGTCCTTGACGGGCAGTCACTCAGTCGCTGTCATTGAAAAAAAATACATGGAATGGGAGTAGAATTTTGGTATATGTACACCAGAAAGCATCTGATTTTTGATCCTCACACTGTGCATTCTTTTAAAAACAAACTTCCAAGCATTTTTAAATAAACCAGGGGTGATATTCAGGTCATAGAGTTGTAGAGCTGTACAGCATGGTAACAGACCCTTTGGTCCAACTCATTATACTGACCAAATATCCATTTACCAACATTTGGCCCATATCCCGCGAAACCCCTTGAATTCATATACCAAGGTAGTTTTGATGAAATCACATTTTGCTTAATGTGAGTTTCTGTAAGATTTTTGATTTTGTTTTAGATGTCTCTCAAGTAACCTCAAATATAGGCATGTTATTGTTGGAGAAATATTATGAATAGCAATTGGTTTGCATTAGTCTGTTTTAGTCTATAACATTTGATATAGCAATTTTGAATGTGAATTATATGTAAAATGTGTAGGAATGGGATGTGAAACACTATGCTTGTGAAACAGTATCACATAATGATTGATAGTATTTTCCTTCCCTCAGTGTCACAAAAATTGCCCTCAACAAGTTTAGAAGAAAACACTACAAGACAGATTACGGCTAATGATTGCACTAATGAATTAGTAATGAGAATGATGCACAATAATTTATGTTACATCAGGAAAAAAGATCAGAGGCTAAAAGGCTTCTTCTCATTTGTCTCTTTCTTATGATTTTGGAAAATTTCCAATTTACTTTTCCAGCAATTTCACTTTTGTGATAAATTTTGTAAGATCGACTTATTAGCACTTGCTTTCCTAACTCTGTCATACAGCAGTAGCAATTTCCTTTTCTCAATTTGATGACCTGACATATTTTTAGGAAAGATTGTAGATTGCAAAAATCTCTGTGCAATCTCTCATATGGAAAGTGCATGTGTGTGCTATTACCAAAGGAGTTAAGTATATAGTATACAGTCAATTATTGTACCTTTCCAAGAGATTACTTTCACCTTTAGAAGCATCAGGTCACAAAATGCTGCTACTTTAACCTGCAATTAGTAACATTCTATATTTTAAGCAGAAGTCTGATGGAGCAATATTCTAGATAATAATTGGTTTGCATCAGTCTATTTCAGTATATAACATTTTAAATTCTATTATTTGATGTGCCATTTTTGAATGTGGATTGTACATAAAAAGTGTAGGAATGAGATGTGGAATAATAAACTTGTAAAAATTAAGTTTAACATTTAACCTCTGGAAATGTTTTATTCAGAATTACACATCATTAACTGTTATTGTAGAATCTTTGGTACATTAAAGAAATAGTTTTTTTTGGTTGTACCAATTGACAATCAAATAAAGAATTACAATTTAAAGACAAACTTAGATTTTTGCACAAGTATGTACAATTTTCAAATAGCGCAACAAAGCTAAGCTCAGCAGTATTTCTGATCAGCAAACTTAAAGTTGTGCAATTACGCCCAAGAAATATCTACAAAACTGAGAGGCCCTGATGCCCAAAATTAATGCTGCTTTGTGGGCTGAATTTTCAGGATTCCTCAGAGTCTGAATTTGATGTCAGGGGAGGGCGCTGCCTGAAAGAATTTGCATTGTGTGGCATGTGAATATTAAGTTGACAGCCCAGTGCTGACATTTATGAGCAGAGGGTTGAGGTGAGGTGCAGGACAGGACTCACACTCTCCTTCCAATTTAAACAAACTAAAATTATTAAAAACCTTGTTTGTGGAAAGGCGAGAGTAGACTAAATAAAGGAGCAGGTGGGTTTTCGAAGCTGTCATTGCTTAGTGGCTATGAGGAGGCAGGTAAACATTGGGGATTCAATCAAGCTTTCACATGTATCATCTCGATCCCATAAAAGGATCAGCAGAGCAAAGGGCACTTGGTAAAGGGTGCCATTTGCATTACACAGATGACAGCCTGAGTGGGCACTTAGTATGCGGTTTTGAGTGCAGATGGGATGCTGCTGGCATTGTGGGGTCAGAAGAGCAAGGGCCAAGTAAGAAAGCTGGAGCTGGTACTGGAGGCAGGAATGTCAGAGTTTGGCCCGATGCTCCTCTGAGGTAACATACTTCATAGGAAAGGCAGAATCCTGGACAGACATCAGGTGAGTATGGGATGGGAAAGAAAGACAGGAAGGGAACTGACCAAAGATGGAGCTATCTGCAGATGACTTACATCCAGTGCTACAGGAGACTGTGACTGTCCAGGCAAGTGGTCCCCTTGCTGCTGAAGACCTCTTATCTTCTGGCACTGGTCACCATACCCTGTCCATGGCCATGAGCTTTTGCCTCCTTCCAGTGATCAGCTGCAGTCCTTCATAGCATCTCAAAGACAGCAGCACATCATTGCATCTCATTATTCACTGGTGCCCTCTTCGCCAACATACTCACTTTACAACAGATACAGCCTCTCAGAGACAAATAATATTGCATTGTACCTCCACCACTGGTTTTTCCCAGATGCAGGGCAACATCGATTGTACTTGCATGGCCATTAAGACACTGAAATCCTGGCCAGTGAGATTGACTTGCTCAAGGTCCGACTAGTTTGGGACCACAAGAACTTCATCCATGTGTGTGCTAATTTTCCAAACTCCCTCATCTACCACCAGTTAAAGCTGCCTCAGATCTTTACTTAATTTACCACCACTATCCCAACATACACAGATGAATCCTGGGAACAGCTAATTCCCTCAGTATTTCCATTTGCATTTAAACATTGAATATAATTGAAATTCTTCTGTTTAATGTTTACATTACATCATTTGCCAGTTTAAAATAATTAAGCAGGGTAAATGACTTCACGAAAGTAAGAAACGAAAGAATTACGTGCAAATCCATTAGTCATTGCATAAAAAAGTGAACTTTCAATCAAAGTCAAAAGTCCCAGGTGAGAAAGAACTAATGCAAGTTAAAATGTGCTAGTATGTTCCATTGCTGTAGTATAGAAAAAGTGTGTTTAGAATTGTGGAAAACTGGCAGCAATAACAGTCTACACATCTAACAATTCCACATCTTCAAAGCTGGGAGAGACACTCTTATTATTGTCTCCAAGTATTTGTGTGAAACAATCTTTGTTGCATGACTTTAAATTTTTAATATACAAAGAAAACTTCTTTTTTCTTTTGCATGTAGCTGTAAAACCCACAGATTATCCTCCATTAAAACCCTGGTGGACGGACATGGTCATTTTAATCGCAGTGAGTTGTGCCATTCTTGCTTTCCTGGTGATAGCTGTCATTATCTGCTACAAAGCAATAAAAAGGTAAGCTTGATGTTTTCATGTTCTGTGGATAATTTGTCTTTTATGAATGTTTTATTGGTATAATTTGGGTATTTCCTTTTGTCACTATCCCCTTTGTTGTTTCAACAGTCAGTTTCTAAAGAACCAAATCAAAATATAACCTTAATGAATTATAATAAAACTTATTCAATATATCTCCAGTGTGGATTTTACCATTGTAATAGTTGTGACACAATAATGCTTATTATGAAGTGTTAAGGAGAACTTATAAAATAAGGTTTTGTAGGTAAGTTTTTTAAAATACTCTGTATTCTTACTTCAGTAAACTCAAGGTGGAACGTTCCCCTCCTTTGGTGCAGGAAAGGTGGGAAAATATGACATGAATGAAGAAATCTTGATACTTGACATTGAGAAAACTTTTCCCAATTTTTCACAAAAATTCAGAATTCACCACTGAGTGACAACTACCTTGGTTCTGTGTGTTTGCATCTCATTAAAACCTTGCCCCATCCATAAGCTGCTTGCAATTCTCTTCTCCTCCACTGAGAAATTAGACAGCACCAATTTGGATGCTGCCTGAACTGCTGTGCTCTTCCAGCACCACTAATCCAGTATTTGGTTTTCAGCATCTGCAGTCATTGTTTTTACCAATTTTTAATAGACAAGCCAGAGCTAGCACTCATGGCTGCAGCTCACTTGTCCAAGCCACCATGCAGCTGCTTCTTCAGAACAACATCCCTCCATGCTCCATGGCCACCATCCTCCTGAATCGTTCATTAACCCAAGTCAACATTGGCAAACCACATCACCATGCCTTCTGCCAGACCAACCCGCACATCACTTAGGCACTTCAGCACTTTGGAGGTCAGAGACTCATGTAACTTGCATGTTTTTACCAGGTTCCATTTAGAGCATGCACGCACATCTTATGCACCTGTACAAGATGTGTCTTTGGCTCTTCTGTTGTCATCTTAGAGCTCATTTTACTGTTTACCTGGAGGCTGCTATCCTCTGCATGCTTCACAACTCTCCTTCTGAGTATTGCAGAGTACATATCAAATGTTAAGAGGTTAGAAAATGTACAAAGAGACCTAGGTGTCTTGGTCAATAAGTCCTCAAAGACTAGTACATAGGTGCAGCAAGCTATTAGGAAGGTTACTCTGTATTCTTACTTCAGTAAACTCAAGGTGGAACGTTCCCCTCCTTTGGTGCAGGAAAGGTGGGAAAATATGACATGAATGAAGAAATCTTGATACTTGACATTGAGAAAACTTTTCCCAATTTTTCACAAAAATTCAGAATTCACCACTGAGTGACAACTACCTTGGTTCTGTGTGTTTGCATCTCATTAAAACCTTGCCCCATCCATAAGCTGCTTGCAATTCTCTTGTTGTAGACAGTGAGGAAGGATATGGCAGGTTACAGCGGGATATAGAGAAGCTGCAGAGCTGGGCAGAAAGGTGGCAAATGGAGTTCAATGTAGCTAAGTGTGAAGTGATTCACTTTGGTAAGAGTAATAAAAAGATGGATTACTGGGCTAATCGTAGACTACTTGGTAGTGTGGAAGAGCAGAGGGATCTTGGTGTCCATGTACACAGATCTCTGAAAGTTGCCACGCAGGTAAATAGTGCAGTGAAGAAGGCATATGGCGTACTGGCTTTTATTGGTAGAGGAATTGAGTTCTGGAGTCCTGAGGTCATGCTGCAGTTGTATAAGACTCTGGTGCGGCCGCATCTGGAATATTGTGTGCAGTTTTGGTCGCCATACTATAGGAAGGATGTGGAGGCACTGGAACGGGTGCAGAGGAAGTTTACCAGGATGTTGCCTGGTATGGTAGGAAGATCCTATGAGGAAAGGCTGAGGCACTTGGGGTTGTTTTCTTTGGAGAAAAGAAGGTTTAGGGGTGATTTGATAGAGGTGTACAAGATGATTAGGGGGTTAGATAGGGTTGACAGTGAGAACCTTTTTCCACGTATGGAGTCAGCTATTACAAGGGGGCATAGCTTTAAATTAAGGGGGGGGTAGATATAGGACTGATGTTAGGGGTAGGTTCTTCACTCAGCGAGTCGTAAGTTCATGGAATGCCCTGCCAGTAGCAGTAGTGGACTCTCCCTCTTTATGGGTATTTAAGCGGGCATTGGATAGGTATATGGAGGATAGTGGGTTAGTGTAGGTTAGGTGGGCTTTGATCGGCGCAACATCGAGGGCCGAAGGGCCTGTACTGCGCTGTATTCTTCTATGTTCTATGTTCTATGTTACTAGAATGTCAGGCTTTATTGCAAGAAGCTTTGAGTACAGGAGGAGTGAAGTCTTGCATCACATGTATAAGATCTTGTGGAGACTGCAACAGGGGTACTGTGTACAGTTGTTGTTTCCTTACCTCAGGAAAGATACTATTACCATAGAGAGTGTGATAAAGGTTCACTAGACTTATTCCCAGATGATGGGACAGTACTATGAAGAGGAATTGGGAAAACTGGGTCATTGTTCTCTAGTTTTTTGAAGAGAAAGAGTTGATGCCATTTAAATCTACGAAATACTTAAAGGGATAAGCAGGATAGATGAAAATAAGATGTTTCCCTTCGTTGGGTGTAGCGGCTCATGAAGGAAGTTCACCTCCACCTTCCCAAGAGCAACTAGAAATGGGTAATTAGTGCTGGCTCAGCCAATGCTTTCCACATCTTGTGTCTGAATAAAAAAAGTGTAAAATTCAATCATTTTGTGCTCACTGCTACTTAGGGGTGTCTTTACTCTGAGGCCATTAGTTAATCCTGTCAAATTGTAAAATACCAAATCTAATATAGCTTGTTGTCAGCACATCGGCATGCCTCACCCAGGCTACAACTTGATAGGTTTCAGAAAAGATTTACAAGGATGTTGCCAGGTTTGGAGGATTTGAGCTATAGGGAGAGGCTGAACAGGGTGGGGCTGTTTTCCCTGGAGCGTCGGAGGCTGAGAAGTGACCTTATAGAGGTTTTCAAAATTATGAGGGGCATGGATAGGATAAATAGACAAGGTCTTTTCCCTGGGGTCGGGGAGTCCAGAACTAGAGGGCATAAGTTTAGGGTGAGAGGGGAAAAGATTTAAAAGAGACCTAAGGGGCAACTGTTTCACGCAGAGGCTGGTACATGTATGGAATGAACTGCTAGAGGAAGTGGTAGAGCCTGGTACAATTGCAGCATTTAAAAGACATCTGGATGGGTATATGAATAGGAAGGGTTTGGAGGGATATCGGCTGAATGCTGGCAGGTGGGACTAGATTGGGTTGGGATATCTGGTCAGCATGGATGATTTGGACCGAAGGGTCAGTTTCCGTGCTGTACGTCTCTAAGACTTTATAACTGCCAATCTGTTTTATATGTAGATTAATGTCACCTATGATTATTGAGGGACCTTTTATCTCAGGCACCCAATATTTTTTCTTTTGTGCTGTGTCTAATATTATGGATACTATTAGAGACCCTGAAGACTATCCCTATTAGTGACTTCTTTCCCTTAATATTCTTCTGCTCCACTAAAACAGAACCTACATTCTGTAGGGTGGACAAAGGGCATTATATCACATAACAAGGCGTGGTGAGGCACGGGGGATATCTGAGAGAGTGTGAGAGCTAAGGTGAGGGTGATAGGGGAAAGATTTAAAAGGGATCTAAGGGGCAACCTATTCACACAGAATGAGCTGCCAGAGGAAGTGGTGGAGGCTGGTATAATTACAACATTTAAAAGGCATCTAGATGGGTATATGAATAGGAAGGGTTTGTAGGGATATGGGCCAAGTACTAGCAAATGGGACTCTATTAGGTTAGGATATCTGGTTGGCATGGACGAGTGGGACAGAAGAGTCTGTTTATGTGCTGTACATCTCTATGATTGGAGGACTGATTCCTTGGTTTCTTGTTTTTACTCACAGCTGCAACAAAGTCCCACAGTACTGAGACGGACCCTTCAAACTGTTTGCTTTTGCACCTCACAGCTCCTGTGGGTGCCTCCAAATTCTATTTAGCTAGAGCAAGCCCCATTCCCATTAATACCTGCCCCCACCAGAATGAAAATCCAGTTGCCCAGGGCACTCTCTCCCAAGTCAGACAGAATTCTCCTGACTGTGATTTCGACTTGGGGAGTGAGGGCCCGATTCCAGAATTTGTAACAGCAGCTCTGATGGATCAGTAGTAATTCACTCTACTGCATTCTATTACAGAATGGAGAATTGTTGACTGATTGATAGTTTTGAATTTCTAGTGGAATGTCACAAAGGGTTATTGATTAGTAGTTAAGTTCCACTAATTCTGAACTTAGCCTGTTATTTTGACATCAAATGAGAGATTGAGAAAATCAGTTTGTGTGTTTGACACTTTCCAAGTGGCAGCAATGTCACTTCTGTCATTTATTTTATTCAGCAGTAAAGTGTAACAGTTATGCTCACCACAGCAATTATCTGTCAAAGAAATATATAACATTTGGTTTGCACTATGTCGTTTTTGCTCTTCCCATTTAATTAAAATCATTTAGTTCTGTTAATGGTGCAATAATTGACATCAATAACCTTGAGAGGAGGTTGATTGACTGTTTCAATGGAAATAAAAGGTTTCTAATGGGCCAACCTGAAATGCTTGTATTATTCCCAAACGTCTAACACTAAATGTTATAAAAGCAAAGTATTGCAGAGGTTAGAGATTGGAAATAAAAGTAGAAGGTGCTGGAGAAACTCAGGCCTAGCAGCAGCTATGGAGGAAGAAACAAAGTTATTGCTTTGGAACCAACATGACACTTGTTCAGAACTGAAGGTGGCTGGAAAATTATAATTTCTATGCTTTTTATAAAGGGTAAGGAGGAGCAAGTGGAAGGGATGGTGAGGGTGCACAAAGTGAATAGGAAAAGCCACAAAGAGTGCATATGATAGCAGAGGGAGGGTAGATGCAGAGTAGGTGTTAATGGGAGATTTGAATAGTAGAAAGTAGGTCAACTCTGTTAAGACCAAACTATTGTGAACAAGGTGGGGTGAGTGTAAGTAAAATTAAGGGAATTGCTCATGATCTGAAGTTTTTGAACTCAGTGTTAGGTTCCTGAAGTCTGTGAAGTGTCTAAGTGGAAAATGAGATGCTGTTCCTCTAGCTTGCATTGGACTTTGCTGAAACGCTGCGGCAGGCCCAACACAGAAATTCTAGCATGACAACAAGATGAAAACCAACAGAACTGTGGATGCTGTAAATAAGAAAGAAAAAGCATAAATTGCTGGAAAAGCCCAGCAGGTCTGGCAGCACCTGTGGAGAGAAATCAGTTTCGGGTCAAGTGACCCTACCTCCGAACTTCAGTAGTCTATCAGTCCCCCAACAGTCACTGTTCTGTAGAAACTCCCACTAATCATGAGATAATGAGAGCAAACAAGGATCTGCATTAATCTTAATGTGATGTTATGCACTTTGGTAGAAAGAGTCGAAGAGCTGAATACTATTTAAATAGAGCACAACTGCAGAAAGCTGCAGCGCAGAAGGATTGGAGGTCCCTGTGCATGCATCACAAAAGCTAGCATCAAAGTTCAGCAGGTAAAGGGAAAACAAATGGACTGTTGGCTTTATTTCAAAGAAATTGGTGAATGAAAATAGGAAAGACCTGTTATAAATATACAAAGCATGAGTCAGACCACAGCTGAAGAACTGTAAACAGTTTTTGTCCTTAACTAAGGAAAAGGCATATTTCAACTTGAGGCAATCCAGAGGAGGTTCACTGTTATCTTGGGCATGGAGATATTTTCTTCTAAGTTGAGTAGACTGGGCTCGTACTCATTGGAGTTTGGAAGAAGGGAGGAGACCTTATTGAAACATAGAAGGTTCTTAAGGGTCTTGACAGGGTAGATGCAGGCAGATTGGCTTCCCTTGTGGGAGAGCAACTTCAGTACATAGAGAAATAGCCAAACAGCCAATTGAAAGGTATTGTGACCAATCTCACACAAAAATAACCCCTGTTGGTTAAATTATACTAACATCAAAATAAGTTATTTGCTTGCTGTCCGCATTGAACCTGAAGTTGTCGTCTAAGGTGCCCCAGACTGATTGGGTTCAGAGTTTCGCAAATTGAAAATCCCATTCTGACCCTTCTCAAATTGATTAAGATTAAAGAGTAAAAACAGAAAATGATGGAAATGCACAGAGTTAACTTTTCAGGCCATGATCTTTCATTAGAACAGTATCAGTTCACAACTTGAAACATCAACCTTGCTTCCCTCCCTACAGATTTCACAAGACCCTACTTTGTATTTCCTGAATTTTAGGTTGTAGCAGGTTTGTATCATCTGCAAGTATTATGATTTTAGATATTTCAAGGCGTGCTCATAATTTTGCTGGAAATGCTTAGAATATCACAAACATTGGCAGACAAAAGTTTGCTGTACACTTATTAAAGCTGTGGCTCCAATTTGGTACCACAAAGGTGCAATTAACAGGATTAATACATAGTGGCAAGGTTTCATTATGCAGCGCTTAGTAAAATAACCTATAAATACATGAAAAGTCACTTTGTGTACTTCAGAGGGTAAACTGTAAGAAACAACAGTTGTCCCTTTTATAAAGATAATTATGCAATAAAGGTAGTTTAGAGCTGCTGCGAATCTCCACCAGCTGGGATGTCGTAGTAATTGAACCCATTAGTTTAATAGCACAACAGAAACAATTAAACTTTGAGAATTAATCAGCTGAGGTGCGATCCATGCTTGTTTCTAGAGTGTGACAATAACCATGTTAGGTTGCATATTTGACAAAACATGTATTTTCTATCATTCATTGGGTGAATGATATTTTCTAGTATTTATTGGCATCGCTGCTAAGTATTTCCTTTCCATCCTTCTAACCAGCCAGTCATTTTGTGCTAAGCATTACCAATACAAACATAATAGTTCCAGAGTTTATTAATTGAATTTTAAACCTGTGTCTCTGTTGGGATTGTAATTTAGGACTATGGCTCACTTGCTGAGTAACATGACTGCTATGCTATCTCAAACCAAAATACTTGAAGCACATACAAACACATTGTAAACAACTGGAGCTAGAAGATGAGTTGGACCAGCACATGTCATTCTTAGTTTCTAATAATATTCCCTGCTAGGTGTGGTTGTCTTTATGTGCACTCAAAAATGGCTAAGCAAGTCACTCAGTTCAAGGGCAATAAATTATGCCCTTGTCAATGACACTTCTATCCACAGAAGTACTTTTGTTGGCACATGACCTGTCCTAACAGAACCATCAGTACAGTATCCTGTTTATTCCAATTGGGCAGCAATGGACAGCATTGTTTGGGTTTGAGCTTAGGGAGCTTCCTGAAAGTTGAAATGCTGTAGCAACCCTCCACGGTGACAAACATCTCAGCATTCATTATGACTGAAACTGGAAAGGCTGGGCCTTTCTTACACCAGTGCAGTGTTGGTGCAGCCAATTCCTAATGTGCAAATTTGATGCAGAATAAGATTGCAAAGGCCCACTCCTTACTATATCTTTGACTTTCTTTCCCTGCTGCAGAGTCATTGGAAGTACTGTGTGGGAAGAAGATAAGCAAAGCTTTTATTTGCTTGACCTTTGGAATGAGTGGTGTGGATTTGAAAAGGTTCTGAATGAAAACTTGCTCCCACTCATGGGGCTACACTTGCAGATTCTGATCAGCAATGGTATGACAAGGATAGCGATTAGAGGTTGCAAATAAAAAAAGAGATTGCAGAGAGGCAGAGGGAGAATGCTCAGCAGGATATCTTGTTACTTAGGATCTTCAAAGAGTGCTTCTCTGACCTACTTGTCAGTCAGGAGCTATGTCTGTAAAGGTTTCATTTGAACAAGGAGGTAGGTAGTCACAGAACTGTGCCAAAAATTCAGTTTAAATTAAATGAATAAATTCAACTACATTAACATGCAGCTACGAGGATGCAACTGATCTTTAGTACTAAAGTTTCTATGATTTTAGGATCCTGCCTTTTGAATGTTTAACCTCTGCTCACTTGTTTGTTTTAAATTTATTCCAGGATTTGGCAATTAGTTATAACCCAGCATTAATAATCCTTGAAATGGTGGTGGCGATGAGCAATCATCATGGACTTCTGCAGTTTATGTAGTGAAGGTACTCACACATTACTGTTAGGTAGGAAATATCAGGGTTTTGACTGGGTCACAGTGAACAAACTGTGATATAGCTACATATAGATATAGCTATAGATATAGGTAGCTATAGCTACATATAGATATAGCTAATGAGCAACATGATACCATTCCCGTGCGTCATCTGCCCTTGATGCGGAGGAGCTGGTGTTGGACTGGGTGTACAAAGGTAAAAATCTCACAATACCAGATTATGGTTCAACAGGTTTATTTGGAAGCACTAGCTTTCAGAGTGCTGCTCCTTCATCAGGTGGTTGTGCAGCATAAACCCATAAGATGCCGAATTTATAGCAAACGATTAGTGTCATGCAACTGAAATGATATATTGAACAAACCCAGATTATTGTTAAGTCTTTCATCTTTTAGAATGGGCTGCAGGTTTTGCTTCATTAATATGTAAATCTCAGAACTTCTTTTATAAAGGTGACATCTCAGCTCAGACAGTGCATTAAAGGTGTGAGGTCAGAGGCTGTCTGTATCCCAGAGTGTCGACATGGATAACACCATTACCCATGGACCCACTATGTATGCAGCAGGTACACATGTGACTCAGCCAACGTTGTCTATCTCATACGCTGCAGGCAAGGATGCCCTGAGGAATGGTATATTGGCGTGACCAAGCAGCTGCTACAACAAAGGATGAATGGACACCGCACAACAATCACCAGACAGAGGTGTTCCCTTCCAGTCGGGGATCACTTCAGCAGTCAGAGACATTCAGCTTCAGATCTTCAAGTGAGCGTCCTCCCAGGTGCACCCCAGGACAGGCAACAATGCAAAGTGGCCGAGCAGAGGCTGATAACCAAGTTCAGTACCCATGAGGTTGGCCTCAACCGGGACTTTGGGTTCATGTCACACTACGGGTGACTCCACTACACTATACACTCTCACTCACACAAACACACACGCATGCACACACACTTACATGCTCACACAGTTACATAGTCACCCTCTCTCATATATCTCCCACACTCTCACTCATGCACACAACCTCTCACAGGCTTATACTCCATTACGCTCATGCACACACTGTACTAAGCTCTCACACGTGCAAACACACACACATGCACACACTCCCACTCTCTCTCATGCATGCACACATGCATATAAGTCTATGGGATGAATTTATATTTGCAGAATAATTTTATTTTGCTCAAAAATTGCACAATCTGCAGGCAGTCAAACCATGTGATATTTTGTGAATTCCACTTTGGAAATAGAACCAGTCTCACTCAAGATTGGGATATAGACAGACTCTAACCGTATACCTTTAATGTATTGTCTGAGCTGAGATGTCACCTTTTGTTATAAAGTATATGTAAGGTGACTTAAAAGAAGTCTGGGATTTACATATTAATGAACCAAAACCTGCAACCCATTCGAAAAGATGAAAGACTTGACCACAATAAGTCTCACATCTGTCGTCTGCAAGGTGTTAGAAAGGATTCTGAGGGAGAGGATTTATGACCATCTGGAAGAGCATTGCTTGATTAAATGCAAAGTGCCTCACAAACCTTATCGTGTTCTTTGAGGATGTGACGAGAAACGTTGATGAGGGTTGAGCTGTGGGGACTTCAGCAAGGCATTTGATAAGGTTCCCCATGGTAGGCTCATTCAGAAGGTCAGGAGGAATGGGATACAGGGGAACATAGCTGTCTGGATACAGAATTGGCTGGCCAAAAGAAGACAGCGAGTGGTGGTAGAAGGAAAATATTCTGCCTGGAAGTCAGTGGTGAGTGGTGTTCCACAGGGCTCTGTCCTTGGGTCTCTACTGTTTGTAATTTTTATTAATGACTTGGATGAGGGGATTGAAGGATGGGTCAGCAAGTTTGCAGATGACACAAAGGTTGGAGGTGTCGTTGACAGTATAGAGGACTGTTGTAGGCTGCAGCGGGACATTGACAGGATGCAGAGATAGGCTGAGAGGTGGCAGATGAAGTTCAACCTGGATAAATGTGAGGTGATACATTTTGAAAGGTCGAATTTGAAAGCTGAGTACAGGATTAAGGATAGGATTCTTGGCAGTGTGGAGGAACAGAGGGATCTTGGTGTGCAGGTACATAGATTCCTTAAAATGGCCACCCAAGTGGACAGGGTTGTTAAGAAAGCATATGGTGTTTTGGCTTTCATTAACAGGGGGATTGAGTTTGAGAGTTGAGATCTTGTTGCAGCTCTATAAAACTTTGGTTCGACCGCACTTGGAATACTGCATCCAGTTCTTGTCGTCCTATTATAGGAAAGATGTGGATGCTTTGGAGAGGGTTCAGAGGAGGTTTACCAGAATGCTGCCTGGACTGGAGGGCTTATCTTATGAAGAGAGGTTGACTGAGCTCGGACTATTTTCATTTGAGAAAAGGAGGAAGAGAGGGGACCTAATTGAGGTATACAAGATAATGAGAGGCTTAGATAGAGTCGATAGCCAGAGACTATTTCCCAGGGCAGAAATGGCTAACACGAGGGGTCACAGTTTTAAGCTGGTTGGAGGAAAGTATAGAGGGTATGTCAGAGGTGGGTTCTTTACACAGAGAGTTGTGAGAGCATGGAATGCGTTGCCAGCAGCAGTTGTGGAAGCGAGGTCATTGGGGACATTTCAGAGACTGCTGGACATGCATATGGTCACAGAAATTTGAGGGTGCATACATGAGGATCAATGGTCGGCACAACATCGTGGGCTGAAGGGCCTGTTCTGTGCTGTACTGCTCTATGTTCTATGTTCTACAATCCAGATTGTGGCGTGACACTATAATCTTTTGATATAAATTCTGTGTCTTACGGTCTTATACTTCACAACCACCTGATGAAGGAGCAGCACTCTGAGAGCTAGTGCTTCCAAATAAAGCACTGTAACATGATGTTGTGTGATTTTTAACTTCATTTGCCCTTGGTCTTCTAAGTGTGGGCAGTAGTGATCATGAGCTTGAAAGATACTTTGTTGAATAAACATGGAAAGGTGCTGCTATGTACTTTTTAGATGATGCATGCTATAGCCACAATCCAACAGTCTTTGAAGGCAGTAAATGTTTTAATTTGTTGAATAGACTGATAAAATAAGTGGGCTGCTTTGTCCTAGATTCTCTTGAGTTTCTTGAATGTTGTTGAAGTTTCACTCATCCAGACAAGTGGAGAGTATTCCATCACAGTCCTGACTTGTGCAATGTTCAAAGTGGTCAGGCCTTCTGAAATCGAGAGCTGAGTTACTCACTGCAAAATTTCCAGCTTCTGACTACGTGTAAACATCAATAAGTATCCCTACATCTGCCCTTACAATGGAAGCTAATTAGTTATTAAAATGTTAGGCAATAACGTTTTAAATTCCATAAAATGTACCATTTTAACGTTGGCAGGTTATCACTCTTCTGTTCTTTTTGCAGGAGTATCTTTTGAATTTCATTTTATTCTCTAGCACCTTTTTCAGTTTACAATATTTATTGTATAACATAGCAAGTAACATTTGTACAACATAGATCTAGATAATGATAATCTCCAGTGAATGAATCCAACATCCCTGAACATTCACCAGCATGGAACATGTTAAGGCTTTCACTTTTCACATTCTAGACTCATTGACCAGAAGTTTAATTAGATCATCCAAATAAATACTGTGCCTGCAAGAGTAGTTAGGGAACACTAGCTAGTAACACAGTCCTTGACTGTACATCATCGTCATTGGCCTAGAAGAGTGCAGTTCCAACAAAACACAAGGAGCTCATAGCTATATGAACAAGACTACTGGTATGGTTGCTTGATTGGCACCCAAACCACCACATTAAATATTCATCACCAGCGCAGAGTGGCTGCAGGGACTCTCCAAGGCTCTCTTGACACCATCTATCATAGCCCAAACTGTACACCAAGCAAGGCAATGCAAAGGTGAAATGGGATGCACTACTTGAAAGTCTCCTGCCAATTTATACACCATTATAACTTAGAAATATATCCCATTCTTTCAGCCTTGCTGGGGTAAAATCCTGGGACTCCTAACCCAATGAGAGTATCTTCGTGACATTGACTGGTGCTGTTCAAGAAAGCCTATCACCATTACCTATTCAAAGGGAATTCAGAGCAATAATTTCTGGACTTGCGAGAAATGCTCACATCCCATGAATGAATTTTAAAAATGCTTTCATCATTATTGGTCACAATATTACAATCTGCAGGATTAGTGAATTATTCAGTTTTGTTTTGAATTACATGTCTCATTTTATATTTCATCACAGAATAGATTTAAGCAAAATTCTTTGTTACTTGACGGCACTAAATTAATTCAATCATTATTTAAGCACCAAACCAATCATTTAATGATTCATATTGTTAAAATTCAAATTTATTCATTTAATCAGGTTCAAATGAGACATTTAATCTAAAGCAGAGTAAAATATAAAGTTGGATACCATTTTCTTTGAAATCTCCTAAAATCATTAGTTACCACAGATGTGCATTAGGTTGGTCATCTGTGAAAACCTAAAATCTAATCAAAAAGAAAGCAAGAGCTAAACAAATGCTTACATTATTCTGTATCTAGATTCCCTAGATTTCACTAAATCCAGAGATGAAAGGTTTGTTTTATGAGGTGAGACTGAGCAATTTAGGCCTATGAGAAATTGAGGACTGCAGATGCTGGAGATCAGAGCTGAAAATGTGTTGCTGGAAAAGCACAGCAGGTAAGGCAGTATCCAAGGAGCAGGAGAATCGATGTTTCGGGCATGAGCCCTTCTTCAGGAACCTGAAGTTTCCTGAAGAAGGGCTCATGCCCGAAACGTCGATTCTCCTGCCCCTTGGATGCTGCCTGAACTGCTGCACTTTTCCAGCAACACATTTTCAATTTAGGCCTATACCAGTTAGTGTTTAGAAGAATCAGAGGCAATCTAATTGATGTGTATATATAAGACGCATAAGGGAATTGACAAAACAGACACAGAATGGGCATTTCCCCTTGTGGAGAAAGTGAGGACTGCAGATACTGGAGATCAGAGTCGAGGGTATGGTGCCAGAAAAGCACAGCAGGTCAGGCATCATTAGAGAAGCAGGAGAATCGCAGTTTCAGGCATAAGCCCTTCATCAGGAATGAGGCTTGTGGCCCGGGAGGGGGAGCAGGGCTTGGGGGAAGGTAGCTGAGATTGCAATAGGTAGATGAAGGTGGGAGTGAAGGTGTTAGATCGGAGAGGAGGATGAAGAAGATAGATGGGAAGGAAGATGGACAGGTAGGGCACATCAAGAGGCCGGGGCCAAGTTGGAAGGTTGGATCTGGGATAAGGTCAGGGAAGGGGAAATGAGGAAATTTGTGAAATCCACATTGATCCCGCATTCCCCTTGTGGTGCAATCTAGAACAAGACGCCATAGTCTTAGGCTAAGGGGTGGCAGAATTATAACAGACATGAGAAGGTACTACTTCCCTCAAAGGATTGTGTAGTGCAGAGTGCAGTGGGCACCAGGACACTGAATAAATTTAAGAAGGAGATAGACTGATCTTTAATTAGTAATGGGTTAAAGGGTTGTGGAGAAATGGGAGGAAAAGTGGAGTTGAAGCGAAGATGAGATCAGCCATGATTGTATTAAATGGAGGAGCAGGTTGGAGGGGTTGAATTTCCTACTTCTGTTCCTAGTCCTTCTGTTCAGACCATTTGCCAGAATCAGTAAGTAAGTAAAGCTTTCATTTAGTAGTACAAAAAGTATCACAAGAAGAAAGGTCATTCACATGTATCATTGACCTAGAGAAATTCTTACTTCTATAGATGTCCCTGTTTATTTACTATGCATACAGTGGTAGATACTGTATTTACTTGGAGAAGCTTGGATAAAGCGGGAAAGCAGATGCGGAGAGCATGGATGTGTGAGTAACTCATGCCTGAATGTGGTAATACAGGCAAGCCTGTAAGCTTAGTACAGTCTTCCCATTATATCTTCATTGTAGCATGCAGCCATTGATTTGCAAGCTGTTATGCAGCTCAATCTTGGTTACAGAACTCAAAAAATGACAGACTAGTGCAAGTTAAAGTTCGCTTGTGTAGTAATAACAGTGTGCACTTCAAAAAGAAGAAGTATATTTGGTCTTGAGGAGGGCTTGACATGAATTGCAGAAATGATTTGGACCTGGAGGTAACAAAGTAATGGCACATGATAAACAGTGGATTCTAAAGTTCTCCAACACATCATTTGAGTCTTTATGGTGAAAGTTGATAGAAGAGAGGGAATCCTTTTTTTTAATAAGATTACTTACAGTGTGGAAACAGGCCCTTCGGCCCAACAAGTCCACACTGACTCTCCGAAGAGCAATCTGCCCAGACCCATTCCCCGACATTTACCTCTTCACCTAACACTACGGGCAATTCAGCATGGCCAATTCACCTGACCTGCACATTTTTGGACTGTGGGAGGAAACCCACGCAGACACTGGGAGAATGTGCAAAGTCCACATAGGCAGCTGTCTGAGGCAGGAATTGAACCCAGGTCTCTGGTGCTGTGAGGCAGCAGCACTAACCACTGCGCCACTGTGCTGCCCATGACAGAAGAGGGGTAAACTTTCCCAACAAACTCTGAGAAGGTAGTGGGAGCAGAAAGACATGCAGGTCAATTTCAGCAGTGTCATCCAAAACGTTAGGCTCAAAAGATGTTCACCTCTCTCACAAGTGATTAATGCAGCAATCCTCTTCAAATGCAGCATTTCACCAATTGCACAACTAGTCTCACACACTACTCAGTGCTTCAAACCCTATCAGTTACCTGTCATTAGTCCCCCAGTAATCACAACCCAAGCCTCCTAATCATACTTTCACCTAACCTTCTCACTCTCACACACAAACACACGCACGCGCACACACACACACACACACACACACACACACACACACAAACACACGCGCACACACACTTCTCTAAAAGGTCTTGTATTCCCATATCTCATCTCATGTACTTTGCTAACTATCAAATTATGGTAAAACGTCACAGGAGTGCACTGAAACACATTCACAGACACACTCCCACTCTGGATGCCACTTTGCACTGAAAGCCTTGCATTTAGCGCTGAAACTAAGCGCTTTTAGAAAGCAAATGTTGCAACCATTGTGTTTTCTATTGATTTTTCAAGGTCAAATCAGAGTAGATAAAATGTTGAATATTGCTGAAAATGGATTTGATCAAAGCTTTTCACCTTGTACTTATCAGAACAATTTACTGAAGTACCAGAAGAGGAAGTCAACTTTTATACTGTATGAAAGGGAGGATGCTGAGTCCTAGAGGATAGCGTAATTAATTATGACTGACAGGTAACTGCCAACTAATGTTTAAGTTTTAAACAAGGCAGTTTGACTTCGATTGATCAAGGTATTGCCCTGAGTAATGAATCACAATGACTATTTTGGTGGGTTGTAGCAGGCATTTCTTATGAATATTCCTGAATCATGGAAGACAGAAGGCTTTTACAGAATGTGTCATTTTTTTTCAAAAATATGCACATTTTGTAATATTGAATGATGAAAGATATAGAATGATTACTTTGGAAGTCACATGCTTGACATTATAGAAAATGATGACTCATACCCAATAATCAGGCTGACTTTACTTGGAACAAGCAGCCAATGTGGCGAAATGCAACAACATTTTCCCTAGTCTTCTCTTCCTTATTTGGTTTAAATTTCCTCTAGCTTACTGATCATGTGGCAAGACTTCATACAGGAATCATCATAATAATTAATTGTCTTGATAATTACTTTTGAAGGAGCATCGTGATATAGGAAAGAACTTTTTTTATTTCTTTGTGGGATATAGGCATTACTGACTAGGTGAGCACTTACTGCTCATTCTAATTATCCTGGTGGTGAACTGCGTTTGTAAACCATCACATCCATGGCACTTAGATGAGGTGTGAGACTGTCAGCCCCTGCAACGAATGGGCAGGTGGAATCTGGATAGAGGATAGATAACAAACCATCAGTCATAATGGAATGATGGTGTTAAATCTCTTATGAAAGCCATCATACATGATAAGTTCCTGTTGACATAGTGATCAGTGCTGTCAGAAAACTCCAACCAGTATTACTAGCTGGCTGCAGAAGCATAACAGATGCCCATGAAGGAAAGAAATCCAGATGACAGGCATTGGCAATGAGCCCATGTTAGGTTAAAATTCAGTGATAGACATTGGCAATGGGTTATAGAGTCATAGAGCTATACAGCATGGAAACAGACCCTTCAATCCAACTTGTCTACGCTGACCTGATATCCTAAATTAATCTAGTCCAATTTGCCCGTATTTGGCCCATATCCCACTAAACATTTCCTATTCATATACCCATCCAAATGCCTTTTAAATATTATAATAATACCAGTCTCCACCACTTCCTCTGGCAGCACATTCCATACACACCACCCTCGGTGTGAAAAAGTTGCCCCTTAGGTTCCTTTGAAATCTTTCCCATCTCACTGTAAACCTATGTCCTCTAATTTTGGACTCCCACAACCCAGGGAAAAGACCTTGTCTATTCATCCTATCCATGATCCTCATAATTTTGTAAACCTCTATAAGGTCACCCCTCTGTCTTCGATGCTCCAGGGAAAACAGCCCCAGCTTGTTCAGCCTCTCCCTATAGCTCAAATCCTTCAACCCTGGCAACATCCTTGTAAATCTTTTCTGAACCCTTTCACAACATCCTTCCTATAGCAGGTAGACCAGAATTCCAAAAGGGGCCTAACCACTGTACTGTACAGCCACAACATGAGCTCCTAACTGCTATATTCAATGCTCTGATAAATAAAAGCAAGCACACCAAATGCCTTCTTCACTAGTTTTTTGGATTCGAGTGGTGCTGGAAAAGCACAGCAAGTCAGGCAGCATCCGAGAAGCAGGAATGAAGGCAGGGAGACTGCCTGACCTGCTGTGCTTTTCCAGCACCACTCTAATCTAAACTCTGGTTTCCAGCATCTGCAGTCCTCACTTTTGCTTTCTTCACTATCCTGTCTGCTTTGGACTCCACTTTCAAGGAATTATGAACCTGCACTCCAAGGTCTCTTTGTTCAGCAACACTCCCTAGGACCTTATCATTAAGTGTATAAGTCCTGCCCTGATTTGCCTTTCCAACATGCAGCATGTCACATTTATCTAAATTAAACTCCATCTGCCACTTCTCAGCCTATTGGCCCACCTGATCAAGGTCCTGTTCTACTCTGAGGTAACCTTCTTTGCTGTCTGCTAAAGATTAGATTTAGATTACTTACAGTGTGGAAACAGGCCCTTCGGCCCAACAAGTCCACACCGCCCCGCCGAAGCGTAACCCACCCACACCCCTACATCTACATCTACCCCTTACCTAACACTACGGGCAATTTAGCATGACCAATTCACCTGACCTGCACATCTTTGGACTTCCAATTTTGGTGTCATCTGCAAACTTACTAACCATACCTCCTATGTTCACATCCAGATCATTTACATAAATGACGGAAAAGAGTGAGCACTGCATCCAAACTGGACTGAATGTGCTGAAAATTCTGTTCTTAGTTGAATTAATTCATATCTGTACTGGTGTAGGGAAATGGTATTGCTCAGGGCCTTAGATTGTCGACACCGGTGAACAGCTCTTGCAGTCTGAATAAATTGGTGCATGCTCGCTTCACCTATGGCTTCATGAAAGGGCCATTTATTCGGAAAGTACTTAACAAATCTGAGATGTCAAGCTGTTGGTACTGCATTAATGGCTTAAGGATATTTTAGCACAGGAAATGTATTAAGATACAATTTGTGGTGCACACTAGCATGGAACATTAAAAATTAATTCAGCCAATTTTAGATTGTAAATATCTTTCTCTTTATAAGACTGGTTATCAGAAAAATAATTTATGGGAACGTCCTCCTAGCCCTGAACAATGAGAAAATTTTTGGAAAATTAGATGAAGTTTCAAGATCAAAATGTCCCTTTTTCCAACCAAGTATTGTGTGTTGAGATGTGATTCTTGCTACTAAGACAGCCTGTTTACATGGATAATTGCTCATTACCATCCTCATTATGACATAAACTAACCTCGTTACTGAGCAGTGTCCCATTTTACCACCCACTGGATAGACACCAGGTAGTGAGAATTCCTGTCATGAAAGTCTGTGCAGAAACTTGGTTGACTCTAGCTCGCTATTGGCTCCTCTAGACCTCCATCTCGGACACCTGGATCAACATCTTCAGGCACACACCATAGGCAGTGACTACATGACAGACGCCATATCCACGGATATTGGATCCAACTTTACCAGCCTTTCTGCTTTATCATGGCATATCTCTGATCCAATTGCAAGACATGCCTGTACATAAGTGCTTCACTTTGGCACACACTGGCACCTTTTGTAGGAATGCTGCTGCAAGTACATTGTGCACAGGGACAGGCAACCAGCTCATGATTGGACCAGGCTATACCTCGGGGCTGCTCACTTACTCAGTGCTCATTCACATTGTGCCCTCTCTATTGTTTAAATCATCCCTGCTTTGCCTTGCCTTTTTGCGCTTTGCCCCTGTAGTGGAACTTGAAGGGTACACAGTGCCTTATGTCTTGCCATGCTGCTCAGCATAGACACAAAGCCAGGGAACTTTCCATGCTTGCCAGCAGTCATCAGTTAAGGATGTGGACATGTTGTTGCATGGCACTGTCCTATGTCAATCTCGCATCTACCAGAAGCCTGTGCGGCAAACACACTGCATATACTTCAACCAAATGGCTATATCTCAGAGTTGAAGAGACATAGTCCTGAACCAAGCCAAGGGGGACTGCCAGCAATCAGGAGGGTCCTGGTTAAGTCAGTGAACGGAAGAATCCGTTCACAGTCTTACTCTGAGTTAGCCGTTCTGCTCGCGGTGGTCAGGGTCAGCAGGTCTGTGCAGGATCTGGGCCACAGGTGAGTCTGCAGGTCCAGAGCAAGCAGTCAGCGAGTTCACTAATCATCTGCCAGGAACTGAATGGAGAACGCTCAAGGGTCCAGTCAGTCATCAGACAGTGCTATCCATCCAAGGTGGTGAGCTACAGTTAATGCTGGGGATGAACGCAATGAGAGTTATGGGGGGGGGGGGGGGGGGGGGGGGGGGGGTGTCAGAGAACATTGTTGTGGTAGGGAATTAGGGAACTTAACCCTGGAAAGTGGAGGCAAAATCCTGGGATGCAAATGGCCTAAGGATGGTGAAGGGTAATATTTGTTCTATGAGGGGGGAGAATACGGCAGGCAATAACATGTGATATTGTGGGAGTGACAATTACCAATCTCTCATTAACAACTTGCCAAGGAGAGTATGCATGATGATGATGGGCAGGGTCAATCTGTAGTGACAGGCTCAGGGGGTAATGATGAGATTTGCATAATAACTCCAGGTGATTTGTGGAAACATGGGTGTTTGGTAGTGATGGGCTGTCCAGAAACAGCCAGATAGAGGTGGTCATGGAGATTCAGGTAAATCCTGACGACCATCTTAAACCTGGGACTCAAGTTGCAGATCGCAAGCTATGTTGATCTCCATGATCCTTCAGTTCTTAATTGTGACCTCTAAATGGAAGATGACCACAGCCACACTCAGAGTGAGTGGATTTTTTCTGTTGTTAGTACATGGGCTCCACTTCTCAACTATCAGGTACCCTTCAAGAGGAAATTGCATCAATCTTGCCTTTGCAGAGCACATCTTCAAGTCATTCGCAATCATTTCATCCTACATGTGAAACTTATGCAGAGTGCAATTGTGTGGGTGCAAATGCTGGTCAGAGATAGTTTCGCCCATGTCATTGGTCATTGCAGATTCTCTGTGAAGCAGAAGTGATTACAGGTGACCTTAAAAGAGGCACCCGTGAACCACAAAGCACAAAAATAATGCAAGATCTTATAATTAGCACAAGGTTAAGGAACTGATTCAAATTTAGTTTGAATTCTACGTACAGTGTAAGATATTCTTATCTGCAGTGATACCTTTTCATGGGTGATGTGAGGCTGGGAGGAGACTAGTTCCACACTTGTGCACTATTTACAGGAAGTTACTGTCGCATTGCAACATGGCTGGTGCCGCATTGATTGGAGAAAGGTCCAATGTCAAAGTTCCATGTAGAGCTATTTCATGCCCTTCCTTGTTAAAGTACTCCATGAAGGAGAAGGTGATGGCCTAGCAGTTTTGTAGCTTAGGTTATTACTCCAGACATTCCTGATGAAGGGGTTATGTCCAAAATGTCGCCTCTCTTGATTAGATTAGATTAGATTAGATTACTTACAGTGTGGAAACAGGCCCTTCGGCCCAACAAGTCCACACTGCCCCGCCGAAGCGTAACCCACCCATACCCCTACATCTACATCTACCCCTTTACCTAACACTACGGGCAATTTAGCATGGCCAATTGACCTAACCTGCACATCTTTGGACTGTGGGAGGAAACCCACGCAGATACGGGGAGAACGTGCAAACTCCACACAGTCAGTCGCCTGATCCTTGGATGCTGTCTGCCCTGCTGTACTTTTCCAGCACACACTTGTTACTCTGGAGACCCAACTAATGGTTGGGGACCCAAGTTCAAATCCTGCCATGATAGATGATAAAACTTGAGTTCAATAAAAATCTGGAAATATAAAAAGTCTAATGATGGTTATGAAGCTGTTATTGGCTGTCTGGAAAAACCTATCTGGTTCACTACTGTTCTTTCATTTGTTACAAATAACACGTAGCTGGTTTCTATCAAAATTCAGTTCATTGTATTTTCTATTCAAATGAAGGTATTTTTAAATTGATTGTTGTCGCATCAGTAGTATGCTGACAAGTCACAATAGCTGTGAGATTTTAACCAGGCAGTTGGCCAGTTTACAATAAGTTACAGTCTAATGATTAAACACTAATTCATAATGATTTTAGAAAATGGTCCTACAGGTTCTTCTCCAGAAGCCAAAAATATGTTTTGCTGAAAGGGTCGTATGTCTCAAAAACATAACTTTACAGTTGCAGCCTTCCAGAACAGAGCTCCTTCCTTCAAGGGTGAATATTGGGAAATCCTATGCATGCTACCCCTGAATTTCTTGTCTTCTGTTTTAAAAAGGCAAAGTTCCATAAGCATGGTAGATACATGGAACATCTTTTGTAATGGAATTTAATTTTAAATTTAAGATCCTTCAGTTTCTAATGTAGAAACGTAGTGATAAAGATGAAAGGGAACCTGTGATATATCCTCAAGCACTCAGAGTAATTTAAACAGTAAAGAAGACTTTGCTCAACATTCTGTTCTCAAAAAGAGTGCAGCACTCCCTTTTAACACTGAAAAGTCTTACCCTTTAACAAAACACATATAAAATGCATGTGCTTAACAATTACTAAGAAATACTAACAATTAATATTTTTCTGTTTTGTTTTTCATTACATTTAACAACCCTACTCCCTCTGGATACAGGAAGCCGATGCGGAAAGAAGAGAATGGGACAAATCGAGCTGAATATGCAATGACCTCCCAAAATGACAAAATGCCAGATGCAAATAGTGCAATCATTTAACATTTTCTTTAAAAAAAAGCCACAAAGATGTTTCAAGACAGACAACTGTCTAGTTCAAAATACACACAATGTGCTTTGTGCAAAGATTGAAAAGGTGTTCTGAAGATAAGGACATAATTTCAAAAAATATAGTGAGCACATCAGTTATTCAGAGCATAGAAACAGACTTCCCTTCAATCACATTGATTGTGAGGTGAAGGATAAGCCTGCCAATCAAGTAAGAGACAGCTCCTTACAAAGGCATAATCGCTGATTGCAGCTTCCACTGAAAACAACAGCTTCAAGATGCCTCATCACCTGGGTGAATCTCAACTAGTTCTTGCAAGCAATCTATAAACTCTCTAAAGCAATCTACTAGAATAGTTATAACTTGCTGTATTCAGTTGCAAGTGGAGGTGCTCGTATTGAAGTGTTTACTCACGTGACCTAGTGTTTCCAGAATAAAACAAGTTACAGTGAAAAAGGAGGGAAGATCACTTCTCATAAAGCCACTGAACTAACAAAGAACGTTGGCTTCCACCACGAAAAGTGCATCTGCAGTTTGATTGACTATGCAATTTTCTTTCTTGGAAGACACCTCATCCAAATATACTAATTTTTTCAGAATATACAGCCAGTAAAGGTTTGTGAATCACTTTGTAAACAGGTGTTTTTTAAGCTTCATTGGCACAATCATAGTTTGACGTTATTGGTAAAGCCTTTTTCACACTGGCAGGTTTATCCCAGGTTGTTTTGGCATTATCTCAAATCACAACTGAGTGCTGTTAATAGTCACAAACTTGGTAAAATATTAAGTTTCTTTGTTCATGACCAAATCAAACAGTTTATACTTCAAGATGGAGCATTGATTTTCTATATCAAACATGTACTATATAATGATTTGTAGAACTTCAAACACAGTGTTTTCTAATAACCATTGGCAATAGTCATTGATGATTGAATAGGTTCAACAAATTCAGTCAGGGCAGATTGTTCATCCCTTCACACTTCTTTAAACTCTTTCATTATTTACATTGATGCTTTTCACTTCTAGATTTTTGTTTGTGTGAATATTCCTAATATCCTTTCCATTGAATTTTAAAGACTACTTCCAATTTTCAAAGAAAGATTTCTCCCACTTTTCAATCTAAGTGTATGCTTAGCAAGCAAACTGATTTAGAATCATATCATTCTTTGGCAGTTGAAAGAAATTTGAAATGTTTTTATGTGTTGCCTTTTACATGTATGCTTCTAAGACTGAAATGAGATGCCTTCAAATGTAAAAATGTAGTCCAGTGTAAAAAAGGCTCTAGTTAAGATATATTTATGGCTTTTTAGTGTTTTTTTTAATACTGAAGCCACATCCCACTCTCCTTTAATGGGAAAACAATGTGTTGTGATAACTGCTTTTAGTATTCACTAATGGGTTAAACAATCTAGATCTTAACTGGAAAGTTCCTGAGTTATTCCTTTTAGCTTATGATTAACACACAGAGAACATGGCTATTTGTGACATATTCAAATCGACTGCATGCAACTGTAAGAATGTATATAGACTGAATGTCAAAATGATTAGCATGGCCCAGGTTCAGGATTATTTTTGATTGCATTTCTCTAAATTATCCTCCAATCTTTTAGAAGTATGAAGGTTTATAATCTTGTCATGTTATTCATACAGATCTGTTCTTGTAAATTCCTTAGCAGTGAATCAACTTGTGCAAGTTATCTACAAGCGTTCCTTCTTTCAACAGTTGGTAGCCAGCCTGTGTACTTTTCTTCAGCTGGTTATAAAGGAGTTGGAAATTGGTTTAGGTATTTTATCACCTTGTTTGAAGTCCACACAGGGCAGACAATTTAAACAGTGTCAGTATTCATCCTAGAATCTACATCGTTTTGATATGCAAGTTAGACATAACCACTATTCAAATTTTGCTACATCCAAATTCATTGATCCTCCATGTCAAGAAATGTGGATTGCAGAATGGACGATAACACTGTCTTCCTAATTTGTGGTGACTCAGCACTGGAAGCATAGGATGTTGAATTTATTCTGCTTTTTTTTCAGCTTTGAAAGGGATCCTTCAACTAGGTTTCTCAATATAAAACAAATTGTGCTTTCACTCATTTTGGAAAGGCTTTGTGAATCAGTGAAGGAACAGTTAAACATAACCATAATCAGAAAAACAGGAAATTTTTTTGGCAGGTGACTGTGACATGTGCAGAACACTGCCAAATATATAAAATGATACTATTTAGAAATCTGAAGCATTTCTGTTATTGGTGTACATTTTTCTGGTATAATAATATCCTATTAAACATCAGTCCACAATCTGCTGTCACAATAATGGTGAGACTAATGACTGTCCATTATTCAGAGTCCTAGAGTCAAGGAGATGGACAGCATAGAAACAGATCCTTCAGTCCAACTTGTCTATGCCAACCCCAGATGTCCTAAATTAATCTAGTCCTATTTGCCAGCAATTGGCCCATATTGCTCTAAATCCTTCCTATTCATATACACATCCAGATGCCATTTAAATGTTGTAACTATACCAGCCTCCACCTCCTCCTCTGGCAGCTCATTCCATAATGCATCACCCTCTGTACGAAAATGTTGTCCTTTAGGTCCATTTCAAATCTTGTCCCCCTCACTTTAAACCTAAGATCTCTAGCTTTGGATTCCCCTAATCTGGGAAAAAGACCTCAACAATTCACTCTATACATGCCTCTCATGATTTTATAAATCTAAGGTCATCCCTCAGAATCTGACACTCCATGGAGAATAGCGCCAGCCTATTCAGCCTCTCCCTATTCCGCAAACATTCCAACCCCAGCAACATCCTTGTAAATCTTTTCTGAACCCTTTCAAGTTTCACAATATTTTCCTATCGCAGAGCAACCAGAATTGATACAATATTCCAAAAGTAGCCGAACCAATGTCCTGTGCAGCTGCAACATGACATCCCAACTCCTGTAATCAATGCCCTGATCAGTAAAGACAAGAATACCAAATGCTTTCTTCACTACCCAGCTACCTGTGACTCCACCTTCGAGGAAGTATGAATCTACATCCCAAAGTCTCTTTGTTTGGCAGCATTCCCCAGGACCTTGCCATTAAGTGTACAAGTCCTGAACTGAGTTGCCTTTACAAAATGCAACACTTCACATTCATCTAAATTAATTTCTGTGCAAATACTACAACTTCAGACAAGGACAAATACATAATTAAATTCAAATATCCAAAAGCTGATGCTCGGATTGTGCCATTTCACCTTTAGTTTTGTGCAAGTGTCATGTTGCTTACCTAGCTCACTATGAAAATTCATTGATTATTGTGAAGTTGCCATATTTGTCCAGTAAAACAGTCACCATAGCAAGTTACATTTTTTAAATTTCCAAAGACAAAGACCTGGAAGAATGATGTTCCATATTTGCAAAAGGTACTTTCCAGTATGAGAGTAATTGCTTGACAATATTTAGCACATACTGCATCATTAAAATGAGCAAATGGAAGAAACTTAACTTTGCAGATAGCACAGAGCTTGAATATTGCCAAAAAGAAGAGACAGTTGAAGCTTTTCATCTTAACCGGTGCACAAACCAAATTTCAAAGTCAGTCATAATGGGAAACAAGCATGGTGTTGATTTGTTGCCAAGTCAGCTTTGAATGGTAAGCATTGCTGTGAGAATGCACAAGGGAGCTAGTTTGCCCCCAGCCTTCTGTTTAATTCAAAAGGGCATAGTATTTGAGCAAATTAATTTCGCTTGCTTCAGACAGGGTATACAATAATATGAGTAGTTTCTGGCAAAAATAGCTGAGCTATCTTTTGAATTCATAGCACACACAGGATTATTCTGCAAGTACTAGTCAATTACAGAATTAGATCTACTATTAGACATTATGTAAGCCCCAAAGAGCATCACACTCCTTTCAGCTGTTTGCAATAGGCAGAGTAATGATTGTACTTAACTATAATATTTGATGTCCAGTCAGGCACATTTTGGCATAAGCCTCTCCTGCTGCCCATTAGATCTGAGCAGCAGAGGTTGAAGCACTTAAGTGAGCAACCAAAGCCTACTTTAAGTGTATTATTTGGGCCATGGGTAAGCAGTCCAAGTAGTGCTTTCCCTACAGCTTGTAAGATCACAGCAGGGCCAGATGGTTGTGGCAGCGATCATGATGGGAATGGCACGATACCTAATTTCTATGGGTCTACCCAGTTGCTTTTCTGCCCACAGATATCCAGTAAAAGGTAAATCATGATTCAGAAAATTCCATCAGAAATTTTGTTTTACCTTTTACACAGATGCTGTTTGATCAGCTGAGTATTCTGAATGTTCAGCTTTGATTTAAGATTGATCACAGCATCCTCACCATTTTGCTTTTTGCATGAAAGTTAAATCTTACCCTTTTTAATTACAGTGCCATTTTAATGATGCACTAAATGCTAGTTTTTGCCAGGCAATGCCTCTTAATATGACCATTAACTATTGGAAATGCGAAGCTTCCTTCCTCTAGATTTTAAAATGGGAGATTCCAAAGTGCAAAAATTAAAGAAAGAAGTTTGACTTGTTCTTTCTCCTCTCTGTCTTTCATTGCCTCTCTCTCTTCTTGTGCCTGATTTGACATTGAATCCACTCACACTAATTCATATTTTATGTTCAATCTTTGCATCGCTAATTTCACATTCCTTTAATTTGACTGGCTAAGAAGGCCTACTCACCTAACTCTCAGATGTCCAGGTTTCCCTCATTGCAACATTATTAGTTTATTTTCAACAACATGCCATGCAAAATGATCTACAAGGGCAAGTTAATGAACAGTGGACATTGAATGCTCTGCCTTAACAAATTATGGTGATTTATTTTGGTTTATAGCAACTCAAATTACTGTATATGTGATGGATGATGTGTTTAGAACATTAGGAAATAGGAGCAGAGTAGGCTATCCCCACTGTTCAACATCACAGATCATCATAGATATTGATTAACAAAGGAGTCAAAGCTTATCGGTGTAGGGCAAGAATGTGAAGTTGAGGCCCCAAACAGATGAGTCATTATCTTATGAAACATTGGCACAGGCTTGAGTGATTAAATGGCCCAGTAGTAGTCCCTAATTCATAGTTCATTTCATCTACCTGATCTTGAAATATAATCACTTCTAGTTTTACAATTGTTTCCATGGTACAGAATTTTTTACGATAGGTAGAAAACAATAGCAATGCTCATTCCTAAATGTGTCACTGATATGTCCCAGTTGTATACTTAGCTAAAGTGTATACTTGAGAGTACATATGGTAGTTCATGAAAGTGCTCCAGTATACTTCAGGGGTGATTGCACACAGGCTTTTCCCTTTGATTCTTCCCATCAATTTTAAAATTAGATTTTCTTCCAATGAACAATGTCAAGGGAATGGATACCTTTCTAATTATGTTGAGAGGGTGACAATAGGGTGATTTATTATATACTTTTCTCACAGACAACCTAAAGTGCACCTCAATATCCATATTGGTAAATGTCTACATACAACTGAGCTGTCCACCCACTCAGTTTTGTGACATAAAAAGATACAGTACAGAAGTTATAACAAAGCATTTATTTTTAAAATGGCTAGATTGACACAGTTGTTAATGTAGTGTCAGGCTTGGATTTATAATTAACATTTGGGTTTTACCGATCTGCAAATAAACAAATTTAAATTCCATTCTGCATTAATAGGGTAAAATACTGCAAAACATTCTCTCCCCCATTTTCTTTCATACTGGAATTTCTTTCACAAAGATGGTATCTGGATAAACTGTTCTGAGACTTCACCTAGTGCTGCAATTGACCAGAGGAGATTGATGAGGGTGTTTGGGTGTATTTGACCCTCCAATTTCTTACCTCATTGCAAACTGTTTACCTTTAATAGCAGAGTTGAGACTTTTGGCTGACCATGCAAGAAATAGGTAAAAACAATGACTCATACTATGGTTTACTATTCTCAGATGTGGTGCATTTCCAGAGTTCTCCAAATTGCTAACCGATTCCTGTAGCATTACTGGCCCATTAAGAAAATAGCTTCCAGAGAATACGATGTAGACAGTTTAAGGCTCACGAGAACATTGCATTGAATCTTAACTAGTGTGAGTTGCATATGTTGGGGATCTGAGTGTCTGCTGGCAAACCCAGAAGTTTGCATTTCCCATTGATTATGATTTTTGACTCCACAGCTTGCTTTGAGGCAGCTTCAAGCGAGTTACAGAATTGGCTGCCAGTCACCATGACAAGCATGCTGGAAGATGCTGTAGTCACAGGAATATTTACTGCTGCTGGGGGGGGGGTGCCTGACTGTGGTGATTCCTTGATTTGTTCTGTGGGAAAGTTGTCTGATTTGGGGAATTGGGACAAACCTCTTCGCTTCTGCTCAAAATTTTCTTCATCTCCCTTTAGCAGTCAGGTTAAATCAGAGGCTGCCTGCCTCATTACAGTTTTGAATTGGTGAACCTATCTCCCACCACTGAATTAATTGACTGGCCTGTCCACTTCTTTTAGACCTCAAGGTGGGTGTGTTGGAGTCAGCTTTGAGGTTTTTAAACATGTTAACCTTTCATCTGATCTACACTTGACTGTTTTGAGGGTTTGAGTTTCATTCCATTGAGTTGTAAACATTAGTCAAAATTCTGATATCCTCCATTTCTCCGGATCTAGTTTTAGATACTTAACATGATACTCAAAGGTTGCTATTGCAACAAAACTGTAAATTGATATCTGCATAAAGAGAGATTTGTATCTTTGCCATAAAAAAGACAACATGGGGAGAGTACAGAAAGGAAAATCTGCCAGGGAGGATCATAAGCCTTTTACAGGACTCACTGGATGATTCTTTCTTTCCCAATGTGCAATCCATTCTGCTATGTTCTCCTTTCCATGCTCTATTCAAGTGATGTTTATGTGGTAAGGAACAAAAATTCCCATGTCTTTAGAAAAAGAGAGACTGCATTTATATATCTTACACATTCACAGGAATCCCAAAACACTTCACATCCAATAACTAATTAACATAGAAACTAGGAGCAGGAGTTGACCTTTTGCCCTTCATCTCTGCACTACCATTCAATCTTCTGTCTGAATGCCACATTCCTGCTTTCTCCACATCCCACTTGGTGCTTTTAAAAACTAAAATTTCTCCTTATCTCTTTTTTAAAATATATTCAGTGATTTGGTTTTCTGTGATAGAAAATTCCACATGTTCACTATTCTTTGATTAAATAAATGTTTCCTTGTCTCAGTCCTACATGGTCTACCCCAGGTTCTAGATACCCCAATCAGGGAAAACATTCTCCCTGCATATAGTCTGTCTAGCTCTGTTAGAAATTTATATGTTTCAATCAGCTTCACTCACTTTCTTTTAAACTCTAGTGAGTACAGGCTGATGCAAACCAAACTCTCCTTATAGGACAGTCCTACCATCCACGGTCAGCCTAATGAACCTTTGATGCACTTCTTCTATGATTAATTAGTATGTTCTCTTTTAAGTAGGGAGATCAAAATTGCACGGAATAATCCAGATTAATTTTTAAAATCATAAACATTGTAAGATAGACAGTTCGTGTTGTTGCTCATTCACACCTTTAACACAGACAAATCTCTTAGGATTTGCATCCTAGAAAATCACTTTATGTTTGTTGCATAGCAGAAAGAGCTTCTGTTTTATTCAACACACACAGTGATACTCTACTTGCAACTTTTGCTTTTGTTTTGTAGCTAATTGACATGATTCACCTCCTGTCTATACAATTAGCTGAACAACATTTCCACACAAAATTAAATTGAAATACTGGTAACTCTGGAGAGGCTGAGAAATGATCCAAATGAATGAAGGTCATTTTTGCAATGCAGGTACTTTCATAAGGATGTCCAGCTTCATTTTCTCATTATTTTCTCTTTCAAATTTATCCTGTCATGGTATTTCAGTCACTGATTGTCTTTGATTGCCAGCAACAAATCATAATGAAAGCTTGAAATTTGTTTTAAATGTTTAAAGAAATTAAATAAGCATTCTAAAATAATCTTGCAGTTTAATATGATTTTACTGAAATTATATCTCCTTTAGGATCTGCATCACACCCCCCACCCCAACCCACCTTCGGTTCGGTCCTCCACACCCATTTCAACATTTGGATCATTGGAATTCTTTTGCTTTCATACCTGCATTTCAAAGCATTTTACTAACCATGAACTTCTGTAAAAGAACAATTGCAGGAACAAAGTAGACCCAGAATCTGAAATGGGAAGTGATCTGTCAAGTATGTAATGAGATTACTACAGGCACATTGCTTTTGAAGTCAAATTACAATTCTGAGAAAAGTAGATTAAAGTGGAGATTGTCATTGAATTCCTATAAAGTAAAAAGGGAAAGCTTTTCATCAGAATAATTTACCCATGAAGATGCTAGAAGCAAATAAAAATGGCATAATGGACCAAGAAGGATGGCAGCAACATTTTCTTTGTAATGTCATTTTAAATACTATTTATTTCATTTGTCAGGTCTTAAAACAGCCAGCACTAGTGCATTTGATTTACCGGATACAGCTGTTCTTCTTGGCAATAAATATTTATTCTTAGCTGCTACATACATAATCACTCCTGTTTGCAAGAATGGATTCGTCCAACAAAATATGGTTACATTAGCTCTATGTCATATAAACTTAAAATATACCGAACATCTGTGCATTTGAAATTATAACCTAAAATGTATTGCAGACACAAATAATAGTGAGAATTAATGCATGAATGTAGATATATAAGATTCAGAAACTTGCCTTCAGAGCATTTACTATATGTGCAGAAGAAATACCTTTACAGAAAATGGACCTTGATGGAAAAGTAAAATTAAATTAGAAACTGAATTTATTGTTGTCATCTTTTCAGAACAAGCCTTTAATGTACATTTTCGTAACTATAGGTTGTTGCAAAATATGCTTTTTTGATGCTGACCCAGTATGCTAAACATGTATTGTACATCAGTCTATTTATAATGCACCTACTGATAGTTTTATTTTCAATAAAATGTAAAATTAAAACTGTAAAATTGCCTTTTTTAAACATGTGTAAGATCACAGGCAAGTTTTTTTTTAATTCCTGGACTATCACCCTATTTTATCATATAACAAACACATTTTGAACCACTTATAAAATGTGCCACTATGAAGTAAGTTCTTGTTGACACATCCTGAAAGCTTGCAAAATAACTGATAAATTAAAGGAATGTTTTAGTCAAGATCTTACAATTTGCTCATGTTTCAACTGCTGCTGCAGGATAGAGTTCAACACTTGCTATCCCAGAGTTCTTTGCAGTAAAGCAAGGAACAGACTGCAGGATTCAAGAAAAATAATTACAGAGAAGACTGAGAAATGGAAAAGCAGGAGCAAATGTGTTGCAAAACATTTGTACAAGTTTGTGTCTATAATATATCTGGATGCTTATGTTAATAATAACTGCAAATTTGCAGCTCTCAACATTATGTATCCTCTCACCTCCAGAAGTAAGTAACAATGTGATTAGTGTGATAACATAAACATTAGATAATTGCCTCTTGCACTGACATACTAAAAAACTAAATGCATTAACCTGTTAACATTTAATTATAACCAAGTCCAGAGGGATGAGTAAATACTTTACTTCCCATTCTCATTGTTGATACAAAAAAGTGCTTTTCAATATGTACTTAAAATGTCACAATACTATGAAGAACATACCAGGCAAATATCCTTAAGTTAAACAGAATTAGGAAGAGAGTTGACTCATAAAAATCCTCCAGTGGAAGGTATAAACTTAACAAAAAGGTAAAAATGGAATTCTGTGAAATACACACTCAAAGATGTAATTAAACAATAGAGGGCAAGCGAAGGTAGAGTTAAAAAAAACAATTTCAGTTCTTCAATTAAGAAATTATACATTGGTGATTCATCTGGAAGGAATTGTACAACAGATTTCTACATTTTTTAAAAATTTCAGTTTGCAGTCGATTTTTCTGACAAGGATAACTCTTTTAGCAGAGATTCTATTTAAAAATATCTTATATGGCATTCAAAGAAGCATTAAAGCAGATGAATTGATTCTGATCCATATCAGCATTTGCACCGTGCTATATTAAACATGTTAAAGCTGCAAATTGTATTTTGTTTTCAAAATGTGCAGCTAAAAAGGGGACAGTGGCATATTTTGAATGTGGGCATTGGTGATTACTTCATGGCTGCTTGAGGTGGTGCATGCAGTGAGCAAACTGTGCATTGCCTGCTAATTAAAATGAATGCAGAGTTTAGCCAAGTGCTAAACACACTGCTGAGTGGCTGCTTGCAAAACAAAAGGCCAAGCCATTTGTATGTTGCTTGCTTGCACCTCTTTAGGCTAAAGCAGTTGGTGGAGCTTTTTTCCAAACTTGTCCCTGAGAAGATAGAATGTGCAGCAATGGAACATGTCAAACTATTCTGTTCTCTGATACATCACTGAAGGCTTTAATACTTCAGAGTTTTTGGTGTTTAGAATTTTTGGTTATACATTCGCAGAGTGTGGGCTTTGCTCGGGCCTGCATTTATTGCATAGCCCTACTTGCCCTTCAGAAGATGGTGATGAGCTGTTTCCTGAACCACTACAGAGCTTTTCGTGTAGGTATACCCACAATGCTGTTTGGGATGTAGTTCCAGGATTTTGACCCAGCCACACTGTAGGAGTGGTGCTATGTTTCTGCAGTGATTGGATCCAGGTGGACTTCATTGACTATGTGGTTCTTGATTGGGGTTGTTAACCTGGGACAATCAGGAAAACCTTGGCTGACCAAATAAGCAGGAGACTAAAAATAAGCACTACTGCAGTTAGGCAGTAGTGTGGGGGTTAAATATAAAAGAAAAAAAGATTTAAAAAAATAAGCAGGAGACTAGAATCTCCACAGTTGAGGACTGATTCTGAGTTGGCTGACCATATGTAAATAAAGAGTGACTTGGTGATGGAACACTGGCCTCTGTGCAGTTACTTAACTTTCCAAATCACGATAGTGATGGCCTTGCAGTGGAGCTTGTAGGCAGTAGTGTTCTAGATGGTAGTGTATGCGCATCTAGAAGGTGCTGTCTGTGGAGCCATCATGAATTTCTGCAATGCAGATTGTGATGGTACATGCTGCTGCTAATGAATGTTAGTGGTAGATGGGGTGAATGTGGATTCAGTGCCAATCAAATGGGCTGCTATGTCCCATATGTTGCCAAGCCTTTTGAGTTTGGTTAGAGCTGTGTTCATCAAGGTAACTGAGGAGTATTCCATCACACTACTGATGTGTGTTTGTGTGTAGTGAACAAGCTTTGGAGAGTTCAGAGAGGAGTTAATAACTGCAGGATTCCTATTTTCTGAACTGTTGTTTTCGCAATAGTATTTATCTGGTTAGTTGAGTTCAGTTGCTGGTCAATGGTAATGTTCAAGATGCTGTTAATGGAAGATTCAGCAACAGTAATTCCACTGAATTTAGGGCGATAATTATCTTCTATTGCATTAACGCTTGTATGGTGTGAATGTTACTTGCCATTTGTTGTCCCACATCTGGATATTGTCAATATTTTGCTGCATTTGGACATGGACTGTTTCAGTATCTGAGGGGTTGCAAGTGGTGCTGACCATTGTGCAATCATCAATTAACATCCCCACCTTTGACTTTGTGATATAGGGAAGGTCGTTGATGACGTAGCTGAAATTTATTTGACCTAGGACACTATCCTAAGCAACTTTTAGATGGTTCTTATGGCTCGGTTGGGGTGGCCCTACCACCCTAAAATATCCACCTTAAGGAATTCCTGAAGAAATGTCATAGAACAGAGATGTCTGATCTCCAACAACCATAACTATCTTCCTTTGTGCCAGGTATGATTTCAACCTGCAAACTGTTTTCTCATTTTCCTTGGGTTCCTTGATGTTAAACTCGGTCAAATAGGCCCTTGGTGTCAAGGGCAATCACTCTTGTTTCTTGAATTCAGTTCTTTTGTCTCTGTTTGAATCAAGGATGAAACAAGGTCAGGAACTGAGTGGCCCCAGCATAACACAGGCTGAGCATCAGTGAGTGTGTAATTGCTGAGCAGATGTTGCTTGATAAGTGTTGATAACTCCTTCCATCACTTTACTGATGATCAAGGGTGAACTAATGGGGTCGTAATCGGCCAGGTTGGATTTATTCTGCTTTAGGAGCACAAGAAGTACTGAGGGAATTTTCTACACTGGCAGGTAGTTGTTAGTGTTGTAGCTGTACTTACAAGGAATCGGGTAAACCCTGGCAACCTAACTGAAAGACCTAGGGTTGGAATGATCTCTCCTGGGATGTCCTCAATCAATCAGTGTCTGAAACAGGAAGTCTTAGCTAGAATATTTAATGTCATTGAAATTACAAGAAGTGAAATAAAGATAGGGGAAGAAAGCTGGGATTAAAAAGGAAACAGAAGTGAAGGAGAAATTAAAGATTTTTTTCATATCTCCAACAATAAGTAAAATCAAGAGAATGTGATTCCAGACTCTGAAAAAGTACATTTCAGTCCCAGAGAGATTGTTTGTTACTAAATAAACTTATCAGGATTAAAACCTTAACCTTTCAGGGACAAAAGATCAGCACAAAGCCATTTTGTTCTTGGAGCCTATTCCAGCAATTAGTGAGATCATGCTTGACTGATAACTTAAATCCATTTAGTTTTATCATGTTTAATAAATTCACCAATAATATTCACATGTAACCTCAAAGATTTCATTATTTCAGGATAAGATATAGTTTTGGTGCAGCTTCTGAAAATAAAACAGGGTGTTTTGGGCAGCAGTTTCCTGACTGTTAAGTGTAGCTGTCCATGAAGGGACAGAAATGCTGAAAACTGCGAAATAAAACTGAAAGAACTGCCGATGCTTTAAATCAGAAACAAAAACAGAAGTTGCTGGAAAAACTCAGCAGGTTTGGCAGCAACTGTGAAGAGAAATCAGAATTAGTGTTTCGGGTCCAGTGACCCCCCCCCCTCAGAGACCCGAAGTGTTAAAGCTGATTTCTGTTCACAGATGCTGCTAGTCCTGCTGAGTTTTTTCAGCAACCTCTGTTTTTGTTGCTGAAAATTGCTGTCTACTTTACAATTTAATGATAGTTATTGCTTGATTGAGTTTTTTGAGGAAGTAACAAAGAGGATTGATGAGGGCAGAACAGTAGATGATCTATATGGACTTCAGTAAGGCATTCGACAAGGTTCCCCATGGGAGACTGATTAGCAAGGTTAGATCTCTTGGATTACAGGGAGAACGAGCCATTTGGATACAGAACTGGCTCAAAGGTAGAAGACGGTGGTGGTGGAGGGTTGTATTTCAGACTGGAGGCCTGTGACCAGTGGAGTGCCACAAGGATCAGAGCTGGGTCCTCTACTTTTTGACATTTACATAAATGATTTGGATGCGAGCATAAGAGGTACAGTTAGTAAGTTTGCAGATAATACCAAAATTGGAGGTGTAGTGGACAGCGAAGAGGGTTACCTCAGATTACAATAGGATCTGGACCAGATGGGCCAATGGGCTGAGAAGTGGCAGATGGAGTTTAATTCAGATAAATGCGAGATGTTGCACTTTGGGAAAGCAAATCTTAGCAGGACTTATACACTTAATGGGAAGGTCCTAGGGAGTGTTGCTGAACAAAGAGACCTTGGAGTGCAGGTTCATAGCTCCTTGAAAGTGGAGTCACAGGTAGATAGGATAGTGAAGAAGGCGTTTGGTATGCTTTCCTTTATTGGTCAGAGTATTGAGTACAGGAGTTGTTGCGGCTGTACAGGACATTGGTTAGGCCACTGTTGGAAATGCGTGCAATTTTTGTCTCCTTCTTATCAGAAATATGTTGTGAAACTTGAAAGGGTTCAGAAAAAATTTACAAGGATGTTGCCAGGGTTGGAGGATCAGAGCTATAGGGAGAGGCTGAACAGGCTGGAGCTGTTTTCCCTGGAGCGTCGGAGGCTGAGGAGTGACCTTGTAGAGGTTTACAAAATTATGAGGGGCATGGATAGCGTAAATAAGCAGAGTCTTTTCTCTGGGTTGGAGGAGTCCAGAACTAGAGGGCATAGGTTTAGGGTGAGAGGGGAAAGATATAAAAGAGACCTAAGGGGCAACATTTTCACAGAGGGTGGTACGTGTATGGAATGAGCTGCCAGAGGAAGTGATGGAGGCTGGTACAATTGTAACATTTAAGAGGCATTTGGATGGGGATATGAATAGGAAGAGTTTGGAGGGATATGGGCTGGGTGCTGGCACGTGGGACTAGATTGGGTTGGGATATCTGGTCGGCATGGATGGGTTGGACAGAAGGGTCTGTTTCCATGCTGTATATCTCTATGACTCTTTGCAATACTATAATGGAACCTATGTTCCAAAGACATAGAATTTCTATCATGTGGAAGCAGGCCATCAAGTCGCACACTGACCTTCTGAAGAGCATCCCACCTAGACATAACTACCCCCTCCACACCCTACCCTATAACCTTACATTTCCCATTGCTCATCCATCTAGCCAACATTTTGGGCAATTTAATGTGGCCAAACCACTTAACCTGCACATCTTTTGACTGTGGGAGGAAACCCGCACAGAAACAAGGAGAACACACAAACTCCACACAATCACCCAAGGCTTGAATCAAACCCAGATCCCTGCTACAGTGTGGCATCAGTGATAGCCCCCTAGTCACTATGTCACCTTCTCTAGGACATTGGCAAACATAGGAGATGGTAGTTTCTTGTGATGTGATCATCAGGCACAGTTTTCAGCAGAAGTTTGAGATGTTACCCAAAGACAACTTTTTCTTCCTGGCAGTTTAAATTGCATGAATTATTCATTAGATTATAGTTTGCTGAGCTATCTTCCTGAGACTATCGCCATTGAGAGGGCACTTTTCCAGCTGAAGAGTTCCAGCTGATTGGATTTTATTGTCTGAAAAATAACTGCATATGTTTATTTAATACTAAATTATGTTCTTGTGCCAGAGCCAGAAGGATAGGTTAGTCATATACAATTAGCTGATATTCTTCTGTTTCTTTTTTAATGAAGGTTGGATTTTACTACTTTATTGGAACTGGCTTGATGGTACTTACTTGGTAAATTAGACAAATCTAAGAGTGTTGTAATGTTATTTCATAAGTGTTTCTAGTAGAAAATTTCATTTGGCTGGAGAATGAAGTGGTTTAATCTGAAACTAGGATCCTGAACCTAAATAAAAGGAACAATGAGAGTATGAAGCACAAATTGGCAAGGATTGAAGAACAAGTGCATGAATTATGACGATTATTCATTCCTGTTTGGTGCAAAACTAAAAGAGAAAAGTTGGTTCAGCCATGGCTTGCAACATAAATTGGAGATGGCATTAGATCCAAAGAGGAGACATTGCCAGAAATTCACAGCAAATCTGAGGATTAGGAACATTTTCGGATTCAACAAAAGAAGACAAAAAGTTTGATCCAGAGATGGAATATAGAGTATGAGTAAAATTACTGACTGTAATTACTTCTATAAATATATGAAGCTATCAAGATAGGAGTTTGTTTACAGTCAGAAGCTGAAGAAAGTATCATACAGAGTAATGAAATGGCAGAAGAAGTGAATGCATACTTTTGGTTGTAGCTTGACAAAAGAAGGCACAAATAACCTCCAAGGGAGCTCAGAGTCTAGTGAGACAGCAGAATTGCAAGATATCAGTATTAGTAAGGAAATGGTGCTGAGGAAAGTAATGGGCTTAAAGGCTAACAAATCACCAGATAAATCTACATGCCAGAGTACTAAAGGATAATGTCCTGGAAGTATTGAGTGCATTGGTGGTCATCTTCCAAAGTTCTGTCAACTCTAGAGCAATTCCAACAATTTGGAGGGTGGCAAATGTAATCCCGCTATTTAAAAGGGGATAGAGAGAGGAAAAAAAACAAAATTTCAGACCAGTCAGTTTAACATCAATAGTGGGGAAAGGTTTGAGTCTATTATAAAGACATAGAATATAGAACATAGAACAATACAGTGCAGAACAGGCCCTTTGGCCCTCAATATTACACCAACCTGTGAACTATTCTCAGCTCGTCCCCCTACACAATCCCAAAATCATCCATGTGTTTTCTAAGGATTGTTTAAATCACCCTAATGTGGCTAAGTTGACTACATTAGCAGGTAGGGCATTCTATGCTCTTACCACTCTCCTGCGTAAAGAACCTGCCTCTGACATCTGTCTTAAATCAATTTGTAGTTATGCCCCCTCGTACAAGCTGACATCAACATTCTAAGAAAAAGACTTTCAGTGTTGACCCTCTCTAATCCTCTGATCATCTTGTATGCCTCTATCAAATCCCCTCTTAGCCTTCTTCTTTCCAATGAGAACAGCCTTTCCCCATAAGACCTCCCCTCCAGACCAGGCAACATTCTGATAAATCTCCTCTGAACCTTTTCCAATGCTTCCACATTCTTCCCAAAATATGGGGACCAGAACTGTACACAATATTCCAAGTGTGGCTGCACCAGCGTTTTGTATAGTTGCAGCATGATATTGCGGCTTGGGAACTCAATCCCTCTGTGAATGAAACCTAGCACACCATATGCCTTCTTAACAGCACTATCTGCCTGGGTGGCAACTTTCAGGAATCTATGTGCATGGACTCCAAGATCCCTCTGCACTTCCACATTACCAAGAATCTTTCCATTGATCCAGTATTCTGCCTTCCTGTTATTCTTCCCAAAGTGCATCACCTCACATTCAGCTGCATTAAACTCCATTAATGATAGGAGAAGACTTGGAAAGCATGAACATGATTGGACGAAACCAGGAAACCTGGTTCTCTGGATTTCTGAAAAGCAAATCATACTTAACAAATGTAATGGAGTTCTCTGTGGCTATGACTAATAAAATAGGTAAGAGAGTACTAGTGGATGTGGTATATTTGGATGTTTAGAAGGTGTTTGATAAGGTCCCTCATAAGAGGTTAATGGGCAAAGTTAAAGCAGATGGCATAGGAGATAATGTATTGGTATCAAGAATTCGTTGACAGTCAGGAATCAGAGTGGAAATAAATGGGTCTTTTTCCAAGTGGTATATGGAGTCAAAGAAGTTTCAAGCAGTCAAAAACGTGGCAGATCAGTACAATGTGACTAAATGTGAAGTTATACACTTTGGTGTGAAAAAACGGAAAGAAAGAATATTATTTAAATGTTTATATATTGGAATATATCTGGGATATGGGTATCCTTATAACTAAGTCAATAAATGTTAAGCTGGTTCAGCAAGCAGTTAGGAAGGCAAATGCTTAATCGGCCTTCATTGCAAAAGAGTATGAGTACAAAGGTAGGGATGTCTTACTGCAGTGCCTTAATGGGTGGCACGGTGGCTCAGTGGTTAGCACTACTTCCTCACAGTGCCAGGGACTGTCTGTGTGGAGTTTGCACATTCTCCCTGTGTTTGCATGGGTTTCCTCTGGATACTCTGATTCCTCCCACAATCCAAAGATGTGCAGGTTAGTTGCACATAGGCCATGCTAAATTGCACATAGTGTTCAGAGATGTGCACGTTAGTTGCATTGATCAGGGGTAAATATAGGGTAGGGGAATGGGTCTGGGTGGGTTACAGTTTGGAGTGTCGGTGTGGACTTCTTGGGACGAAGTGCCTGTTTCCACACTATAGGGACTATATAATTCTATGACACCACATCTGGAGAAATGCATACCTCATTGGTTATCCGATTCAAGAAGGCTTTTACTTACCATAAAGGGTGTGCAGCTGAGGTTTACTATGCTGACACATGAGGGAAGAATGGTTTGGGTGGACATGTTTGGAAGGATGAGAGGGAATTTGATTGAAAAGTATAAAGTTCTAATATATAGGCTAAATACAGGGAGGATGTTTTCCCTGGTTGGGAAATCTAGAACCGGGGTCAGTCTCTGGATATGGTTGAGACCGTTTAAAATTGAACTGAGGGAATATTTCATCATTCAAAAAGTAGTGAGCTTGTGGAATACTTTACCACAGAAGGTCAAGTCACTGAATATATTCAAGGAAGAGATACATACATTTCTAGATTTTAAAGGCATCAAGGGGTATGGGGAGAAAGTGGGGGTATGGTGTTGAGATAGAGGATCAGCCATGATCATATTGAATAGCGGAACCTACTCCTACTCCTGCTCCACATCAAAAGATGAATAAATTGAGATGAGAGATCTGATTAGAGAATCCACCTCAGAAATTTAAAATACAATTTTATATCCTTTCCAGCAGATGTACAGAAATGTAAGTTCATACTAACATGAGCTTTTGAAAGAACTTCAGGAGGACAACCATAATGGGTTTTCTGGGAAGAATTATATGATAGTACTTAGCATTGGTATTGATAAAGAAGATTCAAGGATCAATTATTTATTATAGTAGTTTATGGCAGTGTATTTAGAGATGTGGGTAATATTCTACCAGGAGCCAAAAGGAGTAAATAAAATATAGTTGTGGTGCATTCTATTTCTTTTATTAAAATAAAAAGGCATCACTACAGGTCACCTTCGTCATTTTCTCAAATAATGTCTGACGTGGTGATAGTAATGCAACATTAATTGAAGCAAATTTAAGTCAATCCAACAGGTGAAAAAAGAGTGACCATAACCAAAAAGGTTAACTGCTATACTGACTACCTCCCTCTTTGCAGCCATTTTAATTTTCCTACATTTTTTGGAGATTCACCTCAACATGATACTGGAATTCTATGATGTACATAGGAGAAGTATTTTCGGCAAACATTGAGTAAGTAACTGGAAGGTACAGATTTAAGCACATCATCAAAAGAATGAAATGAGATGTAGGAGTTTTTACTCACCATAGATTGTTCTAAGGATATGGAATGCCTTGCCAAAAGCAGTGGTTAAAACAGCTACAGTAATGTGAAAATAGAAATGAATACATGTTTATGTAAGAAAATATTAAATGTTTTAAAGGTTGGGGAAATGGGATTGAGTGGATTGCTGTTTTATAGATCTAGCATATGTTGGGTCAAATAACATCCTTCTGTGCTGAAAGAAATGTTATAATTCTTGACATCAATTGATTAATGTATACTTCTTAGCATTATGCACAAAGTTCAAACAACACTGATAGAATCTAAAACACTGCTTTCACGACTCATTGGCAACCATCAGATGAAGCACACCTTTCATTAAAACACCAAGATTTTCCACTGAGCAAATTAATTAGAAATTTGGAAATGCATCAACTGTGCCATGAATATTTATCATTCCAACTGAACCTATGCATCCCCTACATTAAACATGAGTAGGATTTTAGAAATATTACTTGTGTCTTTACTGTTTTCCACTTTCCGAATTCAGAACACATAAGAGCCAAGGTGAAATTCTGATTAGAAAAATTAGATTTATGCGTATGCATTGTAGAAGGCCTGAGGTCTCTGACAGAGCCTTCAATGCAATTTCCACTTGTAACTGGTAATCCAACATGAAAGAGAAAAGGAGAAGTTATTCCCTGCAATGACTATACCATCACTTGATTTTGTAGTGGGAGAAGCTGCAGCTGATGGATAAAACTTACTGGTCATGAGCGGGCCTGCCCCCAGTGAGTGCAAGCTTTCTAAAACCTTTGTCCATAACAAAATGCCAAGAGGTAACTGAGGATGCAGTCATCTTTCTGATAGTTCTTAACAACCAACTACAGTATTAGTTCTTCAGTCTCTTTGTTTCAAACCTGAGAAATGTTAAACTTTTGTGTCATGTTTCACACTCAATATTTCAGAATGTCTTTAACAGACATACTCATGGCATCATCACTGAATATAAAGTTCTCCCATACTCCACCTTACCCCATGAGCACTTGAAATGTGTCCTGGTATTAGAAGCATGCAGCTGTATTATAATCTAATAGTTAATATTTACTCAGACACTGATTTGGCTGAACAGTGTAATGTTTGTATGTTGTACATAGATGTAATAAATGCCTGTTCACTTATAGAATCATAGAGATGTACAGCATGGAAATAGACCCTTTGGTCCATGCCGACCAGGTGTCCCAACCCATAAGACCATAAGACATAGCCGTGGAAGTAAGGCCATTTGGCCCATCGAGTCCACTCTGTCATTCAATCATGGCTGATGGGCATTTCAACTCCACTTACCTGCATTCTCCCCGTAGCCCTGAATTCCTTGTGACATCAAGAATTTATCAATCTCTGCCTTGAAGACGTTTAGCGTCCCTACCTCCACTGCACTCTGCGGCAATGAATTCCACAGGCCCACCACTCTCTGGCTGAAGAAATATCTCTGCATTTCTGTTCTGAATTTACCCCCTCTAATTCTAAGGCTGTGTCCACAGGTCCTAGTCTCCTCGCCTAACGGAAACAATTTCCTAGCGTCCACCCTTTCCAAGCCATGTATTATCTTGTAAGTTTCTATTAGATCTCCCCTTAATCTTCTAAACTCCAATGAATACAATCCCAGGATCCTCAGCTGTTCCTCGTATGTTAGACCTCCCATTCCAGGGATCATTCATGTGAATCTCTGCTGGACACGCTCCAGTGCCAGTATGTCCTTCCTGAGGTGTGGGGACCAAAACTGGACACAGTACTTCAATTGGGGCCTAACCAGAGCTTTATAAAGTCTCAGTAGCACAATGGTGCTTTTATATTCCAACTCTCTTGAGATAAATGACAACATTGCATTCGCTTTCTTAATCACGGACTCAACCTGCATGTTTACCTTTAGAGAATCCTCGACTAGCACTCCCAGATTCCTTTGTACTTTGGCTTTATGAATTTTCTCACCGTTTAGAAAGTAGTCCATGCTTGTATTCTTTTTTCCAAAGTGCAAGACCTCGCATTTGCTCACATTGAATTCCATCAGCCATTTCCTGGACCACTCTCCCAAACTATCTAGATCCTTCTGCAGCCTCCCCACTTCCTCAGTACAACCTGCCTGTCCACCTAACTTCGTATCATTGGCAAACTTCGCGAGAATGCCCCCAGTCCCTTCATCCAGATCATTAATATATAACATGAACAGCTGCGGTCCCAATACTGAACCCTGCGGGACACTGTTTGTTGCCGGCTGCCATTCTGAAAAATAACTTTTTAACCTAACTCTCTGCCATCTGTCAGACAGCCAATCCTCAATCCATACCAGTAGCTCACCTCGAACACCATGGACCCTCACCTTGCTCAGCAGCCTCCCGTGTGGCACCTTATCAAAGGCCTTTTGGAAGTCTAGATAGACCACATCCACTGGGTTTCCCTGGTCTAACCTACTTGTAACCTCTTCAAAGAATTCCAACAAGTTTGTCAGGCATGACCTCCCCTTACTAAATCCATGTTGACTTGTGCTAATCCGACCCTGCTCTTCCAAGAATTTAGAAACCTCATCCTTAATGATGGATTCTAGAATTTTACCAACAACCGAGGTTAGGCTAATTGGCCTATAATTTTCCATCTTTTGTCTTGATCCTTTCTTGAACAAGGGGGTTACAACAGCGATCTTCCAATTATCTGGGACTTTCCCTGACTCCAGTGACTTTTGAAAGATCTAGTCAATCTAGTCCCACCTGCCAGCACCCAGCCAAAACCCTCCAAACCCTTCCTGTTTTTCAATATCATGACATCCATATCCAGTTTCTATGTTATCAGGAATAGGCACTGGTGAAATACTCCCAGTGGGAGGCGAACTTACATTAAGTTTCAGGATAGGTTGTTTTTCTGTGGTCTGAAATATAAGAGGTGTGTTTCAGGTGCATAATTCTTTAAAATTACTGAATAACCTCCATTTTCTTTTCCAGTGGCCTGTTTTCCCTTCTTATATCAATCAAATGGGGCGGTGTAGTGGCTCAGTGGTTAGCACTGCTGCCTCACAGTACCAGGGACCTGGGTTTGATTTGAATCCTCGGGTGACGGTATGTGTGGTTTGCACATTCTCCCCGTATAGAATATAGAACATTACAGCGCAGTACAGGCCCTTCAGCCCTCGATGTTGCGTCAACCTGAGAAACCAATCTGAAGCCCATTTAATCTATACTATTCCATTTTCATCCATATGTCTATCCAATGACAACTTAAATACCATTAAAGTTGGTGAGTCTACTACAGTTGCAGGCAGGCTGTTCCACGCCCCTACTACTTTCTGAGTAAAGAAACTAACTCTGACATCTGTCCTATATCCATCACACGATATAGATGGGTTTCCTCCATGTGCTTCAGTTTCCTCCCAAAGTCCAAAGATGTGCAGGCTAGGTGGATTGTCCATGCTAAGTTGCCCATAGTGTTCAGTGATGTATCAGGTTAGGTGGATTACCTATGGTGAATACAAGGATAGAGTAGGGAGTGGGTGTGGGTGGGAAGCCCTTCGAAGGATTGGTATGGACTTGAAGGGCTGAATGGCCTGCTTCCAATCTAGAGATTCGAAACTAAATGTTTCCAAACGCATTTGTTGTTAAATAGAAAACCTTTGTCTGTTCTCTGGTTCAGTTGAAATTTGAAAATCTTCATGCCCTGTATTTCAAGCACAAAACAGGCACCTAGATATCCAATTTTAAATTGAGTGCTCCATAGGCATCCAGGTTGCATATGAGAAGCATGTTAAATGCTGAATGCAACAATTAAATAAATGGTCTATGCTCATTAAGACGTTTGTGTCACATTATACTGCAATATGGCCCATTCTCACCACATGATAAACTTAGTCATCAACTCATTGAACCATACTTTGCAGGCAGTGGTGCAGCAACATTCTCTCCACTGACCTTGAAAAATTTGTGTACAAAGGTCCAGTAATCTCTGTGATGTGAATTACTCTGTTCCTGGCAATAACTTGAAATTAGTCAAAGTATTGCCAGATGCTGTCAACAATGCCATCATCAAGCAGGGTAAACAATCTATCACAAGAATTGTCATAGTAAACCAAGAAGGAAAGTGCCAATTATCAATCCTTTTATTTTTTAGCTTTATAAAAAATGGAATAAGCATACCATCTGAATTTTCATGAAAATAAAAATATATTAAACTATAGAGCATACATCATAATGGGGGAGCAAATGACATTACATCAATATAAAATTAGTATTTCAGGGCACAAGAGATTTGTTTTTTTGACAACAATGAGCAGCAAACAAACAGAAAGTTGTAGGAGAAGTTGATCAGAGGAGGAGGACAAACTCAACATGAGTATTCAGGGAGTATTTTACCTGAACTCGTTTACAAGATGTCTTTGTTTCATACAGGAGACTGTCACCAAACTATGACTCAAGCTGCTCTCACAAAATGTGACACGAAGTAGGACACAGACAGTGCTGTTTGTAGCTGTTTATTTCACCTTTTCCATATGTCTCAGAGAAATTCTGAAATACAAACATTCAGAGGTAATAAATACTTTTAACTGTGCTGTGATCAATATCCTGGTGAATCAAATAATTAAGGCATTAACTAAAAGATGGGGAAGAGAGTTCTGGAGAGGAGATATGTAGGCTTATAAAGTGAAAGGAATTGGTAGAATTGCAGGGAAGCTATTTTGGTTATGATGGGCAGAAAGGAACAATATACAAATGTGAAAAAGCAGAAAATAGGATCAAAGTTGGGAAAACAGTGTGTTGTGATTGTAACAAGGTCAGCTAAGTGGACCTCATAGAATATGAGTTCCCTGTGTGGGGGCTGTTAACCTGTTCCAATCAGGGAGCCCTGGCTGATAGACAAACGGGGTGTCAGAGGTTCTGTTCACTGAGAGCTGGCTCTGAGGAAGCAAAACCAGTGTAACGTTTTATGCATGTGTAAATAATGGGTGACTTGGTGACAGGATACCGGGCTCTGTGGAGGTATTTCATAGTGAAGAGGGAAAATTAATGGCTCTTTACTGAAATACATGTATAATTTAGAACAAAATACATGAGTAACAGCAAAAAACGTAGGCAATGGGCCTGATCTTACAACCATTACTGAGTTACAATGTTACAAGGAGATCAAAACTGGGAGGTAAATATTCAGGATTATGTAAATTTTTGAAAGGACGGGTAGAAAAAGAGGGTAATGTTTGTTCAAAATAGTTTATTATATACTATTCTATCTTGCTTTAAAAGATGAAGAATTCATATGGGTAGAGGTAAGAAATAACAAAAGGAAGAATAGACTGGTCAGAGTACTCCACTCGCCCCATAACAGTAGCTGTTCTGTAGCACAGACAATAAATCAAGAGATAATGACTGCATGTAACAAAATTCAGTACATTAATTGTGAGTGATCGGGTAATAAGACAATAATCCATGGTGTTTGGTTAGAAATCTAACATGGATACAGGACTGGCTAACTAGTAGAAGAATTGGTATAAGATGACCTTTTCAGGATGTATTGTAACTAATGGTGGAAGCTACAGGGAACACTGCTTGGGCTACAATTATTTACAAAATATATATTAACCACCAAGGTGAGGGAAGTGAATGTACTGTCTCTTAGTTTGCATATGGCACAAAAATAGTTGGAAAGCAAGTGGTAAGCATATGGTGTGCTGAGAAATATAGACAGGTTAAGTGAGTGTGTAAACACTAGTAAGATGTAATATGCGAGGCTGTGCATTTTGGCCGGAAGAATGGGGGAGATGGTTATTATTTAGCTTTTAAAAAGGCTGCAGCCAAGAGGGATTTGGGTTGGAGGGTCTGGTGGATGAGTTTGGGGAGTCCTTGTACATAAGTCACAATCAGCAGCATCCAAGCTCAGCAGGTAGTAGCAAGGAGAATGGATGTTGACCATTATTTAAAATGGAAGTATTGCTAAAGCCGTGCAAGGTACAAGTTTGAAAATACCTGAAATACTGTGAATAGTTTTGCTCCCCTTTTCTAAGGGAAGATATACTGATATTGGAGACTATCCAGGGAAGCATCAAGGCTGAATACAAGCACGGGGGAATTTTCTTAGGGGGGAGTTTGAATAGATTGGGCATGTACTCATTGGAGTAAGGATGAGCAGTCATCTTACTGAAACATATAAGATACATAAGAGACTTGACAGGGTAGATGTAGAAAGTCTGCTTTCCCTTTTGGACAGTCTAGGATCAGATGGCATAATATCAGGAAAAGGGGTCACACATTTAAGTGAGAGATAAGGAGGACTTTCTTCCCCCAGAGGATGGTAAATCTGTGACATTCTTTAACTCAGAATTGTAGAGACTGATCAGTAGATTTATTCAAGGATGACATAGACGTATTTTTAATCAGTGAGGATTTCAAGAGTTATAGGGAAAAGGCAAGATAGTGAAGTTGAGGATTATCAGATCAGCAATGATCTAATTGAGTGGCAGATTTGATGGATTTACTTATGTTTCTGTGTCTTAAGGACATAAGACAGTGTTTTGACACATTGTAAGACATGTACATTGGCATGGAAGTCATAGAGTGATAGAGATGCACAGCATGGAAACAGACCCTTCGGTCCATACCGACCAGATATCCCAACCCAATCTAGTCCCACCTGCCAGCACCCGGCCCATATCCTACCAAACCCTTCCTATTCATATACCCATCCAAATGTCTCTTAAATGTTGCAATTGTACCGGCCTCCACCACATCCTCTGGCAGCTCACTCCATACATGTACCACCCTCTGTGTGAAACAGTTGCCCCTTAGGTCTCTTTTAAATCTTTTCCCCTCTCACCCTAAACTTATGTCCTCTAGTTCTGGACTCCCCAACCGCAGGGAAAAGACTTTGCCTATTTACCCTATCCATGCCCCTCATAATTTTGAAAACCTCTAAAAGGTCACCCCTCAGCCTCCAACGCTCCAGGGAAAACAGCCCCAGCCTGTTCAGCCTCTCCCTATAGCTCAAATCCTCCAACCCTGGCAACATCCTTGTAAATCTTTTCTGAACCCTTTCAAGTTTCACAACATCTTTCCAATAGGAAGGGGACCAGAATTGCACACAATATTCCAACAGTGGCCTAACCAATATCTTGTACAGCCACAACATGACCTCCCAACTCCTGTACTCAATACTCTGACCAATAAAGGAAAGCATACCAAATGCCTTCTTCATTATCCTATCTACCTGCGACTCCACTTCCAAGGAGCTATGAACCTGCACTCCAAGGTCTCTTTGTTCAGCAACACTCCCTCGGACCTTACCATTAAGTGTATAAGTCCTGCTAAGATTTGCTTTCCCAAAATGCAGCACCTCACATTTATCTGAATTAAACTCCATCTGCCATCCCTCAGCCCATTGGCCCAACTGGTCCAGATCCTGTTGTAATCTGAGGTAACCCTCTTCGCTGTCCACTACACCTCCAATTTTGGTGTCATCTGCAAACTTACTAACTGTACCTCTTATGCTCGCATCCAAATCATTTATGTAAATGACAGTCAAACATATTAAAGAATGAAATTAAACCCTGGGTGAAAAATGCTTTCTTTCCTATCTTTGTCTTGGAAAATAATGACAAGAAACTTTTATTATTCCTGATGTAGCCCAAGAAAATATAGTGATTCTATTTAAAAAAAAATAAAATTACAATGACTTTACATAGATACAAGCTGGGCTTGGATTGGAGTGTATTTAACTTTAGCTGGACATAAGCTAAGAGCCAGTAGACTGGTCATTATGACCAGTGCACAGCCAGTGTCCCAAGGATAGGAAAATTGGCCAGTCAAACAATATCATTTGTTTTTCATTCTGACCAAATTTAAATTTCACATCTGTCTATATTTCAATGAACCAATCATCATCTGAAGCCAACTTAAACATTTTGGTATAGAGCTTCTGAAACCTTGGGTCATGACCCTAAGTAGGCCTGCAACCAATATTTTGAGGTTGTGAACTCCTAGCTGCAATGGTTGCTATGGAGCTCGAACCAAGTTCAAACAGGCAACCGGCCCCTTTCAATTATGCAAGTTTTGTTAATCGTGGATGTGGCCTAATTGCTCCATCTGATAGGTCTGAATGCTGTCCTAAAACAAATCTAATGAAAAGGTAGATTTTTTTTTAGAACCCTGTGGATTCAATAGTTTTCCCTCCTGCTGCTCTCACAACCTTCATTACCACATTTCACATTGATAGGCACCTTCCTCCCACAAGACATTTCCATCCCTGTAGCTATCCATAGCTATCTTTTTTCCCCACAGGCATGTCCTCTCCCTGAACATATTTCTCCCAAACACACATCTCCTCCTACATAGAATTAATAAAGCAGATGTTGAACAGCCAAAACCTCCAAGAGTCAAATGAAGTTATGAAATTATACAAAGTAGTCAGTTTTGCAATACACACTATCTTAATTTTGTGCAGAGTGCAACCAAGAATTCACCAGAATGAAATCACTATGTGCAACAAACAGAGTTATTGAACCCCATTCAGCTCAGAGTGTGCTCTGGGACATCTCTTTCCCCATTGGCAACTTTGCCCCCACAGATATCTTTGCCCCATCCCCAAGTTATCTACCCCCATCATAAGTGTTCCTATGCCCCACAGTTGTCTCTCTTCCCTATTGCCAATGACATCCACCTACTCTCCCAGGTGTCCTCTCTTTCTCACAGGCATTACTCCTGCCCTCAAAATGCTGAAAATGCTGATCTTGCTAATGTTGATTTCTCTTGTATGCCCTGTGCAGTGTTACCTGTATGCCACTGTTTAAATCTATTGTTCTGTCCATCCTTGCTTTCAGTGATCTGACTGTACTACTCATAAACAAAGCTTTTCACTGTACTTCAGTACATATGATAATAAATAATCAATCAATCAAACAAAAAGCATTCTCTTACCTTACATTTGCAGAGGTATTTCTGCACACCCCCTGTCCTCTCATCTGCACCCCACTCTAATATACAGTCCACCTGTTGGCACAGGTCTGGGGTCTGGCAACTTTCTGAGACCAAAGTAGTGTCAGGATAGGAAAACATTCAGCAACTGCTGTCTTAATGGATAGAGATGAGTCAGATTCATTCGCACATATGATCTAGGTTTGGCTGGGTCTACTTTAGTAAATAGAGGCCCATAGAAATTCAGAGTGAATATGCATCTTAGAAAGTTACGTCATAGAAAGAGATCATTCAGCCCACCGCACCTCTGTTAGCTCTTTGAAAGAGTAGTCCGTAATGCTGTGCTGACTTGGCTTATCCAGACCAGGGTGGTGGAGAAGTGTTACAACTGATTCCTACTCCCAATCACTCACCAAACTGGACAGAGATGAGGAGAAGGCTTTGCAAGGTTGTCTTCACTTCCTTGTCCAACACCCTGCAAGTGATTTCCTGCCTTGAAATGCAATGTTACCAGTCCCTAGTAAAGACTCCCCAAGGTCAACTTTAATTGCAGCTTTTTTTTTGAATGGATTCCCATCTTATTCTCGAAATAAAAACCAAAAGAACTGTGGATGCTGTAAATCAGAAACAAAAACGTTGCTGGAAAAGCTCAGCAGGTCTGACAGTAACCTGTGAAGAGAAATCACAGTTAATGGTTTGGGTCTGGTAACTAGTCAGTTCAGAGGAAAGGTCACCAGATCCAAAACACTAACTTTGATTGCTCTTCACAGATACTGCCAGGCCTGCTGGGCATTTCCAGCAACTTCGGTTTTTGTATTGGATCTTGATTGCACCTGGCTAGGCTGGGAACTGACAAGTTGTACGGGAGATGGTTGAGCAGCCTTGAAGAAAGGAACGTTTCAGGCTATAATGATTGGCAAAATCTAGACATTGCGGGATGTGACTTTAGAGACAGTTAACTCCCTGCCCTGACTTACAAGAAAGCTTGGCGGATCCAGCACTAGCCCTCATGAGATTCTTGCCCATTCGGAAGCCTTGCCATTGAAGCCCTACCCTAGCTGAGGTCAGTCAGTGGGCAGCAGCCTCAAGGGGTTGAAAAGCATCACTGGAAGCCTAGAGTATACAGCTATAAGGACATATGATAAGACTTTATGCAGCAGGCTTGCAGAATAGAGGGAAGAGGGAGATCAGAGGGAAGTATGGGCCCATCTCTCCAACCCAACAGATAGGTCACCCCAGTTTCCCTTTTGGAAAAGTGGCCCCTCTTCCCCACCTGCTCTGAGGGAAAGTAATAAGACAGTGCCATTCATTGGTGATGATTAGGTTAGATTCCCGACAGTGTGGAAACAGGCCCTTTGGCCCAACACGTCCACACCGACCCTCTGAAGAGTAACTCACCCAGACCCATTTCCCTCTGACTAATGCACCTAACACTATGGGCAATTTAGAATGGCAAATTCACCTGACCTGCACATCTTTGGACTGTGGGAGGAAATTGGAGCAAATCCACGAAGACATGGGGAGAATGTGAAAACTCCACACAGTCACCCAAGGCTGGAATTGAACCTGGGTCTCTGGTGCTGTGAGGCAGCAGTGCTAACTACTGAGCCATCATGCCACCCGGTGGGTTGCAAAGATTACCCATGGACCTTCTCATCTGAAACTTAATTTGCTTCAGCAGTAGGAAAGGGGCCAATATCTCTCCAAGTCCAAACTGCTTAATTATTTGTACTTCCTGCCCTCGCCACCTCCAGGGCGGACAAAATCACACACATGATGATTAAATCCAATTGCTCGATCTGTTTTGACGCTTGAAGTGTTGCCTGTTGTTCCAACCCCTTTTAGTAAAGCTGAACTCCTGTGAAATATAAGTTGCTTCCTCCATTGCCAAGCCAATAATGATGCCAATGGAATGTATGACACAGGGAGTTGTCGTTACCACCCATTCAAATGCAGCTGCTCATATTTGGCATTTGTTCCACCTTCAAACAGAAATTACTCTTAATGAGGCATTACAGGCATCTCCTATTAAAGATCAAGCATGGTTTCAAAGATCAAATAAATTTTCCACCCGTAAATCAGACAAGAAGATTGCAAAACATCATGCTGTCTAAAGCCGTTAGCTGAATGGGCAGGATTTGTGTATGTTTGTCAGACTTGTATTATTATAATTTGACAAGCTTTCCATTGAATCATTAAGGGGATGTTTGAATCACAAACATAAATTTGGTTTGGCAGGAGCTATATTCCCTGAATCTGATGCAAACATTCAAATAAGCCTTTAACAGCTTGGAAAAGGGACTGGTGCACTGATCCGATCATCAAATGCAGCTCAGAATTTCCCACAGGGAAAATGTCATCCAATTTTAGTTTAATAATCAAGCATGTCATAAAAATGAATACATATTCTGAGCATTGGTTTCACTGCAGAAGCTTGGTTTCTCAGACTACCTCCATGAAAGGATTTTCTCCTGGTGATGCTCTGACCTGTTGACGATATTGTGTTACAGTGGTGGTAAATATGGTCCATCAATTTTCTATCTTCCACCATCTGATTGTTATACCTGAGATTCTTCATGGACTAAAATAGTTTTTAAAACAGGAATAATTCTGATCTGAAATGAATGTGGTGATCATCTGACCAGAGATTGAGGTAAGTCCCACATAGAATAAGTGAAAACATATGCACTCAAGCTCCATTTGATTGAAAGATGTTTAAACCAGGCAACTGAGTGGGGCATTAAGATACTCAGACCTGTATCTCCACTTTCATTAACCCATGTAATAATTTCACGTACTGGGAGATGAAAGGTTTCCCTGCAAGGTATCCAGTATTCAGAAAGACGATGGAGCCAGAGGCAGGACTGCACACTGAGATATATTTCAGCAGTTGCTTTTATTATGAAGATGTGGAGGTACTGTACCTTTCAGACAGCTAATAGCAATAAAACTACCTGACAGAATCAAGTGTTCTGAAAAGAAATATAACCTAGCATTTGGTCGAATAACTTGATTAGCTATTTGCCTGGAAATGACAAAACAGATTGGAATTAGGCCAATGAGTTTAAATTATATCCTGAAAAATACCAAACTCCAATCCAGTTTGAATTTAGTATATTGATAATCTTAAAAGCCATAACACAATCCAATGCTTTGGGGGTATAAGACCGGGGGAAATTGAACATCTGAGAGAAGAACTGCCAAGCTACCAGCATGTAAAAATGACTGCCTGAAAAAATAGCTCTCTTAAAAGTACCTTTATCGATCAGTAACCTGTGAAGCGGAAATCCCGAAGAAGAAGAAAAGAAGACTGGAATTCAGAGAAAATAAAAGCTGCCTGGTTTTAAGGTAAGAAGTTTTGTTTTATAAATCATAATCGGGAGTTTTATCGGACTGATATTATACAAGGCAAGGTAAAATTTAGGTTAGAGTAAGGAATTGCAACTAGTTGTTAGTTAATTATTCTCTGTTATACTTTAAGAAATAAAGTTGTTAATTTTTACTTTAACTAGTTCTCGGCCTATCGAATTTTCACAGATTACTGCATGGGATAAATCTTTTCTGTGTTACTGATTTTAAATTAAGCAGGAGAGTTTACCCTGTGTCAAAACAGTTTGGGAGCTCATCTGGGATTTGAACCAGGGACCACAGGTGAGAGAACAAGCATGGATTGAAAGCCTTTCTCTCTCCCTTTTTCTCTCATTATCTCAGAAGACAGCACCCAATGCAAAAGCAAATTGGAGAACAACCATTTACCAAAACTCAAAGATTACTACAAACTTCGCTGTTGAGGATACCTGTCAATGATTAATCAGCTGTGATCTCAGGTTTAAAATCCAACACCTGAAGGACACTAAGGAATGTTAAATTGGATAGCTTTCATTCTTTCTATCTGTTCCGGACACTCTTCCTTTTAAATTTATTAGCTGTCTTTGTGTATGTGATTGATGTTGTGTCTTTACTATTTATTTTCTCAAGATTAATAGGAAATAAAATTCTTCATTCTTTCTCTCAGAAAAACTTTGTGATTGGCTCCATCATATTGATCCAGTTAACTACAACTTCCATTGAAATGTGATAAAGCTGTGTGCTATAAGAAATGCAAATATTTTGTTGTAACCTAATGAGAAAGGTTTAAAAAGTGGGAGCCAAATAATTTTTCCTCATCTGGCCGTAGTAAGTTTTTTGTTCTAAAGAGTGAAGATAAAATTTTTAATTTATCCACAATATACTGGGTGGTATGTTTTCACAATGGCGAGTGTTCCCACTGTGGGACTGGAGGTGAGCAAGACTTCCATTTGGAGATGATATGCTATTAACTGGAGACCAGTCAATCAACTATGCACAGATGAAGGGCCCGGTCACTTGTTCAGCTGCAGTTGGAAGCTGCCCGGAGATGCCAGCTGTATCACTCTGCCTGTCTGTAAAGGGGACTTTGGACTTGAACTTCTTCAGCCTCGGTGCTGCAAGCCATAATCCGCATCAGGCTTTATGCAGGGTTCACAAACTTGGTTGAGTTTTTTTAGATTAGATTATTTACAGTGTGGAAACGGGCCCTTCGGCCCAACAAGTCCACACAGATCCTCCGAAGAGCAACCCACCAAGACCCATTCCCCTACATTTCCCCTTCACCTAACACTACGGTCAATTTAGCATGGCCAATTCACCTAACCTGCACATTTTCTTTGGACTGTGGGAGGAAACCGGAGCACCCGGAGGAAACCCACGCAGACATGAGGAGAATGTGCAAACTCCACACAGACTCCCTGTGTCTGCGTGGGTTTCCTCCAGGTGCTCTGGTTTCCTCCCACAGTCCAAAGAAAATTTGCAGGTTAGGTGAATTGGCCATGCTAAATTGACCGTAGTGTTAGGTGAAGGGGTAAATGTAGGGGAATGGGTCTGGGTGGGTTGCTTTTCGGAGGGTCATTGTGGACTTGTTGGGCCATAGGGCCTGTTTCCACACTGTAAATAATCTAATCTAATCTAAAAAAAACTCAAAAAACATTTTGAAGAAGTAACAAAGAGGATTGATGAGGGCAGAGTGGTAGATGTGATCTGTATGGACTTCAGTAAGGCGTTCGACAAGGTTCCCCATGGGAGGCTGATGAGCAGGGTTAGATCTCATGGAATACAGGAAGAACTAGCCATTTGGATACAGAATTGGCTCAAAGGTAGAAGACAGAGGGTGGTGGTGGTGGAGGGTTGGTTGTCAGACTGGAGGCCCGTGACCAGTGGAGTGCCAGAAGGATCGGGTACTTGGTTCCACTAATTTTTATCATTTATATAAATTATTTGGACGTGAGCATAAGAGGTATAGTTAGTAAGTTTGCTGATGACACCACAATTGGAGGTGTAGTGGACAGCGAAGAAGGTTACCTCAGATTTGCAATGGGATCTTGATCAAATGGGCCAATGGGCTGGGAAGTGGCAGATGGAGTTTAATTCAAATAAATGCGAGGTGCTGCATTTTGGGAAAGCAAATCTTAGCGGGACTTTTACACTTAATGGTAAGGTCCGAGGGAGTGTTGCTGAACAAAGAGACCTTGGAGTGCAGGTTCATAGCTCCTTGAAAGTGGAGACGCAGGTAGATAGGATAGTGAAAAAGGCGTTTGGTATGCTTTCCTTTATTGGTCAGAGTATTGAGTACAGGAATTGGCAGGTCATGTTGCGGCTGTAGAGGACATTGGTTAGGTCACTGTTGGAATATTGCGTGAAATTCTGGTCTCCTTCCTATCGGGAAGGTGTTGTGAAACTTGAAAGGGTTCAGAAATGATTTGCAAGGATGTTGCCAGGGTTGGAGGATTTGAGCTATAGAGAGACTTTGAATAGGCTAGGGCTGTTTTCCCTGGAGCGTCGGAGGCTGAGGGGTGACCTTATAGAGGTTTATGAAGTCATGAGGGGCATGGATAGGATAAATAGGCAAAGTCTTTTCCCTGCGGTCGGGGAGTGCAGAACTAGAGGGCATCGGTTTAGATTGATAGGGGAAAGATATAAAAGAGACCTAAGGGGCAACTTTTTCATTCAGAGGGTGGTACGTGTATGGAATGACCTGTCAGAGGAAGTGGTGGAGGCTGGTACAATTGCAACATTTAAGCGGCATTTGGATGGTTATATGAATAGGAAGCGTTTGGAGGGTTATGGGCCGAGTGCTGGCAGGTGGGATTAGATTGGGTTGGGATGTCTGGTCGGCATGGACAGGTTGGACCAAAGGGGCTGTACATCTCTATGACTCATTCTGTCAATCACCTTCAACCTTCCACCATCCTCAGCTCATTCTCTCTTCACCCTGACACTGCCTGTTATGACCCTCCATACACACACAAGCATCATTGATCCAACAATCCATCAGTCTACTGCTGCACCATCTCCCCCTGCCCTCCCACAGAGACTGTCACTCTTAACTCTCCCTCTGTTGCTCCTAACCTGCCCTTGGTGACCCTTGGTTCTCCCATCCTTGCAATGGCTTGTCCTCAATCACTTCGATCTCCACTGATTTAAGCTTGAGCTGTCTTTGGAAGAAATTGACCTACCCTCTGTCATCCAGCTCCCTCCCTCTGTCCCCCCATGATTTTCCTTCTGGCCATCACTCCTTTGATCTCTCTCAGACTGCCAACCCCTAAGCTCCATGCCATTTACTCCAAATCTGCAAGGAAGACTGTCTCACCTACTGCACACCACTCTTTAAACAGTCCTGAATCAGAAGCCTTCTTATTTGCTGCCAATTTAATGACAAAGGTATATTTATAACCTGCAAACTATGACCTCTAATAAACATGCATGACAAGCAAATGCAGAGAACTGGGAACCAGTCTTGATCCAATGCTACTTTCCTACTCACCTTTCATCCTACCAGTAGGAAACTGACATTTCACCTCCTGCCAAATTGATTGCACTGTTCACCTTGTTTTCTGCTCCTGGGAGTTTCACTAAATTCTGCCCACTGCAACTGTTGCTGTCAATAATTATGTCATCAAACTTTAAACTTGGAAAGTAATACCTTCTTGCTTATTCTTTCTTGAAAGATGTTTCCCTTTTTAAAACCTTTGAGCTGTCTCTATATCAAAGGTCTGTGAAACTTTGATTTAGTTATTTCATGATCAATGTCCTGACTGGCTCTTGCTTCTCCTGAAAGATATTTGGAACCATGTTTCAGATATTTATTCAGAAAAACAACCGATCATTTTATGTGCTTGTTTCAGGTTGAGCTAGATACCATCACATTAATACATTCAACAACACTCATTGATTCAGGCAAAATTTCTACACTGGGTGTCTCTGCTCCAGGGATGGACTTACTGATTGACCCTCATTCCGGCCTTTGTTACCTCTAACCTTGACTATTGCCATTGTAATAATAACTGTAATCGACCTGGGTGGGTCTCCCACATTCGACAGTCTAAAATCTTGAGGCAAAACTGTTCTGAGTCATTATGTCTGTGTCACAATTCACAGCAAATCACATTCCACAATTACTTCTGGCTCACTTGTTTGCTTGGCCTTGATTTTAAAGCTCTCATTCTGTTTTTCAAATCCCTCATTGGTTTGGCCAGTCCCTTTCTCTGCACACTCTTCCAGCCCCACAGTCCTCTGAGATATCTGTGTTCCTCTATTCCAAGCCCTTGGTGCATCTCCAATTATGATCATTCCAACATTGGTTACCACAGCATCAAGTTGCCTCGGTGCCAAATTCTGCAATTCTCCCCTTACACATCGGCAAATCTCTAATTTGCCTTCTCCTTTTAAGATACTTCTTAAAATATACCTCTTTGACCAAACTTCCGTCATTCCATTTAATGCTCCTCCACAGCACCTTGGCAAGTTTTATTATATTAAAAACGCAATATGAATATAGGTAATTTTGTTTTGTTGCCAAATGCGCTTTTCAAGACTGACAGATCACCTCCGCCTTTAGGCTTTCCATCTGTGTCCTTATTTGGATAATTGGCTGATAATAGCTTATTGAAATAGAACATTGTGAGCTGTTCAGAATACAGCGTTCTGATTGCAGCAGTTAAACTTCATGGAAAACCTGAAAAGATTCATATGGAATGTTCTTAGAATGACATCTTAATAGGAATCGAATTCTAGCCTTTCAAATAATGGGCTTTTTGCCAAAGGAGCATATGCAGGACAGGAAATAGGATAAACAACCTATACCAGGACTAAGGAAATGTTGAGATCCAATATGCCAGATGGTTTAATGGAAGAGAAATACAGGGGGTGTATGCATATTAAAGAGTATCTTTATACATAAAACAATGCTGAAAGCTTGAACTGACTTGTTCCAAAAACATTAGCCAGTTGTCTAAATATAGCTATAAATGTAATTTAAAGAAAATGATGTATGTTTGCAGACCACCAATGGTATTCAAGAAATCTAATGAAGTGATGGCTTCTAGGAGGCAGTTTATGGCTCACATATATTGTGTGTGAAAGGGTCATGTCAGATCCAGAAGGCAGTATATAACCCTGCTCCAGCTGTCTGTGAATGCACAGCCACATTTTATGGGGCGGGTCAGGTAACTTTTAAAGAATGAATGCCTGCTCCAAAAAGCTTTTGGTCAGTCGGAGTGCTGATGGTTTAGCAGTCTCAGCGGTGCCATAAGGAGCAGTGGCCAGTTCTGGGACTTGGAAGATATGGACATAGGGAAGGGGACCACCTTCCCCACTGGCTAAGTGGGATCTGGCAGGAGATGAGGGGAATAGCATAAAAATGAGCCTTCATCATGGAAACATCTCTAGAGATTCTGAAGGTTATGCACCACCTTTGTCAACTTCCTTCACCAATCATGACTGATTTAGGTCGTAAAAGGACACCATATTCCCACCCAGCTAATTGGGAACTGGGAGACAGATGGCATCATTACCACAGGGACAACCTCTTTCCCTATGGACCCAGTAGGTATTCCACCTTATAACATGTGAGTTGATCGGTACAGATTGGCATATCAAGCACTCTGAGTTCACTTCTTGCTGCCTCTAGTGCCAATGCCTTTTGTGTGTAAATCATCAGAGTGTAATGTTGAGGCTATGGTGGACACTCGAGAAATTAAAAGAGGATTTTTTTGGTACCAAATTGTTGTGGTTGATCATTCTGACAAAAGGCAACAAGGCCAGCTAGGGATGGGCAATAAATGTTGCCAGCCAGTGAAGCCTGTGTACCATGAGTGACATCGCTGTTGCACCTAAAGTCATAGAGTCATAGAGATGTACAGAATTGAAGCAGACCCTTCGGTCTAACCTATCCATGCCGACCAGATATCCCAACCCAATCTAGTCCCACCTGCCAGCACTCGGCCCGTATTCCTCCAAACCCTTCCTATTCATATACCCATCCAAATGCCTCTTAAATGTTGCAATTGTACCAGGCTCCACCACATCCTCTGGCAGCTCATTCCATACACGTACCACCCTCTGAGTGAAAAGGTTGCCCCTTAGGTCTCTTTTATATCTTTCCCCTCTCACCCTAAACCTATGCCCTCTCGTTCTGAACTCCCTGACCCCAGGGAAAAGACTTTGTCTATTTACCCTATCCATGCCCCTCATAATTTTGTAAATCTCTATATGGTTACCCCTCAGCCTCCGACGCACCAAGGAAAACAGCTCCAGCCTGTTCAGCCTCTCCCTATAGCGCAAATCCTCCAACCCTGGCAACTTCCTTGTAAATCTTTTCTGAACCTTTTCAAGTTTCACAACATCTTTCCGATAGGAAGGAGACCAGAATTGCACGCAATATTCCAACAATGGCCTAACCAATGTCCTGTACAGCCACAACATGACCTCCCAACTCCTGTACTCAATACTCTGACCAATAAAGGAAAGCATACAAAACGCCTTCTTCACTATCCTATCTACCTGCGACTCCACTTCCAAGGAGCTATGAACCTGCACTCCAAGGTCTCTTTGTTCAGCAACACTCCCTAGGACCTTACCATTAAATGTATAAATCCTGCTAAGATTTGCTTTCCCAAAATGCAGCACCTTGCATTTATCTGAATTAAACTCCATCTGTCACTTCTCAGCCCATTGGCCCATCTGGTCCATATCCTGTTGTAATCTGAGGTAACCCTCTTCGCTGTCAACTGCACCTCCAATTTTGGTGTCATCTGCAAATTTACTAACTTATGCTCTCATCCAAATCATTTATGCAAATATCAAAAAGTAGAGAACCCAGCACCATGATCCTTGTGGCACTCCCCTGGTCACAGGCCTACAGTCTGAAAAATAACCTTCCACAACCATCCTCTGTCTTCTACCTTTGAGCCAGTTCTGTATCCAAATGGCTAGTTCTCCCTTTATTCCATGAGATCTAACCTTGCTAATCAGTCTCCCATGGGGAACCTTGTCGAATGCCTTACTGAAGTCCATATAGATCACATCTACTGCTTTGCCCTCATCAATCTTTTTGATATTTCTTCAAAAAACTCAATCAAGTTTATGAGACATGATTTCCCACGCACAAAGCCATGTTGACTATCCCAAATCAGTCCTTGTCTTTCCAAATACATGTACATCCTGTCCCTCAGGATTCCCTCCAACAACTTGCCCACCACCGAGGTCAGGCTCACCAGTCTATAGTTCCCTGACTTGTCTTTACCACCCTTCTTAAACAGTGGCACCACATTTGCCAACCTCCAGTCTTCTGGCACCTCACCTGTGACTATCAATGATACAAATATCTCAGCAAGAAGTCCAGCAATCACTTCTCTAGCTTCCCACAGAGTTCTTTGGTACTGGGGATTTATCCACCTTTAACCGTTTCAAGGCATCCAGCACTTCCTCCTCTGTAATCTGGACATTTTGCAAGAGATTACCATCCATTTCCCTACAGTCTATATCTTCCATATCCTTTTCCATAGTAAATACTGATGCAAAATATTCGTTTAGTATCTCCCCCATTTTCTGTGGCCCCACACAAAGGCTGCCTTGCTGATCATTGGGGGGCCCTATTCTCTCCCTAGTTACCTTTTTGTCCTTAATATACTTGTAAAAACCCTTTGGATTCTTCTAAATTTTATTTGCCAAAGCTATCTCATGTCCCTGTTTTGCCCTCCTGATTTCCCTCTTAAGTATACTCCTACTTTCTTTATACTCTTCTAAGGATTCACTCAATCTATCTTGTCTATACCTGACATATGCTTCCTTCTTTTTCTTAACCAAACCCTCAATTTCTTTCGTCATCCAGCATTCCCTAAACAGACCAGCCTTTCCTTTCACCCTGACAGGAATATACTTTCTCTGGATTCTTCTTATCTCAGTTCTGAAGGCTTCCCATTTTCCGGCCGTCCCTTTACCTGCGAACATCTGCCTTCAATCAGATTTTGAAAGTTCTTGCCTAATTCCGTCAAAATTGGCCTTTCTCCAATTTAGAACTTCAACTTTTAGATCTGGTCTATTCTTTTCCATCACGATTTTAAAATGAATAGAATTATGGTCACTGGCCCCAAAGTGCTCCCCACTGACACCTCAGTCACCTGCCCTGCCTTATTTTCCAAGAGTAGGTCAAGAATTGCACCTTCTCTCGTAGGTACATCCACATACTGAATCAGAAAATTGTCCTGTACACACTTAAGAAATTCCTCCCCATCTGAACCCTGTAACACTATGGCAGTCCCAGTTGATGTTTGGAAAGTTAAATTCCCCTACCATAACTATCCTATTATTCTCCAGCAATCTACTGCCAACTACCCCATATGATTTACCCCTGTATTAGAAAATTCTGGAAAGTGCAGAAGTACTTCCCCACTGATCTTCTCTCAGTACATGCACAGTGAAGGCTGACACCTGGCTAGCAGTTCTTGGCTGGGTTTTAAAAATAGCATGGTGCCAGGATTCCTAGGAGATCGTAGTGATAGCAGGAATTGCCATCTCTGGCAACAGGGAAGTTAAAACGAGCAGGGCACGATAGAGGCACAGTGCACAGCTAATCAAACTAGTTTCAAAAAATAGAGTGAGTTGAATGATCAGCCATGATTATATTGAAAGGCGGAGAAGGCTTGAAGGGCTAATGACCCATTCTTGCTCCAATTTTCTATGTTTTTATATTTCTAAATCTTCATAAGGCTGAGAAACTCTTTCACTAAAATTTCGGGTAAAATGCAGTCCTTATTAATTGTAATCATAACATCAAACTTATTCATCAAAAATTCAAATACATTAATGTTTTCAATTGGAAGAGTAGTTTTTTTTCACTAACATGGGAATGACATTTATTCTTTTGTGCTTTTGTTCACCCTTGTCAATGTGTCTGTGTAGGAACAAACAGAACACACAAAAGACTGTCTTTTGTTTGTGGTACTGAGAAGTAATCTGAATAATAGTTACACTGTTCTATGTCAACATCATCTATCAATGCATTTCTACATTCCTAATAGCAACAAAATTGGCAGTTTTCTCTTTACTTGGAGATGCCAAGCTTGTAGTGCTCTTTGGCTGTGTAGGCTCTACATCAAGTGGGAGAACAAATGTCCCATTGTGATCGAGCAACCAAAATCAGTAAATCAACTTGCATCTCTCTCTGATTGTTGATGCCGTATACTGGATATCAAATTGTTAGGAAGATCTAGTGGCATGGCTATTGAAAACTATATTTAATAATAAGTAAAGGAAGATGGGCAGACAACTAATGATTTCTTATATTTAAGAAGGGAGATGGAACAAGTCCAGGGCACAATCGACCAATTAGTTTAACTTCATTTGTACTGAAGATAATGGAATCCTTGATCGGTAATGTAACAAAAAATATATAGAAACTGAAAATATCATAAAATGAGTAGACAGCACAAATTCCAAATGAGCTTGTTAAGTCTGACCTATCTTTCTGTGTTCTTTGAAGAAGTAGATAAGAGTAGTGGGAGAATAAATATTTTTGTATGCCAAAAGAGCTTAGAGAAGGCGTTATTTAGACATGTGATGAAAGTCAGAACAGTGGATAGGTAGCAGCTTGAATACCAAAATAAAGTTGGCAAAAAGTGAGCAGTATGTTTCAGTGAAGAACTATTATTGTTTATCATTTACTAAAATTACTTGAAGTTGGGAATTGGAAGTAGAATCTCATAATTTGTGAATGGCAGCAAATCGAGGGATATAGATGATTGAGAAGAGGACTATAGCAAACTACAGGAGAACATTAGTGAGGAAATTGAGCAGGAGGAGAGAAGCCATAATTCTCCTGGAGCCAGGAGGTTCTCAAGGACCAGCCCCAGAAGGCAATGGAGGCAACCCAGTCAGTGAATACATTTTCCCATGATGCCTACTTATCACAGCATCCACCTCTCATTCATCTCAATAAACCACTTCCTGACACACACTGTGCTCATCCCTTAGTATGCACGCATAAATCTTTAAAATGATGGAGCAGGACTCAGATACAGTAATCTCATCAGTAGAGCCACATGAAATTGGTATGGAGTTCAAACATATCCTATTTTGACTATTGTTTGGACCTTAACCTGCAGTATGGGAGTCACAAAATCACAAAGTAGACTTAAACACTCTTCAGGAAAGATAAGGTCTGCTTAGTGTCACAATATCTGGATTTTTACATTTTCTGCTCTATAAACTTAAAATAAAAACTACTGAGTTTGAAACACACACTGTTGGACTGTTTTGATTGACAAACCATCTGGTGTTGGTCAGAAACAAAAACTTCCACAAGTTCTTCATTGACATTTACCAAGTGCTGTTATTATGACATTAGGAAAGCCTGGCTTAGTTTCAAAAACCAAAAAGCGTAGCGCTGGAAAAAGCACAGCAGGTCAGGCAGCATCCGAGGAGCAGCAGAATTGATGTTTCGGGCATAAGCACTTCATCAGGAATGTGGAGAGGTCAGGGGACTGAGAGATAAATAGGACGGTAAGTGGTCACCCCCCACCTCATCCCAGGTCAAACCCTCCAGCATGGCACCACCCTCTTGACCTGACCTGCCTCTCCATCTTCCTTCCCACATATCCACTCCACCCTGCTGCCAACTTATCACCTTAACCCCTTACCTGCATCTACCTATCACCAGCCCACCTAACTTTCCCCTCATACCCACCCCCACCCTCTTATTTATCTGTCAACATCCCTCCCCCTCCAATCTGATGAAAGGCTTATGCCCGAAACATCAACTCTGCTGCTCCTCTGATGCTGCCTGACCTGCTGTGCATTTTTCAGTGCCATACCTTTTGACTCTGACTGTCCAGCATCTGCAGTCCTCACTTTCTCCTGAGTTTCAAAAATGACAGGCATCTCAGTGTAGATTTCGCTTTCAGAAAATTTGGTAAGCTATCCACTTTGGCAGCAAAACTCAGGCCCCTAATATCAAATGTCTGCAGGTGATTGTATTATTTGCTACTCCTCACATACGAAAGCAAACAATGCCTAAATGCAATAAGCCATAGACAAGTTCCTGATTTGGGCTGATGAGTGACAAGTGACAATCACATCACAAGTGCCACATCACAATGACCATTTCAACAAGAGAGAATCTAAACATTGCATTTTGACATTCGATAGTATCACCATCACTGAATCCTCCATCAACATCATGGCATTAACTTTGACCAGGAACTGAACTGAAATGATCATAAAAACAATGTGACTACAAGAGTCAGAGGTGAAGTGACTTCAACTGATGAAGTAGCAGTGCTCTGAAACCTTATGATTTCAGTTACATCTGTTGGACTATAGCCTAGTGTCATGTGACTTCTGAACTTGTCCACTCCAGTCCAACATCGGCACCTCCACATCATGGCATTGATTTCTTCCACCACTGACACAGAGTATAAGATGCACTGCAGAAATTCACTAAGCGTCCTTTGACAGCATCTTCCAAACCAATGACCTCACCAGCTAGAAGGACAAGGCCAACCTGAGAACACTACCAGCTGCAAGTTCTTCTCCAAGCTACACACCATCCTGGTTTGGAAATACATCACCATTCTATCACTGTCCTTGGGTCAAAGTTCTGTAATACCCATCTTAATGGGATTGTGAACTGCATTGATTCAACAGGGATCTAACATGACACCAGGGTTGCAAGTGGTCTGATTCAACCTCAGACTGTTGCCAGGGAGAGGGATTGAGTTAGTTGTGAGTGGTTGGTGTTTTTTTTTTCAGGAACCACAACTACCTGTTGAAGGAGTAGCGCTCTGAAAGCTAGTGCTTCCAAATATACCTGTTCGACTATAACCTGGTGTTGTGTGATTTTTAACTTTGTACACCCCAGTCCACCTCCAAATCATGACTAATTATACCAGTGTGACGTCTCTTCCATTTCTCACAGCATCCATTGCACTCTCTAAATGATACTTGCAAGACTATGGAGTGATTGGATATTTATTGCAAGGAGCCATCATGACAAGATGGACCAAATGCCCAGTTCTTTGCTGTATGATTCTATGATAAAACAAAAGCTATGACAATACTTTGATAGCTCATCTATTCTTTCTCAAGTACACATAGCTACGCTGTTTCAAAACGCTCAATAATATTTTACCTCGGAAGACTTTTGACACTTGTTATTTTGACATCTGTTCATGTTAATCATGGGTATAGAGATACAGTTTAATGAATGTGTACATAAGTCTTTGAGGTGATAAGGGGTGTGACTATGATCTCAGCAGTTACACATTAGTACTCTGCAAGAAATTCGGCAGCACAGCATTTTACCACCATATACTGTTCCAAAATAAGCATTGTTTAAAAGTAACGTTGACATTCAACCTAAAGTTGTATGATGGACAAGGAACTCATTTTGCAACAATAAAGTCTTGCTTAAGACCTAAGCATACATTTACCAACTTTGTGGTGCAAAATGAATTTGAGGCAACAATTTAGTAGAAACATTTCTTTATAAAAAGAGGTGTTTGAACAAATCCCCTACAATCTCAAATGACACAGGAATAATCCTCATAAAAAAAATTCCCAAAGGTGGACTTCTTCTGGCCCTGCAGTACAACTCAAGCTGAATTTCATCCCTTTCCATCTGTTGTAAATGTTTCTGTACCCCCATGACAGTTCATGGAATATACTGAACTACTTTACAAACATGAAGTTTATGTTCAGTTTTGAGATGCAAGAAAATATGGCTGATAATAAAAAGGCCTGACTAATGTTGGAAAAATCTTGCATACACCCCTAAAGTTATATTTATCACATAACATAAAACAGAGGTAATACTATAATCATTTGCTGGATTCATAGTTGAGTAAAAACAATTTGAGTGGTATGAGTTTGTGATCCAGATTATATCTGAATAGTCACTGCTCAAAACCCCCACAAGGTAAACTGTAGAAAACTCACATATTGTACCAATGCTTCCATTACCCAGCACCTCCCTCAAGCTTGCATAGAATTAGATTCCATCCACAGCTTGCTTGACTTCAGGCACCATTTGCCAACCATGAAAAAAACAAATAATTTTACATGCGTACAGGACCGTGGATGACCTTTTCTAAAGAAGCTTATCTCATAGCCCAAGCACTTTGCAGCAGTTCGGCTAATACGATGTCAGGGTTTCTCTGACCAGAATATTTCTTTTCAATTGCAGCTCCCTGTACATAGCTGTTATAATGACCTGCATTCAATTAATCTACACCAAATTGAGGAAGAAAACATATCATGATATATTTAAACTCTCTTTTAAGGTTATGTGTTGAGACTGGTTTATAGTTTCAATAATAGAAAACGCAAAATTGATGAAGAAATTAGGACAGATTTCAATTCTCTAGCATAAAGACAGGAGTACTTGCAGGAATTTCGAAGTGGGAGACCCAGTCAAGCTTAAGTACACACACAGCAGGGAGTGCAAGGCTTATTGAAGTGATCGAAGGATGTGTGCCAACAGGGTGTGGGCCTCATGGGAGTACTTACATGACCAAGGTAGGCTAGGAAGGACATTTGTACATGATTGTATTTTAATCTAATCATCCACATTTTCAAGGAAAACAATAGGAAAAAAAGCAAGTCTTTTCATAAACATTTTTGAATTATCCAGCTTCTTACTTCTCCAAATGTGCTACTTGCGTTCTGGGTTGAACTCATATTGCTTTCAGTTTCTTATTGAATAACATAAAGTACCTATAATTTGAAAGCTTACCATGATTAACCCCTTACTGATGATCTATAGGTCCCTCTGTTCCACGATCGGTCAATTAACACACCTGTAAATGACTCTTTGTCCAACTTGCAAACAATCGTTCCTTGTATGTTCCAGCGCTGGGTTGGCAGACTCTGATTCACCCAGAAGTATGAAAACTTCTTGGCAATCGAAAGAATCCAACAACCTTACAGAGTTTGAATAAGGTTTATATACATTAATCATCATCAGACATGGAGCATGATCGCATAGTAACAACCAATCAATAATTATAGTCACTTCATGGGTAATAGCTTGAACCAATGATATTGATTAAGTTGTAATGGCTTATGTCACCTTTTCAAAGATTCACAACAGGCAAAGTGTGGTTTAGTATTCCCTCTACGAGGACTTGCAGCTTGCAAATGTGGTTAGTATTTCCTCATCTTAGCCATCTACCTCTTCATAGCTTTAACTATACGTAGTCACATAAGCATGGGGAAACATCAGTCTGCGGTTTCTTGTTTCTGTCTGGTTCAGGGCAATCTAATTTAGCAATTCAGAAGCCCTTTTATGCAGCAATGCAGAAGCCATTTTGTGTAGCTCCTTTATCTGTTTGTCCTACCCCCTAGAGGCCCATATCTTCCGGGGGAGGGGCTGGATAGGGAGTCAGGGGATGGGAAGGGAGGTTATTTGAAATTGGAGTACTCAGTGTTGAGTCCTCCAGGTTGTAAGCTAGCTAGGCAGAAGATGAGAGGCGCTGTTCCTCCAATTTTCAGTCTGATTCACTGTGGCAATGGAGGAGGCTGAGGATGGTCATGACGGAGAGGAAATGGGCAGGGAAATTAAAATGGACAGTGACAGGGAGGTCAGTCCTTGTAGACCTGGCTGAGATGTTTGGCGAAATGTGCCCTGAGTTTACGTTTAGTCTCAGCGATGGAGAGAAGACCACTTCGGAAGCACTGGATACAGTAAACTAGGAGGAGAGGCAGGTGAACCTCTGACTCACATGGAAGGACTGTTTGGAGAAATTAGGTGAAAGTGAGGACTGCAGATGCTGGAAATTAGAGTCAAGATTAGAGTGGTGCCGGAAAGCACAGCAGGTCACGCAGCATCCCAGGAGCAGGAAAATCGTCGGGTCATCCAGCTCTGCCATTCAATCATGGCTGATAAGTTTCTCAGCCCCGTTTTCCTGCTTTGTCCCCGTAACCCTTGATTCCCTTGACAATTAAGAACCTATATATCTCAGTCTTAAATATACTCAATGACCTGGCCTCCACCGCCTTCTGTGGCAGTATATGCCATCGATTCACCACGTTCTGGCTGAAGAAGTTTCTCCTGATCTCTGTCCCCCTAAAAGGTCTTCCCTTTACTCTAAGGCTGTGCCCTCGAGTCCTAGTCTCTCCTACCAATAGAAACATCTTCCCAACATCCACTCTGTGCAATGATGCAATCTTTAATGCACTTGGATAAAACTGCTCTGCACTATTTAAATTAAGTCATTATCCTTACAAAATACTTAGTCTGTCCCAATCTGGACTCAGTTCCAATTACACTCAGTCGGTTTGTGATGTTTTAGCAATAATTAGCTTAATTACCAATGCTTGTATGCACAACATATGCCACTTCTTTGAGAAACAAATTGTATTCTGCTATGTTTGTTGAGATTTGCTAATTAATCTTTTTGGTGTTGTCAAGTCTAAATAAAATTGTAAGGCACATTTCACATCTGTTGATGAAGCTGCTTCAAAGATATTTTCTTCCATTATGAACCACACTGCTTGATATTACCTCATCCTAGGGCATCAGTTACATAAAGGAAGTTGGTTGATAGGCCAGATGGTGCAGTGGACCAAATAGCTGTCTTTTGCCTCTAAATCAGATAAAAGTTTTCATTCCTAGTTGAAGAATGCATAATCTGGCAGTACAGGCAGATAATGTTTGCACTATCTAGAGGTCACAAAATGGCTTGTATGAGAGATCGAAAGCATGAGTTGGTACTGCTCTGTTGTGATTGAGCTGTGGCATATAGTTGGAGAAAGACAGAGTCGTGGATATTTGCTCAATATCCAAAATGTAACCAATAATGCAATACTTGAAACTAAAGGGCTGATTTTCTAGGTATGAATGATTGGTGCATTGCTTCCCATTGTCCATCTTGGGGAACTTGCAACTGCATTATTCAGTGTTTTCTGAGCAAATATTGCCTAATCAATCTGTTAAGAGATGTTATTACACACTTCTAGAATAAGTGGCATTTAAACTCAGGCTTACTGACACACTTGGTTAATGGGCAAAATTTGTTGGTGCCAGCAAACAGAAATGTTCGATTCCCTGCACTTACATTACTCACCGTCATAAACATAAAAGGTCACAAGATAAAAACTTTTCTTGCTACTTTCATGCAATTTATTTTCCAATTGAATGGATAATCGAGACAAGCTATATATCACATTCGTAGATAATAGGTTTGCCAGCAAAACTGTTGTATCCTAACTCAGCGTATCGTAAATCATGCAAGGAGCTCCCAGTGCAAGGATCGCACACTCTTCATTGAGACAAATTGCACTGAAGTAAACTGCAGAAAACTGAGTACCAATACCGTGACAGTAGTTGAAGACTATACAAGTGTTTAAATTTCTTCTATTCGACATGAGTTTTATATTTGTCGTGAGTTTTACAACTTGGATTTAATTAGAGTCATAGAGATGTACAGCAGAGAAACAGACCCTTCGGTCCAACCCGTCCATGCCGACCAGATATCATAACCCAGTCTAGTCCCACCTGCCAGCACCTGACCCATATCCTTCCAAACCCTTCCTATTCATATGCCCATCCAAATGCCTCTTAAATGTTGCAATTGTACCAGCCTCCACCATTTCCTCTGGTAGCTCTGCATGAAAAAGTTGCCCCTTAGGTATCTTTTATATCTTTCCCCTCTCACCCTAAACCTATGCCCTCTAGTTCTGGACTCCCCCACCCCAGGGAAAAGACTTTGTCTATTTATCCTATCTATGCCCCTCATAATTTTGTAAACCCCTATAAGTCACCCCTCAGCCTCTCACGCTCCAGGGAAAACAGCCCCAGCCTGTTCAGCCTCTCCCTACAGCTCAAATCCTCCAACCCTGGCAACATCCTTGTAAATCTTTTCTGAACCCTTTCAAGTTTCACAACATCTTTCCGATAGGAAGGAGACCAAAATTGCATGCAATATTCCAACAGTGGCCTGACCAATGTCCTGCACAGTCGCAACATGACCTCCCAACTCCTGTACTCAATACTCTGACCAATAAAGGAATGCATACCAAACACCTTCTTCACTATCCTATCTACCTGCGACTCCACTTTCAAGGAGCTATGAACCTGCACTCCAAGGTCTCTTTGTTCAGCAACTCTCCCTAGGACCTTACCATTAAGTGTATAAGTCCTGCTAAGATTTACTTTCCCAAAATGCAGCACCTCGCATTTATCTGAATTAAACCATCTGCCACTTCTCAGCCCATTGGCCCATCTGGTCCAGATCCTGTTGTAATCTGACGTAACCCTCTTCGCTGTCCACTACACCTCCAATTTTGGTGTCATCTGCAAGCTTACTAACTGTACTTCTTATGCTTGCATCCAAATCATTTATGTAAATGACAAAAAGTAGAGGGCCCAGCACCAATCCTTGTGGTCACAGGCCTCCAGTCTGAAAAACTACCCTCCACCATCATCCTCTGTCTTCTACCTTTGAGCCAGTTCTGTATCCAAATGGCTAGTTCTTCCTGTATTCCATGAGATTTAATCTTGCTAATCAATCTCCCATAGGAAACTTTGTTGAACGCCTTTCTGAAATTCATATAGATCACATCTACTGCTCTGCCCTCATCAATCCTCTTTGTTATTTCCTCAAAAAACTCAAATTTGTGAGACATGATTTCCCACTCACAAAGCCATGTTGACTATCCCTCATCAGTCCTTGCCTTTCCAAATACATGTACATTCTGTCACTCAGGATTCCGTCCAACAACTTGCCCACCACCAACATCAGGCCTACTGGTCTACAGTTCCCTGGCTTGTCCTTACCATCCTTCTTAAACAGTGGCACCATGTTAGCCAACCTCCAGTCTTCCGGCACCTCACCTGTGACTATTGATGATACAGATATCTCAGCAAGAGGCCCAGTAATCACTTCTCTAGTTTCCCACAAAGTTCTAGGGTACACCTGATCAGGTCCTGGGGATTTATCCACCTCGATGTGTTTCAAGACATCCAGCACTTCCTCCTCTGTAATTTGTACATTTTGCAAGGTGTCGCCATCTATTTCTGTACAATCTATACCTTTTGTATCCTTTTCCACAGTAAATACTGACAATTATGCTGTTAAATTCATGGCATCAATTATAGACTGCCAAGCTCTGCTATGCCATCACTGGATAAGATTGATCAAGTGCCAAATATCCATGTCCAGAACAGGAAAGGTATGGCAACCACACTGTACAGATAGCCATAGCGACTGGAGCATAAGTGTGAAAGATCTGAGAGGAAATTGTCCACTTTCCATCTCAGCCAAGAACAGCAATTAAATAAGAGTTCAAAGGCAGAAATGTAAATGTTAATCAAAATAATCAGGTTAAATAATTATTTAAAGTTAAAATTAGCATTGCACAAAGCCATTTACAAAAGTGCTCATACAAATTTATTAGTGCTCAGAATTTTAACAGAATTGATTCTGGGTTGGGAGGAGCAGGAGTGTTACCCCTGGTTAACAGGGGCTTAACTGTAATGTATATCTTTGTCCATTAAACACCATATGGTCCTACTGATGACCATGTTGTAGCCCTCTCCCCAATGGAGGTCTTTGTCCCTATTCAGTTGTAACTTTGTGTTTTACTCCAGCCAGGTTCTCAGACAAACTGATTGTGGCGAGAAATTGAAATTAAAATACCGCAGGGCATCCTTAATTTCTTTTTTATTGGTTTCCCATCCCAAAGTTAAGACCAGGTCTACTGCATTTATAAATTTTCCGTTTACAATATATTCTTCTCCTTTTCTTCTTTGTCCCCTCCCTATATCATACACTAATTCTTTATCAAGGAATTTCTCAAGAGATCTGACCTGAGGATTCCGGAAACAACTGGCTTGGAAATGATGGAGGTCATCTTGGAGGATTTTATCACCCACCTAGGAAGTTGGAGTCTGTGGTCCATTTCATAGATTACTGGGTCAATTATGTATAACATGCACTATTTCCCACAACCTAACAATATTTTGCAGTAAACTTAATGCAGAATCTCATTCCATCAATGAAATTTGAGCTAGGCCAATATGATGCTGCCCTAACTCATACGAATGTATACATGCTCTTTTTCCTCACTGGCTTACTTTGGCTCCCTCTTAAGCAGCATTAAACTTTAAAATTCCTAACCTTGTTTTCAAATCCCTAACCTATAGCTCCTATAACATCCTCCAGCCTTGAATGCTTCAAGATATCTGAACTTAGACAATTCTACCCTTTTGAGAAATTTCAATGAAACTGTTTCGCCATCAGTGACCATGGCTTCGACTGACTAGGCTCTATGTCTTGGAATTCCTTTCTGAAGCCTTTCCATTTCGCTACTTTTCTTTCTTTGTTCCCTATGATGCCCCTTTAAACCTATTATGTGGATCAGTGTTAATCTTAATTTCATGAGGCCTCATGTGAGGATTCATGAGCAATCTTACTGTGATACACACGCTGATGGTACAGTGGTATAGTCCCTAGACTAGAATTTTAAAAATTCATTTGTGGGAGTCGGACGTCGCTGGCTGGCCAGCATTGATAACCCATCCCTATTTACCCTTGAGAAGGTGATGGTGAGCTGCCTTCTTGAATCACTACAGTCCACTTGCTGTGGGTTGACAGTAGGGAGCGAATTCCAAGATTTTGACCCAATGACTGTGAAGGAACAGCGTTATATTTCCAAGTCAGGGTGGTGAGTGGCTTGGAGGGGAATTTGTAGGTGGTGGTGTTCCCAAGTACCTGCTACCCTTGTCCTTCTAGATAGAAATGGTTGTGGGTTTGGAAGGTGCTGTCTAAGAATCTTTGGTGAATCTCTGCAGTGCATCTTGTAGATAATACACACTGCTGCTACTGAGTGCTGGTGGTGGAGGGATTGAATATTTGTAGATGTGGTGCCAATCAAGCGGGTTGCTTTGTCCTGGATGGCGTCAAGCTCCTAGAGTGTTGTTGGAGCTGCACCCACCCAGGCAAGTGGGGTTGGGTGCAGCTCCAACAATACTCAAGAAGTAGTAATCCAGAGGCCAAGATAATATTCCTGGGACCTGGGTTCAAATTCCACTATCGCACTTGAGAAATTAAAAGTGTGATGATAGCTTTGAAGCTACTGTTGTTTGTTGCAAAAAGCCCAGCTTGTTACTTCCCAAGGAAGGAAAACTGTCATCTTAATCTGGTCTGATGTAGATGTGAGTCCGGACCCCGATTCTTAACTGCCCTTTGAAGTGGCCTAGTGTGGCATTCAGGGGCACTGTATGCTGGCCCATGAGTGAATAAAAAACAAGTTGCTGTTGCAGTAAACATACCATGACAGCATAGTTTTGTCTAGAGAATGACATCAAGAAATACAATTCTGATCAGTGTGGTGTATTGTACCAAATTTATGGTTATTTATTTCATAATACAAATTAATGTTATTAACAAGGTTTACACACAACAAACACCATTATCAATCATTACCTCAGCCCTTGAAACTCTCCTGATTAATACCATCAACAAGTATTTTTACAACCCACACAATAATGTGTCATCAGGAAATTTTTTAGATTCAGCTTTCAGCCTCCCACCTAAAGCCACTTCTGTACATGTTTAAGGTTCAATCTTGGGGCACCTCAGCAAGCATTCCCTCCAATATAATCATTTCTGATTGTGATACATATGTGTCTTCTGTCTTGTTTGGTTTTGAAGCCACTTCATTGTCTTTTTAATGTCATAATTACCTCACTTTTAGTAAAGAATGAAGTATATTATCAAACAATGTTAGAAAACGTATTGAATAAATGACTGTTAACAGTTATGATGATTGCTGGACATCCTGTTGCTAAACACAATATCTAACATTTATGACACACAAGAAGGTAATTTGGCAAATGGATGCATTTGTTATCCATTCTATCCCCTTATGATTGTAAATGCTTCAATTAAATACCCCAGCCCACTGTATTCCAAATACAGGTAAAAGGATGGCTGGAAAATGGGAAGCCTTCAGAAATGAGATAACAAGAATCCAGAGAAAGTATATTCTTGTCAGGGTGAAAGGGAAGGCTGGTAGGTATAGGGAATGCTGGATGACTAAAGAAATTGAGGGTTTGGTTAAGAAAAAGAAGGAAGCATATGTCAGATATAGACAGGATAGATAGAGTGAATCCTTAGAAAAGTATAAAGACAGTAGGAGTATACTTAAGAGGGAAATAAGGAGGGCTAAAAGGGGACATGAGATAGCTTTGGCAAATAGAATTAAGGAGAATCCAAAGGGTTTTTACAAACAAATTAAGGACAAAAAGATAACTAGGGAGAGAATAGGGCCCCTCAAAGGTCAGCAAGGTGGCCTTTGTGTGGAGCCACAGAAAATGGGGGAGATACTAAATAAATATTTTGCATTAGTATTTACTGTGGAAAATGATATGGAAGATATAGACTGTAGGGAAATAGATGGTGACATCTTGCAAAATGTCCATATTACAGAGGAGGAAGTGCTGGATGTCTTGAAACAGTTAAAGGTGGATAAATCCCCAGAATTTGATCAGGTGTACCCAAAAACTCTGTGGGAAGCTAGAGAAGTGATTGCTGGGCCTCTTGCTGAGAAATTTGTATCATCGATAGTCACAGGTGAGATGCTGGAAGACTGGAGGTTGGCAAACGTGGTGCCACTGTTTAAGAAGGGCGGTAAAGACCAGCCAGGGAACTATAGACCGGTGAGCCTGACCTCAGTGGTAGGCAAGTTGTTGGAGGGAATCCTGAGGGACAGGATGTATATGTATTTGGAAAGGCCAGGACTGATTAGGGATAGTCAACATGGCATTGTGCATGGAAAATCATGTCTCACAAACTTGATTAGTTTTTTGGAGAAGTAACAAAGAGGATTGATGAGGAGAGAGTAGTAGATGTGATCTATATAGACTTCAGTAAGGCGTTCGACAAGGTTCCCCATGGGAGACTGATTAGCAAGGTTAGATCTCATGGAATAAAGGGAGAACTAGCCATTTGGATACAGAACTGGCTCAAAGGTAGAAGACAGAGGGTAGTGGTGGAGGGTTGTTTTTCAGATTGGAGGCCTGTGACCAGTGGAGTGCCACAAGGATCGGTTCTGGGCCCTCTGCTTTTTGTCATTTACATAAATGATTTGGATGCGAACATAAGAGGAAGAGTTAGTAAGTTTGGAGATGACACCAAAATTGGAGGTGTAGTGGACAGCGAAGAGGGTTACCTCAGATTACAACAGGATCTGGACCAGATGGGCCAATGGGCTGAGAAGTGGCAGATGGAGTTTAATTCAGGTAAATGCGAGGTGCTGCATTTTAGGAAAGCAAACCTTAGCAGGACTTATACACTTAATGGTAAGGTACTAGGGAGTGTTGCTGAACAAAGAGACCTTGGAGTGCAGGTTCATAGCTCCTTGAAAGTGGAGTCGCAGGTAGATAGGATAGTATGCTTTCCTTTATTGGTCAGAGTATTGAGTACAGGAGTTGGGAGGTCATGTTGCGGCTGTACAGGACATTGGTTAGGCCACTGTGGGAATATTGCGTGCAGTTCTGGTCTCTTTCCTATTGGAAAGATGTTGTGAAACTTGAATGGGTTCAGAAAAGATTTACAAGGATGTTGCCAGGGTTGGAGGATCAGAGCTATAGGGAGAGGCTGAACAGGCTGGAGCTGTTTTCCCTGGAGCGTCAGAGGCTGAGGGGAGAGCTAATAGAGGTTTACAAAATTATGAGGGGCATAGATAGGATAAATAGACAAAGTCTTTTCCCTGGGGTGGGGGAGTCCAGAACTAGAGGGCATAGGTTTAGGGTGAGAGGGGAAAGATATAAAAGAGACCTAAGGGGCAACGTTTTCATGCAGAGAGTGGTATGTGTATGGAATGAGCTGCCAGAGGATGTGGTGGAGTCTGGTACAATTGCAACATTTAAGAGGCATTTGGATGGGTATATGAATAGGAAGGGTTTGGAGGGATATGGGCCGGGTGCTGGCAGGTGGGAATAGATTGGGTTGGTCAGCATGGACGGGTTGGACTGAAGGGTCTGTTACATGCTGTACATCTCTATGAATCTATGACTCTAAATCAATTGTAACCTATCCAATATTTCCTCAGAACACAAATTCTCTATTCATGGCAACACTATCATGATTCTTTCCTGTACCCATTCCAGAGCAGTCACATGTTTCTTTAATGCATTGATCAGAATTGCAAGTAGTAATCTACCTATTGTCTAACTAGGGTTTAAGAGAGTTCTAGAGAATCCTCCCTGCCCTTATACTCCACACCTTAGCACTTAAAGGAATGTATCATGCATGTCTTTTTAACTACCTTCCCACCTACAAGGATCTGTGGACATGCACTCTGATGTCCCTGTGTTCTTTCGCATTTCTCAGTATTTTACCATCTATTTTGTATTCCTTTGTTTGCTTTCTTCATTACATTATCTCACATGTCCCAGGATTAAATTGCATTGGCCACTTCTTTGCCCAATAGACAGCTTCAATGATATTTTCCTGCAGTCTACAGCTTTCCCTGTCACTGTCAACTGCATAGCCATTTCTTGTGTTATCATCAGAGTTGCCTTCTGTGTATAAATGTAAATTATTGATATATATATATATATATAAAAATAACAAAAAAAATGGAAACTAGCACTGAATTTGGTAAAACTTCATGAAAACAACCTCCCAGTCACAAAAGTAACAATCAACCATAAACCTTTGCTTTCTGTCAGTGAGCTAGGTTTTGAGTCACCTTGCTACTTGTCTTCGGATTACATGGACGCTACTTTTAAGGTTTACCACTAAGATTAGGCTGACTGGCTTGTCATTATTTTGACTCCATGTTAAATAATGTTATATTTTTAGTCGTCATCTAATCCTTCAGCATCATGCCTGTGGCCAACAGGGAGTGGAAAACCCCTGTTTTTTTTCTAATTTTGTTTCTGGCAACAATTTGGCATGCATTGCACCTGGGCTACTTTCAAACAGTCAGTCCATGTGATATTTTCTAAATTCCTACTTTGTAAATAGAATCAGAAATAGAACCAGTCTGACTCAAGATTGGAATACAGACAGACTCTAACCTCACACCTTGAATGCATTGCCTGAGCTGAGATGGCGCGTGTTTTCTTTTATAAAACCTTAAGTTATCTCAGGAATGTGACTTGAAAGAAGTTCTGGGATTTATCTACTAATGAATAGAAACTTGTAACCACCTGATGAAGCTAGTGCTTCCAAAATCTCTTGGACTATAACCTGATGTTGTGTGATTTTTAACTGTCCACCCTAGTCCAGCATGAGCCCCTCCAAGTCACTGTAACCCATTGTAAATGATTAAAGACTTAACAGCAGTCGAGGTTTGTTCAATACATTACATCAATTGTATGACACTTTAATCTTTTACCTATAAATTCTGTGTCCTATGATTCTGCCCCACTAGCTACCTGTCAAAGGAGTTGTGCTCCAAAAGCTAATACTTCCAAATAAACCTGTTGGACTATAAACTGGTGTTGTGTAATTTCTAATTTCTAATAAATAGTAATTCTTGTTAAGTACAGAAACCGGGCCCATGTTTTCTATCAACCTTGGTCTGAAAAATCAGTTAGATTGGGGAATGCTATATACTTACTTTGAGATCTTTAACTTTTAGATTAGATTACTTACAGTGTGGAAACAGGCCCTTCGGCCCAGCAAGTCCACACCGACCCGCCACTCACCCACACCCATTCCCCTACGTTTTACCCTTTGACCTAACACTATGGGCAATTTAGCATGGCCAATTCACCTAACCTGCACATTTTTGGACTGTGGGAGGAAACCGGAGCACCCGGAGGAAACTCGCACAGACACTGGAGAATGTGCAAACTCCACACAGACAGTTGCCTGAGGCGGGAATTGAATCCAGGTCCTTGGCGCTGTGAGGCAGCGCTGCTAACCATGCAGATGATCTCTAATTAACCCATGCCTTTCTAAATGGATATAAATTTACTCATTCAGGATTATCTCCAATAGTTTCCCTACCATAGTGTGAGACTCACCAGCCTGTAATTTCCTGGTTAATCTCTACCACTCCTCTTAAATGATGGAATCATATTACCCATCCTCCAGTCTTCTGGCACTTATCCTGTAGCTAGTGAGGAATTAAAAATTTGTGTCACAGCCCTTGCAATTTCTTGCCTCACCTCCCACAGCCACCTGGGATACAAATCATCTGGGCCAGGGGATTTGTCTGTTTTTAAAATATATGTAATTATTTCTAGAGAGTAGTCTCCAGGTCTCTTAATATGTAATAATTACTAAGGAACTTCTAGAATCTAAAAATGTCAGACACTAAAGCCTTAAGACATTGAATTAACTTACTTTGCTGTCTTTTATTAGACTTGTTGTTTTATGTCAGACAATAGCTAATACGATTAGACGTGGATAATCTAATCCCTGGCAGAGACAAGAGGTAAGCTACCCAAGAAAGAGACCTTGCCAACTCAAACACAACAATCACTGTAGATTTGCGTTAGTTTTAGTGTGACTCTTACAAAACAAAAAGTGAACTGCATGTAGCAAGTTTTTTTTCATTTATGAGTAAGACTGTCATTTCATCTTGCTTGACATTTCAACTTGAAGTACCAGTTGAGAGAAATTTGAGACAAATTCAGCTCTCGAATATGGTGCTTACATCTCTTATTGTAATCATCAATAAAATCTGAATTTATTCTTTAAGAAACAAGGCTAAAAGTATGTGCTGAATCAGCCTGCTCCCTGAAAGTTTAAATCAGCAGAGGTGTTTTTTCCAAATATCTATTGAAAGGCAAACACCAGTTACATGTTATTGAGTTATATGGTTCAAAATATTAAAATATTGCGCCAGTGATTAGATTCTTAACTGTTGAAGGGCTTTTGCCCGAAATGTCGATTTCGAAGCTCCTTGGATGCTGCCTGAACTGCTGTGCTCTTCCAGCACCACTAATCCAGAATCTGGTTTCCAGCATCTGCAGTCATTGTTTTTCCCTTGTTGTATGAAAGTGTTGTATTTTCTCAAATAACCACTTCTGGTACTTTGTGGTATTTGTCACCTTTGCCAGTGTGTGGTACTGGGTAAGGGCTGTTTGAGGTGGTTCACTGCCACCAATTATCCTTTGTCTTTGCTTCATCTAAGGTCTATCCAGTGATTAGTAGTAGAAAATGCATCACTGGCGAATCTCTACAGAAGAGATGCTGTTCTTAAGAAGGTTTATTGCATGCTACCAGAGGGGTAGCACAGGTAACTCAGTAGCTAGCACTGTTGCCCTCACAGCATGAGGAACCTGGGTTCAATTCCAGCACTGGGTGACTAGCTATGTGGAGTTTGCATAGAGGTGTTACTGGATCTGGTTAGGATGTTCTTCGGATGGCTGAATGGCCTTTTTCTGCATTGTAGGGATTCGATGGTTCTATGAATTGCATGCTGTATTTGATCAGGTGTAATTACAGGGACCTTAGCTGCTGGTACGTTTACTCCCTCTGGAAGATTGTTAACTCCTTTCTCCACCCACAGATTGTATGTGACATCTGTGGAATGGGTGCTGCCAGTGTAACATGCACATTAACCCCTTCAGAGCCAGTACTTACTACAACAGGCAGAACCAGGAGGAATAGAAGGATGTCCAGTTGGTAGATCAATGCACTCATATGTTGAAATGTGTAAGTGCGATAGTTTAAGATGGACTGGACAAGGAAAAAGTTCCTGATGAAGGGCTCTTGCCTGAAACGTCGATTCTCCTGCATCCTTGGATGCTGCCTGACTTGCTGTGCTTTTTCCAGCACCACACTCTCGACTCTGATCTCCAGCATCTACAGTCCTCATTTTCTCCCTGGACAAGGAAAAGTCAAGGTCAAGAACTCCCTGCAGGCTTGACCCTTTTTATAAGACTGGTTATTACATATTACTGTGAAATACTACAATGTATGTTATTCAGCAATATGCTAGGCTCTAAATGTACTGGACATTATTGAAAAGCTGTTCCATGAACTCTACCACCTAATGCTAATGTGACTACTGTACGTTTCTAATGTTCACAAGGCTAGACTTCAGGTTACTACCTAACTCTCTATGCTTTTCTCTCTTCCCTGTTTAAATCCACCCACATTATGCCAGTTATGTCCAGTGAGGAACAGTTCCATGATGTCAACACATTTACTCCAGAGTCCTAAAGCCCTTACACAGCACCTCACCTGCAGTGATAAACATTAATCACCATTTGTGTACCTTCTCAAATGAGTTATTGAGATTACTTCAATGCAGAATCTTTACTATAGAGTTTTATTTTACATGTCCCACCCCTTCAAAGTCTTTGATTTGATTCATTTGTACTAATGGGTGGAGTCAGGAAAGAGTAGAAACACTTGAGTCTTTTTCTCTATGGCTTCGGTTGGATCAGCAATACTCGTTGGAAGGTCTTGTATTAATGTTACTACAGAAATGTCTGGGGATGTCAGGTTGTATCTTCTTTTCTATCATTAGTGTCTGGATTTAGTAATGGTGTTAATAACAGTGATAGGTAGTTGTTCCCCACATAAACTTGATCCATGACTGGGATGGTTAGTTTGTGAAGGTTCTGCTCCAAGGCAATGTACATGTCAGCTTGAAAATGATTTGGTTTATGCCTGGCATGTTCTTTAGACTATAGCTCATCTTTGAATAATGTTTGCTTTTCCCACAACAGATACATTGTTGTTTTGGTGCAGGACAGTTTATCTTCACTGATACGGGGTTTTGAAAAAAGATGCTTTAGCATTAGATTATTTAGGAGTTTGCACTGATGTTACTTCTGGTACATTTTTCAGAGGACAGGTCTATTTCCTTCAGTTGAATGGCTTATGTGCTTTAAGTAGTCAACACTCTTTGCTTTAAATAGAACTTCTGCTGCACAGTGCTTCTTAAAACAATTTTCTAGCCTATGTATTCTTATGCTATTTGATTGCTCATTCTAGAATGACCCTTGTTTGATTGAAGAAGTTCAGTTCCAATTTATCTGAGAGACCAATGATGATTTTGTTGCATCTGTGTTCTTGTTGTAACTTTTCTGAGGTGTGAGGCTCAGGTAATACATACATATAGGTCATTACTGAAGCTAACAACAGACTCTCTGGTGGATAGTATCAGATCTTGAAACATGATCTTGCCAGTGGCCTATTTGTGAAATAAAATATTGATCAAAAGTTGTTATGAAGTTGTCAAACATAATTTGCTTCTCAAAATCTTTTGCTTATAATATGGGATCCTATGTTTTTCCTAAAGAGTGGAGAAGTGTGTTAACCTGTTCAGCATTTAATTTGGTATTCAGTCCTGAAGTGTTCGAGATTTTAGAAATTATGCTTTTCACACGTTCAAATTTCTGATTTATCAAATGGATGGTAGTTTGAATTTTTCTGGAAGTATGTTTGTTAGAGGTGAATTTTGTTTCATTAGCTGATTGTTGATAGCACTTGAAGGTTTTGTTATTTTCTTGATTTGGCCAAGGATTGTTAGGATTTTGATATCTTTGTGCTACACTCAGTTTGTTGCCTTGCTGTAATGTTAAGTGATTAAAATTGCTATTGAATCTTTGTTATTGCAAAGATGGTTGTTGTTGTCGTAAAGTAAATATTGTGAAAGTTTCTATTGTTCTAAATGCTGTTTTCAATGTAAAGTTCCTTGAAATAACCTTAATCAATAAGATTAAATAATGTTTGACTATATCAAAGATGGCAGCCATGATGTCGCTTGCGCCAATTATTTTTCTGCATCTGATGCATTTTTGAGTTGCATTTGACAACGTGATCAGATTTGACACCATGTGATCAGATGTGAGTTTATTTCTGATTTGTTGTTCTTAGCAATAAAAATGAATATAATGTCTTTGCTCTGAATAAAACTTTCATTTTTCAGGCAGCTGTTAAATCTTAAAGATGTTATTGACTTCACTGTTACAGCTCTGAAACTTTAAATTCCAATAAGCGATTTTCATCCCTGATTCTTTTTTCAATTGATTTACTTCATTACTACTTCTGAAGAGTTTTGTTAACTTGCTTACCATTAACTTTGGCATCCTGGAATTGTTGAAGAATTTTGAAATCATTGTCAGTACATTGGAACATAGGAACAGAAGTAGGCCATTCAGCCCCTTGAACCTGACCCATCATTCAATGAGATCATGGCTGATCTTTGGCCTAACTACATATCACTGCCTTTAGCTCATGTTGTTTACTACGTTTGATTAACAAGAAAACTATCTCAGATGTAAAACTAAAAACTGATCCAGCATCCAATGCCATTTGTGAAAGAGCATTCTGAACATCTGTCACCCTCTGTGTCTAGAAATGCTTCCCAACATCTCTCCTGAATTATCTGGCCCTAATTCTTATATTATACCCCTTAGTCCTAGAATCTCCAACCAGTGAAAACAGTTTTTCTTTATCTACCCTGTCTTTTCCCATTAATATCTTGAAGCCATTGATCAGATCACACCTTAACCTTCTCAATTTCGAAAGAAAATAGGCCTGGTCTGTAAAATATCTCATCATGACTCCTGAAGTCCAGATATCACTCTTGTATACCTACTTTGCATTCCCTTCAAGACCAATCTATCCATTCTAACATATGGTGCCCACTTCTATGCATAGTACTCCAAGTGGGGTCTAACCAAGGTTTTGTAAACTGAAGCATAACTTCTGCATCCTCATACTCCAATCCTGTAAATATAAAGGCCAGCATTCCATTAGTTTTTTTGATTATTTTCTGCAGGTGTTTGTGGCATTTTAAAGGTCTATGCACTTGAACCCCCAACTCTCTTTGGACATTCACTGGATTTAACTTCATACTATCTAGAAAGTACCCTGATCTATCCTTTCTTGGTTCAAAATGGATAACCTCACACTTGCTTACATTGAACACCATCTGCTGCAGTTTTGCCCATTCACTTAGCATACAGTTGCAAAGGGATATGAATAGACCATCATTTACACTGGTTATAATGCTGCCTAATTTTTTGTCATCAGCAAATTTGGATAAATAACTTTCTATGCCATTATCCAGGTCATTAATAAAAATGTGAAATTAGGAAATAAAGTGAATAGTTGAGGCCCTAATACAGATCCTTGTGAGACATCACTGGTCACATTCTGCCGAGTTGAGTACCTACCCATTGTCCATACTTTTTGCTGCCTGCCACTCAACTAATTTCCCAGCCATGTCAGTAATTTGCCCTCAATTCTGTGGGCTTCTGCTTTAGTTAACAGTATCCTATGCAGGCATTACCAAATGCTTTCCTTGACTATATAAACTTCATCCATAGACATTTCCCTGTGCACTACCTTCATCACCTTTTCAAAGTATTAAGTGAGGTTTGTCAGGCATGACCTACATGTCATGTATCTATGTTGGCTCTCCCTGGTTAGTGTTAATTTACTCTATCCTTGATTATATCCTTGGAGTAACTTTATTAAGTTACTCCATCCTTGATTCCAACATCCTTGGAAATTATCCAACAGTTTTCCCACTACAGTTGTGAGACTAACTGGTCTGCATTTCCCTGAATTTCCTCTTTCGCCCTTCCTAAAAAAAATTTCTTCGAAAAACTCTATTTCGCTACTTGAGTTCTCAGATAGAAACATTGTTTCTGTTGTTTTTCTGTCCTTTAAGGGATTAAATTTGCTTTGGATATCAGGTAATCGACCTGTTTTTCAATTTCATTTATCCTTTTGGTTGCCAGTGGGCTTTCTCTGCTCTCACTATTTCTTTCTTTATATATCACTTGTGTCCCTTATTACATAGCGAGACTTCAGGCTTCTGCCTCGCTCTCCATTTGTTCCCTTCTGTCTTTAACTACACATGTATTGTACTATTTATGCCGAGTGAGGAGCAGCTGTATGAAATCTTTGCAATGTTGCTTTAGGGTCCTAAAGCCAATATTCAAAAAGCTTGCTTTCAATTGTCACAATTTGGCATTTGACCATTTTGTTTCTTGGTAAGCAAGGCATCACAAGAGGCTCTGCCCCTAAACTATAACAATTTTCAGTAAATTTATTTACATCTGGTTAACTCAACAATATTAAAAAATTATTGATAATAATAAAAAAACAAAGAAATAACATATGACTGTATCAACAATATCTTAATTATATTTCCGTAGCTCTTATTTACTTCAAGGATGCCTCCTTTTTCTTATAGGATTGTTGAAGATATGTCATTAAGTTACAAGAAGGAAAGGAACTTGTTAAGAACAAAAAAAGCACTATGGTAGAGGAAATGTATTATAGTACTTACTTGAAGAACACAAAATAATTTTGTTGAAAATGTATAACTGAAACAAAGATCGATTCCTCTGAATGCTACAGTTAATAAAATTCTGAACTTATTTTTATAAACAGATTAAAAGTTTCATAATACATGAAATCTTTATCCAATTAAATTATCACCTCTGGAATGAATACCGAGTTACCACTTAGAGTTTGAACTCCTGACTTCCTAAGATATCTCAAATGTACAGCCGTGTTTATTTACTGCTGAGTTATCAGTTGTGGAACGACCTGTGTTCACAGGCTGCAGTCATAGTTTCTTTTGTTTTCCCTGCCCACACAGTAAGACATGTCAGTTTGATGGGAATTTGTTATGCAGAGTGCAAAATGTTGAACACATTATTACCCAAAGCTGCCTACACAGCTGACCTAAGCAGAGTCTGAAGATATGTTGTTAATGCCTGTCTCACATGATAAACATCGGTGTTGAATAAAAAAGCCTGGGAACATTCCATATTAAAGCCTTGTTTTACTAGAAAGGGGAAAATTATATGATCATTCCAGATTATTTGGCAAACCTGTTCTTCAGTAATAACTTGCAAGAGGCACATTATTTTATGATCATTGATTTTCTCACACCAAAGAAGTGTTTGCCCAATTTTTTTCATAGATTTTTGTCCTCTCATAACATCGAGTTAAAATTCCTAGGGCTGAATTTTCCCAGAATTTGTCTAAATCCCAAAGTCATGGAAAGTTTCTCTCAGTGAGCGCTAGTGACTTTGTGTGTATAGTCTTGTGCAGCTCACCTCCACAGCATTGCTCCCTCGCTATCCTGTGGTCAGCAGCAGCCAAACCACTCCTGCTGCAGGTGCCATTATAAAACCACAGCCATGCACCATTTCAAATGCTGCCAGCCTGGTCAGAAGTAGCTACCTGTGTCAGTGGGGTGTCCATAGTCTGGACGTACGTGCAGCAGTGTCAAGGAAGGTTAATGACATTCTGCCCTCCTTGGGGATAGGTGTCTATGCCACCATCTCTCTCACACTCACTCAAACTTTGAGGGAATAGTTAGATATGGGGAAGTGACAGATGTAGTGAATCTATCAGGAAGGTTATTTATGTGATGGAACAAAGGGATTGGTTAAAGTGTGTCTGCTTTAACGCAAAAAAATGCCAGAAATAAGAGTGATGAACTTAGAGCATGGATCAGTACTTGGGATGATGATATTGTGGCCATAACGGAGACGTGGGTTTCACAGGGGCAGGACTGGTTGCTTGATGTTCCAGGGTTTAGAACTTGTAAAAAGAACAAGGAGGGTAGAAAAAGAGGAGGGAGTGTAGCAGTGCATCACAGCTACAGAAACAAAAGTTGTTGAGGAAGGTTTGTCTACTGAATCAGTATGGGTGGAAGTTAGGAACAGCAAGGGAGCAGCCAACTCATTGGGGGTTTTCTACAGACCCCCTATTAGCAGTAGAGAGATTGAAGAACTGATAAGGCAGCAGATTTTGGAAAAATGCAGACGTAGCAGGGTTGTTGTTATGGGTGACTTCAACTTCCTCAATATCACTGGAACCTCCTTAGTGCAGATGGTTTGAATGGAGCTGTTTTTGTCAGGTGTGTTCAGGAGGGTTTCCTTACTCAGTATGTAGACAGGCTGTTGAGGGGAGAGGGCATTTTGAATTTGGTGCTCATCAATGAGCCAGGACAGGTGTCAGACCTTGCGGTGGGAGAACACTTTGGTGACAGTGACCACAACTGCCTGACATTTACCATAGCCTTGAAGAAGGAAAGGAGCCATTACCAAGGGAAGATACTTAATTGGGGAAAAGAAATTATGACGCTATCAGACAGGAGTTGGGAAATACAGATTGGGAGCAACTGTTCCACAGAAAGGGCACAGCAGACATGTGGAGACTGTTTTAAGGAGCAGTTGTTGCGAGTGATGCGCAACTTCATTCCTCTGAGACAGGTAAGAAGGGGTAAACTTAAGGAGCCTTGGATGACAAGAACAGAGGAGCTTCTCATCAAAAGGAAAAAGGCAGCTTATGTAAGGTGGAGAAGCAAGGATCTAACACAGCTTTAGACCATTACAGGCTTACTAGAAAGGAGCACAGAAATGGACTGAGGAGAGACAGGAGGGAGCACGAAAAAGACTTGGCAGGAAGGATTAGGGAGAACCTAAAGGCATCTTACTCATACGTGATAAATAAGAGAATGAGCAGGTAGAAGGTAGGGTCGGTCAGGGATAGTGTAGGGAACTTGTGCATGGAGTCTGAGCAGATAGAGGAAGCACTAAATGAGTTTTTTGCTTTGGTTTTCACTAAGGAAAGGGACCTTGTTGTGAATGAGACCTTTGAGGAGCTAGGAAACAGGCTTGAACAGATCAAGATTGATGAAGTTGATGTGCTGGAAATTTTGGCAAAAATTAAGATTGATAAATCCCTAGGCCAGACCAGATTGCTATGCCATTAGCGAAGAGCTTTGCTTCCTCACTCTCCACGGGGTCGTACAGGAGGATTGGAGGGAGGTGAATGTTGTTCTTCTTTTCAAGAAGGGAAACAGGGAAATCCCTGACAATTACAGACCAGTCAGACTTAACATCTGGAATCAGCAAGGTTTTGGAAAGAATTCTGAGGGATAGGCTTTATGACTATTTGGAAAGGCATAGTGTGATTAAAGGCAGTCAGCATGGCTTTGTGAGGGGCAAGTCATGCCTCACAAATCTAATTGAGTTCTTTGGGGAGGTGATGAGACAGGTCGACTAAGGTCGAGCAGTGGATGTGGTGTATATGGACATCAGCAAGGCATTTTCTTTAAGGTTCCCACAGTAGGCTTATTCATAAATGCAGGAGGTATGGGATACAGGAAGATTTGGCTGTCTGAATTCAGAATTGGTTGGCTGACAGAAAGCAGAGAGTGGTTGTAGATGGAAAGTATTCTGCCTGGAGGTCAGTGGTGAGTGGGGTCCTGCAGTGCTTTGTTCTTGGGCCTCTGCTCTTTGTAGTTTGTATGAGGAGGTTGAGGGGTGGGTTAGTAAATTTGCCAATAACACAAAGGTTGGAGGTGCCGTTGATAGTATCGAGGGCTACTGCAGGCTTCAACATGACATAGACAGGATGCAGAGCTGAGCTGAGAAATGGAAAATTGAGTTCAACCTGGATAAATGCGAAATGATGCATTTTGGAAGGTTGAACTTGAATGCTAAACATAGGACTAAAGTCAGGATTCCTGGCAGTGTGGGGGAACAGAGGGATCTTGGTGTTCACGTGCATAGATCCCTCAAAGTTGCCATCCAAATAGATAGGGTTGTTAAGAAAGCATTTGGTGATTTGGCTTTCATTAACAGGGGGATCGAGTTTAAGAGCCATGAGGTTTTGCTGCAGCTCTCCAAGACCCTGGTGAGACCACACTTGGAATATTGTGTCCAGTTCTGGTCGCACTAATATAGGAAAGATACAGAGGCTTTGGAGAGGATGCAAAGAAAGTTGACCAGGCTGCTGCCTGGACTGGAGGGGCTTGCCTTATGAAGAAAGGTTGACTAAGCTTGGCCTTTTCTTGCTGGAGAGAAGGAGGAAGAGAGGAGACCTTATCGAGGTATACAAGGTGATGAGAGGCATGGATAGCGTCAATAGCCAGAGACGTTTCCCTAGGGCAGGATTAACTGGCATGAGGGTCATAGCTTTAAGATATTAGAAGGAAGGTATAAAGGAGACATCAAAGGTAGATTCTTTACACAGAGAGTTGTGAATGTATGGAATGCGTTGCCAGCTGTGGTGGTGGAAGCAGAGTCATTAGGGACATTTAAGAGACTGCTGGACATGCACATGGACAGCAGTGAGTTGAGGGGTGCGTAGGTTAGGTTATTTTATTTTTGATTAGGAATAATCCTCAGCACAACATCGGGGGCTGAAGGGCCTGTTCCGTGCTGTACTTTTCTCTGTTCTATGTTCTAAACATTGCCATTGTATCCACTTCTCCCCAAGGCTCATGATCCATCACTCTCAATTTGCATGCAGCTCTCACCACCGTATTCCCCAAACCACTAACTCCTCCTTCCCTTCTGCACTTGGTATTTGCTCATCTTTCTTGCCTGAGGATGATTTGAGAACTGCTCCCATTAGATTTCAGTCATGGCTGATAGGCTGAAGGTCATGCAGTATTTAATCTGATTTCACAAACTGTAGATGTGACATTAATGTCTGGTAGTGCTATGCTACAACATGTACATCCCTTGACTATTTATTGCTGGTATACACGACAGACTATCTGGCTTTATGCCTGTGCTAAATTGCAAGACAGACCAAGGTAGAGATGCTATAAGCACCAAGTGATTGAGTGATAAGGTAGCAAGCTAACAATGCTGAGATACACATAGATCCGCCACAAGTGATGTGTACCTGTCCCGTTCACAAAGTGGCCTCACAACAGCATCCTAATGTAAAGTGTTGGTGGATTCAAAGGGGTAGTACCAAAGAGCTGAATTGTATCATGTGATTCCCAAATATGTCACGATGATGTGGTGAGACTGGTGGTTTGCCAGTGGATGGGAGTGAAGATGCCAAGCAATCACTGCCCCTGGAGTTAGGATGTTAGGGAATGCTGGATGTTAGGGAATGCTGGATTTGCAGGATCCCACCAAGTAGCCATTTCGAGTTACTTAGAGTTTGGGAATTGATGCTATATAGCTCTCCTCCAGTATCTGGAAAAATAGCAAACTGCGTATAAACGAGGCATAATAGGTCATAATGTCATGTCGAGACCCTGCCAATGCACATAGATCATTCATTCTCTTGGGCACTGGATCTAGTTTCTCTTATGCTCCTATAGGCACAGTCACCTCGGTCCAGATTGCTTTGGTCACCTGGAGTCACCTTTTGTTGCAACCCCTCGGAATCATTTCATAGCTTCACTCCTGGATGGTGTGCAGGGGAACATCAAATGAAGCACTGCTGCAAGGTGAAACACCTTTTTGCCTGGTCTCTGACATCTCCAGAGTGGATGATGCTGTGTTGAGACTGGTGGTTTGTCGACAGATGGGAGTGAGGATGCCAAACAATCACTGCCCTTGGAGTGTGCCATAGATGTTGGGGAATGTTGGATTTTCTGGATACCGCCAGGTAGCCGTTCCAACTTCCGACTGAGCAGAGGTTAAATGATGCTCCTGGATTGCTGTCTGGGGGGTCTATCAAATAAAGGCAGCCAGAAGTTGGAATGGTGAGGTATGCAGTGGGATGGTGCGAGAGGAGTTTGGGTACAGAACGTGCTGCCTGCTAGCCGACTAAATCAGACTTTTGACCCATACAGAATACATGAGGAGTTGTGAAGAGCATAATTCCACCATAATGTCCACCACTCACTGGGGGCAGGAAAATAAACATGCAGTTTGGCCTCTGAACAAAAGAATTAGAGACCTGGAAATCTGTAAAATAAAATCAGAAAATGCTTAAAGGAAAGAAAAGGGTTAAGTTTTGGAGACAGAAAGTCATCTTCTGTGGATTTGGACTCTGTCCGAAGATCTCTCTAATCCAACAGATTGAATGCAGGTGATTAGGTAATAAGACTGATTAGACACTTCATCTAGACCTTACATTTAATAGAATGGCAGCTCAAAAGCTGGAAAACATGGTGATTTGAAGAAGGTGGGTGACCTTGAAGTGAGTTTTTATTTATGTTCCTGGCTTCTTTTTAATGACTCAGTCATCAAGGGAATGTCTTCAGAATTGTACATTTAATTGTGCCTTGATTTGCTCCAACAGCTCTTGTTTGCAAACATCAGCGCTGTGCACTGGCTCTTCACAAATCCCCAGCCATTCAGCTTTTACTGTCTCCCCTACGTTTTAATTTTTGGAAGATTTTACTACCACAGGAATTGAGGACGAGGGAGTGAATCACTTCCACAAGTGCCTAGGCTAGGCTGCTACCAAAGTACAGCCAGTTAATTTCCTACCACCCACTGTTATATGCAAATTTTTGCTTTGACATTATATCAGCCACCCATTAAACACATTATGCAAACCTTAATGCAACGATCTCTGCAGTTTTTGGTCCAGATGTTAACTCTTTTTAAAGCACAGCACTTTAAAGTCAATTGGCCATAATTTGTTGTAGGAGTGACTCCTGTGGGAGCATGTTTAGATTTATATTTATTTTGATGAAAAATCATTAAACATGAGAGTTCACAATGTTAGTACAAGAAAGCAGGACTCAAAATGTCCAGGCCAGACAACTATGTATCTGCTTAACCAATCAGAAATTAACACCATAAAGACATTCAAAATGGAATGGGTGGCTTCTATTATCAAATCAGGCACAGAAAGATAAATATAGAAAATTTTTAAAAATTGAGAAAGATATAAAAATCAATTTTATATTTTAAAATTTCTAATAATTAAAACCTGAAGGAATGATATTTACTTAACGCAACTCTTATGTCAATACATTTTAAGAGACTGAAGGGTTTTATGCCAGGAATGAATTTGCTAAAGTTTTGGGTCGTAACTACTGCACAAATATAGCAACATCATGTTATTCAGTGCATTTCAAAGGTGAGACAAGTAGAGAGAGAGATGATATTTTCATGAAGCCAAATGCTCAGATGTCAACTTTTGAAGTTACACTTTAAATTGCCTATCAGCCTTATACCTGAAGTTGCTGTTAAATTTGCATGAGTCATATCTCCCACAGATCTTCCAAGCTTCAGGCAAGCTCAATGGAAAGAATTTTGGCTAGATTCATTGAACAAAAGGAAGTATTGTTCACCAGTCAGAGGACTGATGGGAAACCTTCATTGCCTCTGTGGGGGACCCCTGACAAAAATAATAGCCCATCTGGTATTTAAAGGTGAGCCTCCTGACAGGCTGCCTCCAGAGCCCAAAACTATCAGAGATCTGTAATGTTTCACTGACAGCAATGCAAGCTTGGCCTATAGGCTGTTGCCAGTCATGTTCTATGAACCTCAGCTAAGATCATCATGGGATCCTTGGATACAGATAGATTCGAGGCTGTGGGGAGGTGGTCACTGAAGTGGGTGGATGTGTTGGAGAGAGGGCAGAGAGCATCAAGGGCAGGGGTTGGTTTTCAGTATGCAAACACCTTCCCATTGCCAGATCCTTCAATTTGGACTTTAGTGATACGAATAAAGCCTCGTCTCACCTCAAACATAATGGCAGGATGTTCTCTCACTACCATCAGGCTGATTTAGTAGCATGTTCCCTGCCATGACTGACAGCTTTATTTCCTCCCATACTCTCAAAATGTCTTTAATGACACTTGTGAGAAGCTATACCACTGAAAAGTAGAAAGGTAGAACAAAAGCCCTGTGAGCATGATCATATCCATTGAGTAAGCTATTAGCTTGTGCAAGATTCAATTCTAGTGCCTTTGGTCCACACCAGCAAGGTTTTCCACAACGCTAGTGATGTACTGTCATTTATAAACAGGAAGCTATAGGCAGCACAGGATATGCTGGAGGAAGAAAGCATTCCCACAGTCAATAATCTATCTGTTCCAATGGCATCAAGCTGTCATCTTCTACTCCTACCATATGAGTTACCTAAAAGCTATTGTTCATCTGATATATAAGATGAAGTAAAATGGAGACTAGACAATGGAGACAAATAATAATAATCATACATAACCATTTGAAATAAATTTGATGCCTTTATACTTTTAAACACCAAACTAATTTCTGTGGTAATACTAAAATGTTTTTTTCCATTTTCTATTACTCCTACATAGTGCAACACCTGGGGCTTCTGCTGAATGCCCTGCTGTGAGAACTGTGATACTTGCGAGGCACATCCTCTGAGGATACCTCCAAAAACTGGCTTTCCTCTGCTGAGGTTCCATGATTGGATTGGTTGTCTTTGTCTTGACAATTGTAATACGAATCTATTCTATCTCGGAAGGAGTTCCCTTTCAATATCCTACCTTGAATATTCAGGTGTAGGACATGATATTGCCCGATCACTCCAACAACTTGGAAAGCCTGAAAACAAGTTGCTAGTAATATGGTTCAGTTAAGTAGCTGCAGTGAAGCCGGCTTCACTAAATTTGGATTACTAACAAACTATCAGTTAAATTTGTACTTTTGAGTTCAGTCATGAGGGAATACTGTATATTTAGAGAATTTATCTGGAATTAGCCATTAGTGACACAGTGTCATGCTTGATCCAGTTGCAGAAACAGATCGCATCTTACTGTAGGTAGAGTTGGAAGGTTTCTTAATCAACACTCCTCCCCTACTGTGTACAAGTTGACTACCCTGCCTTGATTGGATTCATTTTGTTAAATGCTTTGGAAAATTACTTGGATGTATAAGTGAAGTTCATACTTTTTCTTTTGTTCCCAGAAAGATAATTTTTCTGATGATTTGAAACAATTGCAGGCCAATCCTGCTTCTGCAGACTGTAGGACACAGGGCTGCATCAGCATTGGCATCAACTACATATTAGGATTGATTCTAGTAACCTCCACCTTAGCATAACCTCAAAAAGGTTTCCCTAGCCCACTGTGAGGTAGCTAGAGTTCACCTGACAGTCTTCCCATCTGCAAAAGCAAACCACCTCCCCGATTCGCCCCCCTCCCCAACTCCCAATCAGGCAGCTGCTGGTAAAATGCCAACAGTCCACAGGGAGAGGCCCTCAATTGCTACCTATTGGACTCAATGGTCTTTGATCAGAGGGCCATCTTTCCCACTGCTGGCAAAGAGACAGGAAGATGATGGGAACACTATCCCATCACCTTCCCTCGACCTTTTGCAGCTATTCCCATTTCCCAGCTCTTCCCTAGTAGGCTGGTAAACTCCAACTCAATGAATCTATTTTTCTCTCAACAAACACATGCCAAATCTGCTGGACATTCTGACATTTTCTGTGTTTTTTTTAACTTCAGGATTGTAACATCTTTTGTTGTTTGCTTTTTGTCCTTTGCTGACTTCCTGTAAAAAAAAATGAAGGCCTCAAAAGAAAGACCTTTAAAACCGTGATCAAGAACTTTTTGGTATGTTGTGTTTAAAAGGAAAGAATTTGCTTTTTGAACATATAAGGAAAGCTTCCACAAATGATTCTTGGCTTAGTTGTGAAAAGCTTTCAGTATTGCTGTTACTTTAGACAGTTGAGGTCTTTGAAAATGCAGTTGCCTCTCTCTCTTGGATCTCCTTGTCACAAAATTTACATTCAAACTCATAGAAGGAAACAGAAACAAAGATGATAAAGTCGAGGTCAATATAAATCAAAGTAATTTTAATAGCTTTCTATATTGAAGTACACTCCTAGTCTAAGGCAAAAATGTAAATGAAACTGTCATGGTGCAGACTTTTTTCTGTTAGGATTGTGATAAAGACGAGAAGTAATAACAAACCACTGGATACCCTAATGCATGTTTTTCTTCTCAATTCATCCATGCTATACGGGATTTAAACAATTGCTAGCGAGTAGTACTTGATCAGTTTGTGACACTTGTAAAGTGGTCAGTTAAGACTCACTATATATTAGAGTTTATCTGTACAACATACTTTTCTCATTACTCCATAATGTAACCATTTCATGGCTTCAATATCAGTGATGTGGAGAAGCTGGTGGTGGACTGGGGTGGTCAAAGTTAAAAATTGTACAACACCAGATTGTAGTCCAACAGGTTTATTTGGAAGTACTAGCTTTCGGAGAACCACTCCTTCTTCAGATGGTTATGGATAAGGACCATAAGACACTGAATTTAAGATTACAGCAAAAAATTACAATGTCAAACAAGTAAAATGATATATTTCACAAACATCAATTGTTATTAAGTCTTTGAAGTTAACTTGCAACAACAATCGAGGTTTGTGAAATATATCATTTCCATTGCATGACACTAATCTTTTGCTATAAATTCTGTGTCTTATGGTCCTGCTCCACAACCACCTGAACAAGGAGTGGCGCTGAAAAAGCTAGTGCTTCCAGATAAACCTGTTGGACTATCACCTAGTGTTGTGTCATTTTTAACTTCAATATCAGTGGCCTAATGCAACAAAAATTTACACCTAGCTTTTATTACAGTTTCTGAAACAAGCCAACTGAATATTTAGTGCATACCACAACATATTAACTATATACTGAAAAGGAAGAAAAATCAGTTGGATTTGGGGTGACTAAAATTGGAGAATGAAATTGTGAACATGGGCAATGTGAGCAATAGAAGACCATTGGTCAAACATGCTGGACCATTCAACTAAATCCTGGCTGATCTTTTACCTCAGTATTACTTTTCTAACATGTTCCCCAAACACTTTAATATCTGTAAATCTAGAAATCTAGCAATCGCTGTCTTGACTATATTTGATAATTGGGCCTACACAGCCTTCTGCAATACAGATTTCCAAAGATTCGCTGCCTGCTGGGTGAAAAAACTCTTCATCTCAGTTTTAAATGGCCTACCTCTATTTTGAGGCTGTCTTCCTTGGTTTTAGACATCCCAACTAAGAGAAAAATCCTTCCTACATTTATCCTGTCGAGCCCTGTATTAATTTTGTGTGATTCAATAAGATCACCTCTACTCAGCTAAACTCCAAAGAATATAGGCCCAAATTCTTCAATCTCTCTTCAGAGCATATCTCCTCCCCAACCAATCCCAGGGGCTAGTCCACTAAAACTTTGTTGCACTCTTAATACTCCAGATGCATTCTTACCAAACATTTATGTAAAATACATTAAGATTGATTTACTCTAGCACTCAAATTTTCTTGCAATCAAGGTCAACATGCCCTTTACCTTCTGAATTGCTTGCTTTATTTACAAATTAACTTACACTGACATATAAGCTCAGATACACAGTTCCTTTTGGACATCAACACTTCTCAATCTCTCACCATTCAAGATTTCACATTTCTGCTTTTACTACAACGTGAGATAACTTCACATTTTTTCACATTATATTCCATCTTCCATCTGTCACACTTGCCTAAATCTCCGTTAAGTTTTTTGCATCCTTTTCACATCCATATCCCCACCTATTTTTTGTGCCACCAGCAAATTTGAAAATATTGTATTTGGTCCTCACATTCAAATCGTTAATATAGGTTGTGAATACTTGGAACCCATGCACTGATCTTCATGGTACCCTACTCATCACTGACTGGCAACGTCAAAACAGCCTGTTTATTTTGACTCTGTTTTCTGCCCATTAACCAATTCTTGTCCTTTCAAACACATTGCCCCTGCATTTCAGAAGTTCTTTACAATGATACAGTCCATATGTAAAGGGATTGTTTTCCAATGTTAGCACCCTATTTTCCTAAATGGATAATGTTATGTAAAGGCTTTAGGACACCGCAGCAATATTACAATAACATCACAGAGCTGCTTTCTGCATGGCATAAATAACAGTGTGGGTGGAGTTAGATACAAAAAGTTGTTCTTTTTTCCCCCACAGTGAAATAAATTCCTAATTACCAGGAGTAAAGCATAACACTTTTGTTATACGATTGCATTATTACTTTGAAGTGTAATGTTTAAAAAGCAAGATCTTGGACTTGATATTTTTTCTGAGAACCACAAATTGAGAATGATTTTGGATTGTATACATAATTTTCCAGAATATGCTAGTGCTATCGGCCAGCTGGCGGTTTTCATTTTTCTTGACATTTTCTTTCCACCAACTTTCCTTATGACAAATTTCACATATCTTTGAAGTAAAAGTTATTGTCTTTTATTTAAAAGAAAAATATTTTCCAAGCAAAATCCAATTAAAACAAGACAACACAATGTCTGGCAAAATTAAGTTCCAAGTGGTTTAATATGTAGAAAATAACTTTCTAACAATAGTTGGCAATCATTTCTGCATCATGAATTTCTGTTATTATGACCTTCAATGATAGTGCTGAACATTTTAAGAGAAATATTCTCTGGGAAGCATTCAAGGTGAACAACTTTGCATTGAATATCCCAGTGTCTTTCTTCCTTTTGCAATACTTCAGCCTCCAAAATTTTATTATTTAACCACTTTGGCAGGTACTGTAAGATCATGCCTCTGTTAATGAAATGAAATAATGAAATGTGTACATGAGTATGTATGGTTGAATATAAAAAATTAGATATTGCTTCTCCTGTGTTTGCATGAAGTTTAATATGGAGAAATTATACTGTTTCAAAAACTGCAATATTAACATATTAGGGAAGAAAACAAAACATGATTATACTTGAAGTCCCACAACAGACTAAATATAGGTTCTTAAAGATTGATCCTATGAGTATTGCTGAAGAACATTCCAATCCATTTCCAAACAGTGTGGACAATTTTTCGAATGCTCTTTATGAAATATATAGAAAAAAATACAGCAATGAAGCACAAACAAATGGGGAATTTTCCTTGAGTCTTAATAATAAAAGTGAATGCTCTTATTAATAAATAAAATGGAGAGCTCAAGTGATATTGCATCAATGTGTAATCTATGCAACTAAAAAAAATCAGTTATGAGCACATTCACAGTAAAGCCTGACTGGAAAAGGTTTTTAAAAGCAAGTGGGTGCAAAAATAACACTAGCAATTATTCCGCTGTTGTTAGTATTGCTATCAATCTAAATCTTGTCTAAAAAACCTTGCAATAGAAGTGTCTCCTTTATATCTAAAACAGCCTGCAGCCTGTCCCTTTCCCACAGCACTGTAACCAAAGGTCACCCAAATAAAATTGATTAATTCATCTCAGTGATTGAAGCTGGAATATTTCTGGTTATTACACTCACTGCTGGGTAATTTACTCACTCTGCCATCAAGTGTGAACTTAAAGCTCTGCCCTTTAAATTTGCAGTTATCAAGATGATATAACAGCATTTAAATTGAATCATTGTTTTGATACGTTTACACAAAAACAGATTTCAACTAATTAATTGTTTTTTAAAGATCTACTAATACAGCATTTTTGATTAAAATTGGAAAAGTCACCAGAAATTTTAAGAACAATAAATATGCAGGTTTTGTATGTACTGCATACTCAGCTTCAAATGTTATCACTATTTTCTTTATACATCTACAGTGTTGTAAGCCCTTATAATACTCATTAACAAATCCACATGCCTCGTTCTAAAATCTTCTTCCTTCACTGGTAAACTTTGGTCATTTCAAAGTAAGTGGAAAAACTGACATCTCAACCATTTTGTTTTATAAGTATGATTCTTACAGCTTAATTACTGAATTGTAGATATTCAACATCAGTCTATCTTTTTCAAGATGAAACAGATGAGCAAAGGTGAATAGTTAAAGTGACCAATAGGAATCAGAAGAGAAATAAGCGGAAAACGAATATCAAACAAAAATAATTGTAATTTACACTAGACCATTTTTAACTTAGAAAATACACTTTTATCTTCCACTATAGAATTACATATTCATTGTTCCACAAAATATGCATCTAATTTCATGATATGAGCAATAATTTACAGGAAAGTATATACAATCTACTGGATACTAAAATGACCAGTTTCTACCCAATTTTCAATCATGTTTACATTGATCTAAAGATATTATTTACACCTACAGCGTAGTGGAAAACCATCAGCTGAACAGGTAAATCAATTTCATTTCAATATTATTGCAAAGTATGTCCTCAATACTATGTTTTCACATACTTGATACTTTTAGGAGTTAGCATTCTTCCAGAGATAGAATTGGGACACTAAGTAGATTTTTTGATGTACAGAGAAAGGTACAGTTTCAGTAAATGTCAAGAGCAAAGAAACAGCACATTTTCTAGTACACCTGCATATATTCCAATAGAGAATATACAGAAGAACACGATATCAGAACTGACATTACATTTGTTTGTCAATATTACAAGAGTGTTGTTAGATAATGGGAAAGAACAAATATGTTTTGAACTAACAAAAATAGTAATCTAATCAGGAATTGTATTTTCAACAACAAAATGATTATCGGAAGGTACAGTATCACTCAAATGTGCTAATTTAATGGTAATTAAAACAACTCATAGAAGACAAAGGCATGTGAAATAGTCCATTTAAAAAGACTTTTATAAACAGATATGTAGATAAAGTATGACATCTCAAACACTCTGTGCAGTTCAATTGACGTATAAGATTGATCAATCTATAGTATTAAATTACAAAATACTTTCTCTAATAAAACTGAGTTCATTATAGTATTTATGTGCAACACTTAATTAATCTTTTACAATATCTGTAAAGAAGATAAAATGATTAGATATATACACACAGAGGCTGTTCAGTTGCCAACATGCATCTAATGTTTTATCAGCATAACAGGCCTGACAAGAGACGCTATTCCTTCAAATCAGGGTACATAAAAAGGCAATTTAAAGAGGATAAAATTGAGATGCAGCTTCTGATGACTGTATTTCCACCTGAGCCATTTTGAACTGAGTACATTGCAGCCATTTACGGAGTACTGATGAATTTGTGCTCATCTGCCCAGATCCCTGGAAAGACTGCAAGACATGATGGTTGACATTATTCTGGATTGATTGAAGGCGCAACTGCAGACCCGCTGAAAGATGCTGTTGAGTTAAGGCCAGGTGGAAAATAAAAGTTGATTAGTTATAATATTTATTATTAAAAAGTAAAAACAATGTGCAATCATACTAACCTTTTGTGGTTAGCAATAACACTTACCTTTAAATTTGACTGAATCATTGGTAACCACATTGGTATCAGCTGTTCAAAGAAGAAAAATGTTACAAATTATCATTGTTTTCAACAGTTAAACAAAACATTAGACATTAATTCCCTGCCAAATTACTGCAACCAAAAAGTATAAATTATGTTGAAATTTTATCAACTGTAATCTGCTACTGGCACCTTAAGCATCTATAGATTCTAAAATGCAAATTATTTGGAACAATTTAACAGTGAAGAGCTGAATAGTGCGATGACACAGAGAATGCTGGAGAAATTCATCAGGACAGCAGAAGTGTTCTGAAGAGTCATCCCAGACTTGAAAAATTAACCCACTGCCATCAGATCTGCCAAATTTCTCCAGTGGACTCTGTGGTTGCTTCAGATTACCAGCATTTTGCTTTTATTACTATGATGACAGACCACATTAGAACTTCGATCTTTTCTTTCTTATAGCTTTGGGACATAGATTCATCTAAGCAATTTGCACCTTAATTATCCTGTCATTAGCAAGTGATAAGCAAACACATGGGACTGAATTTTCCCATTTCCAGTGAGTGTTTTGTCGAGTGAGATTCGCAGTGCCCGGTCCATTGTGGCACATCACACAATCTTCTGCATCATCACTGCCAGGACCTGCCAGCATCATGTCACTGGCACAACATTTAAATACCAACTGCACACCCTTTGGATGCCGGAAGCAAGGAACTGCTCCTCACGCCATGCTGCTTGACCAGTATAACTGAGGGCATGGCCCCAAAAGGAAAGTTCATACAGTGATTTTCTAATAGAGACTGAGAGGTGCTGCTTGATGGTGTAACAGAAATACCTTATTCTGATGACAACCAACGGAAGCCATATCCCCAGTCTCAACTCACCAAGACCGAGTTAGTAGAGCATATCCTTTCTGTGTCCCGGGTTAAACACACAGCAGTGCAGGAAGAAGGTAAATGATCTTCAGTGTTCTGCAAGGTGAAGTACCATCATCTTCTCTCTGTTACCTCACACTCACTTTGACTGGGCCACTGCACACATACCTCTCACCCAGACTTATGCATTACAATTCTTACTATTGCATACATCATGTCCATTCGACAGCCCTCACCCACATCAACTTCCCAAACTACCAACTTGCTTCCTGCTCACTCAACGTGGGCACTTCATCACCTTTCCTGTTCTTCCAGCCAGTTCCATCATACTCAAGCCCTGCCCTTAGTGAGCTTCATTATGTTGCCCTCCCAATTCCACCAGCACTAACTCATTATTAATCTGTATGAGTTCTTAAACCCTTTTAGACAACTAATTCCTGCTCCTCTCTTATGTGGATACATGTGGCATTCAAAAAACCTTGGGCAAAAAACAGCTGTCTGCTGGAGACACTCAGCTCCACCTTCATCTTGGAGGTGGAACCTACTGATGCCTGATAGAATGCACGGACAAAGTTGTCACTTGCACATCCCACCAGTTCAGAGACTTTCAAATCAGTGAGTTCTCCATGCAGATTAGCCTCAGGAGCACATTCTGGTGAGCACATGTCTCCACAGCTGAGGAGAAACCCCAAGGTCACTGGCACTCAAAATACTGGCTGTAAGCCACCACAATAGGTCGACCTAAAGAAAAGGCACCCATACACTGCACAAACCAGGCCCTCCCACACTTCAAGCCTAGTATGTGAATGCAGGAGCTCTAAGACACTGGCTTCTAATGGTACTATGGAATGTGTTTCCAAAAGGCCAAACCCACTTGTTAGCTTCTATTTTCGCTTGTCCAATTACATATGCTCAGCTGACATGACAAGGAAGTAGTGTGAACAATGCAATGCTCCTGATTATGCACTCCTGGACAAAGAACTGCTCATGAAGTACAATTTGCACAGAATTCTATTTTGAATTGCCCCCCTTTCCATCAGTGACCCCAATTCCAATGAAGTCTTTCCTACTTTCCCCAGAACTTTCCCCAGTAAGCCCCTGGCACTCCCCATGAGCAAATCCCCATGACTGACAGTATCGATAAATTGTGGAGCTGCAAAAAGCACAGCAGGTCAAGCAGCATCAGAAAAGCAGGCGAGTCAAAGTTTCGGGCCGGACCCTTCATCAGGACAAGTCCTGCCTGAAACTTCGACTCTCCTGATCTTCTGATGCTGCTTCACCTGCTGTGCTTTGTCCAGTTCAACATTTTATCGACTCTGACTTCCCAGCATCTGCAGTCCTCACTATTCCCACATCTGACAGTGGCTCACCCACTCAATAATGTAACGTTAGCAGCCTGCAAAAAACTCTAATACTCCTGTGCACTAAAAAGCAATGCAAGTCACAGAGCATGGCAGCTTCAAGTAAGCACAAAGTAGTCAGCAATATGAAATGAAGCTAAGAGCTTAGATTGATGGTTTCCTGATAGTGGCTTGTGCAGACAAAGAGCAGAGGAAGATGGCATCTATGGAGCATGAGCAGGTTGTAGTGAACACCACGTTGGATGAAGGCCATGATGAGATTTCAGTCACCAGGCACTCATTATGACTTCCACGTCAGGAATTTGTGCCAACTAGGTTATTGAGGAAGGGGAGAATTGGAAGTGGCATACATGTAAATGAGATATGTAGAGCTAAAAATGAGATACACAGCTATGGGAATAAGGTAGCCATTACTCAATAGGAAGATTCTGAAGTCGCCATTTAAAGCTTAAGGAGAAAATTGAGAATATTTTCTCAATGAAACGGTTCTGATTTTGTTTCATTCTCACCATTTTCCATGTTACTCCTGGGAAAAGAAAATCCTGCTCATGGTGCTTTCATGCAAATTCATTGAGCCCTTGAAGACCTCTTGACATCCATTCTTTGTATAAGATGCAAGTTTGTACAATTTATTTGTTCTTTGCTCTCCAAAACAACCATGAGTCTCAGTAACAAGGCTGATTTGTGCATCAATAGCATACATCCCATTTGTATAAAGACACAGTAGTTGGAAGATTAGTTATTAGTGATGTTCATCTCATTGTGCAGATCAGTCAGGTCATATATTGCTTAAGCCACAGAAACTGCAACTCCAACACACATCAACAGGAGCCTTTCAACTTCATTTTAGACAATGCTTAAAAATCCCGTAATTTTCCATATTGTTCTCAGTATTAGTTCAGCTGTCTCAGTGGCACTTTCATCATCAAGCCCCATTATCTCACCTCAATACAATGCTGATTAAGTGCTGCATTACTGGAGGTACTGTCTTCAGATGACTCCGATAAATGCACAAGATTTTAAAACAGTATATTTTTAACAAAGCAAATGCAGTTTTCTTGCAGTTATATTCAACATTTTCTCTACAACTAGCACAAATAAATAGATTACCTGGTTACTGACTCACTGTTTAATTGGCTCTTACTAAGCCCAATAGGTTACCAGAGTTACTGTATATTGACTGCTTTTGAAAAATAATCCAGTGGCTGTAAAAGGTATTGAATGTCATGAAGAGGTTACAGAATGTAAACTAAGTGAAGCATATTCCTTCCATATTGAGCTTTGAATTAACTGCACATTGGCTTGCTGCAAAATGATACAATAATTATTTATATTATAATAATTAGCTATGCATATCTATCTTATATTATCCAGGATCTATATCAGGCTATAAGAGAATAATTGTGATGGTTATATTTTATTTTATTTTCTATCTACTAGGGTTGGACATCTTGACCAGAATGAACTCCACCTTCGATGATATGAAGCTTGACAGAATGTCTGATTTATGAAATACAATTATTCTGCATTGCTTATGTCATGGATCCAAGTTATTTGGATCTATGAATCTAACTGTGGCTTTACTAATTTCCGGGGTGATTGAAAAATGAAACCAACCAAACTCCAATGATAATAAAAATATACCAAGATTTCATAAAAATACCATACCCTTCAATGTAAGCTCAAAATTATGGAAGTTCTTATAAGTCATTTACTGGAATCATATCAAGCCATCTAGTATAGTTTCTAAATAAAATCCATCTAACCAGGAACTAAAAGTCAAAGGGAATGTATTTCGTTACAACAATAAAATCAGCATTCACAATGCATTCTGTGGTGTAAAATGGGATTATTTCTCATGTAATATTTGAAATGCTCAAAACCTGAGTCATAGCAGTAAATCGCAAAAATAAGTACCTTTTTATACAGAACTACTGTTCATTATTAAAATACAACCATTATTGACAGTGATATTTCCATAGTTTGCATGTTGAGCATTATGAATTTTCCACCTTTATGTAACTGAACCAGTATTTGATTTTCATGGGGGAGCTTGGAAGTTTCAGTCACAAAATATTCTGATCTAGCAGACACTTCTCCCTAAATGGCCCACTGCCCACTGTCCTTTAATTCCCAGGTGCAGGATGGAGTCAGGCCCTCTGCCTCTGAATGCAGTGGAAGGTGGTCAATTATGTTGCCGGCAAGAGCTGAGGTGGGCTGATTAGTATGTTCATCTCAGTTCTCTGGTACTTTTGTCCAGTTGTATTAGGTTTCTCCCCCTCACCCCTCACCACCCCCATGATCCTATATAAATAAAAAAAAGTATTAGTGCTCCCATTCAAAAATGCTTAATACTGAAGAAAAGCTAATGCATGAAACCCATTTAAACAAATCAAATGACATTGAGTAATTGATATGTTGTAAAAACTAATAAGCATCTATTCACTAACTACATTAAAGACAATTAATTGTTCAGTAACATCCAAATATCTACATAGTCCCCTGCTGAGATAAGTAGTTTTAGACCTTTTGATTCTCATCATTATAATACACCTTGGAATATCTAAATAATGGACTGTACTGAAATTGCTAAACAGGGGGCTAATTTTCTTTTTTGTAAGCTGACCATCATACTGTCAGCAAAAATGGGGTCAACCAGAACTGGAGGCTGGACCTTTACATCTAAGTTCCTCCAGATATTTTTAAAGATCCCCTAAGTCATACTGACTCAGTGAAGATATGTGCCATGTGTGTTTTAATTCCAATGATTTATTAGAGGTAGCTTCACACAGTAATAGATTTTGTTTTTGTTTTCAAAATTAGAATAACTTGAGTGTAAATTTCTCATAACAGATTGCTAAAATAAATTCATATCTTAAAATTATGTGGTGGAGCAAATCCCTGTTAAAAGGAGAATGAGTGCCATCCAGTTAGCATAGGCATGTAAGTATTCTGTAAAAACATGATCTCTCACATCAGATATAATAAAAATGTAATTACCTTCACAAAGATGGTTGAGTTGCATTCCTGTAGCGCTTCCATCAGGTTGATAACATGCAAGCAAACCATTTCTACCATCTACAACACAGGGAATACATTTTCACTTGAGAAAAGGTTAAAATAAAAGTTAATAGGTTTGTAAAGTTGGTTTTTAGAGCATTATTCAACATATTTACACAAATGTGAAAAGTTGGAAATCTGAAATAAAACTGAGAAAGCTGTTAATCCTCAGCAGATCTAGCAGCATTCTTGCAGACAAAAGGAGAGTGAACATTTTGAGTCACTGGCCTTTCAGGAAAGGTCTTAAGCATGAATACTGCTCCTTTCTTTGGACACACTGCCTGACCTGATCAATACACTAGATTTGATTTAGGTTATTGGTTTTAAGGATACTTCTATAATTAATCAGAGAATTGGTGACACAATGGTTGTGTCCATGTCAGCTTTGTGCAGTAGGGACTCAGTTTAGTTTCACTTCCCTCCTTTACCCTGTAGCCCTGAAAATATTTTCTCTTTGGTTAATTATTCAACTCACTTTTGAAAGAATCAATTGAATCTGCTCTACCACACTCTTAGAATTGTAGCAGTACAAGAAGTTGGCTTGCCAACAATTTCTCAAGTAGAATTAGGGCAAAAGTTTTTTTAAAAAACAGATCAAACCACTTTACTGATTTTTTTTAATAAAGGGTTTTTTTCTTGTCACCTTTGGTTCATTTGCTTTAAACGTGGTTTTCAAATGGTGACCAAAAGGGAGATTCTCTCTCACCACCTGATGAAGGAGCGGTGTTCCGAAAGCTAGTGTGCTTCCAATTAAACCTGTTGGACTATAGTCTGGTGTTGTATGATTTTTAGATTTCTCATGATTTTTGAATCTCCACAATACTTCATCAAATCTCATCTTAACATTCTCTTCTCTAAGGACAACAGTCCAAGCTTCCTTAATGTGCCTAAATAACTGAGTCCCTCATCTCTTGTACCATTTTCTTAAGCCTTTCCTGCACATCCCTAATATTTCCCACCCTTTCTAAACTGTGGTGCATAGAATTGGACACAATACTCCAAATTAGGCTGAGCCAGTGTCTTATAAAGGCTAACTATAACTCTCATGTCTTTGCATTCTTTTAGCCAGGGTAAAGAACAGTAGGTTCAAATATTCTGTTTGTTACTCACCATTTTGTTGTGAACCATCAGCTGTAAAATGCTAGGTGTAACCCGACTCCAGAATTCGAGGGCTGTCAAAGTGGCTGTGCAAACAAACTCATTCAGGCTCTGTAGTGTCGGAATAGAAGCTGCTTGTTCGCAGTATACTGTCCAAAGTTGGGCAAATATGAATGCATGGAATAGGGAGCACATATGTAATACAGATGTCTATAAATAAAAAGCAAAAAAATCAAATTTATTGCATTTAAGTTTCTACACATAACATTAAAGTCATAGTTTTTTTTAAAACAGCTATCCCATATTAAAAACATTTATACAAGACTAATGGAAGTATTAATTGGTACATTACAATGTTTAACTGATTCCATGAGATACTGTAAAGATGTTATGACTTTAACTTGTACTAACACAGGTACAGAACAATAAGTAATACTTGAATGTGGTATTTTGGTTTGAGAAAATGGAAATCTTTCTAGCAAAGAGTTAATGACATTTTATTCAACTCATTATGTATTTAGTTAATGAGTGTTGATGCCATTTTAAAAGTTATCATAAATTGAATTGTTAGAATCACAATAGGACAGCACAGAAGGAGACTATCAGGCCATTGAGTCTGCTATGGCTCTTTTGAACAATATTCCAGGTATTCTCCCTGACCCACTCTTTCCCCATAGTTCTACAATTTGATCTCCTTCAAGAATTAGACCAGTTTCCTCTTGACAGCTGCTGTTGAATCTATGTCTATAATCCTGTCAGGCAGAGCATTCCAAATGTGTCACAGGGGTCTTAATTTTTTTTACAATTGATGTATGTGACTTTGATGAAAGATTAAAGGTAAAGTTGCCATGTTCAGATCAAAGAAAATCACAAAAAATAAAGAAAGGATGCAATGGAAGATACAAACAAGGAAAAATGATGGTTGATTAATTCATTGCATTGAAAACAGATTCAAAGGGAAGAAAGTGAAACTGACACCCAGATGAATTTCAACCCGACTTTGTGCCTAAACTGCATTATTCTGGTGATACTATTCTTGAAGTGAATGGGCTGATTCAGCAGGAGGCAAGCTCAGTACCCTGGAGATATAAATTGCTTATCTGGAACTCGTAGAAAATCAAGTAAAACCCATACAGGGTGCTGCTGCTGTGCTACCAATGTGGTCCAGCAGTTCATGGAAGGACCAGGATGACAAAATGACATAAAATATTATGGTCACCAAGTTGAAGGAATGGTGCTCATCCCAGGTTTAGTTATCCCTTCACATTTTACAAAAGTCAACATATGGAACTAAGCTTTATTTTGCAGCTTGGTGACCCTGACCCTGACAGCTGTACATTAATGTGCATCAGTCTGTTTGGCTTTGCACGGAAAAAATATTGAAAATCCTATGTTTGTTGCAGACAGACCCCTAAACAAGCTCCTTAAGGAACCACTACCTGGCATCAAATAGGATTCTGATTACCACCATTCTCTTTCAAAATTGTAAAACATCCAGAAGTGATGGGATCCAGTTGTATACAACTGGATACAACTTTCAACTCACTCCTGTACCCATTCCTGTCCCCATGGCAACTGAAAATCCATCCCAGTGTGCTTAATGAGGATCAGGGAACATTATCAAAATGGCCCAGAGTTGACCTTTTTTATGCACTACTGCACTATATTAAACTGACACCCTGTCTATTTATTACAGGAGGATTTTAAAATCAAAACAGATGTCTAGCACCCTAGTCTACAGTAGTCCACTAATTATGCTGAAAACATATGTATGGTCATTTACTTCATTACCTTCTGCAAGAACTTGCTGTTCATCAAATGGCTACCATTTTTCTCTATCAAATAGTTTCCACTCTTGAAAGAAATTAATACTTGTGAAGCAGTTTAATACAGTTCTGTGAGTGATAAACTCTTCCATGTTTTAAATAGCTATCTTTCAGAGGAGAATGTTACTTAAATTAATCGTAAATGCAATTCGTCTGTTAGGTATAATAATATGTTCGGCACAATAGGCAAAATAGACTGCACAGACTGACTGCTAATGGAATTTTCTTTGTAATGAGTTACAAATAGACGTGGAAATCTGTCCTTTTTTCTTCTTTGTTGTTAATTTTACACTAAGTACGATATAAAATATCTGTGCCATTTAAGAAATTTTCTGGGAAAACATCGAGGTTGAAAGAACCATTATTATTCAGGAGGATTTGGAAAATTTGTCTCAAGCCAAAGATAACTAGCTAACAATGATTCATCATAAATATTTAGTTTTATGTGTTAGATTTGACTATATTATCCATGAATATAAAACAGGGATAAGGTTGGATAATAAATCCTCCTGTTCCTTGGATGCTGCCTGACCTGCTGCGCTTTTCCAGCAACACATTTTCAGCTCTGATCTCCAGTCCTCACTTTCTCCCCTAATAAATTCATGAACAGGTTAAATTCTTGACGAGAATCATCAATCTGGGCATCCATTCCCAGTGTCTAGAGCATCCTGATTAACTCTTCCACATTTCCACAAATTGTCCCAACATGTTATCTGGATTTGATCTTCATTCTACTATCCTATTCCCCAAATAGTTTCCACAATCTACTTCCCACTGAACCTCAGGCTGTTCCTTTCCTCTGCACCACATTATAAAATGTTTGCTGTCTGATAAACAATTCCCTCCATCTGCATGACATCATGGATACAAGTTAGTATGAGGTAAAAATCTGCCATTCTAGAGGAGTCGGTTCAAAGGATCAAATAGTCTACACCAAATAGCTTCATCTTCTTAAGTTCTTATTGTTGAGGAGTATATGATTTCATTATGGCATTATTTCTCATCAAAATCTGGTTCACAGATGGCAACTACTTATTTCTCATAAAGGTCTTTTCCAGATAATTGTTCCGTCCCACTTACTGAATGCCGGGAAAACAACACTGCACACTTCAAATTGCACACTAGTCTATACTTCTAGCCATTCAGTTCTTTCACCAAATTTGTCATTGATCCTTAACATTGATCAGCCACCCAGATGCCTTTCCCATCTTTCCCTTCATCCCATGAATGAAAAGACTGCTTACTCTCAACAATTGCAACCTCCATCTTACTGGCTATTTATCTCAACAGATAACTCCTCAATTCCACATTGCAAATGCATTTCAACATGGGTAAATGTGAGTTTGTACGTTTTAGTAGCAAGAATATGGAGGTCACTACTTGGCAGGTGCAAGTCTAGGTAGCATATAGGAAGAAAGGGATCTCAGAGTTCAAGTACGTCAATCATCAAAAGCTGCACCAAAGGTTACCAAGGTCTTAAAAGAAAGGTCTCAGCTTTATTTCTAGAGAGGCAGCATTAAAAATCAGGGAGGTATGATAATGATAAACCCAACCTTAGCTATATCATATTTAGTGTATGATTACCATGTCGTAAAAAGTAGGATAAAGAGAGGTACTGGAAAGCATGCAGAGAAGATTTACAAGGATAATATCAGAAATACATAGGTTTATTTATCAGGAAAGAATCGACAGACTGGGTCTCTTGCCTTGAAAAATGGCTTATGGATGATTTAATTGAGGCATTTTAAATTATGAAAGGTTTTTAAAAGAGTGGATGCAGAGAAAATGATTTCCATTTTGGGGAAGAGCTAAATTGGATAATCACCAAGAAATCCAAAATGAAAATTTAGAAATTTTATTACCCATAGAGTGCTGAGAATGTCGAACTCACTACCACAGGGATTGTTTGAAGCAAATAATATAAATGCATTTAAGGAGAGGCTAGACAAACTCACTAGGGAAAATGGGATAGATGATTACATTGGTAGGTTTAGATAAGAAACTGTGGGAGGAGGCTCACATGAAGCATAAACACCAATATAAACTGGTTAGGTCAAATGGCCTGTTTTGTACCACATATTCTATGTATTAATTTCATAATCCATCACCTTCTATGCCCAAGTCTTCATAAAACTCTATGGCATCCTGAAGTGCAGCTATAATTTCAAGCTTTTGTTCTTCATCATTATTTCCCATCTCCTACTACATTTTCCATTCTTATCTCAGGTGCTGATTGAATATTTTCATCAGATCTATAATCATCAGTTTAGTTTTTCTGATTCCTTTATCTTTCCTTATCCCACACACATTTCCATTTACTCTGATTCTGTATTTTTTGCTCAAATTCCATCCTATGCAAACTCAATATGTATGCATAAATCCTCGACTTCATTGAGTTCCCAACTAGCCAAATTTCTCTCCTCATATTATATGAAGTGCATTCTGATATATGTTTGCAGTGCAGTGTGATGTATGATATAGAATGCATTGTGATATATGATTTGGAGTGCATTATGATGTATGTTATGGAATACATTCTGATAAGTGATTTGGAGTACATTGTGATATATGACATGGAATATATTGTGATTCATGATTTGGAGTGTATTGTGATAAGTGATATGGAATACATTGTGATATATGATTTCAAGTGCACTGTGATATTTGATTTGGAGTGAATTGTGATATATGACATAGAATGCATTATGATATATGGTTTGGAGTGAATTGTGATATATGATAATGGAGTGCATTGTGATTCATTATTTGAAGTACATTGTTATGTATGATATGGAATACATTGTGATACACAATTTGGGGTGCATTGTGCTATATGATATGGAGTGCATTGTGATGTATGATAGGGAATACATCCTGATATATGTTTTGGAGTGTATTGTGATGTATGATTTGGAGTGCAGTGTGATATATGATATGGAATACATTCTCATATATGATTTGGAGTACATTGCGATGTGTGGGATGGAACATATTGTGATATATGATTTGGAGTGCATTGTGATACATGATGTGGAGTGTATTGTGATCTATGATATGGAATAGATTGTGATATATGATTTGGAAAGCATTGTGGTATATGATATGGAGTGCATTGTGATGTATGATATGGAATGCATCCTGATATATGATTTGGGGTGCATTGTGATAAATGATATCGAATGCATTATGACATATGATTTGGAATGAAATGTGATATATGATATGGAATACAATGTGATATATGATTTGGAGTGCATTGTGATGTATGACATGGAATACATTCTGATACATGATTTGGAGTACATCATGATGTATTATATGGTATTACTTTTCTATAATGGACAGGTAAAGTTTTAAGGTAAGAATTGAACATAACAAGTAAAGCTAGTCATAAGATACTGAATAGCAGTGACTGACTTCACACTAGCCACTGAATTTTCCTAAAACTAATTACAAATTATTTTTAATCAAATCTACGTTAATGTTCTTCCAATTATTTATTTCAGCATGAAGATTGTGCATAACAACAATCATATCAGAGCGATTGTGACACAAAAAAGCTAAAACAAAATAAAATCACCTCATGAAATGTTAGAAAGAATGCACATATTTATAGACACAGAAGCATCATGGAGTGGTGTACTCCTGAACCTTAGACCTTAAGTATAATTTATACAGTACTTCATAGATAATTAGGTTCCATATACAATGGAATCTAGATGCATCTACATGAATCGAGATTACAGCATCTCCCAATCTCTGATTATACATTCAGAAACCCTGGAAAAATGAAGTAAATAGCCATTTTCAGCAGTCTATATTATTTCTCTTGAAGTTCCAGCGAGAACTCTTCAGGCATTTCCAGATGCTAGGTTTTTGTGCAGACATATAATGTACAGTTTGCAGTGAAACCAGTGAATGGCATTCTCTAGATTCTCAGGGTTCAGATTATAATTTGTGAAATGTTCACATTACCTTGGATTGTTCAGGAAATCCAATCAAGATAACTATAAGATGATCTGCAATATGTGAACCAGCATCCAAAGGAATGGGCATGCATGAAGTGGATCCTGAACACACAACACTATGTGTAAGAGACCCCAGCAGCAGCCATGACAAAAGACGAACATGGGAAACGCACTCAATAAATTCTTTTGGACTATAATGTTTCATGGGGGAGAAAAAGAAAAAAAAAGCAATTAGGCACTTATGGACTGATTCATATTTATTAATAAATTCAGTGATCACCTTCGATAATACATCTTTTTAGAGTTTGTGATTTGTTTCCTTTAAGGTATTATTTTGGCTTGTGATTAATTAAAGAAATCTGAATCGACATTATGGACTGGGAATTACAGTTGGAATGATAGGAAAACTATCAGTGTTTACCATCATTACAAGGTAATTACAGCAAAGGCTGCCATCTGCACATGTGCAATTCATTGTGGAAATCTGCAAGTTGCCTTCAGCAACATCCTGCTTCTCTACAGGGTGCATTGGTGCAGTCATTTCAGATGCAATCAACGAAATCAGTGTTTTGATTCGAAGTCTAACTATTTACGCACATTTCTCGCTAGAAAACTAGTGAAATTGTTAAGTCTTGTTCAAACAGTAGTAACTGGATACGAAGCATTCAGTACTGATTCAGTACTATGAGGTAGTGGGTAGGTGGAGGCAGGGTTGCAGGCGGATGGAATCTGGGCCAGTAATCAGCCAAAATGCGCTGAAATTTTGTTCATGGCTTTGTGGCTCATTTGTGATATCGGAGATTGAACAGTCTGCTGTTGTGAAAATTCATACAGTATGGCTAAAGATGAATTGGTTTCCCTCCCACAGTCAAACAATTCCCACTATTGTTAAACTGGCCATTGTATGCATCTTGACTGTATAAGATACATTACATCGCAAAATTTGGCTCATGCCATGCTGAAACATGTCTTATAAATAATCTCCAAAGTCATGTACCTCATTTAGCCTCCTTTTTCATTTTGTGTGTTCCAATTTAAACATGACCAGCAATCAGTACTGATAAAACACTTGTGAAAGCAAATTTATAAGCATAGAGTGATATTCCCTTCTAAGCATGTTTAAAAATCCCACGATTTCTAAAATAATGAAATCTTTTAAAAAATTATTATTTTAAAGTTTGTTTTCAAATCTCGACTTCTATCCTAATCCCATGCATTTGTATCAATTTTTATTTTGTTTTCTACAATAAATGAGTAACTCAATCGGATTGTCTGACCAGCCCGCCAGACACTGACTACATAGTGGGCGGCACGGTGGCACAGTGGTTAGCACTGCTGCCTCACAGTGCCAGAGACGGGTTCAATTCCCGACTCAGGTGACTGACTGTGTGGAGTTTGCACATTCTCCCCATGTCTGCGTGGGTTTCCTCCGGGTGCTCCGGTTTCCTCCCACAGTCCAAAGATGTGCAGGTCAGGTGAATTGGCCATGCTAAATTGCCCACAGTGTTAGGTAAAGGGGTAAATGTATGGGAATGAGTGGGTTATGCTTCGGCAGGTCGGTGTGGACTTGTTGGGCCGAAGGGCCTGTTTCCACAATGTAAGTAATCTAATCCAATATGGTGCCAGATTCAAGGTCATGTCAGAAAATAGGAAATTGAAGCTCTACATAAATTCTTTAACATTTTGCGAAATGTTTGTGGCCAGTTTTGTTTGGAGCCCAGTAGCATGAATGACCCCTTCACGATGCCCACAAAATCCAGACAAATGTAATTTTCAGAACACAGTGCTATAATCTACATTATTTTACTTGTAGAAAGTGATAGTTTTCATTTCTAGAAACAAAGTCTACATTTATGTGGCAAACATATTGCTAACATTCACCACATTACCCTTGTTGCATGGCTGAGGGAGGATGATATAGCCAAGGCAAGTAGCGAAGGACTGCTTTATTATCGCGATGATTTCCCCTGGCAATTTCCATTGCTGCTATCTGTGCCAATCCTACTTTAAGGTGCCCGCCAAAAGTATCTTCATGCAAAGGCTGAGAACAAGTCTTCATGTGATCCTGGAAAGCAAAGAATTTCCAACCTACATTTAATCATAAGTAATTGAGGCCACAGCAATTATTCTCAGTGCTCCAACTATGAGGTAGTGAGTAGGTGGAGGCAGGGTTGCAGGCGGATGGAATCTTGTCCAGTAATCAGCCAGAATTTGCTGAAATTTTGTTAATGGCTTTGCGGCTCATTTGTGATATCTGAGATTGAACAGTCTGCTGTTGTGAAAATTCATACAGTATGGCTAAAGATGAGTTGGTTACCCTCCCACAGTCAAACACTTCCCACTATTGTTAAACTGGCCATTGTATACATCTTTCTGGATTAGTGGTGCTGGAAGAGCACAGCAGTTCAGGCAGCATCCAAGTAGCTTCGAAATCGACGTTTCGGGCAAAAGCCCTTCATCAGGAATAAAGGGCTTTTGCCCGAAACGTCGATTTCGAAGCTACTTGGATGCTGCCTGAACTGCTGTGCTCTTCCAGCACCACTAATCCAGAATCTGGTTTCCAGCATCTGCAGTCATTGTTTTTACATTGTATGCATCTTGATTGTATAAGATACATTACATCGCAAAATTTGGCTCATGCCATGTTCAAACATGTCTTATAAATAATCTCCAAAGTTATGTACCTCATTTAGCCTCCTTTTTCATTTTGTGCGTTCCAATTTAAACATGACCAGCAATGAAGCTTTATCTTAAACAAATCAATGGTTAGTTTATTACACAATTATTACAGGAAGTCATTAAGTTAACAGTGATCCAATTATGAACTAAAATGTAGGTAAAAAAAGTTAAAAGTCTGTAATGGATAACAGATACTTGTAACGATGAAAACAAGACCAGTCTGTTATTGTTGCAGATCTGCCACTTGCTTGAACATTGTCTTTCTGAAATGGTCGGTTTGAAAACTTGAACTCAGAATTTAGCAGCTGTGACAGTTTCTGTAGTCAAATAGTTGGAGGTTGTTTCATCAAGTTGACTGAACAGAAAATGTACCTAGGTGGAGTGAGGCTCCTTTATTTTGCCCTTATGATGCTCATGGTAACCCAGTTCAAAACTGTCTCACCATGTTTCCACTTGAGGTAATAGACCGTTTAATGAAGATAATTAACCGTTAGCCATCTCAGTCACTGGTTTAGATTGTTCTCATAGTCAGGGTGCAGTGAAACTAAGAAGAGCCATTCCTGGAGAAACCATTATCACAGAATTTCTGTTTACCCTTGGAAATGACCAATGAATTTCAAAAAGATCTTTTATGATTTCTTCCTGATATAAATATATACCAGCTCAACTTTCAACAGTGAACATCTTAACCCTGGAAGCTATTTTTGTAGGATTCTATGACCACATTAAATAAAAAAATGTTGTTTTCTTTAGAAAGCACACAATATTCATTACATAGTCATGACATTTTGCGTCTGTAGTAGTACTGGCACTGATTGTGCTGTGTACAATGATTCATAGAGTTCTGAGCAGTTGAGAGAGGTGCTTGACTTCTCCAAGGAGTTCATTGAAGTTTGAAATCCCCGGGAGGGGACCATTCGCTGCTGCCGATTAGCCACTGCCCTTTCACCGCCAAGGATGCTCATTGGCTGCTGAGGGCGATTCGCCACCGCAAGTGTTTGTAACTCATTTTTATGTATAAACCAATAAAATTATATTCATTTCACGTCTTTTTTTATTAATATATACTATGTTGTTGTATAAATAAAGGGGACTGAGAAGTATGAAAGAACAGTCGGGAGGGAAAACAATCAGTACATATATATATTTCCAGTGGCGAATAGTCTCCAGAGGTCAAACGACCCCAGTGGAGAAACGCTGGTTGCGAACTGGCAGTGGCTAATCGGCGGCGGCGAATGTGCCGTGGCAAATCATCACCAACCCTGAAATCCCATCATCACTCAGCAGTGCACTTGCCTGGGGTACAGCGCAACAGGGAGAAGGAAGAACATTTCTCCTGTTTTCAAGTCAGTCTGGTGCAATGTCTACGACAGTTATGGTTCACCAAGGAGACAGTCAATAAAATGTACCACATCCTGCAGCGGAGACTAAACCAGTGATGGAGAACAGAGCAAGGATGGTGCTAACATTGGAGTACTGGAGATCACTAGCATCTCATGCAGTGCTGCATCAGGGAAGAAACAGAAGATAAATGCACGAAGAAAATAAACTCATTGTCGTCTCTCTAAACAGGGACACACAGGATGAGTAGCATTGGTTTTGAAAGAACAGCTGGACTCCCAACTGTGCAAGGCATCATTGACTGTATGCATGTGGCTGTACAGGTGCCACAGGTTACCAGAGAGATTGATGACAGCTTTAAAGTGAATCAGTCACTAAATGTGCTGTAGTTATGTGGGCATTATTACGAATATCCACTAAACTGGCAGAAGACATGATGCTTTTATCCTGCACAAGTTAACCACAGCTCCCATATTTGACCAACCAAAAGTCAGAATATGACTGCTAGTGGCACAGACTGTCTGTATTACCAACCTTGCCACCATCTGACTACATGTTGGCAGTGTACATATGAGAGACATGAGACCACCAGGAACATCATGAAGCAGATTATCAGTGTTGTAAAGCTGGTTCCCATACTTGGATCCTCGGTAGGAGACTACCAGTATTCATCACTGCCTTTCTCTAATCTTATGTGTTCCTCTGAAACTAGCTCTCTTGAGGGCACAGCCTTGGGAGGAGGAAGAGTAGGGGAAAGAGAGAAGGTACCTCCAATTCTTTCACTACAAATGGGCTGTCAGTGAATAGTCAATCAGGTTTTAATTCTCTTAATTCTCATCTCCATTTAATTATCCATTTACAATTCCCCATCTTTTCATCCTTTTGTGATAAAACATTACAGCATCCTCTTGGCCAAAATCTTGAAATACGTCAAAAATCCATTCCACAACTTTACTTAACAAAACTTACAATAACACACACAGAACTATTCACCCTTAGGCACTCTCCCTGTGGCTACTTTTGCCAGCCCTACTGCTCCTACACAATACTTCTCCAGAGGTTATAACTGGACTGTTGGAAAGCTGCTGATTTCTAACAAAGGAGACTGCAGATGATGTTGGTGACAACTTTAAACTCGAAAGCCTAGTTTCGATGTGCTCTGCCTCAACACTATCGATGGCAATCTGAGCAGATGACTGAGCATAACATAGAGAGAAGCAGTAGTGTATTGATTATGGTATTGTCACTAGACTAGTAATCTAGAGATCCAGGCTAATGCTTTGGGGCCATAGATTCAAGTCCCAGCAAGGCAGATGGTGAAATTTGTATCAATTAATAAATCTGGAAAGCTAGCCTAATGCTGACCATGAAAAGAATGCATTTATTTTTGTTGCAAACACCAATCTGATTTACTAATGCCCTTCAGGAAAGGAAAATCAGCCAATATGCAACTTGAATCTGGATCCATAGCAATTTGGTTGACTCTTGAGTGGCCAGAAATGGCAAACCATTAGCAAGCTACAATGTTTGTTGGATGGCACGAAATCAGTATCAGTCAAGTTACCAGAAATGAGAATGGCATCTACAGTTAATCCTGAAAAGTCCTCTTTACAAACATCTGAGGGCATGTGACAAAACTGGGAGAGTTACCCCACAGATCAGCAAAGCAGTAGCCTAACTTAGTCATTCTCAGAATCATACTTTAACAATATTCCAGACACCACATCACTGACAGGACAAATCTTCCAAGGTGTTGGCAAAGTTTTACCCTGTGAGTACATTGACTTTGGCTTCCTGAAATCTCAACATCACCCCATCCCATTCACTGCCACTACCTTCTCCAGCTCCGCAATTATTTTCAATGTTGAAAACAAATGGTACAGAAGCACAGAGGGTGGCAATGGCCCTATCAGCTTAACCCTTTCAAAGCCAGACAGGTCCAGATGAAGGTGGACATCATGCTCAACAAGGACATCATCAAACCAAGCCAGCGTGAGTGGAGTTAGCTGATCATCGTAGTTCCCAAACTGGACAGGACTCAATGATTCTGCTGAATTATTGGAAGGTCAATGCTGTTACAAAATCAGACTCATACCCAATTCCTAGATTGAAGGACTGTATCGAGAAAGTTGGACAAGCCAGTTACATCACCAAGATGGACTTAATGCGTGGTTACTGGCAAGTACCTTTAGATTAGAGACGTTACAGTATGGAAACAGGCCCTTCAGCCCAACAAGTCCACAACCACCCCCCAAAGAGCAATCCACCCAGACCCATTCCCCCACCCTATATTTACTCCTGACTAATGTACCTAACACCAAGAGCAACTTAGCATAGCCAATTCACCTGGCCTGCGCGTCTTTGGACTGTGGGTGCACCCAGAGGAAACCCACGCAGACACGGGTGAATGTGCAAACTCCACACATTCGCCCGAGGCAGGAATTGAACCTGGGTCCCTGGTGCTGTGAGACAATTAAGAACTAGGGCCACAGATGCAAAGGCACATCACCGCCGAAAAGTTCCCCTCCATGCCATACAGAATCCTGATTTTTCAACTATAATCATGTTTAGTCACTGTCGCTGGAATCCTAAGAGTCTCTCCCTAAAGCACCGAGACTGCCCTTACACCAAAAGGATGACAGTGTTCAAGAAGGCAGCTCACACCTTCTCAAGGACAGTTAGGGACAGGCAATAAATGTTGGTCCAGGCTGTAAAACCCATGTTCACTGAACACATTAAAAAAAAGCGAGGGCTGAGTAATAAGGTGGAAGCATCTGTTGACAATATAGTAAGTCAATGTTCCAAAGTAGAACTACCACTCTGCTGAGCAGGCTCCTCAAAAATTCAACAATCTGCTGGAGCAAAGAATGCTGACTGCTGAGGGAGCTTGGCATCTTCAACCATGGTGATAAGCACCAAGCTGGGCTTGCTGAGGACAGTCTGGACTTCCGTTGCAGCACATGCATGATCTGTGGCTTCTGCTTGTACTGCAATGGTAGCTGATACGTCATTTCATTTCATTTCAGCTGGGTCTACAAGTTCTAACTTGGAGTTGACCACTTCTCCACTGGAAAGTTGGGTTCCAAGCCCTTTAACAATCACAACAGGTTTTGTGACAATGAACTAAACATCTTACGTGCATACTCATCAGTTTTCTCTTCTGTGCCATCCCATTAGTTTACTCATCTGAGTTCTCCATCTTCCCCTAGACAGGCAGTGGTCCACTGAGATCTGATGACTCACCATGTGCTGGTCTGCTCTGTAATACCCTCTACACTACATGCACTGCCAATATCTAGCAGGTTGCTAAAGAGTTGAATCAAGTGCAGATGCTTCTTCTTCAGATGGTTGCTATTGTTCCCACCCTTCATGGTGAACCTGCATTGCCTGATCAAGCGTGGCAATTTAAAATTAAGGACTGGGGTGAGGGAAGGTGTGGGGTAGCAAGACCATTGTTACACTATCTGCAGCTTGCACCTCACACCAGATGAGGGTGAGACAGTTTGGGAATGTGCAATGCCACAATCCTGAATATTATTGTGATGCTGAGGCTGAGGCTGACAACAGATGAGTCCGTGTCAGCCCAATAATTCACAGTATTATCTCCTCCAAGCCTATCCCTGGACAGTTCTCTGCTATAATTGAGTGCAACCTTGTCCTGTAGGCGAGTGGGAAGAATGTGACTGGATCAATGTGGCTGTCATTGCTGAATAGCCAGAATTACGTGAAATCTGCAAGAGGTGGGTGCGAGGGCAGCAGCATTGGTAAGTTTATGAGAGTGAGGTGAAGTATCTGATTGTTAGGCATGAGTCCTAATTGCTGCTTGAAGACTGATATTAGCATGGTGTACTCAGTTGTGTACGAGGTTGATGGTTGAGGGTGGTTAGGAAATAACATTTGAAGATGCATTCACTGACTTTAAAAACCTGGGTCTCGCCTGCTGCTTCATTGGCAGTCCTGATGCAATGTGATTGACTTTCCCAAACAGTTCCATAAAGTCCCTGAATGCACATACCCTTTAAGAAGTTGCAGTTAGCTGTAACTTCTGCCAGTCACAGACATTCCTCAGCTGTCTTGCTGAATATGCAGTCAGTCAAGGGCTGAATTCCATAATGAAGGCACTTTGTTGAATAAACACCCATTGTAATCCCTGAATCTGCTGATGAGCTTCAGTGAATTCTTGCCCATTGAATTCTAAGTTAGAAACAGCTATGTTGTAAACCACATTCACAAGATTTTGGTCATTTGTTTCGGATGGTCACAAAAAATATATACATGTCTTTTCAGCTTCAGTAAGGGCAAGCAAATGCAAAACAAAATTATCTTCTTGTCATTTAGGAAGCCTACTGAGGCATTCAGTTCGTAACAGTATCCTTGGAAGCAATAAGCCTATACCAATTATGTACTTTGACAGGGCTTCTCCTGAAGTATGGACAGGCAATCAGAGCTAATCCAAATCATGGTCACACTTCAATGCAGCATAACCTTTTCCAATTGCAGATCACATTTTGAATAAATTTGACTCGACTCAACATAGTTATATACCAAAATACATAATTATCTTAACAGGAAAATAGAGTTTCTATCCCACCCAATCCCTGCCAATATTTACTCTTCACATAAACTTTTTTTCATCCACTAATCCACAATCTAATCCTACATGGTGTTGACATCATTTCTGTTGAAATAAATATGCTGGAATGAAATGTAACTATCTCATAACTCTCTGAGGAAATAAATTACATTTACTCTCTGCTCTAAATATGAACAAATAATTAAGAATAGGAATAGCCCATTTGGCCCCTTGAGCCGTCTCCAGCCTTAGATGATGGCTGATCTTATAGTAGACTCAACTCTACTTTCCTTCCCTCCCACTTTGATTCCCTTGTCAATTAAAAATCAAATTCAGCCTTAAAAATCATCAATGAACCTGCCTCCACTCAGAGTGGAGGAAGAGAAGTCTACAGAGTTAACAACTCTGAGAAAAAGCATTTCTCCTTTCCATCTTAAATAGGAGACTCCATCTTTTTTCAAATTGTGTCATGTTAGTTCTAGTCTCTCCCACAAGGGGTAACTCTCTCAGCATTCACTCTGTCAAGTTCCCTCAGGCTCTTATTGGTTTTAAAAAGCTAATCTCTCACTCTCCTAAACTCCAATGAATAAATTCCAACTATTCTATCTTTACTTATTATACATTACAAGTACTCATGTATTTATGGTAACATATTCTTGACCCCACTCAACCACTGAAAAGTCTGTTTCTTTCTATCTTGCTCCATTCTCTCATACTGTTGAAGATATCTCTCATATTGACCATTATTGTTCTATTAAAACTTTGCTATTCCTCATATTAGGTTACATCCAAATAAGCCTGCATTGCATCCTCTCTAAGCTAAAAATGCCTTCATATTAATATTAAGCCCAACTTTCAGACAGATGAGGTCAGTAGCCAAATTTTCCAACCCATTCCCACTTCATAGTGATGGATTTCAAGATCATAAGAGCTGAAACAGAATTTTTAACATACCTTCAATTTGGTCAGTGTGTGCATATCAGCTATAAAGTCTAGCAGTTCACTTACATACTGTCGCATGCATTCCATTGCTGCCGTTGTGTACTGCAAGAGTTAATAAAGAGATGTACATTATCAAAAACTACAAAACAAAATTTGTTTCATAAAGTGTCAGATTGGTGTTTCCGTAATGAAAGTATTAATTTATGACTTAAACAATTACAAAGGCAAATTTGATATCAGCTACTGTACACACAGAAAATATATAATTTGTAATAATTATATAAAATGTTAAAATTCTTAAACAATACACAATTTTCAAATTAAATATGTATCAGGATATGTAAAGTAACAGTACATCTTATCCTTGTCTGCACTGCTTCCCCCATTGCTATTTGCACACAGCACCAACTCCACACCCAATAGCTCAATGGTGACATACCCATTTCTGAGTCCTAATTTAAACCTAACTTAAGCTGACAATTAATTCACATACTGAAGAGACAGCTGAAATATTAAAGGTATCCTTCATATGTTAAACTGATTCTCTGTCGAGCCTTTCCAGGCTGCATTATATCTCTTGATACTTTTCAAGAAGGAGCAGAACAATCCAGCTGGTGTTCTGCTCAATATTTATTCCTGAATTGGCATCAATGAAACACATTATTTGGCCATTTTTATCTTGATTTTTTGTGGCACCAACTGCATACATATTAGCTGTGACATTGCTGTACATTGCACAAATGATTGTACTTCACTTGCTGTGAAACATTATGGTATGCCTTGAAAGGTGATTCATATCTGTAAGTTATGCTACCTTGTTAGTCCTTCACTACAGCGCTACAAGAATGCGCCAGTCTCCATCAACTTGAATTGGGAACATTTACATTAGGATTCTTCCTGTCATCACTAAAGTCACTACACACCAGTTGACAGATGAATATATCTAGCAGGACAGGATTTCAACAAGCCACACCCACAGCTACCTAGTGAAGAATGTCAGATAAAAGCCTGCAAAGCTCAGATTTCCACCAAAGTTAGAGATTAAATCCACACTTTCTGAATGAAGAGCAAACCTTTAGACATATTAAGTTTAAGTCATTGAGGTAATGCAATAAGATGAAATAGAATGATTGTATTATCACTTTAATAAACTAGTTTTCTTCTCTATTTAATAAACTAGACACATACGTTACATAATTTATATCAATATTATTTCACTTTTGTATTATCAAATGTACTAGTACTACTTAGTAATTCTGAACTATGTCCATTCACATTATGCGAGCTGGAATATAACCTTTTGCTGCGGTTCAGTAAACTGTTCTAGTTCTGCTTTTGTGAGTTATATAGTTAAAATTTTGTTGCATATCCAAGCATATTAATTGGTTTACATTACAATTGTTTAAGATAGAAAACAAAAGAATCCAGTGTACCATCCTTTAAAATACCATTTTTCTGTCAAATCAGAAATACTCTTTTCATAAATGTTGTAACCCTCCCTTACTCTCTCAGAACAGAATTGAAGCTTTGGTTTAAGAAAATAAGCACACGTATTACATTCCAGAAAGATACATTGGCTGGTTCAATAAGCAATACTGTGGAAACCTCATACACTAAAATGTCCAAAACTTTGATGAAACATTCTTATTTTAAGGGAAGAAATGTATAAAATTAAATGTTGGAATATGGGTTAGTTGACTGTATAAGGCAAACTGAGGACATAATAATCACAGGAAAACAAAATGAATTATGTACAATTGCAATGTAAATCAAGTGGTACATGGAGCAAATTACATTAAATAGTTCAGTTTAAAATGTTTTATGCAATTCAACTCTGAAAGTGCTATTATCATATTTTTCATGATTTTTGTTTCCATAAAACCTCAGAAACAAATGAAATTGACCACACAAGCTCCAAATGTAAGGACAAGAAAAAAATCATACAATCATGGAAATTCTATGACAGACTAAGAAGTCATTGAGCTTATTGCATCCATGCTAATTCGCAAAAAGCTACACAGTACAATCTCACCTCTCTGTATTTGGACAGTAGCCCTGCAAATCATTGTTATTCAAATTGACCTCCAAATACATATTGAATATGGTGAGAGCTTTTCTCAACCATCCTTTCAGGCAGTGAGGTCCAACTCCTTACTGCTCTCCGAATTAAAAAGGTTGCCTCATCTCCCCTCTAATCCTTCTATCAATTACCTTAAATCTGTGCTACAAGATTTTTGACTTCCCTTCAGTAAATAGGCCATCCCTATTTATCTAAGCCCATCATAAGTGTTTAAATCACCCATCATGATTTTAAAAGTTACTTTTGAGGTTTCCCTGCTCCCAAGCCTACCCAATCTTTTCTCACTGTTAAAATTTTCCAGTCCTGACAGCATCCTTGTAAATCCCTGGCACTCTTTCCAGTATAATCACATCTCTTCTGAAATGTGGCAAGCAAAATGGTATGGTGTACTCAAGCTGTGGTCTAACTAGTGATGTAAATAAACATAATGCTCATAAGCTGGCTGCTCTTGTAAATAGTTCTGCATGTTCCTATCACAAGTCGCAGCTTTCAAATGCATTACCTCACACTTCTTTCCCAGGTTGAATTCCAGTTTCTGGTTTTCTATTTAACATACTAGGCCATCTGCATATTTTCTAAAGAGCTGTTTGACTATTACCTCACTCTCTTTTTGGCTCTTATTGTTTTTGTTTTAATTCAAAGCTGTAACAAACACTCTGTTTGAATACTATCTGAAGCATCAAGGTGTTCTTCGCTTCTATAAAAAATGTTTGTGATAATGACTTTTTAAGCTTTTGTCGATTGTATAATTATAATATTTATATGTTATAATATACTATGAAAAATTCTAGAAGATAATTACAGTAATATCAATATTATTTTATTATCAATGAATCAAAATTATGCACATATCTTAAATAGTTAATTTATTAACTTTAAAATAATCTGTTTTCATTACATCTTCATTTCAGATGTGTATGCAAGCATTAATTTGACTTTGTCCTTTAAGGCTCACTAGCTGCTGCAATTTTTCAAAAGGCCATCCATGTCACCTTTGTTGACAAAGTGCTAAAGAAAAGTTGGCAGCCCTCATGCTCAAACTGTACATGGTTTTCAGAAATGTCAGCAGTAATTTAAGAGTGTATGCCAGTGAGTATCATCAGGTGAGTTATTCATCCTTACCTAAGATGTCATGATATTCACGTAGGATGAGAAATGAGAAATACATTTTCAAACTATTATTTAACTGACATTAAGTAGATAATCTTAAGCACACCCAAGATGTCTCAGCCAAGGAAATAAATAGATAAATGTTGTGAAAGATTAATAATTCTTTAATTTGAAAAAAAACCCATTGTAAATATCAACACCATGCTTATCTCTCTTTCAATAAGTGTCCTTACTGCTTTGATCAAAATCCAATTCCTGCAAATATGATATACATGAATCAAGTCCTATCACATCATCATTTTTAAATAGTTTTAAAGCTTTTTAGAAGGCAAAATCCTTTCTCTTCCAAATCAGTTGAATAGCAGAGATGGTAGCTTCAACATTTTTAAGTTCACATCGATCATAATGAAATAACATGCAAGCGTTTTATTTTAATGATACAAAACAGTTTCCCACATAGTTTTGACATTAATTTAGCACAGAATTAATTTTGTGGTCAGACCTTCTAATCATTTCACTTGAAAAACCTGCTACTCTTAAACGATTCCACAAAAGTTAACAAGAGTTGTGTTCATGATAGACTGTGGTCTCTCTGTGCACATTTCAGACAGATATCTCAAAATGCTTGACAGTCAATTATAAATTGAAGGTTTCCCTCTCTACTATATGGTATCATGTCTGCTTTACTGTTTAGTTCTTGAAGTAGTACCTGACTGATTCCTCCATTGCTGATTTGTCTTCATGAAGGACAGCCCCCTACCCAATTCACTCATATCATGGCTACTTTAAATGTGTGATTAAAGTTTGTAATTGCATGTGAGGCTCAACTAAATCAACTCAACTATTCAAAAGCTGTTGGCACTCCTCAGTTCATAGTACAGCAAGTTTCATTTTAACCGGCTCTATATGAACCAGTGATAAACTGGCAAAAATTATAGACCTCAAATACTGAGAAATTTACTATATTGTTCTGTCCAACTATTACAGTTTTTCATTTATTTACCTCAATCTAAATACACTTGTTGTTCAATCAAATGGCCACATTAAATATCAACAGCTGATTCAATTTTGAGTCAATTTCTCCTCAAATACGATGATCTACCACAATATCCAAGTAGTCAGTTGAAGATGTGAGTAACAAGGCTCTCTGCTAGTAAGTTTTATTTAAGGCAAAGTTTTATTATTATTTAAGTAATGTATGCTGTAAATAAAGTATAACAGTGATGTGCATACCCCCTGCATTACCTTTCTGTTACTTACAGTGTGTTTTACCTCGATTATGTGGACCGCCTGATTATCTGAAATATTCGATCAACTGGCATGCTCTTTGTCCTACAGATCACTGTTTATAAAAGTTTGCTGGACCTTTATTTTTCTGTAACAGGTTTGTCAACAGCTGAGCTACTGTGCTGATGTTTGGGACGAATTTGCAATATAATTCAAACACTTCAAGAACTTCTTGATTTCCCGGTTTGTTCTGGGAATGTGGAACTGTACTAATGTTTGTACCAACAGTCTTGCGCAGTACTCGTTCTCAATCCACTATTCGGCCTACATAGGTCACTTAAGCCTTAGTAAATTCACTCTTTGCAAGAATGGTTCCTTGGTGAGCTAGCTCTATTTTCTAAAAGAGCACTCCTTGTTTTCCCAGGTGTTGTGCTGCACTAGGAGGCTAGCTAGGAATATTCATCTTACTTTGGAAGATGGCTGGGCATTTCAGAGTCCAAATGATAGGACTTGGCATTGGTAATACACACATGGAGTTTCGAAGACACAGGTGGGGAGGGATGGCACAGTGGCATTATTGCTGGACTTCTTCCACAGACCTAGGTAATGTTTGGAACTTCAGGTTTGAATCCCACCATGGCATTTGATAGAATTGGAATATAATAAAAAAGTCTGGAAATAAAAGTCTAACAATGACCATGAAAACACTGTTGATGTCATTAAAAATCCATTTCATTCACTAATGCCCTAAGAGAAGGAAAACTGCTGACCTTATCTAGTCTGGCCTACATTTGACTCCAGATCCAGCATAATGTGATTGACTCAACACGGATGAGAGACTCAACACTTGGCAAAGGAAATAAAAATGACAAATTCAAAAACAAGCAGGAAGTGCTGGAGAAACTCAGCAGTCTAGCAGCATCTGTAGAAAAAAAGTCAGAGTTACCGTTTCGAGTCCAGGGACCCTTCGCCATATCTTCGGATCTGGGATCTCAATCAGATATTTCACTTTCCTGAGCTTCTTTACTACTATCTATAGGCTACTGGACCAGGTTTTTAAAGGTTAATCTGTCATCAGTAGCAGCACTAACACATAGTCTCTTGGCTGAAAGCTATCAGTCATGGCATGTTTGTCTGCCTGTTTTTACATCATTCTCCAAGAGATTTTTCAAATATTCTCAGGCCACTTCACAAACTCAGGAGAGATGCTCTGTAGTTTACCTTGTCTGAATGCATTAAAAAGCTCCTCTTAATTACTTTCAGAAAGTCTTGTGCACAGTGCCGAAACTAATTCAAATAGAACAAAACCGGTGGACTCATTGGGTGAGTTCTTTATTCAGGTCCTTGGTGTACTCCTGCCCTGATCATTATTTTTAGGGTCTTGTATTAGTACTTTTCTTTCCTTGTTACAGTGGCTGAACAGTGGAGATGTCTGTTGGGAGGGTCACACTGGTTAGCCAGACATTTTGAGCCCTCATCTGACTGGATCTTAGTTGACAGAATGTACTGATTTAGAACTGGATCAATTCCCTCACCAATGCTGTGGCAGATACAATTCCCTGGGGAACAGACTCTGAGAAATGGGTATTTGCATCCATGATGTTAAGGATATACTGGTAGCCCAGTTTTGCTTCGGACAGAGTTCTTGCTGACTGTTTCTGCAAAAGTTGAAACAGGAATCATAAATGCACATCTTACTGCAGGTTGGGGTCTTCCCACAATCTGGCAGGAATGGCAGGTTCTGACAAAACCTCATCTTTGGGGATCTATCGCCAGTAAAAATGTTGATGATGTGGGCTTGGATGTCACGTTCACCAACATGTCCAGCCAGTGAATTTCATGAGCTGGCTGCAATATATCCCTAAAGGATCTTGATGGCGTGAATCCTAATTGATCACTGTCTACATCTTGTTTGCAGGTCTGTCAGAGTGATCTCCATTTCCTCATTAGAACCTTAGTTTAAAAGCCTTCAGTACTGTTTTTACCTCCGCTTCAGCGTGAGCAGTCTGAGCTAGTGTTTTTAATCATTTGTGGGGCCGTTACCAAGGAAGTTCTTGGTGGTCTTCTAGATTCCCACAAATGATTTCAAATAGCCAGACTGGAGAGTCTTCAGGTTGCAGTGCCACCTTAGCCTGCATGGTGGCCATCAGTCAGGGTGGTTGCTCTGTCTCCTTGATGGTGTCAGGTCTCTCTGAGACCACTCTGGATGCTATTATCTTTGATGCATTAGGTCATTATGTAAATTCTCACTTTGGAAATAGAACCAGTCTGACTCAAGGTTGGAATACAAACAGACTCTAACCTCACACCTTTAATGTATTGTCTGAGCTGAGATATCAGTTTTATAAAACCTTAAGTTATCTCAGGAACGTGACTTGAAAGAAGTTCTGGGATTTATATATTAATGAATTTAAATCTGCAACACATTCTAAGTGATTAAAGACTTAACAGTAATCTAGGTTTGTTCAATACATTGCATCGGTTGTATAGTACTTTGATCTTTTACTATAAATTCTGTGCCCTATGCTCCAGCTGACGAAGGAGCGGCGCTCTGAAAGCTAGTCTTCCAAATAAATCTGTTGGACTATAACCTGGTGTTGTGTGATTTTGTTTTAACTTTGCCCACCCCAGTCCAAGACTGGCACCTCCACATGATGATGAAATGCATAGAGTAGCGGTAGATAGATTAAAGTTGGATCAGAGGAAATTTGAATTTCAAGAAAGAAAGAGAAATGCAAAATACTGAGACAGCAAGAAAGAGAACTTTAGGGAAAAGCAAACATAACCAGGAGTGTAAACTAAGAGAGCTCAAGTGAAGGAAAAGTTGGCCTTACCACCTCCCCTGAAGGCAACATTGCACAGCGAACTTGATTTTCCCAATTACTACCTAAGTTTGATGAAGCAGAGGTGGAAGACTTCTTTATGTCTTTGGTGGAGAGCACCTTATACATAGAATTTTTAAAAAGTGTATTACCTAAATTTCTCTGTTGCAGTTTCATTTTTATTCATTCACAGAATGTGGGCATCTTCGACAATTTAATGCCCATTTCTAATTGACCTGAGAGATGGTGAGCTGCCTCTGTGAATCACTGCAGACTAGATGCACATACGAGTGCTATTAGGGAGGGCCTTTCAGCATTCTGACCCAGTGACAGTGAAGAACTGGCAGCATACTTCCAAGTCAGGATGATGTGTAGCTCAGAGGTGAACCTGAAGGTGTGGTGTACCATGGATCTATTGACCTTTTGAGGTGGTAGCAGTCACAGAGCTGTAAGGTGCTCTGTAAGGAGCCTTGGTGAGTGGCTGTAGATTTTCTTGTGAATGGTACACACTGTTGCCATTGCACATGCATGGTGAAGATGGTGAATGTTGAAGGTGTTAGATGGGGTGCCAATCAAGCGGCATGTTTGCCCTGGATGGTGTCATGCTTCATTAATGCTGTTGAAGCTGCACTCAGCCGCCAACCTTCTCCATATGTAAATGTCATTAAAAAACCTTTCCCTGACCTCCCAAAAGATGCTGGTTGCTATCAGAGAATCACAACCCCCAGACGTCTTCAGACTATACCTATAAGGATACTTTGGCTATCCAAGAAATTTACTGAGATTCTCCACACTCCAGGTTCCACACTTCAGAGATTCCAAAATCCCTGATGTGGTGGTCAGGGTGCCATTAGAATGACTCACAGGCCTTTTAGTAGCCAATTATTAGTCTTCTTAACCATCCAATCCTATGCCTAGGGCATTATCCCTGTGTCAGGATAAGGCCACCTTTGTCAAGTAGCCTGGCAGTTTTATCAGTGTTGGCTGAGCCCATCAGAGGGACACCACAATCCCCAACTCAATGCCAAGGTCACCCCACCTCAGAAGTCTTGAACACCACATGCCCCTCTGACAGCTAAGACTGAGGTATCACAATATGGGCTCTAGAAGTGCTGGAAGTGTCTGTAGTCCCAGCACTGACCATTGCGCCAGTGGCACTGATGAAAATATGAAAGTGCCTACCATCCACTAACCATCATGCTTCTCTAAGGCTGGATTTTATCCGAAGAGACAAGGGCACAAGTTCTATCTCCAATCACTTAATGCTGCTCACAGCATTGAATGGCTGTGAGGCAGCCATCAGAATTGTGAGCTCCTGCCCACATCAAACCCCCCTCCCCCTGCCATTTTAGTGGTTGATAGGGAAAACTGAAAGATCCAATGATGTGGAAACCAAAGCCTTCCCCAGTGTTTCTTAACTGAAGTGCTGCATTGTCACATTTGAGAGCTAGTTTTGAATATTACATTAAGAACATTATAGTAGATAGAGCAATATAGCACAGAAAACAGGTCCTTCAGTCCACCATACCTCGGCTAACCATGTCATTCTAAACTAATCCCATCTACCTGAACATGGACTGTATCCTTCTGTTCCCTGCCTGCTCATGTGCCTGTCTAAATGCTTCTTAAACTTTGCTATCAAATCTGCTTCTACCACCTCCTGGTGGCAGAGCGTCCCAGGCACCTACCACCATCTGTGTAAATATTTTCCTTGCCCATCTCCTAGAAACTTCCCCCCTCTCATCTTAAATCAGTGTTTCCTGGTATTTGAGAATTCCACCCCAGGAAAAAGACTTTGACTATCCAGCATATTCATGCCTCTCCTAATTTTATACACATCTATCAGGTCACCTCTCATTCTCCGTCTCTCTGGCAAAAATAAACCAAGTCTGTCCAACCTGTTTTTATAGCGAATATACTCCAATCCAGGCAACACCCTGCTCAACCTCTTTTGCACCCTTTCTATAGCCTCCACATTCTTCTTACAGTGTGGTGGCCAGAACTGAACACAATATCCCACATGTGCCCTAACTAAAGTTTTAATAGCTGCACATGACTTACCAACTTTTATAGTCAATGCCCTGACCAAGAAGGCCAAGCCTGCCATATGCCTTCTTTACTACCTTATCCACTTATGTTGCCATTTTCAGAGAGCTATGGACTTGTGTCCCAAGACTTGAAATTTGTATATTAATGTTTGAGGGTCCTGCCAATTTCTGTATGCTTTCATCTTGCATTTTATCTATGAGAATACATCACTTCACACTTGTCTGGATCAAACTCCAACAGCCCCTGCCCAACTTTCCAACAGATCTATATCCTGCTATATCTTTTGACAACCTTCCTCACTATCCACAACACCACCAATTTTATGTAATCTGCATTCTACTAACATTTTCATCAAAATTCTTATATACAATACAAACAACAGAGGTCCCAGCGATGATCCTTGCTGAACATTACTGGTCAGAGTCCTCTGGTCAGAATAACACTCCTCCACAGCTACTCTCTGTCTTTTATGATCAAGCCAATTTTGCATCCAACTTACCAACTTGCCGTGGATCCTATGTGACTTAATCTTCTGAACTAGCCTACCATGAGGAACCTTGTCAAATGCTTTACTAAAGTCCATGTAGACAACATCCACTGTCCTATCTTCATCAGTCATCTTGGCCACTTCCTCAAAATGACAGAATTATGATCACTATGCCCAAAATGTTCTCCCACTGAAACTTGATCACTTGACCAGGCTCATTCCCCAATACAAGATCCAGTTTGGTCCCTTCCCTAGCTGGACTATCTACATATTGTTTCAAGAGACCCTTCTGGGTGCACCTAACAAATTCTGTCCCATCTAAGCCGTTTCAGTAAGGGAGAGTCCCCATCAATACCGGGGAAGTTAAAATCACCCACAACAACCACCTTGTTGCTTTTATACCTTCCAATGATCTGCCTACATGTCTGTCTCTCTATCTCCCTCTGGCCAATGGAAGCACTACAGTATCGCTCTATCATAGTGACTGCACCTTTCTTATTCCTCAGTTCCAGCCATATGAGCCCTCTAAGATGCTCTCTCTTAGTGCACCTGTGACCATCTCCTTAATCAATGATTCCTCCACTCCCTTTACATCTCTCTCTATCATACCTGAAACATTTAAATCCTGGAACATTGAGTTGCTAGTCCTGTATGTCTCTCAACCAAACTTCTACAATGACTACATCATACCTCCATGTACTAATGCAGGCTCTAAGTCCGTCTGCCTTGCCTATTATACTTGTTGCATTAAAATAAATACATTCAAGACGCCTAACCCACTGTATTCGTTAACCTGGCCTTGCCTGTCTTCCTAATAGACTTACTGACCTAATCTCTATCTTCTCCTCAATCATTCCATATGCTGACGTACTGCTCTAGTTTAGACCTCTTGAGTGGCCCAAGCAAACCTCCCTGCAAAGATATTGGTGCCCCTGCAGTTTAGGTGCAACCCCTCCTTCTTGTAGATGTGCCTCCTGATCTGGAAGAGATCTTAATAATCCAGATATCTGAAGCTCTCCCTCTTACACTAGCTCCATGCATTCAACTGTATTGTCTTCCTAGTTCTGGCCTCAGAGATATCCTTGATCCTGGCACCAGATTTTATTTAACAAAGGATTTTTAAAAAAAATCATGACAAAGCAACAACATCATCAATAGAAAAGCAAATGTAAAATATATATTTTGTCATCCAGGTCTTCCTCAAGTCAATTACATTGTCTATGCTGAACACGCCAACACTGACTCAGTGAAGCAATCTCTTCATCAACATTGTGAGCTGATAATTGAGAGGAATCAAAATTGTAAAGGAGGCAGTCAACCTCTGTGGAAATAAGTACTTGTTCTTCAATGTCAGGAAAAAGAGCACAAATCACTGATTGCTAATAGTTATTTAGACATAAAATAATGTGATTTTGTATTAACTTCTATTTCACCCACAAGTGTTCACTCCCAATTAAATAACACCAGTGAGAAAAGTAGAAATCATCCATCAGCAAAAGTTATACCATAACATTAATTATATTGTTAAATCAACAATAACATTCTTCAGAGGAGCATACGCCTTTATAATTTAGAAGATGTGGTGCAGCAATTTGAAATTAACAGTAAGTTCATAACAGGTTATTCTATGCAATTTTATATATGCTATGTATACATGGCCGGGTTGAATACTTACTCCAGAAACAGATGCAATCATATGTTTCTGTAGGATTGTTGATTCAGCTATTTTTGTTCCAGCATCTGCACAAACAAACTAGTGAGAATGACAGAGAGGTCCATTAGTTTAGATATCAGCCTTCAAGCCATTTACTCACATTCTCATTATTCTGTAACTGCAACCTTCAAATGTCAGTTGCATATATCACTCCTGTACAAGGTTGTCACTTACTTCAGTTATAACACAGGTAAATTATAGCTTAGTTGTTCCAGTAAATTTATTTGATTTTCTTTTCCTTTAAACAGGAATGACATGTGCTGTGATTGTGACCATGGTATGTTACGAATCATGTTCCTCAAAGATCACAAGATAACTATGGTTGATGGTGGTCATTCAGTGCTTCTAAATTTGTTTATCCAGAAGATCTTCACAGTTCCCCACATCTCAGTACCTAACTGCTTTGCAGATGTTTCCAGGGGTGTGATTCTGCTAGTCTATATCTGTTGCTTGTGTAGGGAATAGGAACATCTCCAACTTTTCCCTACAATGTAAATCTTTAACCCTGCATGTCTGTATTGAGTTTTCACTACGCTGTTCCAACACTTGGGTTTCTCTCTTGTGTTCCAGACATTCTATGCAAAGTGTAGACTTACCAGAGCTCTGTACAGTTAGATTATGATTTCCTCTGAATTAAAGGCTTGCAAATTAACAGTGGCTTTGCGAATTGTTATTCATTAGATATATTTAATGCTCAGCCAACTAATATTTCTAGATATTTTCAAATTCATTCTTAGCTATTTGAATTTCATTCATAGAACACATTTGCGGCTTATTTTCCCTTTTAATTTGCAACATGTTATATTTACCTGCATTTCAAATACTTTGTCCACTATTTCTATTGCTCCTTTCAATCTGGTAACAAGAGCACATTCAACCATTTTGTTCTGCCCATCTAGAAACAGATGCCAAAACCCAGCTCTTTACTACTTCGCTTGACCTATAATCACTTCAGTACGATCAAATTGTCTGGCCATCATCAAGTCAAGGCTGAGTGAAAATGTTCTCCAGCCAAATGTCAGGAAGAATCAAAATCATTTTTGTTCCCCTCCTTAAAAGCTGTTCCCTTGTCCCTTACTCTGTCCCCTTCCCATGTGCTTAAGCTCAACAGATCTTTCACACTGGCACTTGATTTTGGCTCAGAACTATAATATGAAAAGTCCACATCCCTTATCCCATTAAGTCCATTTTATATCACACCCTGAACACTGCCTCTCTGCCAAAACATTCAACCTTTTGTCTTCTCTTCACTTGTTTTCTCAATAACACCCTTATTGGGTCCCTTTCCTGCACCCTCCATAAACGCTTGAACTCTATTGTATGTAACCTATTCTGCTGCAAGTTCTATTCTCCCATGAATCTGTTCTCACTAGCTCACACTGCCTCCTAAAACATTCAACTTAAAACTTCCCTAATCTTCAAATCCTTCTATGGTCTTTAGTTGTCCTATCTCTGGATGTTCCAGCTATGGTTTCCGCTTATCGCACCCTAAATACAGCCTTCAGCTCCAGTTCCCACTTCCTCTTCATGAAACTGGTTACATGAAACCCCTCTGCTTCTTGACAGTTTTCTCCATTTTTAAGAACCTAAGGATTACTTAAATATTCAGATCTCCATGATGTCATCAGTATGCAAAACCCTGAGCAGGGGAGAGCAGCTATAGTTTCTGAAAATGAGAAACCCATCGTCAGATGAATGACGGTTTAGAAAAGACACAAGAAGTTAAGCTTTATTTTAGATATGTTTGTGGGTCAGAATGCTCAGAAATTTATATTGTGCCCTCAAAGGGAAGCATGGGCCTCCCTTGTGTAAATCATCCACACCCTACCCCAACCTGATTATGTCACCAACATTTCCCACATCTAATCATAGTTGGAGCCTTCCCCAAATTCCTGAGGTTGGTCAGAGCCAGCCTTCCCCCAAGTTGATTGCAGCCAGATCCTTCCCTATCCTTCAGTGATCACTGGGGCAAGTTCACAAATGTTTCTACTGCCTACCTCTACCCAGTGGCCAGTTATTCTACTTTCTTGAAGTGTTCTGGCTATACTCTCCAGGCTCTAAGCCTTGTCAGATTTATCACCCATGGTCACTATTGGATTCTTGCACACCTCTCCCACCAAAGAAAAAGCCTTTGTGCTCTGAAATTTGTTGCATAACACAACAATATCAAACTCAATTAATTTTACAATGGCTACACATGCATTCATTTGGCTGTCTGTTTATAATCAAATAATTTCTTACCACAGTCTTTCAAGAAATGTTGCTAGAACAAAATCATTACAGTTAGAAATTTGAAAATAATTTATTCAGCAAGTTATAGTTAGAATTTTATGAAAAATGAATTGCCTCCTAACATAGGATATTTGACCAAAGCTTTACCTGCACCAGCAACAATAGATTGGTGTCTGGTAATGGTGACTTTAGCTTCAGTGCTTGTAACAATTCCAATACAACACTTCGTGAGAGGTAGAATTTATCCCGTTCCTGCAAGACACAAGCACAAGATATTATGAAATCCATGAGACACTTTGATGACTTTCAAACAGCTTGCTTAGCATCTATTACTGACCATCTATTACTATTCTATGTTACAAGAAGTCTGATGCATTCAAGGACCACAAATACATGAGAAAACCGAGAATTATCAATTTTCATAGAAGAGAAACAATGGCCTCATTTTACCTTATTGAATGCTCGATGACACAAACCACACAATTCAACAAGATACGCAAGGCTGAAGACTCCATTTTGAATTACAAAACTCAGCAATTTGGAAAATGGCTCCAAAAGGCTCTATAATCAAACATAATGGAAAATTAGGGAGTAAGACATCAAGTTAATTTAGAGCTAAAATAGATCTTACACGCAGAAATGGGAAAAATACAACAGACTACAATCAGATCAGGAAGACCACCTATGCTTGGAACTGCAGGAGACTGGGGGGAGGGATACTGAATGACTGTTTTGCAGCAGTATTTACTGTGGAGAAGGATATGGAAGATTGAGAACTTGAGAAAAGAAATAGCGACATCTTGAAAAATGTCCACGTTACAGAGGAGGTGGTGCTGGATAGCTTAAAATTCATAAAGGTGGATAAATTCCTGGGACCTGATGAGGTACCTTACAACTCTGTGGAAAGCTAGGGAAGTGATTGCTGGACCTCTTGCTGAGATATTTGTACCATCGATAGCCACAGATGAGAAAACTAGAAGTTGGCTAACATGGTGTCACTATTTAAGATAGGCGGTAAGGAAAAGCCAGGGAACTAAAGACTGGTGAGCCTGACATTGGTGGTGGGCAAGTTGTTGGAAGGAATTCTGAGGGACAGGATTTACATGTATTTGGAAAGACAAGGACTAATTAGGGATAGTCAACATTGCTTTGTATGTGGAAAATCATGTCTCACTTACACGATGGACTTTTTAGAAGTGATGAAGAGGATTGATGAGGGCAGAACAGTGAATATGATCTATATGTACTTCAGCAGGGCATTTGACAAGGTTCCTCATGGTAGACTGGCTAGCAAGGTTAGATCATATGGAATACAGACAGAACTTGAGACATTTGGACATAGAACTGGCTTGACGGTAGAAGACAGAGGGTGGTGGCGGAGATTTGCTTTTCAGATTGGAGGCCTATGACCAGCAGTGTTCCACAGGATCAATGCTGGGTCCACTGCTTTTCATCATTTATACCAATGATTTGGACACGAACAAAGGAGGTATGGTTAGTAAGTTTGCAGATGACACCAAAATTGGAGGCATAGTGGACAGAGAAGAAGATTACCTCAGAGTACAACGAGATCTTGATCAGAAAGGACAATGGGTCAAGGATCAGCAGATGGAATTTAATTTAGATAAATGTATTTTACCTAAAAGGCAAATCAGAGCAGGACTTCTACACTTAATAGTAAGATCCTAGGGAGTGTTGCTGAACAAAGAGACCATGGAATGCAGGTTCATAGTTCCTTGAAAGTGTTGTCTCAGATAGACAGGACAGTGAAGAAGGTGTTTGGTAAGCTTGCCTTTATTGTTGCAGCTGTACAGGACATTGGTTAGTCCACTTTTAGAATACTGTGTGCAATTCTGGTCTCTCACCTATTGGAGGGATATAGTGAAACTTGAAATGGTTCAGAAAAGATTTACAAGAAGGTTGCCAATGTTGGATGGTTTGAGCTATAGGGAGAGGCTGAATAGGCTCAGGCTATTTTCCATGCAGCATTGGAGGCTGAGGGGTGACTTTATAAAGATTTATAAAATCATGAGGGGCATAGATAGGATGAATAGACAAGGTATTTTCCCCTGGTTGGGTGAGTCCAAAACTAAAGGGCATAGGTTTATGGTGAGTGGGGAAGGTTTAAAAGGGACCTAAGGGGCAACTTGTTTACACAGAGGATTGTGCATATATAGAATGTGCTGCCAGAGGAAGTGGTGATACAATTACAACATTTAACTGGATGGGTACATGAATAGGAAGGATTTAGAGACATATGGACCAAATGCTGGCAAATGGATTAGATTTATTTAGGATATCTAGTTGGCGTGGACAAGTTGGACTGAAAGGTCTGTTTCCATGCTGTATAGCTCTATGACTCTCCAGTCTATTATTACAAATTCATATCACAATAAATTTGTGTAGCTTGTATGGTAAGAATTAGAATATCATAATGCAAGCCGTTTAGTTTGAAAATTTCCCTGAAGGGGTTATTTCAAGCTAAGAAAGTTTAAGATCAGTTTAAGATCAAATTTAAGGAAGAGGCAATTAGGTTTTCAGGTCCTGGAAATGTGCATCCATTAAGTTAAATGCTATAGTTCTGATAGAAAAGGGAATTCACTTCTCATGTGAATACTATAAAGAAATATGGTTGAGATTAATGGGATTGTAATTTACTGCATGTTTCCAGAAACTCCATACTTGTGCTATATGTAACACATATTATTTGGTTTATTCTAGTTTGTTTTTCTTTTGCACAATAATTTCTACTTTATTGTTAAAACTGAGTCTACAGCATTAAGTGTTTATACTTCAGTCAAATACCACTCTGTTACAACCAAAAGAAAAATCCATAATCTCTCAAAAGAGATTTCAATCTGGGATCAGATTTGATCAGTAATAACATTAGCTTGGATCCTAACAGTGCAGCCTTCTGACAAGATGTCACCAGGCACAGGCCACACACACAGACAAACAATAGCCCCCAGCAGGCAGCTTAGAGACCAATGAGTAAAGGACCAGTGGCACAAACACGCCTCCACACTCAAAAGTCAATTACAAATGGTATTGCAAATAGAATGGTACCTTTTTGTGTTTTTTTAAATTTTAATAGTTATATAATTTACCAGTGTGAGAATTTAGCCATTTATAGTTCTGTATTTCAGCTTACAGGGTATAGGTATGGCCCTGCAGAATCAAGGGAATCAATGTTTCACTTAAAGTCGTTCTGCTTATAGTGATGATTTCAGGAACAGAACCACAACTTCAAGTGAGACCTTCCTGTAATTTTTAAAAAACTATTCTATTGGGGTAGCATGGTGGTTAACAGCACCAGGGACCCAGGTTCAATTCCAGCCTTGGGAGACTGTCTGTGTGGAGTTTGCACATTCTCCCAGTGTCTGTGTGGGTTTCATGCAGATTCTTCAGCTTCCTCCCACAGTCCAAAGATGTGCAGGTTAGGCCAAGTTAAACTGCCCACAGTGTCGGGGGATGTGCTTGTTAGGTGGATTAGCCATGGGAAATGCAGGGTTACAGGAATGGGAAGGATGGTGAGTCTGGGTGTGATGCTCTTCAGAAGGTTGGTGTGGACTTGTTGGGGCAATTTGCCTAATTCTTCACTGTAGGGATTCTATTCTGTTGTGAAGTGACAGACTTGTCCTAACACCTTTCCACATTCTGAGGTCCTGACCTCTGTGGTGCTGCTGTGAGGAGGCACAGAGGCCAGGCATCTACCCATCGTTGAGAAATTCAAAGCAGATTTACTTGTGCATCATCTAACAAACACTTAGAGAAGTACTAGCTGAGACCATTATAAATCATTTCACCCTTTCGGGTTACAATATGATATTTGGCAAATGAGTTGCCTGCAAAGAATAGAAAAGCAGACATGAAGCATACGTTGCATCTGTTTTTATCAAAGAGGACAATTCTACCTAGGTCATAATGAGAAAAGAAATTCAGTCTCCACAAAGATTATAATTAATAACGAGGAGGTATTGTATAGACTGACTGTTCTTAAAGCTGACAAGGCACTGGGACAAGATGAGATATTGAGATTAGTGTGAATGAAAATTGCAGAGGCACTGACAACGATTTTTCAGTCTTCCCTAGAATCAGCCCAGGACTGGAGAATTACAAATTTTACATCTTTGTTCAAAACATGGGTGCAAGGAAAGCCAAGTAACTACAGATCAGTCAGTTTAACAGCAGTAGTTTGGTGAACTTCTGGAAGCAATAACCTGGGACAAAATTAATAATCAGATGAAAAAATGCAGATTAATTAAGGAGAGCCAGCAATGGTTTCTTTGGCAAAAGTCATATTTGACTAATAAATGAGTGTTTTGATGAGATCGGGTTGATGAGGGCAATAATGTTGGTATGCTGATCATGGGCTTTAAGAAAGAATCTGACATAGTGCTGCACAAAAGACCTGTGAGCAAAGTTAAAGCCCATAGTATAAAAGAGATAGTAGCAATAAGAAAGCAAACTTGCTTGAGTTGATAGGAAGCAAACAGTACTGATTAATCTGGATGTAGGTTTGCTCCCTGAGCTGGAAGGTTCATTTCCAGACAGTTCAAAGCACTGTTGATAATTCCTGCTTTTTATTTATCTGTTTGGGTTGGTGATGTCATTTCTGGTGATGTCATTTCCTGTCCTTTTTCTCCAACAGAACTCTATCAACAAACACATTGAGTTACACCCCATTTACCACCCCCTGAGAAAAAGAACAGGAATAGACATCACCACATGAAATGATGTCACCACAGGAAATTACATCACCAACTCATAGAAACCCAAACATATAAATAGAAAGCAGGAATTATCAACAGTGCTTTGCCCGAGGCCCACTGAAGATGTTACCTCGTAGGGTGATGAAACATCTAGAAATGAACCTTCCAGATCAGGGAGCAAACCTACATCTAGAACCTCAACCTGAGCTAAAAATCTTTGCAAAACTCCCTCAGTACTGATTAGTTTATGATTTAAAACTGAAGGAAGATTTGTAGTTGAGTTCGCCAGGAGTCACTATTGGCATTCTTGCTTTTCCTGATAATATATTAATGATATAGACTTTGGGCACAGTTTCAAAATTTGCAGATGATAGGAAACTTGGGAGCACTGCAAACCATGAGGACAGTGTGGAAGTTCAAAAGGACACAGACATATTGGTGGAGTGGGTGGGTAATTGCCTTATGATGTTCAATGTAGAGATTTGTGAGATAATGCATTTTAGTAGAAAATGCATGCAGACACAATATAAAATAAAGGATACAATTATTAAATGTGTGCAAGAACAGAGGTTTGGGTGTACATGTAACTCATTAAATGTGGAAGGCTCGATTAAGAGAGAAACTAAGAAAGCATACAGTTTCTTCAACTTTAATAACAGGTGTACAGACTACAAGAATAAGAAAGTTATGTTGAACATGTATAAGACACAAGTTTGGCCTCAGCTAGAGTATTAAATCTAGTTCTGGGCACCACACTTCAAGTCTAAGAGAATGCAGATGTGGTTTAAAAGAGTTGTTTCAGGAATGAGAAATTTCATCTACATAGATAATTCAGAAAAGCTGGGACTGTTCTCCTTCAGGGTATTGTGTTCAGTTTTGGTCACCTTGCTATAGGAAGGATGTTATTAAACTGGAAAAAGAGTGCAGAAGATATTTACAAGTTTGGTGCAAGGATTCAAGGGTCTGAGGTTAGACAAGCTAGGACTTCTTTCTTTAGAGCATAGGAGACTGAGAGGGGATCTTATATATGTGTATAAGATCATGAAAGGCATGGATAGGGTGAATACAGTCAACCTTTTTCCCAAGGATGGGGAATGGAGGACTAGAGGGTCCTCCATTTAAGGTCAGATGTCCACTATAAAATGAGGTTGGGCAGGAACAGAAAACCATCCCTGCTTCGTCATGTTTTTTCTTAGTCAGGTTGAGTCCAGTAGACACCTCACATCCATGTGGTGAGAAAGAAATTGAGTTAATTATAAAGGCAATTAAGAGCTTCTGGCCAATACCACATGGGGTCCATGCTATAAATAAAGGAACAGGAGTAGGCCATTCAGCCTATCGAGCTGTTCTGATTTCAATGAGATCATGGCTGATCTGTGGCCTAACTCCATACATCTGCCTTTGGCCTATATCTCTTAAAAACTTTGCTTAACAAAAATTGTCTATCTCGGATTTAAAATTAACATTTGATCCAGCATCCACTGTCATTTGTGGATGGAAGTTCCAAGTCTTGCCTGCTTTGTGAGAAAGGTTGGCCACTTCTTCTTGTCATTAAGAAAAATGACTTATGCTCTTGTCCCCACTGCACTACTGACCATCTCCAAAGAGGAATATGTGAACCAAGGTACAGCCTGTCTATTTCCATTCTGAAGCTGTTTTTAACCTTGCCACTGGATTGCTGCAATTACAGTTTCCATTCTGAGAATTGCCAAAGTTCTTTAATCAGAAATTCTTCAATGTTGCTGTAGGAATATTTTGATCATTCAGGGAGACTGAGCTGGGTTGCTGGTGTGGTGACGGGTATAGTACTGGTAGTGTGCTGGTGATAATTAGTGCACTTTGGGAAAGAGCAGCAGCAAGGCAAGAAAATCAAAGTCAGAATCCCACCCCATAAATGGTTCTGTTATTCAGATTGCAACTGAGCAAGGAGACAAGGAGCAAAACAAGGATGGAAATTTCCACACAGCAGCTTTTACCCCATTACTGTAACTTCAGGGGAAATGTAATGAAAACTGACTTTATGAACATAGAAGGGGTTTTCACTGCACTTACGGTGAGGTTGTGGCAGAAAAGTGGAGCAGCTCAGATGAAACTCCCACCAAAGATTAAAAACCAAGATTCTCAGTAAGAGGCATAGATTTAAAACTGAAAAGGTACCAACACAAAATAAATAAGAAAAACACTGCACAGAGATAGCACAGAAACAATATATGAAGAAATCAGAAACTGAATTGAAACTGAACCCTCCAAGCCACCCACCATCCTGACTTGGAAATATGTTGCCTCTCCTTCATCGTCATTGGTGCAAAATCCTGGGATTTCCTCCCTAATAATATTGTGAGTCTACCTACAGCACAGGGACTACAGTGGTTCTAGAAGATAGATTTACCTTCTCGAGCAACTAGAAATGGCTAGCCAGTGATGCTCATGTCTCATCAGTCACTAATAAGAATTAGAGCAAAAAATTCCTAAAAATAGGATTTGTAAAAATCAACATCAAAAAGTATGGCACTGGAAAAACGCAGCAGGTCAGGTAGCATCCAAGGATTAGGAGAATCAAAGTTTCAGGCATAAGCCCTTAATCAGGAATGGGGGAGAGGGCACCAAGGGGACTGAGAGATAAATAGGAGGGGCATGTGGCTCGGGACAGGTAGCTGGGAAGGCGATAGGTGGATGAAGATGGGGGTTTACGGTGATAGGTCAGAGCAGAGGGTGGAGCAGATAGGTGGGAAGGAAGGTGGACAGGGAGGACAGTTCAAGAGGGTGGTGCTGAGTTGGATGGTTGGATCTGGGATGAGGTGGGGGCAGGGAAGATGAAGCAGTTGATGAAATTGACATTGATGCCGAGTGGTTGGAGGATCCCAAGGTGGAAGATGAGGTGTTCTTCCTCCAGGAGTCAGCTGGCTTAGATTTCGCAGTGGAGACAGCCTAGGACTTGCATATCCTTGGCGGAATGGGAGGGGGGGTTAAAGTGGTCAGCCACAGGGCCTACAGCAGAATAACAAAAGCAAAATAGTGAAAGGTAAACTTTAAAAGAGAGCAAAGAGTGAAAAGTAGCTTTAAAAAATTGCATGTGTTCCTCATGGGAAAATAAAATCCACTATCAAGACATAAAATATTTTAATAAGCCACACTAGCACTAGCTTACCCTTGTTGCACTTGTGGTAGGTATCTTGAGAAGACATATCATGATTGCTAAACTAGAATCCAAGCAGCACTGCAAATAAAATGCAAGTTATCAATACTTGGCATGTTATTCGGCAGTTATTTTCTCAGCAATTGACAAACATAATACAAATGTTTATCACATTCAAATAAGCTTGCAATTTTCCATATTATTTAAATTAATATTTCATAAAACCAACTTTTTAAAACTCTTTCCAAGTTATAATATTGCTGGCAGATTTGAAAGATAGGCTTGAGTCACAAAACCAAGGCTAAAATGCTGCAAAGCTGCAACCATGTGAGATTCTTTTTTAAACAAAAAGAATAAAATATACAGGATGTGTTGGTTCCTGTCACAATAAACGTTTGTTCATGAAATGACATCAGACTTTATTAGGTGGGGCAATTTCTGGTTCAACCTTGGATATAACATTAGTTTTACTTTTAACTGGTGTACTAATGAACGAGAGATTTTTAATTTAAAAATTTTTATAATTGAAATATGGGTGGGCAAGGCAAATGCTGTCATGAAGTGAGCTATACATGGAGGAAAGTACACCAACTCAAAATCAACTGTTCAGATCAATAATGTATTAAATGTGTTATCAATGTTGTTAACCCCGCAATCAATCACTGCTGCCGCACACCACAGAATATATTTTTCTTCTCTGGTAATATTTTCTGTTAACTTTGCACTGGTGGGACTGGTATGAGAGTTACCATATGGCAAGTTCCACTTGTGGGCAATGTGATTTGAGTGGAATTGATCTGTTATTTTATTTAACTGACTAGCTCCACGTGTTAAAGTCCTCTGGCTGTTAGTGCAATGCTGTAAAGCTACTGCCTTTGTTTTAGGGTTTTCCTGTTGCATTTTAGGTTATTGTTTCAAACTCTCACAACCATTAAGTGCTCTGATTTCCAGCATCGGCATTCCTCACTTTCTACTAGCTACAAACTTAACTCTTGGATTATTTTGGGTCTCATTGTTCAGCTACACAATGGGCAAAATTGCTAAATTACAACAGTGCAATGATGTCTATAGAAGTAGTGCTTTGGGTTTTTCCTGTGAATCTGTTGTGGAGAATATCCAGTTTTGAATACAGTATCAATTCTGTGTTTCACAGATGTTGCACGTACAATTTCTCAAGAATAGCTGGTTTCTCACTTTAATTTCCTTTAGAGTGTAACATTAGATTTGCATTCCATTACAGTGAAACATGCTGTTTGTCGTACAATCTCAATTGGTTAAAATCCAACAACTATAATAAATCACTGCTTCAGGAAATTGGAACATGTAATTTATGCAACCAGTATACTATATATTCTTTTAGACTATTGTTTAAATGGTATAGTAGCACAGCATTTTACAGTAACTTCACTGTACAGCTCTTATGAAAGTAGTACTGTTACTGAAAAATCAGTTCGCCAATCAATTGCTCATTCTTCTTCTGGATGTCAAAGGAATAACATCAGGACAAAGTAGCAGTTCATATTTGACTAATATACAATAGCTAGTTTCTCCCTAATGTACATTACAGTTACTCTATTTTGGAGCCAATCAAAACTGAGAGGAAAATCTCAAAGCACTACTTCTATAGACGTCATTGCACTGTTGTAACTTAGCAATTTTGCTCATTGTGTAGCTGAACAATGAGACCCAAAATAATCCAAGATTTCTGTTTGTAGCCGGTAGAAAGTGAGGACTGCAGATGCTGGAGATCAGAGTTGGGTGTGTGGTACTGGAGAAGTACAATAGGTCGGGGAGTCCGGGGAGTGGGAGGGTTGATTTTCGGGCATAAGCCCTTCATCAGCAATTCCTGGTGGGGGGTTTGTGCCCGGGGTGTTGATTCTCCTGCTACTCGGATGCTGCCTGGCCTGCTGTGCTTTTCCAGCACCACACTCTCAACTTCAATTTGTAGCTAATGCAGATTTAGCTAACTCTCAGCCAAAGGATACAATTGGCATCATTGCCCTGGGGTTAGGGAAGGGAGGGGGAAAAATAACCTTTAGGATTCCCAAATTCTGGGGATTAAATGTTTGAAGGTTCAGCAAGAATACAATCAATGTTATGATACCTGCTGTGAAATAGCCTTATCATATTTGCAGCACCCACTTCCAAACAGAGAAAAAACCCAACTAGAGCGAGGATTGCTGTCTATGGAACAGTTCACCAGGAACCTGTCTCTGACTTTTGAAGAAGAAAGGGTAGAAATCAACTAATTCTTGTAAGAGATGGGAATAATACAAGCAGGGTGTATATAATAATATTTGTAGGTTTAGCTGGAAGCTGAGTACAACAAAAGTGGTTAGTACTGCTGCCTCAGTGTCAGGGACCTGGTTCGATTACTGCGTCCGGCAACTGTCTATGTGGAATTTGCACATTCTCCTACTGTTTGCCTGGGTTTCCTCCCACAGTCCAAAGATGTGCAGTTTAGGTGAACTGAGCATGTAAAATTACCCAGTGTTCGGGGATGTGTAGGTTAGGTGAATTGGCCACGTAAAATTTACCCACAGTGTTCAGAGATGTGTAGGTTAGGTGCATTAGTCAGGGGTAATGTAGAGTAATAGGGTAGGGGAATAGGTCTAGGTGGGTTACTCTTCGGAGGGTGTGTGTGGACTTGTCGGGCCAGAAGGACCTGTTTCCATACTGGAGGGATTCTATGATGTGGAAGTGCTGATGTTGGACTGGGGTGGACGAAGTTAAAAACCACACAACACCAGGTTACAGTCCAACACATTTACTTGGAAGAACTAGCTTTCAGAGCACTGCTCCTTCATCAGGTAACTAGTAGGGCAAGATCATAAGACACAGAAGTTATAGCAATTTATAGTGTCATGCAATTAAAACAATATATTGAACAAAACTAGCGGGATCTTGATCAGATGGGTCAATGGGCTGAAGAGTGGCAGATGGAGTCTAATTTAGATAAATGCAAAGTGCTGCATTTTGGGAAAGCAAATCTTAGCAGGACTTATACACTTAATGGGAAGGTCCTAGGGAGTGTTGCTGAACAAAGAGACCTTGGCGTGCCGGTTCATAGCTTCTTGAAAGTAGAGTCACAGGTAGATAGGATAGTGAAGAAGGTGTTTGGTATGCTTTCCTTTATTGGTCATAGCATTGAGTTTAGGAGTTGGGAGGTCTTATTGCAGCTGTATAGGACATTGGTTAGGCCACTTTGGAATATTGCGTGCAATTTTGGTCTCCTTCCTATCGGAAAGATGTTGTGAAACTTGAAAGGGTTCAGAAAAGATTTACAAGGATGTTGGAGGATTTGAGCTATAGAGAGAGGCTGAATAGGCTGGAGCTGTTTTCCCTGGAGCATCGGAGGCTGAGGGATGACTTCATAGACGTTTATAAAATCATGAGAAGTATGGATAGGATAAATAGACAAAGTCTTTTCACTGGGGTGTGGGAGTTCAGAACTAGAGGGCATAGGTTTAGGGTGAGAGTGGTAAGATATAAAAGGGACCTAAGGGGCAAGATTTTCATGCAGAGATGGTGCGTGTATGGTATCAGCTGCCAGAGGAAGTGGTGAAGGCTGGTACAATTACAATATTTAAACGATATCTGGATGGGTGTATGAATAGGAAGGTTTTAGAGGGATATGGGCCGGGTGCTGGCAAGTGGGACTAGATTAGATTGGGATATCTGGTTGGTGTGGACAAGTTGGTCTGATTCGATGCTATTAAGTCTTTCGTCTTTTAGAGTGGGCTGCAGGTTTCGGTTCATTAATATGTAAATCTCAGAACTTCTTTTAATTCACATTCTCAAGACAACTTAGTGTTTTATAAAAAAAGGTGACATATCAGCTCAGACGTTTGTTCAATGTATCATTTTACTTGCATGACACAGTGATATTTTGCTATAAATTCTGTGTCTTACGATCCTGCCCCACTAGTTATCTGATTAAGGAGCAGCGCTCTGAAAGCTAGTGCATCCAAACAAACCTGCTGAACTGTAAACTGGTGTTGTGTGATTTCTAATTTCATAAAATATTAGTTCCTGTTCAGTTTTGATTCGCTGTCCAACTCTTCAAATGTCTATTAAATTAAGTGACCTGTTCAGACATTTGCAAATCATTTTGCCAAACATACAGAGCCAAACTGGATAAGGTTATAAACTGATATTGCATTAGCTGTTATCTTTTGCTTACAATTATGCAGCTTGCGAATTTAAATGATTATAGTATGTACCAACATTGAGCATGCTATTACGTGCTTCCATGCCTGATTAGGTATACAAAGTTGAGAGAGGCTGGCAGGACTTAAATTATTTAATGCGTCCTCCATCTCCTAGAAGACAAGGTGTATTGTGGCTGAATCTGGTCCTGCAAGTAATTCTAAAAATGATTTTGACATGAGGAACAATCAATAATGGCACAAAACATTTACAGCAGTTGATTGTCAGTCATCATTTAACTGGTGCATTTGCCGTGGCAATGTTTCTCATCAGAGGTCACTTTCTAAATAATCAGCACTCTCTTTTCATACAGTATAAAATGTCGTTCTCCTTTTGTATTTTGTCCCAATGAGTGCAAGATAAAAAACTTCCACAAAATGTGCCCTTTCTCAGCTTTACTCAAGTTCTGTACAATCAGATAACCATTGTACATGAACAGGAAGTCTTCGGTACAGCCATGTAGTTTTCTGCTAACCACTCAATATACAACTAGATTTATAATATAAATATGCAGAAAAATATCATACTTAGTTTGTCATATTCATTCATTTATATGTCCAGATGGCATATGGATCATTAAATTCTTCCTTACCTTCAATGGCAGTATACACGGCAGTTTGGTCAGAAATGTTTGAAACTGATTGCATATTGTAGTCCACAGATTGCTGGGTAAATCCATAGGCAGAGCTTCCATGTAAGTGGCTATGTTATCTAAACAGCGAAGCATGGCTCCTCCTGCTGGCAGGTTCTTCTTGTTGTTTAAACCCTGTGCCACATTTGTATCACAAATATTCAATGTGATGCCGCATTAAACAAAGACATACTTTATTTAACAGTTATCGCTTTTCACCTGGAATAATAGTTAATTATTTACTTTTTCTCTATAACATGGTATTTCCTAAATTTGCCAAGAAGGATTTCTAACTTATATTTTCTTTCTAAGCTCTACAATACCTCCAGTAGTTGATTCAATGCCGCCACTGAACTCAGCTCATTAAAGTCCATTAGAGACGAGGCCAAAGTTCGAAGGAAGCTTCCATCTAACATCAAAATAAAATTACAGTTTCAAAACGTATTTACGCATTTGGGAAACTGTAAAATATTGGTACTCTGCATCAAAAGGCCACTGCATCAGATATTTATTATAAATTATCATACCTTTAATGTTGCTTTGGAAGAGCTGTGGAAGTATACCATTGGGAGCAAGCTGATGAAAAATGCAGCGTAAAAATTGCTTTGCCACACCAGCAGCATTGCCAGGAATCATCATGCTTAAAAAATATAATATGTATATTTCACAATTTGTTAAAAATTTATGCAAACATCAACCACGCAATGTCATATTTTAGAAGGAAATGCAAAAATAGCATTCCAAACTTGACAAAGAGATCATGAAAAAATCTGAACACATTACTTCAAAACAAAGCCCCTAATTTCTCATAAAGAGAACAGCATGTACATATAATGAAGGATTTGCACCACGTAGGTCCTAGGTTTAATCCACAGTCTGTAATAAATCAACTGATTACAAATGAACCAGCAGGACAGGTGGCACAAAATCATGACAGAATTGGAGTATTAATTAGGTGCTTAACTGTGTGAAATTGGTTTTGATTGATGATTTATCCACGCTATTTATAAGAGCAAGCGAAAATTGTATTGGTTGGATTGCAGGTACAAGACATGGAACGGAATGATTTTATTTGAAGAGATTCAAGTGTATCAAGATTAGGTTCCAGATTAAGACCTTCCTATCGCTTCTTTCCCACAACCCCTCTGACTGACTCCTCGCTCATCTGAGACCAATATCCTGCTCCTTTGATTTTGTTCCCAATTACCAACTAAAACTCAATCTCCCCTCCTGGGCTTGCTGACTTGTTAAAAGTTCTCACTCTTCAGATGCTATTCCTCTCTCCTTTAAGTCTACCATCATCATAATTCTCCTCAGAAAATCCTTTTTGATTTTATTTGATGTATTATTGTCACATGTACTGAGATACAGTGATAAGTAATGTCTGCATGTAATCCAGTTCAATCATACCTTATGTAATAGAAAAGAATGCAAAAAATTGTATTACAGCTAACGAGAAGATGCAGGAAAAGGTCAACTCTAATGTATGAGAGGTCCATTCTTAAGTCTGATAACAGTGGGGAAGAGGCTTCTTGAATCTTTTGGTGCATGTTTTTAAGCTTGTGGGTCTTCTGCCCAATGGAAGAGGGTGGAGAAAAGAGTATAATCAGAGCAGGAGGGTCCTTTGATTATTTTGGCTGCTTTCCCAAGGCCATGGGGATATAGATAATAGACAATAGACAATAGGTGCAGGAGTAGGCCATTCTGCCCTTCGAGCCTGCACCACTATTCAATATGATCATGGCTGATCATCCTTAATCAGTATTCTGTTCCTGCCTTATCTCCATAACCCTTGATTCCACAATCCTTGAGAGCTCTATCCAACTCTTTCTTAAATGAATCCAGAGACTAGGCCTCCACTGCCCTCTGGGGCAGAGCATTCCACACAGCCACCACTCTCTGGGTGAAGAAGTTTCTCCTCATCTCTCTCCTAAATGGTCTACCCTATATTTTTAAGCTGTGTCCTCTGGTTCGGCACTCACCCATTAGCGGAAACATGTTTCCTGCCTCCAGAGTGTCCAATCCTTTCATAATCTTATATGTCTCAATCAGATCCCCTCTCAGTCTTCTAAACTCAAGGATATACAAGCCCAGTCACTCCAGTCTTTCAGTGTAAGGTAATCTCACCATTCCAGGAATTGACCTCGTGAACCTACGCTGCACTCCCTCAATAGCCAGAATGTCTTTCCTCAAATTTGGAGACCAGAACTGCACACAGTACTCCAGGTGTGGTCCACCAGGGCCCCACCAGAAGAACCTCTTTGCTTCTATACTCAATCCATCTTGTTATGAAGGCCAGCATGCTATTAGTCTTCTTCACTACCTGCTGTATCTGCATGCTCACCTTCATTGACTGGTGAATAAGAACACCCAGATCTCTCTCTGTACTGCCCCCTTACCTAAATTGATTCCATTTAGGTAGTAATCTGCCTTCCTGTTCTTGCCACCAAAGTGGATAACCATACATTTATCCACATTAAACTGCATCTGCCATGCATCTGACCACTCACCTAACCTGTCCAGGTCACCCTGTAAGCTCCTAACATCCTCATCACATTTCACCCTGCCACCCAGCATAGCATCACCAGCAAATTTGCTAATGTTATTACTAATACCATCTTCTATATCATTAACATATATTGTAAAAAGCTGCGGTCCCAGTACTGATCCCTGCGGTACCCCACTGGTCACTGTCTGCCATTCCGAAATGGAGCTGTTTATCACTACTCTTTGTTTCCTACCAGCCAACCAACTTTCAATCCAAGTTAGTACTTTGCCCCCAATACCATGGGCCCTAATTTTGCTCACTAACCTCCTATGTGGGACTTTATCAAAAGCTTTCTGAAAGTCCAGGTACACTACATCTACTGGATCTCCCTCGTCCATCTTCAGAGTTACATCCTCAAAGAATTCCAGAAGATTAGTCAAGCATGATTTCCCCTTCATAAATCCATGCTGACTCTGACCTATCCTGTTACTATTATCCAGATGTGTCGTAATTTCATCCTTTATAATAGACTCCAGCATCTTTCCCACCACTGAGGTCAGACTAACTGGTCTATAATTTCCGGTTTTCTCTCTCCCACCTTTCTTAAAAAGTGGTACAACATCAGCCACCCTCCAATCCACAGGAACTGATCCCGAATCTATCGAACTCTGGAAAATTATCACCAATGTATCCACGATTTCTCGAGCCACCTCCTTCAGTACCCTGGGTTGTAGACCATCAGGTCCTGGGGACTTATCAACCTTCAGACCTAACAGTCTCTCCAACACCAATTCCTGGCAAATATAAATTCCCTTAAGTTCAGGTCCTTCAGCCACTGTTACCTCTGGGAGATTGCTTGTGTCTTCCCCATCTGAAGTACCAATTCAATTCTTCTGCCATTTCTTTGTTCCCCATAATATATTCCCCTGTTTCTGTCTTCAAGGGCCCAATTTTAGTCTTAACCATTTTTTTTTGCCTTTCACATACCTAAAAAAACTTTTACTATCCTCCTTTATATTATTGGCCAGTTTACCTTCGTACCTCATTTTTTCTCTGCGTATTTCCTTCTTAGTAGACCTCTGTTGTTCTTTAAAAGCTTCCCAGTCCTCCGTTTTCCCACTTATCTTTGCTATGTTATACTTTTTCTCTTTTAACTTTATATGTTTCTTAACTTCCCTCATCAGCCATGGCCACCCATGCCTCCTCCTAGGATCTTTCTTCCTTTTTGGAATGAACTGATCCTGCAACTTCTGCATTATACACAGAAATATCCGCCATTGTTCCTCCACTGTCACCCCTGCTAAGGTATTGCCCCATTGAACATTTGCCAGCTCCTCCCTCATAGCTCCATAGTTCCCTTTATTCAACAGAAATATTGTCACTTCCGATTGTACCCTCTCCCTCTCAAATTGCAGATTGAAGCTTATTGTATTTTGGTCACTACTTCCCAATGGCTCCTTCACTTCGAGGTCCCTGACCAATTCTGGTTCGTTGCACAATACCAGATCCAGAATTGCCTTATCTCTGGTCGGTTCCAGCACCAGCTGTTCTAAGAATCCATCTCTGAAGCACTCCACGAAGTCTCTTTCTTGAGGTCCAATACCATCCTAATTCTCCCAGTCTACCTGCATGTTGAAATCCCCTATAACAACTGTAGTAACATCTTTGCGACAGGCCAATTTCAGCTCCTGATTTAAGTTACATCCGACATCCAGACTACCGTTTGGGGGCCTGTAGATAACTCTCAAGAGGGTCTTTTTACCTTTAGTATTTCTCAGCTCTATCCACACTGACTCTACATCCCCTGATTCTAGGTCCCCCCGTGCAAGGGACTGAATATCATCCCTTACCAAAATGGCCACCCCACCCCCTCTGCCTGTCAGTCTGTCCTTACGATAGCATGTGTAGCCTTGAATATTTATTTCCCAGGCCCTGTCCACTTGAAGCCACATCTCAGTTATCCCCACAATATCGTATCTGCCAATTTCCAAAAGAGCCTCAAGCTCATCCATCTTATTTCTGATGCTTCGTGCATTCATGTATAGTATTTATAATTTGTTACTGCCCTCACCCTTCCCATCAACTCCTATTTCACTGAACCTTACAGTATGATCCCTTTCTGAATTTTCTGCCTCATTGATACAGTTGTCTTTCCTGACTTCTCTTGCTGTAACTTTCCCTCCAATTTCCTTCTTAAACATCCAGTCGTCGTCCCCCCCGCTACTTAGTTTAAAAGTAGCTGTGTTGCAGTAGCAAACCTGCCTGCCAGAATGCTGGTCCCTAACCTATTAAGGTGCAAACCGTCTCTCTTGTAGAATTTATGCTTACCACAAAACACACGCCATCTGATGGAGTCAATGGATGGAAAGCTAGTTGGCATGGATTGGGCTACATTCACAACTCTGTAATTTCTTGCAATCTTGGGCAGAACAGTTGCTTTACCAAGCTATAATGTATCCTGATAGGATTCCATTGGGTATCTGCAAAAACTGGGAAAAGTCATTGTGGACACGCTGAACTTCCTTAGTCTTCTGAGGAAAGGCAGTCGTTGTGCTTTCTTGACCATAACATTGTTGGGGATGGACCAGAACAAATTCTTAGTCATATTTACTCCAGGGAACTTGAAGCTCTCAACCATCTCCACCTCAGCATTGTTGATAAAGACAATGATATGACCTCCACTCCACTTCCTTAAGTTGATGACCAACTCTTCCATTTTGCTGATGTTGCAGGAGAGATTGGTGCCTTTACACCATGTCACTAAGCTCTCTATCTTGTTCCTGTACGCTGTCTCATTGTTTGTTTAGATCCAACCACTAAAGTGTGTCATCAGCAAACTTGAAAATGGAGTTGAAGCAGAATTCAGCCACACAGTTGTGAGTGAAAAAGTAGTATAGTAAGGGGCTGAGTATTCAGCCTCACAGGGCACTGGTATTGAGGATTGTTGTGGAGGAGGTGTTGTCACCTATCCTTACTGGTCGCGGTCTACAGGTCAGGAACATCCAGCTGCAGTTAGGGGAACAGAGTCCTAGGTCTCAGAGATTGCAGATGAGTTTGGTAGGAAATGTGTTGCTGAACATGGAGCTACAGTTAATAAATAGGAGTCTGACACAGGTGCCCTTGTTATCCAGATGTTCCAGGAATGGGTGCAGGCCAGGGAGATGGCATTAGCCATGGATCTAGATTAGATTAGATTAGATTACTAGATTAGATTACTTACAGTGTGGAAACAGGCCGTTCGGCCCAACAAGTCCACACCGCCCCGCCGAAGCGTAACCCACCCATACCCCTACATCTACATTTACCCCTTACCTAACACTATGGGCAATTTAGCATGGCCAATTCACCTGGCCTGCACATCTTTGGACTGTGGGAGGAAACCGGAGCACCCGGAGGAAACCCACGCAGACACGGGGAGAACGTGCAAACTCCACACAGTCAGTCGCCTGAGGCGGGAATTGAACCCGGGTCTCAGGCGCTGTGAGGCAGCAGTGCTAACCACTGTGCCACCGTGCCGCCCATCTGTTGTGACAGGAGGTGCATTGTTGTGGATCAAAGCAAACAGGAGGCTGGATTTGATCTGGGCCATTACTAAGCTCTCAAAGTACTTTATAATGATGGAGGTCAGAGCCACTGAGCAGTAGTCATAGAGTCACTGAGTCATAGAGATGTACAGCATGGAAACAGACCCTTCAGTCCAACCCGTCCATGCCGACCAGATATCCCAACCCAATCTAGTCCCACCTGCCAGCACTTGTCCCATATTCCTCTCAACCCTTCCTATTTATAAACCCATCCAAATGCCTCTTAAATGTTGCAATTGTACCAGCCTCCACCACATCCTCTGGCAGCTCATTCCATACATGTACCACCCTCTGCATGAAAAAGTTGCCCCCTAGGTCTCTTTTATATCTTTCCCCTCTCACCATAAACCTATGCCCTCTAGTTCTGAACTCCCCGACCCCAGGGAAAAGACTTTATCTATTTATCCTATCCATGCCCCTCATAATTTTGTAAACCTCTATAAGGTCACCCCTCAGCCTCCGACGCTTCAGGGAAAACAGCCCAGCTTGTTCAGCTTCTCCCTATAGCTCAGATCCTCCAACCCTGGCAACATCCTTGTAAATCTTTTATGAACCTTTTCAAGTTTCACAACATCTTTCCAATAGGAAGGAGATCAGAATTGCACGCAATATTCCAACAGTGGCCTAATCAATGTCCTGCACAGTCACAACATGACCTCCCAACTCCTGTACTCAATACTCTGACCAATAAAGGAAAGCATACCAAATGCCTTCTTCACTATCCTATCTACCTGCAACTCCACTTTCAAGGAGCTATGAACCTGCACTCCAAGGTCTCTTTGTTCAACAGCACTCCCTTGGGCCTTACCATTAAGTGTAAAAGTCCTGCTAAGATTTGCTTTCCCAAAATGCAGCACCTCGCATTTATCTGAATTAAACTCCATCTGCCACTTCTCAGCTCATTGGCCCATCTGGTCCAGATCCTGTTGTAATCTGAGGTAACCCTCTTCACTGTCCACTACACCTCCAATTTTAGTGACATCTGCAAATTTACTAACTGTACCTCTTATGCTCACATCCAAATCATTTATGCAAATGACAAAAAATAGAGGGCCCAGAACCGATCCCTGTGTCACTCCACTAGTCACAGGCCTCCAGTCTGAAAAACAACCCTCCACCACCACCCTGTGTCTTCTACCTTTGAGCTAGTTCTGTATCCATATGTCTAGTTCTCCCTGTACTCCATGAGATTCAACCTTGCTAATCAGTCTCCCATGGGGAACCTTGTTGAATGCCTTACTGAAGTCCATATAGATTACATCAAGTTTGTGAGACATGATTTCCCACGCACAAAGCCATGTTGACTATCCCAAAGCAGTCCTTGCCTTTCCAAATACATGTACATCCTGTCCCTCAGGATTCCCTCCAACAACGTGCCCACCACCGACGTCAGGCTCACTGGTCTATAATTCCCTGGCTTGTCTTTACCGCCCTTCTTAAACAGTGGCACCATGTTTGCCAAACTCCAGTCTTCTGGCACCTCACCTGTGACTATCGATGATACAAATATCTCAGCAAGAGGCCCAGCAATCACTTCTCTAGCTTCCTACAGAGTTCTCCGGTACACCTGATCAGGTCCTGGGGATTTATCCACTTTTAACCGTTTCAAGTAATCCAGCACTTCCTTCTCTGTAATCTGGACATTTTGCAAGATGTCACCACCTATTTCCCTACAGTCTATATCTTCCATATCCTTTTGCACAGTAGATACTCATGCAAAATATTCATTTAGTATCTCCCCCATTTTCTGTGGCTCCACACAAAGGCCACTTTGCTGATCTTTGAGGGGCCCTATTCTCTCCCTAGTTACCTTTTTGTCCTTAATATATTTGTAAAAACCCTTTGGATTCTCCTTAATTCTATTTGCCAAAGCTATCTCATGTCCCCGTTTTGCCCTCTTGATTTTCCTCTTAAGTATATTCCTACTTTCTTTATACTCTTCTAAGGATTCACTCGATCCTGTCTTTACCTGACATATGCTTCCTTCTTTTTCTTAACCACACCCTCAATTTCTTTAGTCATCCAGCATTCCCTATACCTACCAGCCTTCCCTTTCACCTTGACAGGAATATACTTTCTCTGGATTCTTGTTATCTCATTTCTGAAGGTTTCCCATTTTCCAGCCATCCCTTTACCTGCAAACATAGTCATTAAGGCACATTTCCTGATTTTTCTTTGGCACCATGATGATGATGGTTTTGACGCAAGTAGGAAACACATAGTAAGGAGATGTTAAAGATATCTGCAAATACTCCCACTAGCTGGTCTGGGCTCGCTTTGTAGCCCATAACAACATGGCCACAATCAGCATGCATTCGTGTGGTTAGTCTGAAATGCTAATTTAGTCTGGTATTGTCTCTTGGTGTCCCTGAATGGATTTGCAAAGGTAGTACCTAGATTTCCTGTACAGGTCAGGGTCACCTGACTTGAAAGCCTCAGACCTGGACTTCAGTAGGGAGTGGGTCTTCCGGTTCATTCATGGCTTCCTTAGGGAACACTTGGACTAACTTCTTTGCCACATGGTCCTCTACACACTTATTGACGAAGCATACACATTTAGGTTGGTCACTGTGCTCTTGAATATGGACCAGTCCATCAACTCGAAGCAGTTAGGTAGGAGCTCATCCATTACCTCAGACCTGCGCTGTAGGACTTTCTGTACCTATTCTTGATCCCACCATTCTTGCAAACTGCTGCCCATCTCCAACTTCCTTTTTTTTCTCCAAAGACCCTGAATTTGTTGCCTTCCAAATTAGTGCCAATCTTTCCTGAAATTGCATGTTTGAATCCCTCCAATTAGTTGTTTGCCTGCCTCCTCCTTGCCAAGGCCTGAGACAAATGGCTGCATACTGTGCCATTTGTGGCTGAAAATTGTAAATGTGGGTATATTTCTACTATACAAGCCTGACTGGCATATAAAGCAATCTTGTTCCACATTCATTTATAGGCCTGTATTGAAACAGCATCAGGAGGACCATGGCCATTCAAGAGGTAGCCACAAAGCCAGCCCACCTCCCTCCTTTGAAGCGTGTCGTCAATTTTAAAATGCAGGCATCTTGTTTTCAGGTATGAAATAGACAAGCAGCAGTTCAAAGTCTACCAAATAAAAATCTCCAGCCTGTCTCCTCTCTGCAATAAAAGGTATTTGTAGATGTATGAAAGAAAAAGGGTCAAACAATTGCTGCACACTGCACTATGAATAAATGGCAAACTCAGAGTGTAATCGTGCATTCCTGCTCTGAACCATATGCTGGTGACATGTTCCCTTCAATGAAGCAGGAAACATCAGACAGACAGCCCTTCTGGTTCAATGCAATTCCATCTATTCCTGGCCAAAACAGCAGCATTACTGAAAATCAATGATCAACAAAGACCAATGACTCTTCCTTGTCCCTCAGCTACTGAACAAAGACATGAAAAGAAGTACAAAAGGCTTAAATCGGTTTTATGACGGGCGATGGATTCAGGGTGGGACATTTTGCAAAAAATAATAGAAACACAAAAGTTTTTGCATACATTATTATAACAACAAAGGCAAGCAAATACCTTTCTGCTTGACCAGAGAAAAGAGTGCTTGACGCCAATCTGAAACAAAAAATCATCAGGATTGTTACTCATTAGCACACAACAAATGAGTTACTCAGTTACTTTCACTTCGAAACAATGATTCATGTGTCAGAAAAATACAGGCATTGCTGTTTTGATAAAATATTCACTGTAGGCAACTCATTTTCATAGTTTCATTAACACAGTTCAAACAAGATATTACGAACTGTGGTTACCTTCCAACTGACTGCAGAATATCAAGCAGCAAGGGAGCAGCTAAGTCTGGGCTCAAGTGAGTGAATGTTGAAAGTACAACAATAGCCAACCCCAACGTTTCTTCATCATACTCTTCAAGAACAGCCCCACAGTCAAGACATCTGTAACAAAGAATGAAAATGTTAGAATCTTCTTCAACACTAAAAGTATAAGTCTGGGTGTGAACTATAAGTCCACTATCTATGAATTCAAATTCCACAATAGCAGTCTGTAAAACTTACAAAAGCTGGATTAAGAATTCATGGGGCCTTGGGTGCCAAGAGCATTTGGAACCTATCCACACATCTACAATAAGGAGCACTTGGCCTTACATGCAACCAACTTGCAAAATTAGGTTGACCTGGTTCTGACAATCTTCTTAACTGTGATAAGGTTTGATGAAGTAATTGTTCTTTGTTATGTGAATTTCATCAGTAGCTTCAAATCTGAATGGGAGTCATTGATGTAGATTAAAAGTATAAGTGTTAATCCTACCAAGAAAGCATCCTAAATCAGTGTGGTCCATACACCACAAAAACTGCTGAATTGTCCTATAATTCACTCCATCATAACATCATGTGGTTCAAAGAGGCCTGTGGGCCCATTGACTCTGTACTGATATACTGTTACCCACACTAGCCTCACTGTCTTGCAGAAGGCCATAGTCTTGAATGTTATGGTTCCTCAAATCCCCTCTAAATCTCCTGCTGTTCACTTTAAATTATGCCCCCTTGTTAGTGACTCTTCAACTAAAGGGAATATCTGCTTTCTTTTACCCAGTCCATGTCCCTCATAAGCTCGTACACCTCTGTCAGGTATTCCCCGAACCTTCTCTAATCTACATGAGATTCTGTGCAATTACAAAAGTATAATGTTACTTGGTGGAGTTATGACATGCATAGTTACCATGTGACAACTCCGTACCACTTATACAATATTCAATTCTTATTTCTATTTATTTTGCATTTGGTCCCCTTTTAGTAAGGTATTGTATGCTGCATTTTACCGCACTGCTTCTACCTTCAAAAGCTGTAAATATTGAGGGGGCCATTTTCCAGCCACACTCTCTTGTTTCTCAATGCAACTTATAAAATCACACTAGTAGTTTATGAACTTCCTCACTGCCAACATTTATCCAGAACGATGAGGCTAAGCAGTAAACAAAAAAAAATAGCAAAGCACAGTTCTCAATGGTGCAAGTGAGTTATGCCTAAGTCTTTGTAAAACAACTCCTTCACAATATTTGATTTGAGAATTGCTTTAGCAGGCAACATCTTTAAAAATGCAAGTCCATTTCATGTGCCTTCACTTTTCCTACATCTGCAATTCATGTTTTATAATCCTTCAGATGAAGTCATAAAGGCAGTTAATAAATTACCTTACCTGTCAGACATTAGTGTTGGCTGATCATCTGTAAATTCTTCTGGTGCAGGAACAAACATACTGACTATGCTCTGTGCTGAAAGCAAACTAGATTTTGTTGCACCTGTAAAGATAAAAAGCAGTTACAAACGCTGGAATGTGTATACAAGCGAAATACTAAAATACTTAAATCTGTCTAAAGAAGAGCGTTTTTGCTCACTTTTCACAAGATTTAATACTGTAAAAATAAATAAAGTCATAAAGAACTTTTCCAAATTACAACGAACATAATCAAATTAGTAAAACTGCTTTCAAGCATCATTTTACAAGTTTTATGTTAGTGGGAACTTGGTGAGGCATCCAGCCAGAACTTAGATTCTGTGCTTAACAATGAAATTAAATGGTGTCAGGTAAAGCAACATAACAAAGCTTTGTGTTTGGTATTGTAAAACTGTTTGGTAAAAGCACCACAAATTTGGCTCTGTTGTCGCAAAACACAGTTGAATTGAGAGATGGAACCTTTTAAATATTTTACCAAACTTTTAAGTGACAAAATCTTAGCTGATTAACTGACTAATCTTTGTTGATGAATGTGACATCTGTTATTGAACATGGAAGGAAGTAGAATTTTTGAAAAGTGTAAGAGTAAAGTCATATAGTGGATTTACAGGGGTACAGATGACCTTCCCTCAGCTATTATGTCCACTAGTTGAAAAGTGTGGTGCTGGAAAAGCACAGCAGGCCAGGCAGCATCTGAGGAGCAGGAGAATCGGCGTTTTGGGCATAAGCCCTTCATCAGGCTTATGCCCGAAAAGGCGATTGTCTTGCTCCTCGGATGCTGCCTGGCCTGCTGCGCTTTTCCAGCACCACACTTTTCAACTCTGGCCTCCAGCATCTGCAGTCCTCACTTTCTCCTATTATGTCCATTAGCACAGCACCAATCAGAAATCTGGTACTCACATTCTAAGAGATTAGTGGCCACTATGGGACTAAAAGGAGAGCAGAGGAAGACGTAATAATGTCTTATAGTCCCTGGATTTGCCTGAAGTCTATCAATGGGCAAGGTTGGGAGACTCCCGCAAGGGGAGAGCTGAGCTCAGGTGAGAGTGAGGGGGGTACAAACAGGGGTACAATCATGTAATGCCCCCCCAATGGGCATAGGGAACACCCGCCCCCGAAACGCTTTCCCCCCAACCAAAAATGAGCACCAGAGGCAAACCGAGGTACTTATTTAGTAGTGAACTGCCTACTTAAGTGTTTTAATAGCTGGACGTCAGGCAACCTGTCCGATATCTTACCCTATCCCTGCAAGATGAAGGACAGGTTGGGATTGGCAGGAGGGTCCTGGCAAACTGCTTTCATTTATGTGCACCCCTGCTCTTAAATAAATTAGCGGGCTGAAGAGCAGAACATACATAAGAGAAGATTGAAGGGCTCACTTGGATTGGTATATCCGTAATAAACATTTGCACTATGAATGGGTGCATATTCAACATAATGCTTTGTTTAGTTTTATAAATTACAAATGCACATGTCTGTAATCATTTATGAGGAGAAAGTGAGGACTGCAGATGCTGGAGATCAGAGCTTTAAAATGTGTTGCTGGAAAAGCGCAGCAGGTCAGGTAGCATCAAAGGAGCTGGAGAATCGACATTTCGGGCATAAGCCCTGACATTCTGCGCTTTTCCAGCAACACATTTTTAAGCTATAATCATTTATGACATGCCAAAATAGGCCTTAAGAATTAAGATTAACTGCTTTTCTTGTATGTAGCCCAAATTAGTGGACCAACAGACTTTTTATCAAAAATATATTTCCCAATTATATCCTTAAGTTCACTAATTATAGAAAAGTGTGCATATCGGGCCTTTCTTAAAATTGAGTGTAATGTGCCTGTACATTTGGATGTCATGTCTATGTACTTGATAATTGCAATGCCAATGGATAAGTACCAACCTGAATACTCACAGAAACAGTGAAAGATCAATGCCACAGAATGGGATGATTTAACCCACTGAGCCTTGTGTCGCAAATGGGAAGATGGAAGCAAAGTTTTCAGATTTGATAAGGCCAGTGGACAGAAAAATAAAACAACAAAAGGGTCTTCCTGCTGCTGAGTTCAGCAAGTCCAACTAGCTCATTTCAATGGAGCTGTCAGCAATATACTGGAACCAATAACTTTGAAATAGCAGTAGTCATATCAGAGAAACAGCTGGAGTGTTATTTCCCAAATGAAATTGACAGCTAATTAACTGCATAGACATAGAGTCATAGAGTCATAGAGATGTACAGCACGGAAACAGACCCTTCGGTCCAACCCGTCCATGCCGACCAGATATCCCAACCCAATCTAGTCCCACCTGCCAGCACCTGGCCCATATCCCTCCAAACCTTTCCTATTCATATACCCATCCAAATGTCTCTTAAATGTTGCAATTGTACCAGCCTCCACCACATCCTCTGGCAGATCATTCCATACACGTACCACCCTCTGCATGAAAAAGTTGCCCCTTAGGTCTCTTTTATATGTTTCCCCTCTCACCCTAAACCTATGCCCTCTAGTTCTGGACTCCCCGACCCCAGGGAAAAGACTTTACCTATTTATCCTATCCATGCCCCTCATAATTTTGCAAACCTCTATAAGCACACCCCTTAGCCTCCAACGCTCCAAGGAAAACAGCCCCAGCCTGTTCAGCCTCTCCCTGTAGCTCAGTTCCTCCAACCCTGGCAACTTCCTTGTAAATCTTTTCTGAATCCTTTCATGTTTCACAATATCTTTCCGATAGGAAGGAGACCAGAATTGCATGCAATATTCCAAAAGTGAACTAACCAATGTCCTGCACAGCCGCAACACGACCTCCCAACTCCTGTACTCAATACTCTGACCAATAAAGGAAAGCATACCAAATGCCTTCTTCACTATCCTATCGACCTGCAACTCCACTTTCAAGGAGCTATGAACCTGCACTCCAAGGTCTCTTTGTTCAGCAACACTCCCTAGGACCTTACCATTAAGTGTATAAGTCCTGCTAAGATTTGCTTTCCCAAAATGCAGCACCTCGCATTTATCTGAATTAAACTCCATCTGCCACTTCTCAGACCATTGGCCCATCTGGTCCAGATCCTGTTGTAATCTGAGGTAACCCTCTTCGCTGTCCACTACACCTCCAATTTTGGTGTCATCTGCAAATTTACTAACTGTACCTCTTATGCTCACATCCAAATCATTTATGTAAATGACAAAAAGTAGAGGGCCCAGAACCGATCCTTGTGTCACTCCACTGGTCACAGGCCTCCTGTCTGAAAAATAACCCTCCACCACCACCCTGTGTCTTCTACCTTTGAGCCAGTTCTGTATCCAAATGGCTAGTTCTCCCTGTATTCCATGAGATCTAACCTTGCTAATCAGTCTCCCATGGGGAACCTTGTCGAACGCCTAACTGAAGTCCATATAGATCACATCTACTGCTCTGCCCTCATCAACCTTCTTTGTTACGTCTTCAAAAAACTCAATCAAGTTTGTGAGACATGATTTCCCACGCACAAAGCCATGTTGACTATCCCAAATCAGTCCTTGCCTTTCCAAATACATGTACATCCTGTCCCTCAGGATTCCCTCCAACAACGTGCCCACCACCGAGGTCAGGCTCACCGGCCTATAGTTCCCTGGTTTGTCTTTACTGCCCTTCTTAAACAGTGGCACCACGTTTGCCAAACTCCAGTCTTCCGGCCCCTCACCTGTGACTATCGATGATACAAATATCTCAGCAAGAGGCCCAGAAATTACTTCTATATCTTCCCACAGAGTTCTTGGGTACACCTGATCAGGTCCTGAGGATTTATCTACCTTTAATCGTTTCAAGAAATCCAGCACTTCCTCTTTGTAATCTGGACATTTTGCAAGATGTCACCATCTATTTCCCCACAGTCTATAGCTTCCAGATCCTTTACCACAGTAAATACTGATGCAAAATATTCATTTAGTATCTCCCCCATTTTCTGTGGCTCCACACAAAGGCCGCCTTGCTGATCTTTGTGGGGCCCTGTTCTCTCCCTAGTTACCCTTTTGTCCTTAATATATTTGTAAAAGCCCTTTGGATTCTCCTTAATTCTATTTGCCAAAGCTATCTCATTTCTCCGTTTTGCCCTCTTGATTTCCCTCTTAAGTATATTCCTACTTTCTTTATTTTCTTCTATGGATTCACTTGATCTATCCTGTCTATACCTGACATATGCTTCCTTTTTCTGAACCAAACCCTCAATTTCTTTAGTCATCCAGCATTCCCTATACCTACCAGCCTTTCCTTACACCCTGACAGGAATATACTTTCTCTGGATTCTTGTTATCTCATTTCTGAAGGCTTCCCATTTTCCAGCCGTCCCTTTACCTGCGAACATCTGCCTCCAATCAGCTTTCGAAAGTTCTTGCCGAATACCGTCAAAACTGGCCTTTCTCCAATTTAGAACTTAAACTTTTAGATCTGGTCTATCCTTTTCCATCACTATTTTAAAACGAATAGAATTATGGTCGCAAAAGTTATAAAATCAATCATAAAACGTAATGCTCTTCACATTGTACCAGATATACAGTATATTAGTACTAGAATAAAAAAGCTATTCTAGTACTCATACACTGTATATCTGGTACAATTCAAACAGATTCTATCAGCAAGACTCCAAATATAATATCCACATGATGGTTAAAATTTATCATGGCTTTTTATCTGATTTTTATTTTAAACTCTGCATTAATTTTGACTTCAGAAATCAACATGAATTTTCCTATTTGTTGCAGCAACTTACAGAGAAACAAATGACGTGTTTTTTTCTTCATTCCTGAGATGTGAGTGTTACTGGCTAAGCCAGCATTTTGCCTATCTCTTATTGCTCTGGATAAAGTGCTGGTGAACTACATTCTTGAATCACTGCAGTCCTTGTATTGTGCGGACACCTACGGTGCTGCTAGAGGAGTTCCAGGATTTTGTCCCAAAACAATAAAGGCACGACAATACACGCCCAAGTTAGGTTGGGATGTGGCTTGCAGGTGAACTTGTATGTTATGGTGTTCCTATGTATCTGCTGCCCTTGTCCTTCTAGATGGTAGAAATTGTGCGATTGGAAGGTTCTGTCTGAGAAGTCTTAGTGAATTACAACAGTGAATCTTGTAGATCATATACACTGCTGCTACTGTGCGCCTGTGATGAAGGGAATGAACGTTTGTGGATGTGGTGCCAATCAAGCAGGCTGCTTTGTCCTGGATGGAGTCATGCTTCTTGAGTGTTGTTGGAGCTGCGCTTATCCAGCCAAGTGGGGAGTTCAAAGTAGATGGTGGAATAAAAAAGTCAGAAAATGTGCAAAACCTTCACCAAAGTAATTAAAATCACAAATTGCAAAGAAAACAGATGGGAGGAGGCTCATGTATAGCATAAACAACACTGGCAAAAACCATCTGTGCCAAATGGTCTGCTCCTGTGCCATTCTTACAACTTAATGAGTGGCACAGGAGCAGATTTAGAAAGGATGCGATCTAGTTTAGAACATAGAACATTACAGCGCAGTACAGGTCCTTCGGCCCTCGATGTTGCACCGACCTGTCATACCAATCTGAAGCCCATCTAACCTACACTTTTCAATGTACATCCATATGCTTGTCCAATGACGACATAAATGTACTTCAAGTTGGCGAATCTACTACCGTTGCAGGCAAAGCATTCCATACCCTTACTACTGCCTGAGTAAAGAAACTATCTCTGACATCTGTCCTATATCTATCACCCCTCAAGTTAAAGCTATGCCCCCTCGTGCTCGCTGTCATCATACTTGGAAAAAGGCTCTCCCTGTCCACCCTATCTAACCCTCTGATTATCTTATATGTCTCTATTAAGTCACCTCTCAACCTTCTTCTCTCCAACGAAAACAGCCTCAAGTCCCTCAGCCTTTCCTCGTAAGACCTTCCCTCCATACCAGGCAACATCCTAGTAAATCTCCTCTGCACCCTTTCCAAAGATTCCATATCCTTCTTATAATGCGGTGACCAGAACTGTACACAATACACCAAGTGCGGCCGCAGCAGAGTTTTGACAGCTGTCGCATAACCTCATGGTTCCGGAACTCGATCCCTCTATTAATAAAAGCTAAAACACTGTATGTCTTCTTAACAATCCTGTCAACCTGGGTGGCAACTTTCAAAGATCTGTGTATCTGAACACCAAGATCTCTCTGCTCACCTACACTACCAAGAATCTTACCATTAGCCCAGTACTTGGCATTCCGGTTACTCCGAACAAAGTGAATCACCTCACATCTGTCTGCATTAAACTCCATTTGCCACCTCTCAGACCAGCTCTGCAGCTTATCTATGTCTCTCTGTAACCTACAACATCCTTCATCACTATCCACAACTCCACCGACCTTAGTGTCTGCAAATTTACTAACCCACCCTTCTACGCCCTCATCCAGGTCGTTTATAGAAATGACGAACAGCAGAGGATCCAACATCGACCCTTGCGGTACACCACTAGTAACTGGACTCCAGGATGAACATTTCCCATCTGTCTTCTTTCAGCAAGCCAATTACTGATCCAAAATGCTATATCTCCTACAAGCCCATTCCTCCGCATTTTGTACAATAGCCTACTGTGGGTTAACCTTCTTGAATGCCTTGCTGAAACCCATATACACTACATCAACCAGTTTATTCTCATCTCCCTGTTTGGTCACCTTCTCAAAATCTCAATAAGGTTTGTGAGGGACAACCTACCCTTCACAAAACCGTGCTGACTATCCCTAATCAAATTATTCTTTTCTAGATGATTATAAATCCTATCTTTTATAACCTTTCCCAACAGTTTACCAACAACTGAAGTAAGGCTCACTGGTCTATAATTACCAGGGTTGTCTCTACTCCCCTTCTTGAACAGGGGAACCACATTTGCTATCCTCCAGTCTTCTGGCACTATTCCTGTAGACAATGATGATTTAAAGATCAATTCCAAAAAGCTCAGCAATCTCCTCCCTGGCTTCCCAGAGGATCCTAGGATAAATCACATCCGGCCCAGGGGACTTATCTATTTTCACACTCTGCAGGATTTCTAATACCTCCTCCTTGTGATCCTCAATCACACCTAGTCTAGTAGCCTGTATCTCAGTATTCTCCTCAACAACATTGTCGTTTTCTAGGGTGAATACTGTCGAAAAATGTTCATTTAGTGCTTCCCCTGACTCCACACACAACTTCCCACTACTATCCTTGATTGGCCTTAATCTTACTCTCATCATTCTTTTATTCCTTAAAGACCTATAGAAAGCCTTAGGGTTTACTCTGATCCTATCCGCCAACAACTTCTCATGTCTCCTCCTGGCTCTTCTGAGCTCTCTCTTTAGCTCTTTCCTGGCTACCTTGTAACCCTCAAGCGCCCTAACTGAGCCTTCACATCTCATCCTAGCATAAGTCTTCTTCTTCCTTTTGACCAGAGATTCCACTTCCTTCGTAAACCACGGCTCCCGCGCTCTACAGCTTCCTCCCTGCCTGATAGCTACATACTCATCTAGGATACTCAGGAGCTTTTCCTTGAATAAGCTCCACATTTCTAATGTGCCCATCCCCTGCAGTTTCCTTCCCCACCCTATGCTTCCTAAATCTTGCCTAATCGCATCGTAATTGCCTTTCCCCCAGCTGTAACTCTTGCCCAGTGGTATACACCTATCCCTTTCTATCACTAAGGTAAACATAACAGAATTGTGATTGCTATCACCAAAATGCTCACCTACTTCCAAGTCTAACACCTGGCCGGGCTCATTACCCAGTACTAAATCTAATGTGTCTTCGCCCCTTGTTGGCCTGTCTACATACTGTGTCAGGAAGCCCTCCTGCACACACTGGAGAAAAACTGACCCATCTATAGTACTAGTACTATAGTGTTCCCAGTCAATATTTGGAAAGTTGAAGTCCCCCATGACAACTACCCTGTCTCTCTCACTCCTATCGAGAATCATCTTTGCTATCCTTTCCACTACATCTCTGGAACTTTCGAAGGCCTATTGAAAACTCCCAACAGAGTGACCTCTCCTTTCCTTTTTCTGCCCTCAGCCCATACTACCTCAGTTGACAAGTCCCCAAACATCCTTTCTGCAACTGTAATAGTGACCTTGACCAGCAATGCTGCACCTCCCCCTCTTTTACCATCTTCATCTAATTGGGATCTCAGTTTGTTCCAACGTACTTCACAATGACTTCACTGTTGTTATGTAGATAATTCTACATACAGCAAAATCCCATAAGCAGCAAATGTGATGGATGGTTAGTTAGTCTGGTTAAAATCATGAGAAGAACCCTCTTGTGGTGCAGTGATAGCAGCCTTACCTCTGGACTGGGATGCCAGTGTTCAAGTTCCACCTGCTTCAGAGCTATGTAAAAATATCTCTGAATAGGTCGATTAGAAAAATAGGTTGGGATGCGAAGGAATATTTGATAGGGAGAATTTCTACTCTCCAAATGATGCCATTACATCCACTTTAACAGAGAAACAGGCAACTTAAATGATTTAAAATACAGCAGCTACACTCCTTCAATACCATGTGTCGATCTAGATTACATATCAAAACCTGCAGTGGAACTTAAATCACCACCCTCTGATGCACAGGTGTGAGTATTATCAACTGAATCAAGCTGACAGCTGGCTGCAAAACATCATAGAAACCAGCATTATGCTTAACATTGAGGACAGCTAACAGTAAAGTGCTCTGAAAATTATATGTGTTTGGAAATAAAATGCAATTAGGTTAAAGAGCTAAGTGAATGGAGCAGTATCTTTTGTTTTTCTTCAAGCAGTATACTAAAAATAACTTTTTGCACGTTTGAGCTTTTACTTTTATTTGTGACGCTCTTGTGGTAAATTAACAAAATGCAGGGAGTGGAATGGCAATGTTACTGATTCAAGTTTCAAATTACTTTCCAGTTCAAAGATATAGGAATTAACTGCTTTCTAAAATAGCCTTGTAAGCCACCCAATTGTGTTCAAGAAGGCAGCTCACCACTGTGTTCACAAGGGCAATTAAAGAAATGTGATAAATGCTGGTCTTGCCAACAAGACCTAGTTCCTATGATTGAAGAAAAAAATGTTGTTGGCTATGTAGTCATTAGCAACAGAGCAGTAGCTCCTGAAGAGCAGCATAATTTCTAGCACCGTCCAGGCCGCCTGTCAGATAATATTACCCCAACATAATTTTGCTTTAAATATATATACCAGAATATGGAATTTCAGTAACGATAACAAACAGTGAAAATGCTAATGAAATCTGGATATCTGCGTGGGGGCAAATTCAGAAATAGTGCATCCACCATGAACCCCAGCCTGGGGTCAGTGACCACTTCACCAACACAGAAATTGCATGTTCCTCCTCCACTAGGGACATATCTAGGATTAGGAAAACAGGTATCCAGGATTTTCACCATTTCAGAGGACATGAAAAGACATGTGGAATATTTGATATATTATTCAAAAAAGCAAACAGGATACTTCTCTTTATTAACCCCAAAAGCCATATAGCCACCTGCTTTTAATAGCCAAAGCATAATATGTTAGAACTGGGACTTTAAACTGAAACTAAACACTTGTCTGGCCACACCAGAAGTGCTACTTGCAGTGCTGTTCACCGCACTAGAGTAAAGATGTGATTGTGCTAGAGATGTGACAGAGAAGATTTATACACATATTACCTCTACTGGAGAATTTCAGTTATAACGAAAGGTTATGTAAGCTAGAGATACTTTCTTTGGAACACAGGAAGATGTAGGGAGATATAACTGAAGTGCATAAAATTATCGAGGATCTTGCTCGGGTGAGAGTGCTTTAATCCCCTTGGTTCAGGAGTGAGAGATTTAGGGTAAGAGACAAAAGATTCAGAGAGAATTCAAGTATAAATTGTTTCATCCAGAGAGTAGTGGGAAATGATAGCCTCATGGCATTATTTCTAGACTGTCAACCCATTTGAATCAGACGGTGGAATTTGAATTCAACAAATATCCAGAGTTAGGAGTCTGATGAAGACCATGAAACCACTGTCAATTGTCAGAAAAACCATCTGGTTCACTAACGTCCTTTGGGAAGGAAACTGTCATCCTTACCTGGTCTAACCTACATGTGATTCGAGACCCATACTTATGTGGGCAATTAGGGATGGGCAAATACATACTGGGTTGGCCAGTGATGCCCAGATGTTCTGAATTAATATTTTAAAAATCCTGCAACTCACGTCTTAAAGGGTAGCATAGACAGAAACCCTGACAACTTTTACAAAGTAAGGGGATACACACCTGAGAAGTACCGTAACCTATGAAGATATGGAACAAGAACTGGGAAGCGATATTAGACTAACTTGTCAACCAGTGGAGCAGTAATGGGTTGAATGATTGTCTTCTGTGCAGTAAAATGTTTTAAATGTTTAATTCTCTGAAACAGAATATCTAATAAAAGCCTGAAGTGTTACATCCTTCCCCTCAGTGAGTAGAGAGTTTCAGTGCTCCCTGGTGGCCATTCTTTGTAGTAGGGTAATTTAAAACAGACAATTTAAATTTTCTTCAGAGTCCAGATCCTGTAGCTGACCTGAACCCTTTGTTCACAATTTAGTGACAAAGTGTGATTGCTCTGATCAGGGGCAGTGCATGAAGGTCAGGAAAGTAAGAACTCTCTTCACTCTCAGTCCTTTTTACCCCCAGAGCTGAAAAATGTGTTGCTGGAAAAGCGCAGCAGGTCAGGCAGCATCCAAGGAGCAGGAGAATCGACGTTTCGGGCATAAGCCCTTCCTGAAGAAGGGCTTATGCCCGAAACGTCGATGCTCCTGCTCCTTGGATGCTGCCTGACCTGCTGCGCTTTTCCAGCAACACATTTTTCAGCTCTGATCTCCAGCATCTGCAGTCCTCACTTTCTCCTTTTTACCCCCAGAGCCAGGTTTGGACCAATCAGAAACGATGTACAGAGGAAGGGAATCAGTTTACATAGCTGAGCTCAATCTGCAGTCCTTTCCAGAGGCTGTTGTTCAAATTTCAGTGGAAATGTGTCAGAAGGGTTGAAGGTTTTTAATGACCAAATAAATTGAAAAGAAACATCAAAAAATTGATCCTAATGTGATGCTGTGATACTCAGAAATCGTTTAGTTTGCTTGCTTAACAATGCAAGTGCTCAAAGAACACATTTAATTTTAACAAGATTTTCAAGCATTTAAACTTCTATTATGTTCAACTGAAGCTCTTTTAAAAAGTCAACTAACAAAGAATGGGAGACCAATTCATGAAAGCAAATGAGCAACTTAAATGTAATTATTTTCAATTCCTACAATGCCATTGTTGTTATTCAAAACGAGCCAGCTTTTGTAAAAGTATTCTTCCACAATGTAACTAACTGTCTATTGAAAGATATAATCAAACCCTTTGCAACAAACTATATTATGAATGTTGTTTTTTTCTCTGGTTCTCATGAAACTCCACCTTGCTCAGCAAAATGTTCTAACATGACATAATGACAATGGTATGAATCAGCAGTCTACACACGTTTGCAATAGCAAGGTTTGACTATATCTATATTGTAATGTAGAACATACTAACCAGTGTCCCAGCTACTGATGTTGTGAGGTGCACTAGACTGATGTTCCAGTTGTCTCTTCATTAATTGGTTCAGTGTCAGGGCCCCCAGGGATCCCCTTTTCATTTGCCTATATTGAACTAAACATGGTATAAAAACAAATACTGAAACAGGTGGACCTGATGTAAAATAAATGGAACTCAGTGCTCAAGTAAATGATAATGTAGTGGTTAATCATTTCTTTTTATTCCTTTACAAATACTGTTCTGTTACCACTTTCCAGTGAGGTCTGTAGTCACTGGGTTCAGGACAGTGTCCCTGCTGTCATCACACTGGATCCAGTAGTAATGGGCTGATTAAAATCCAGAATTTTCACTTAGCTGACTTCACTAAAATGCATATTTAAATTTGATTAACCACTGTATCAAATTCAGTATTTGACATATAATTGACAAAAATGAAAAGACATACATGTACAGCCAAGAATTAACACAGAGCCTTCACCACAGATAACCCTTATAAATCTGTAAACAAAATTGCTGTTGCTCTTCAAGTGAAGTTACAGCAATAGAATAGACATGAATCTCTTGGCCGTGTAAGCCAAAGGCTTTTGGCATATCAGAATTTTTCTGACCAACAGATGAAAGGTGAAACAACTGATAAAGAAAAGGTCTGATATGTATGTGACTTCAAACTCACGACTGTCGTTCAAATTCAAAGTGTCATACTGATCCGTAAACAATCACAGCTTGGCAACATTTCAGATAACTGAAGACTGGTGCAGCACAACAATGAAGTGGAAGATTCAGCACAAAATTTATGCAAAAGTTATGCTCACCTTCCATCTTTAAGACTGGCAGACATTAGTGGATTCAAAACCAAAACCACACATAGCTAATTGAACATTCCTCATAATACACTGACTTTTATTCACACAATTGCAGACATACACATGCATACACATGCATCCATATATAGAATTAAACAGCCCACTTTTAACCAAAACAAGAAAACAGAAGATCATCTGCAAAGCAAACTTTACACCCTGCCCCCATTCCTGCTGTACTCCCCACTGAAGCCAAGGGAGTGTAAAGCTGGCATTTTCCCTGATTCAATGGGTTTCTTGCCTGGCCAGTTGGGTTAAAATCATCCTCAAAGCTTCAACAGATCCTAAACTGAGTTTAATACATTTCTCATTAGAATGACAATTTTTACATTTAAAAACAGAAGATATTCTGTTTGGCCAAAAGATAATCATCCTTTTTTTCTGCTCAGAACAATCATGTTATCTAATTGTAAAGAAAAGTTCACTTTTGCTCAGGTATTTGCAGGTGAAGGATCATGTTTTCCAAATAGGTCGGTGCGATCTGAAGTTTCAAATAAGCCAACAGAACTCACTGTTCCTGGTGAGTAAAACTTTACTCTGGAGTTTATGATCATAAAAAAGCAAATGAAGCATACTTTTACACAAAAAAAAACTATTGCTAATGATTAGATATGACGTAGAACTAACACTTTGTTGGCTACCAAGTGGGTAATTGTAAATGTGTAAATTGTACTTTTTGCAATACGAATGATACCGCAGAACACATAAAACAGCACTGCAAATGTACGTAAGGCCATTTTCTCTCATATAGAAAAGAGAAGATATATAATCTTTCCAAAATTCTAACTGAGTGAAACAGTTGTAGTCATCGGCTGTACCTAGATTTAAGGAAGACAACCACTCAGGGTCATAAGTTTCAGACATAGGACTTTGTGTAACTGAACAAGGTTGATTTTTGACCCTATACATTTAGGCACATACAGCAGGACATCACATGAGGTAGTGTGATCCAGAAGTCAGGGATTTTTATTTTCCTTCCTTCTTTTAGGGTTTAAAGCATGATGCAGCTTGATGGATGAGTTGCCACATGCTCAAGTCATTAAAATCCATGCCACCATGCTTCAAGGAGAGCTTTAGAGTGCCTTGAAGTGTTTTAGATCATAAGAACATAGACATAGGAGTGGAAGTAAGGCTATTTGACCCATCGAGTCCACTCCGCCATTTAATCAAGGCTGATTGGCATTTCAACTCCACTTACCTGCACTCTCCTCAAAGTCCTTAATTCCTTGCGAGATCAAGAATTTATCAATCTCTGCCTTGAAGACATTTAACGTCCCAGCCTCCACTGCGCTCCATGGCAATGAATTTGACAGGCCCACCACTCCCTGGCTGAAGAAATGTCTCATTTCCACTAAATTGACCCCCTCTAAATCTAAGGCTATGCTCATGGGTCTTAGTCTCCTCGCCTAACAGAAACAACTTCCCAGCGTCCACCCTTTCTAAGCCATGCATTATCTTTTAAGTTTCTATTAGATCTCCCCTCAACCTTCTAAACTCTAATGAATACAATCCCAGGATCCTCAGCCATTCATCATATGTTAGGCCTACCATTCCAGGAATCATCCATGTGAATCTCCGCTATTTTGATCCCTCCCATGAAAGATTGGCCATTTGAGAATCGAGAGAAGAGAAGCTGGTGACAGTCAATTGAAGTTGATTTTGTAGGAGTTCTGCCTGAATGTCTATGAGGTTGGCTTCAAGGAGGCGGCTAGCATTTGTCCTCCCATTAAAGTCAGTGAATGTGGCAGAGGCATTGCTGATGTAATTTCTCTAGAGAAATTAGGTGTCACTTATACATAGTCCAGATCTCACTGCAGTACAAGACTATGGTGACAACAACTGTACTGTGTGCTACAACCTTGTTACATTGTGGCGGATTTTGTAATCACTCACTGCTGTAATTGTTAGAAGGCTGAACTGGCACTGCTGCTCCAGTTTTGGATCTCCCCATCAATAGTGGGGGCTCCTTGACAGAAATGGCTCTGAGGTATAGGATTAATATACTCCAGAGTGTCTCCTTCAACAGATCTTGGGAGATGTGATAGTTATCTGACTGGTGGAGTTGATTCATCAGTTTTGTTTTGGCAACTTTCAAGACGAGACTATGTATCTCGCATGTGGAAGTGAGGAAAAGAGTGGTTTGCAAACCTGATGCAGAGTGGGAGTGACACTACATCGACCTGCAAAATATAGATATACGTTTTCAGTGATCAGTGCATTTTGGCACCAAGGGAGCTGAAGCTTAAGAGTGTTCCATCAAGATGATTTAATACTGCCAGCAGGAGGCTGTTGATCTTTGATGAAGTGAATAGCAAGTGTCAGGTGGATTGCAAATAGTCTGGAGGCTATCACACAGCCTCATTTGACTTCAGTTTGAACTCTAAAGTTGTTTCAGATATTCAACTTAAAAAGTCACAGTCATATCATCAAGAAGCAACTGCAAGATTGTGATGGAGTTTCAAATATTCAAATCTTTGGAGTAGAATCCACACAGCCTCATGATACACTGAGTCGATTACTCTGGTCAGGTCAATGAATGCAATGAAGAGTTCTGGTACTGCTCTCACTTTTTAAAAAAAAATTGATGTTAGATCATGTTAGAAGTTCTTCTGGGAGACTGAAGTCACACCATGTCTCAGGAAGCATCTCCTCAGCCATAGCAAATAGAGAATTCAGGAGTGTGTGTGTCAGGACTTTAACCTGCTGTGGTCAAGAAGGAAATACCTCAATAGATTCCAAAGCAATTCTTGATATACCTTCTTGACGATCATCATAATTGTCATATTCCTAATGTCAATGGGGAAAAAGGGGAGTAGGCGAATTGATTTTCCTCTCAAATCTGTAGTTCAAACGCATGAAGTCTTGACGTAAGTAAAGCCTACCATCTTTGAAGACCTCAGCTGGAATACCACTGGGGCAAAATTGTTGCTTTTTTTCATTTGTTTGATTGTTTGCTGCAGCTGTCCCATCGATGTTGGTTCATCAGTCATCTCTACTACAGGGTTCTGGAGGATAGCCCAGAGTGTATCAGCCACCTCTGTGAATTCACAGTTGAGAAGTTGTTCATGAAGTTTCTTTTCAGCATCGACAGATGATATTGTCACTGTCAAGAGGAGAAAACTGTCCTGTGAACAAGTGGCATTTTGTCCATTCTTTTGGTCTGTAATTTTTTTTTGCCACATTTAAAATCCTATTTGCTCTATATACAAGATAGTTTTGATTTTTTTGTACAATTGGCTGAATTTTCCTAAAAGTGAAATAGACTCCAGAGACCTGAATCTGGAAGTCCCATCCCTATATCTTTGACTTTAATGGTATTTAAATCACTTCACATGTCACAATTATCAGCATTTTGTTAGATTTCTTGGGCTTTCTCTTCACAGCATGTTTTTATTTTGGCTTCCAGATTTGTCTTTAGGGATCAGACTTGAGCTGATGCAGTGCTGCTTTCTCAAGTTGTAACCTTGAGCTGCTCTGTCAGATAATGTAGGCTGCTCATTTTTATAGGAGAGATCACATATTTGACTATCATTTTAATCAAATCAGTCCTAGTAATGGCTATGGTTCAGTGGAATGGCCTGGGCACAGGATTTATAAATAATATAAATAGAAAGCAGGAATCTTTAGCATTGCTTCGCATGAGGCCCACTGAAGATGTTACCTAGTAAGGTAACAAAACGTCTGGAAATGAACCTCCAAGCTCAGCAAGCAAACATACATCCAGTAAATTTAAAATTCAGAAGTCTAACGACAGCAGGGAAGAAGCTGTTCTTGAATCAGTTCATACGTGAATGCAAACTTCTGTCCGACAGAAGAGAGTGGAAGAGAAAGGATATATTGGCACTAGAGGGGGTGCAGAGAAGGTTCACTAGGTTGATTCTGGAGTTGAAGGGGTTGCCTTATGAGGAGAGACTGAGTAGACTGGGATTATATTCATTGGAATTTAGAAGAATGAGGGGGGATCTTATAGACACATATAAAATTACGAAGGGAATAGATAAGATAGAAGTGGAGAGGACATTTCCACTGGCGATAAAACTAGGACATTAGGGGAGCAGATTTAGGATTGAATTGAGAAGGAACTTCTTCACCCAGAGTTGTCAATCTGTGGAATTCCATGCCCAGTGAAGTAATTAAGTCTTTCTCATTGAATATTTATAATTTAAAGTCAGATAATTGTTTGAACAGTAAAGGAATTAAGGATATGGTGTGAAGGCGGATAAGTGGAGGTGAGGCCATGAAAAGATCAACCATGATCTTATTGAAGAGGGAGCAGGCTCAAAAAGCCAAATGGTCTACTCCTGCTCCTAGCTCTTATGTTCTTATGTATGTTCTTACAACATATATTCAGGGCTGAGTTAGAAGGATTATTTGATTGACAAAGCAGGCAAGAGCTATGGCAGTGGTAGGGTGGCTGGGTAGCAGGAAATGTGGAGTTGAGGTCATGATTGGAACAATCATGATCTCATTGAATGGGAAGTAGATTAAAGCACTGAATCGTCTATTCCAGCTTCTCTATATGTTCTTATGTACTGACAAGTACAAGTAAAATGGCTTGATTTGAGTAACTATGGCTTCTCAGTTCAGCTTGACATTCATCCCTAGCAGACAGCAGCAACTAAAGAACTCAAGATGATCATAGCTTTGAAGATGATCCACAAAGTGACCAGAAACAAGGATTTTCTTTACCATGGCCATAGTACTGATGTTTACGTATACTAAGCTGCTATGTTAGAAACTATTAAAAGTGTGGAACTAATTAGACAAGCATCTTGCACACAGTATTTTAATTAGTTTACTTGATACGGAAGAGTGGCAACTGGTCTCTGGCACAGCTGCTTCTAGTGTTGGAGCAGAGGCAGATTCTCTTGGCATATCCAGAGCTGAAAGATCTTTAACAGACTGATCTGCAAAACAATTTTGTACCAGGAATATAACTTTTTTCACTCTCACTGAGCTTTACAACTGCAAACCACCATGACAAACTGAGCTGAATCTTAGCATTAAATACTGATCATTTAAAATTAGCTAATAAGTTCTGGTTATTATTTGACTGTGAAATTTAATTACAGTTTCTTTATAATTCTTCATGCTGTCAGCACTAAATACAAAATACTTAAACACTATTCACAAAGGTTAAAAAGGTTAAACTGAGACACTGAATGTCTTCCACATACATAATGTTCTTTCACAAATTTCCATATACAATTAAAAGGGGTTAATGTTAAAGCATTACTTTTAAATAAAACTTTTCAATTGCAAGATTATTTGGAACAGCTTAAAACACATAGAAAGCAGTCATTAACATCCTTATTTAATGAATAAAGAGGGATCTTCCTGATTCAGTTTGTTAAGAAATTAGCATTTAGAGTTTGAGGTAAATAATTTGATTAATCTCTTGTTCATTTGTGCGTCAAATTTACCAAAATTTAAAACAAAACTTTTGTAAAATGAATGAAGAAAACTAATTAAAACATTTCTTAACATCTTCTAAATTTTGTGTTTCTCTTCTGAAAGGCACTAACTTATCTGTTTGGGATTGCTGCTTTGTTTTATTCAATGTTTTCCAATGCCCCACTTAGATGGTAATTTGTAAGATATAAGCTGTAGTGGTGACTGACAGCAAGTTACTTGCCCCAGAAGTCAATAAAGCAAGACACAATTCTGTGCCCACACAGTTAAATTTTCCAACAGCAGTTCCTCAATCATGATCAAGAGCAGGAACTATGCTTAATTTTCTATCTTCCCCTCTCAGGAACTTAACTACAAGGTATGGGGAAAATTACCTACTCACATCAGGCTTTATGTGCAGGGCGAGCTCAACACAAAGCTGAAATTTACGCTGATCAGGAAAACATGCATGAAGTTCTCCCTCGGCATCCATAGATTGTTTTTAAATCCACCAAATTATTAAATGATCATCTTTTGCTAACTTTGAAATTGCAGACAATGAAGCCTGTTATTTTAGAATCCTATCCAGAACACTATAGACGCACACACACACACACATGCACACACTCTCACACGCACACACTCGTACACACACCTTGTGTGGCTCTATATACTCACACATGCTTTCTGTCTTATTTTCACAAAATACAGACTCACCCTTGGGTATTCTATGAAAATTTGAAACCAAACATATTAGTTCCATTAAAATATTCTATAACTTGTTGCTCTACATTTTTCTTCACATAAACTGATGGATTAGAACTCTGAACTGCATGTCACAAGTGAACTATTTACTTAATGCATTGCTAAGACTGTACATTATTTGAAGTTAGATTACAATGTTATGGAACTGATCAAACCCCCCCACAAAATATACTAAGAAGATAGTCTAGACCCTAATTTTCTTACTTTAAAAGTAAGAATAAGGCATTGCCTTCCAGATCCAATTTGATTGGTCAAACTTCTCAAGTTTGAGCAAAACACACTTAATTTTTACACTACAGTTAAGATACAGACAAAATAAAAAGAAAAGAATTGGCTTAATTTTAGCTCTTTAGAAATGCTTAACAAAATAATATATTTATTACTAATTAACTGGGTGGCACAGTGGTTAGCACTGCTGCCTCACAGCGCTAGAGACACGGGTTCAATTCCTGCCTCAGGCGACTGACTGTGTGGAGTTTGCACATTCTCTCTGTGTCTGCGTGGGTTTCCTCCCACAGTCCAAAGATGTGCAGGTCAGGTGAATTGGCCATGCTAAATTGCCCGTAGTGTTAGGTGATAGGGTAAATGTAGGGGTATGGGTGGGTTGCGGGTCGGTGTGGACTTGCAGGGCTAAAGGGCCTGTTTCTACACTGTAAGTAATCTAATCTAAACTGTTCCCGTATAGTAATCTCCCATCAACACACCTTTGGCAAAGGCAAATTCAATAAAATAGATTGTCTCATATGCAATTCTGGCAGCAGGAAGAGAACCACAGTTTTTAGCTGTAACAGAGAAAGGAATAAGCATTCCCACATCCAGTTTCAAGACCTCAGGAACTGGAGAAAGCTAAGACTCAAAACTTGAGTACTGTGGGAGCTTGATCCCATTGATTGAGGCTGCTTCTATTGTTCCAACGTTTCAAAAAAGCCCCAAGGCCTCACAAGCTGTTTACTCTATTGGCTTTGAGCGGACTCCTTGTAACCTTTATCTCAAACTTTCTTCAATAAAAAAGGACAAAATACACCTCTTAAAGCAATAGTATCACCACAGTGAGTAACTGATGTAACTATAAATATGTAATAATACATTGTTCAAATGGCAGAAATAAATTTGCACTGATTAGCATCAGATATCTAGGAGCTAGTCATCTACTTGTCCTCCCAGTTAAATTCTAGCGAGATGCAGGAAGATCTATAAGGCCATAAGACCATAAGACATAGGAGCGGAAGTAAGGCCATTCGGCCCATCGAGTCCATTCCGCCATTCAATCATGGCTGATGGGCATTTCAACTCCACTTACCCGCAATTTCCCCGTAGCCCTTAATTCCTTGTGACATCAAGAATTTATCAATCTCTGCCTTGAAGACGTTTAGCGTCCCTACCTCCACTGCACTCTGCGGCAATGAATTCAACAGGCCCACCACTCTCTGGCTGAAGAAATATCTCTGCATTTCTGTTCTGAATTTACCCCCTCTAATTCTAAGGCTGTGTCCACAGGTCCTAGTCTCCTTGCCTAACGGAAACAATTTCCTAGCGTCCACCCTTTCCAAGCCATGTATTATCTTGTAAGTTTCTATTAGATCTCCCCTTAATCTTCTAAACTCCAATGAATACAATCCCAGGATCCTCAGCCATTCCTCACGTTAGACCTACCATTCCAGGGATCATCCGTGTGAATCTCCACTGGACACGCTCCAGTGCCAGTATATCCTTCCTGAGGTGTGGGAACCAAAACTGGACACAGTACTTCAATTGGGGCCTAACCAGAGCTTTATAAAGTCTCAGCAGCACAACGGTGCTTTTATATTCCAACCCTCTTGAGATAAATGACAACATTGCATTCGCTTTCTTAATCACGGACTGTTTACCTCCATGTTTAGATTAGATTCCCTACAGTGTGGAAACAGGCCCTTCGGCCCAACAAGTCCATACTGACCCGCCGGAGCGTAACCCACCCAGACCCATTCTCCTACATTTACCCCTTCACCTAACACTACTGGCAATTTAGTGCGGCCAATTCACCTGACCTGCACATTTTTGGATTGTGGGAGGAAACCGGAGCACCCGGAGGAAATCCACGCAGACACTGGGAGAATGTGCAAACTCCACACAGAGAGTTGCCTGAGGCGGGTATTGAACCCGGGTCTCTGCGCTGCGAGGCAAACCTTTAGAGAATCCTCAACTAGCACTTCCAGATCCCTTTGTACTTTGGCTTTACGAATTTTCTCACCGTTTAGAAAGTAGTCCATGCTTGTATTCTTTTTTCCAAAGTGCAAAACTTCGCATTTGCTCACGTTGAATTCTATCAGCCATTTCCTAGACCACTCTCCCAAACTGTCTAGATCCTTCTGCAGCCTCCCCACTTCCTCAGTACTACCTGCCTGTCCACCTAACTTTGTATCATCGGCAAACTTCACTAGAATGCCCCCAGTCCCTTCATCCAGATCATTAATATATAATGTGAACAGCTGCGGCCCCAATACTGAACCCTGCAGGACACCGCTTGTCACCGGCTGCCATTCCAAAAAAGAACCTTTTAGCCCAACTGTCTGCCTTCCGTCAGACAGCCAATCCTCAATCCATACCAGTAGCTCACCTCGAACACCATGGGCCCTCACCTTGCTCAGCAGCCTCCCGTGTGGCACCTTATCAAAGGCCTTTTGGAAGTCTAGATAGACCACATCCACTGGGTTTCCCTGGTCTAACCTACTTGTCACCTCTTCAAAGAATTCCAACAGGTTTGTCAGGCATGACCTCCCCTTACTAAATCCATGTTGACTTGTTCTAATCCGACCCTGCTCTTCCAAGAATTTAGAAACCTCATCCTTAAATGATGGATTCTAGAATTTTACCAACAATTTTACCTATAAAAGGCTCTAGGAGGAAAAAATTAGAATATTGAACTTTCACAAAAACATTTGTTAAATAAATTGAAAATACAAATAATTTATATTTTTAAATTTGCTTAGCTTCCATTCTAATGTTGTAAAGTTAGTTTTCAATTGTCATTATTGAACTGCATATTAATGCAAGAGTTAAGAAAGTATTCCTGTACTGATTTTGTGGAAATTATTGTGATTTTACCAGTTTTTAAGTTTCAATTTGATTATTTGTCTAAACATAAATGGCAAGAAAACTCGGCATCCTTTTTTTGTTGTAGTCCAGACCCAGGGGTGCAGAGTTTGGAGAACTCCCAGCTTCACAAACTGGGAAAAAGTTACCTGAAGTTGAAATTTCATTCCACATTTTAGGGAGTCATAGTGGGCCACTCCAGAAAGCATGTGGAGTCTGTGAAATGCAGAAGCAAGCTAGTCAGAAGGCCTGCCTCTGTGGACTGGCACGAGATCAAAGATATGAAAAAAAATCAAACAAAAAGCAACCCTTCAGCACTCACTTCTCACCTCTCCAGACAATCTCTACACTCCTTCCCCTGCCAACCAATGTCAACTATTGCCCTCCACCCATCAACCAGGGTCCATCAAATCCTCTAATGCTAACCTAACCCTTCAATCCACTCTCATGGCCCATCATAAGCTCTACACAATGACTGTCCCTCATCCAAGGCTCTTTTTACTCTGTGTCAACTGAATGCTAACTTATACCATCCCATGCCCCACTAGCCTTTATATGTGCCATGCCAACTCACCCAGTATTCACCATAAGCAAAACTCAACAGCAATGCTAAGATGAGATAATGATGAGATAATAGTGTCTATTGAAGGATTTATTAATTTAAGAAAATAACATCTTTCATTTAAAAACCTCATTCATCATAGTTTAATTTATAAAAATAAGTATCCACTTGAAGTTATTCATCATACTATAAAAAAAAGCTACCCCGCTGTGATAATCCAAGTTTGAGAAATTCAGTCATGTAGCACTACACCTCTCAATGACCCCATTGTGTAAACAGACAGAATAAAACAGCAAAGTATATTTTGGAATATTGCAAAGACATTTTTCTTTAAGTTTTAAGGGGCAGGTGTGTTGATTGCCTTGTCAATGCCCCAGCTCCTTTTGACAGTTCTCTTGAAAGATCAGTATATTTATGCACATTTCTACTTTTCACGATCCCAAAGGGCACCATACACAAAAGGGTACCTTGTCATCTTGAGACCTTATCCTACCAGCTCTAAAGTGTACACGTTGTGTTTGGCCACCCTCCTAACAAAAATAAAATCAGCCTGATGTTAGGTGTGCAAACCTCAACTTATTCCCTTCCTTCCCTCATACTCATGAAAATAATAGAAGCCCTTTTTAAAAATGAGACTTCCAAATTCAGGTAACTGGTGCCTATTATGTAACAACAGAAGGACTCTATACTCTTATAAAACTTCAGTCCCAATTGTGCAAAAAAAAATTCAACATTATCTTGTATATAGAACAAACATGATTTTAAATGTGGCAAAAAGATTACCTACTTAAAAACGGTTCAAATTTAAGTTTAATTGTCCTTTTTAAATATATCTATTGTCGCACCTAATAATTTGATCTTGTGTAATCAGCTATGTAAGCAGAAACCTATGAGTAAAATTATTTTGCCTTTTATTATCCTGATCCCAAACTGTCCAATATTAAGACCTGAGAGTTGATCAGCTGAATATATATATTGCACATTACTGCATATGTTAAAAATAACTTGCTTGAAAATGCCAAATATGAAACAGAACATGAAATGTAATATGTTATTCCCATCCTCATGTTAGACATATGCACAGATAATAATGTTGCAGTTGTATAAGACTCTGGTGCGGCCTCATCTGGAGTATTGTGTGCAGTTTTGGTCGCCATATTATAGGAAGGATGTGGAGGCATTGGAACGAGTGCAGAGGAGGTTTACCAGGATGTTGCCTGGCATGGTAGGAAGATCGTATGAGGAAAGGCTGAGGCATTTGGGGCTTTTCTCATTGGAGAAAAGAAGGTTTAGGGGAGATTTGATAGAGGTGTACAAGATGATTAGAGGTTTAGATAGGGTTGACAGTGAGAACCTTTTTCCGCTAATGGAGTCAGCTGTTACTAGGGGACACAGCTTTAAATTAAGGGGAGGTTGGTATAGGACAGATGTTAGGGGTAGATTTTTTACTCAGCGGGTTGTGAGTTCATGGAATGCCCTGCCAGTAGCAGTGGTGGACTCTCCCTCTTTATGGTCATTTAAGCCGGCATTGGACAAGCATATGGAGGTTATTGGGCTAGTGTAGGTTAGGTAGGCTTCTGTCGGCGCAACATCAAGGGCCGAAGGGCCTGTACTGCGCTGTATGTTTCTATGTTCTATGTTCTATAATCTTGTTTAAAATTGATCTGAGAGAACAGAATAATCATGAGTTGCTCTAGAAGTGGAAATGGTCCACATCTACATCCTGGGTAATTGGAATGAGTTGATTTGCAATGTCTGGTCATTAATTGCTCTTGAAGGGAATGGTAACTATTTATTTGGAATAGGGAAGTATGATTGTATGGAATATTGCTAATTTGAAGAGACACAATTGTTAATTTATCTGGGAATAATCACTCATTGTTGAGGTGGGTCAGGTCATTAGTTTACTTGTTAAAGTAAGTATATAAGAATTTGTGTCTTGGAAATGACATCCCATGCTGACCACGCTGTGAAACAAAAATTAGTGTTCCTAATACCCAACCTTGATGTGAAAAACTGTTTAGAAAGGAAATGGGCAAATGAGTCTACACCTTCTGCATATACTTTAAAAACATTAATATTAAAATTATACAGTGTATGGTTTTGCAAATTGATTTTAGTGTCATGGATTTTTCTGTTGTTGCTTTTCTATAAAATCACACAAAATATTTTCTTATACATACTTTCCTTTAAGGGATTCAGTTTTGCAGTTCTCAAAACTATCAACATCCTGGTGGGGGGGGAGGGGGGGGGCGGGGTCACCACTGGCCAGAAACTGAACAGGACTAGCTATACCCTGAGGTACAAAGGCAGAGAACTTTGAAGGGTGTAACTCATCTCCTAACATCCCAAATTCGTTCCATGGTCTAAAGGTACAAGCCAGAAGTGTGAACAAAAACTCTCCATTTCCCAGGATGGCTGCAGTTCCAACAACTCCAAAGAAGTTCAACTCTTTTCTGGTCTAGTCATGAACTCAATCATCACCACATGACACTTAACTCTATCCATTTACACCAACATTCGCTCCTTCCATTCTGGGGATGCACAATGTCAGCAGTACGTACCATATACAAGGCTCTTTTTTCAGTATCTCCCAAATGCACAACCTCTACCACCTAGAAAGACAACAGGACCAGGTGCATGGGAACACCATCATGTAAAAGGTCCCCTCCAATCACATACCACTCTGACTTGGAGTTATACCACTGTTCCTTTATGATCATGGGATTAAAATCTTAGAACTGTTTTCCCAGCAGTACTGTGGGTTAGCCACATGAACTGCAGTGGCTAAAATGGATAATTATGGATGGGTGCCAACTACCGTCAATTACACCAATATCCCATGAAATAATAAAAAATTACAAGAAGGCTTAGATACAGCGGGGGGGAATTTTAACAACTGGGTAATTCAGGGAATGCATTGGTCCTGTTGAATTTGGGTCTATATCGAGAGTGGGAGATTTTCAAGGGCTGATTTATTTCTCTAGTTTGGTCTTCCTTTAACATGGAAAGTAACTTAATTAATTTCTAAATTAAAAGCAGTCTTAAAACAAGGATGGTAAAAACAATGACTGCAGATGCTGAAAACCAAATACTGGATTAGTGATGCTGGAAGAGCACAGCAGTTCAGGCAGCATCCAACGAGCAGCGAAATCGACGTTTCAGACAAAAGCCCTTCATCAGGAAGGATGTACAAGCTCTCTGTTAATAGCTCCAGCTAAATAACAAGGTTGCTATTTAAAACTGATTTTCAGAAGCTTAAATTCAGTTGTTTTTGAGACAGCATAAAACAGGGCCTTCCTTTGCGCTACCTCACCTGTAATAAATACTGTTTTGGATGCAAAGAATGTAAAGTGGAAGTTTACTTTAGTGAGGGAGCTCAGTGAAGTTGGTTATAGGTGCTTCTTTCTTTATCTACCTTATTCAACTGCCAATAATTGGCTTACTTTGTTACAAGGGAATTAGTTTACTTGTGTAATTGGTAAGTTATTTCCACTTATTCTAATTTTAATTATCAGTTTTTAAATTTATGCTATGCCAAGTGGATTTCCTGCACTATGTTGGAAGTCTGGACACACCATGTATCCTAAGTGAACACATCTGTAGTGTCACCAGCTGTACAAGCTTGAGCTTTGGAATTGAGAACTCATGTGGTGGCTAGAGACATTATTGTCATCACAAATTGGTATGGATAGCACATTTAGGGAGTGGTCACACTGCAGGTTAGGAGCATAAAGGTGCAGAGGGAATAGGTGTCCACTAAGCAGCAGAGGCAGATAGTGCAGGAATCCTGTGAGCCTTTTAGCTTGCCAACTGAGTTTCCGTTTTGGATAATGTTGAGGCCAATGGTTCCTCTTGCGACTGCAGCCAGAGTGATGGCTGTAACACCAATGGCAACTCAATTTTACAGCAGGGAAGGAAGAAGAATGCAACAGCAATAGTGACAGGGGATTCAGACAGGCACTTTTACTGCAGTAAACCTGAGGATTTAGGGTGTTGCAAAGCAGCTACTGGACATCTTTCTGGAGATGGAAATCTAAGAAGCAAGATAATGTTCTGAAAGCAGACTTTATGTAATCAGGAAGGTGATTCAAAAAAGGACATCAAGTAGTAATTTCTGGTTTATAGTAATAGATTAGATTACTAATACAGGATTACTAATTACTAATACTAATAGATTACTAATACTAATAGATTAATAATACAAGATTAGACAATTAAACATTTGACTGCAGAAATAGCACAGAAGGGGAGGGCATTCAATTTCTGAAGCTTTTGGACTGGATCTGGGGTGGGAACTGTACAAATTGGACAGATTACAATTTAACAGGACTGGGACTGATGATCTCAGAGGAGGTTTAATAGTGCTGTTGGGGAGGGTTTAAACAAGTTTGCCACCATAGTGGGACCTGAGGGGCTTTTTTTTATTTACCCAGAGGACTTGGCCATCATCACACCAGCCAGCATTTATTTCCCACTCCTACTTGCCTTTCAGAAGGTGGTGATGAGCTTCATTCTTGAACTGCTGCAGCCCATGTGCTGTAAGAAAACCCACAATGCCCTGAGGGAGGGAATTCCAGGATTTTGACCCAGTGGCAGTGCAACACCATTGTTGTTGAAGTGCACCAATCCAGGTAAATGGGGAGTACTCCATCACAGTCATCACTTGGGCCTTGTAGATGGTGGACAGGCTTTGGGATTCAGGAATTCAGTTACTTGCTGTATTTGAATGTGGAGTGCTACAGTATCTGAGGAACTGCAAATGGTGCTGAGCATTGTGCAATCATTGGCAAACATCCCTGCTTCTGACCTTATGGTGGGGGGGGAAGGTTGTTGATGAAACAGATGAAGATGGTTGGGACTAGGACACTACTCTGAGGAACTAGTGCAGAGATGCCCTGGAGATGAGATGACTGACTTCCAACAACCACAACCATCTTCCTACGTACCAGGTATGACACCTATGCCTCCAAGTACCCATTGATTCCAGTTTTGCTAGGGCTGCATAATGTCATACTTGATCAGATGGGGCCATGATGGCAAGGACTGTCACTCTCAAATCACCACTGGAATTTATTCTTTTGTCGGTGTTTGAACCAAGGCTGTAATGAGGTTCAGCGCTAAGTGGCCCTGGCTGAAACCAAACTGGATGTGGTTGAGCAGGTTATTGCTGAGCAGGTACTGCTTGATAGCACTGTTGTTGACACCTTCCATCAGTTTGATGATGAAAAGTAAACTGCTGGAGCGGAAATTGGTCAGGATGAGGTCAGGTATGTTTTACCTTCATGTTGGTCTCCTCACCACCTGCCACAGACCCAGTCTAGCAGTTATGCCCTTCAGGACCTGACCAGCTGCTGCTGAGTCATTCTTGGTGGTTGACATTGAAATTCTCCATCCAGAGTACATTTTGTGTCCTTGCCACCCTCAGTGCTTCCACTAAGTGTTATTCAAGTGTGATTCATCAGCCAAGGGTGGATGGTATATGGTAATCAGCAGAAGGTTTCCTTGCCCACGTTTAATCTGAAGTCATGAGACTTCATAGTGTTTAGAATCAATGTGACTTCATAGGATCCAGAGTCAATGTTGAGGACTCCCAGGGCAGCCCCTTACTGATTAGTTGACATCTCTGCTGGGTCTGTTCTGCCCAGTGGGACTCAGAATACTCAGACTCAAAATTTAAGATTAAGATGAGAAGGAATTTCTTCTCTCGGGGGTTGGGGGGGGCGGGGGGGGCAGGTTCAGTTCAGGGCAGGTGCATGTTTAAGGCTGAGATAGATAGATCCTTGTTCAGTAGAGAAATGAAAGGTTATCAGGGGAGGGCAGGAAAGTGGACATAAGGAAAGTGGACATAAGGAATGTAGGATAAGCCACAAATCTATTGAGAGGCGTAGTAGGTTCGAGGGGCTAAACATCTTATTTCTTATGGTCTTAAAGGTATAGTAGTTTGGAGGGTGTTACAGTAAAAAATTAATTTGATTCATCTTTCTCCACTTCTCATCCAGTAACTGGGCAGTTTGAAGGCTAGTATGGTGCTGGATAATCAGGTACTTGGTGGATAACCATAACTGGTAACTGGAGAGGAGGGAGGGAGGGAGGGATTGTTGTGGTGGGAGTGGGGAGTTGGTTATAGGATGATCACCAATGGAGCGTGGGAAGATCAGCAGTGACTTCTTGTTGCGGAGGGGAGGATTGCTCAAAGTAAGATCTTTCTTTTGCTATAATAAGTATGATTAACACTGTAGGCCAAAAAAGTGCATGCTTTTCTTTTGCCCATGTGACAGCCATTAGGTGCACTGCTTTTGGGTATTGTGTTCTTAAAACTAAATCGTACAATATTTATTTTGTAAATATGGCAAGGTTGAATGGTTTTGAACACTGCTTTCGAACTTGGCACTTTCATAGGAGCTGAGGGAATTGCTCCTGTGCCTCCTAGCCCCCACAATCATTGCTGGAAAAGCACCCAACTGTTGCAGAAGACAGCTCTAAGATCAATTTAGATTCCAGTTTCCTGACCCCAAGAAAACACGTCCCACAACCTTGTTTGAATATTGTATTTACTGAAGAGCATGGTTATCATCTTCTCTTCATTTGGTTAAACCTGAAATGGGCGGCACAGTGGCACAGTGGTTAGCACTGCTGCCTCACAGCGCCAGAGACCTGGGTTCAATTCCAGCCTCAGGCGACTCTCTGTGTGGAGTTTGCACAGTCTCCCTGTGTCTGCGTGGGTTTCCTCCGGGTGCTCCGGTTTCCTCCCACAGTCCAAAAATGTGCAGGTCAGGTGAATTGGCCATGCTAAATTGCCCGTAGTGTTAGGTGAAGGGTAAAATGTAGGGGAATGGGTCTTGGTGGGTTGCGCTTCGGCGGGTCGGTGTGGACTTGTTGGGCCTAGGGCCTGTTTCCACACTGTAAGTAATCTAATCTAAAAAAAAACCTATGCTTATGGAGGATTGGTGTTCATGTCATGACTATGATATAGTTAAAATGAAATGTAAACAGATGATGGATATTGACTGATCACCTTTCAGCAACATCGGGATCTGTGGCACAATGGTAAAGTCAACTAGGAGAAAGTGAGGACCACAGATGCTGGTGATCAGAGTCAAAGAGTTTGGTGCTGAAAAGCACAGCCGGTGGGACAGCTTCCGAGATGCAGGAGAATTGACATTTTGAGCCTGATGAAGGGCTGACGCTTGAAATGTCAATTCTCCTGCACCTCAAATGCTGCCTGACTGGCTGTGCTTTTCCAGCACCACACTGTTCCACATGGTAAAGACCCTAGCTAGTACAAGTCCCACCTGCTCCAGAGTTGAAAAAATACCAATGGATAAACATGTAGTTACTCTTTGAGGATCTAGGAAAAAGGGACTGCTCAGATGGTTCAAGTTCCACCTGCCCTAGTGAAGTGTTATAACATGTCCAAACAGGTTGGTTACAAACTATAGAAAGGGGCTGCCAGGAGTCTGCAATGGGGATAGTGGGATGAGACAGATGCGTAAGACAGATCCTATGAATAAAGGAGAAGATCTTCAAGGTCATGCTGGAGCTTTACAGCACTTTGGTTAGGCCACAGCTGATGTATGTATGCAGTTTCCGTATCTGCACATGTGGGATGGACGTGATTATACTGAAAGGGTTGTGCAAAGTAGACTCACCAAGATGTTGCCTGCAATAGAGCATTCCAGCTAAGGAGAGAGAGATTTTCTTTGGAGCAGAGAAGGTTGAGGGGAAACCTGATAGAGGTGTACAACATTATGAGGGGCATGGACTGGGTGAACAGAAAGCAACTGTTCCCTTTACTTGAAGGATCAAGGGAGCATAATTTTAGAATGAAAGGCAAGAGGTTAAGAGGGGATTTGAGGCAAAGCTTTTTCACACTGAGGGTAACGAGGGTCTGGAATACAGTGCCTGGGAGGATACTTAAGGTGGGAACCTCCCAACCTTTAAAAAGTACTTGGATGAGCACTTGAAGTTTCATAACATTAAAGGCAATGGGCCTACTGTGGGGAAGTGCGACTAATGTAGATAGAAGTATATTTTTGGTAATACAGTGTTGATGGGCTAAAGAGCTTTTCCATGATTCTATCATCTGTCTTGTTTCCTACTTCATCATCTGGTATGGATCCTTTTAAACAGCTGGGATCAGGGATTCCACATTTTTAAAAACTTAACAACTCTCTCATCTTACATCCATCCGAGGGAGGGGTGGGGGTGATTAAAAACAAAACATTCCAGTAGCCTGGAAATCAAATATTAGAAAACTAATTCATTTTTGCAATTATGATATTATTAGGCTGTCTGCTGCCCTTCCTCTCAACTGGGAAATAAGAATTGCTGCTGTTGATCCCTTCACTTGATTCACATACTTGCACAGCACAAAATTAAAACTATATTATGCTATCAACAGAGTAACAATCACCAGTGTAAACATATGTTAAACAACAATTTTTGAAATTATACCCTTATTTACTGATAACTAGTGATTTTTTTAATAGCTGCTTTGGAACAAGCATGTAACCAATTCAGTATCATGATTACGAAACCTCAGAGCAACATAAATATGCAAAAAATGTAAGGGTGGCCTTTTTGTGCAAGATAACAGAATTGTAATTAACATTGCCGCACATATCAAGCCACATATAATATTTCTCACAAGATCACCGGCCCTTTGAGCTTTCGTTCAAATTAGTACTTTTATGTTAATTTTACCTTAACATTACGGTAAATCTAATTATCTGTTTACAATTGTGAAAAATTTGGAATCAGTCAACTTTCAACTGCTGTGCCTTGTCACAAGTTACCTAATCAAAATTTAAAAATAAATTAACCAGGAAACACATGGAATTAACTCATGTTGAAAAAATTTGACTGCAATATATCATTATTCAAATTTGCATATGAGCATCTCAAATTCTTACCAGTGTCTCTTTGATCTCCAATTCTGTCTAGAATGTTGAAGGAAATGTCAAGGTATTCCCTCTGAATAGCACTAACAGCTATCTTCCTTTGTTTTTTCTGACGTGGAACAATCTGGATTTTGAATTCTGTTTCTTCACCACTATCATCTTTTTGATCAGTATCTTTATCAGTAGACACCTCTGTGTTTGGTTTTTCACTGTCTTCTATTTCCGTAGGCAGCTTGAGAAATACTGTTTTAACTATGGGACTTGGCAATGGGCTTTCAGATTTAATATCATCTCTATGCAAATCATCCGTATCATCTTGTGATATTTCAACCACAGCAGATGATTTCCTGAGGTTTTCTCGTTTCTGTTTAAGAGTTAGTGGACTTTCACAGCCAGAACACTTAGAATTTTTTTGTGGTGTTAGATTTTCAAAGTCTTTTTCATCTACAAGACCTATTGATAAAATGTTCTCAGTATCTAGCAAAGAAGTCATACCAAAATCCAGACATTTTGACTCTTTGGAGCAATCTTCAACATTAACTTTTACAACTGGTGTAACATTTAAGCTATGTGATAGAGTATTCTGAGAGACCACATTAGTTTTTCCATTTGGTTTATTATTAGGGGTATTCTGCATTTCATATTCCTCATCACTCTCTACAATTCTGAGAGGGGGAAGAGGCACAAAGACCAAAGAATCGCTATCAGAACTTGATAGAATTGATTGCTTCTCAGGAGCAGATGACGAATCAGAAGATAAATCAATCAAATCACTTTCTTCTTTATGAAAGCAAAGATGTTTCTCAGGAGATTCAAGTTTTGCCTCAAATGTTTCCGTGCAGCTGAGTCTAACTTCTGGTATTAATGGTCGTTTCCCTTCTTGAGAGTTTACTGCAGCGGAAATATTTTCCTGATCTTCTCCAATTTCTGCACTGACAGACAAGTCCTGCTCTGGTCTTCCATACATGCTTGCCAAGTGAGGATAGCAGGAAGGGAAGCTTGCTTGTCGTAATGATTCATACCTATCCAGACATGACTTTCTGCGATGTTCATCTAAAGAATACAGGACAGAATCTGCGTTTCCTATATCAAGTGACTGCTGCTTAATTGCATATAATTTTTTCTTCTGAGCAACTCCCTCTTGCAATTGTGGAGATGTACCACACCGCATTATATTGTCTGGCAAAAGGCTGGAATCTCTGTACTCTGACAGCTCTATCTCTGAGCCTAAAGGGAAAATCATGAAGGTTACAAAAAGAATTAATGCACACAATTTCAACAAAATCCAATTAAATTCACAATTATACATCAGCTAAAATGAAAAATTCATTAATTAGTGTATGCCAAAATATACAAATCACATAAACAAATAAGCTGAATAAAAGTTGATTGAATCTAAATTTTAAAAATAACAGACTTACAGGCATATTTAGAATTGAGTTTCTGGTATTTATAAATTTGTATACAGCGTAACTTCAGGGAACTAACAACTATGTATGTTTTGATTTATTACATAGCTGCGGCAACAATATCAAGAATTCCAATTGCAAATTTTTAAGACCATAAGTTTCAAACAGGATATTCTAGCAAAGGAGAAATAGAAATTGCTTGAGATGCCAAGGTTTTGGGAGCTATGGGCTTGGGGCTGTAGGCTGGACAACTTGATGTAGGCCACCGTAGTTTGAATGACATTAACCTCTCTATTTACCTTTGGAAATCCAGTAATCATTTGGAATTGGATAGGCCCATTGTACAGTTGTTGCTTTTCTGTGTATAAGCGCATGGAAGCTTTGTTCCTGCTGGTTGTGAACATTTATTTGTAGGATCTGGACAACATGAACAAGGATGGGACAATCTTTAAATTCAAGCAATTTAAATTGCAACCTTTTCTGGCTGTTCATGCTTTGGCTATAATTTTTAACTTGTCTTTTTAATTATCTGGGCAGGTGCAGGAAATGGGAGCGTGTCAAGATCAAAAGTATGCAGCAATTTCCTAGCAGGTACACACAAGATGGGAAACACATGAAAGTACAGGCTTCCTGCACTGTTGACATGTAATGCTAAATTACCTCTGAAAGCCTTACATTTCTTCTATAGAAGTATAAAAACTTACTCTTCTGTGCATTCATCTCTACTGGTTGATATTTTACTGATTTACTTCCCCCTATCCTCTTCAGTCTTGCAAAGAAAGTCTGTGGTTCCTTGTTGCAAGCTCCAACCGGTGTATCATGTACATCTGATTCATCAAACACACTATCTTCCTCTGGCAAAGGGAAAAAAAACAAGCATTAAAATACTTTCTAGATCTAAACATTAAAGACACTTCAACAGCTATTCATAATTGCATAAGTTGTTTATTGCGACATCAAAAATAAATCAGAAGTGTTTCCTTGTTTAAAATGCAGTTTATGTTATTAGATGCTGCATAGACACCAATATCCAGGGCCATGGACTGATAACATTTGAAAGTGTAATTTTCTACAAGGCAAATTCCTGATAATGTAGGGCAAGGCTACTTTCCTAAGAAGAGGAAAAATAATGTGACATCAAATTAGATAGATTTTTTCCAGAAAATATTTTGGACTTTGGCAGTTGGGTAATTTGTTCAATGACGAGGGTTTTTACAGTATGTTTGGGAGTTAAAAGTTGACTTCATGCCTGTGGTTCAGATAAAACTCTCCATCTTAATGTCATTTCTAGATCACCTGTACATTAAGTGAACAGACTGATTGCTGTAATTTGTCAACTACCCCACTATAATTGTATCAGGTAGGAACCAGAAGCAAAGACAATGGCATAAATCTCTAAGCAAATCATACCCGTGATCTCAACCTGAGAAGGGTGCAGGAGTAAAAAGACATGAAGAGTTAAAGACAACAACTAGGCAGGAGGCATGTAATTAACACAAACGTTGAGACTATAGAGTTCTATAGTGGAACAATCAGTTTTTTTTCACAAAATATGATACCTTCCTACTTTTAGACTCCAATGTCTATCAACATTAATAAAACATATACACAGAGAAAATGTTATATTCGTTCTTACTTTATAAATATAACAAATATTAAGAAAACGTGTGCTTTACAGCTGTATATCTTACCTTTCTCTTTCTCACTGTATTTGCTAATGTTACTATTATCACTGTAAAGGGGTCCAGCAGTGGGATGGGGCTTACAGCTATGGTATTGTGCATTAAGTGTATTGATCGTGATATAGATCAGATGCAATACAATTTTGCTGATATCGGAATCCCTATAAGGATACTAGAAAGAAAATAAAGAATGTTAGTGCAATATATATCTGGAAGTGATAAAAATGTATTTTAAAACAAACATATCAAATGTTTCTAATTCTTTCTTCATTGTAGAGGCTACTTGCTCAACTTGCAAGAAGGTCTAACCTCCACATAATTTACATTTGTATAAATTGCTGCCAACACGAATGATTGAGAAACCGTACTCCACAGTTGCCTTTTCCCACAAAGGTCAATTAGCTTAATGTCTGACAATGGTAAAATGTTATGATCTATTACACAAGACGTAATAGCAGAGCATTTAAAGAAATATCATAAAATCAAGTCCAGTCAGCATGGCTTCATGAAGGGGGAATCATGTGATAAATGTAGTACTGTTCTAAGAGGAGATAACAAGTAGAATAGATAAAGGTAACCAGTAAATTTAACATATTTAGATTTCTAAAAGGCATTTGACAAGGTGCCACAAAATACTACTTAATAAGATAAAAGCCCATGCTATTGGGAGTAGCGTATTAGCACAGATAGGGAATTGGCTAACTAATAGGAAATAGAGATTTGTATTAAAAGGGACATTTTCAGGATGGCAAACCATAACTAGTGGAGTGTAATAGGGATCTCTGCTGGAGCCACAATTATTTACGATGTGTATCAATGACTTAGAGTGAATGTACTATCCAAGTTTGCAGATTACAACAAAAAAGCTGGGAAGGCATGTCATGGAGATGACACAGAGTCTATAGATTAGTGAGTGGGCAGAACTTAGCAGATGAAATAGAATGTGGTAAAAGCGAGGTTGGGAACTTTTGAAGGAAGAACAGAAGAGTTGAATACTATTTAAATGGGGAAAGAATGCAGAAAACTGGAACTCAAAAGGATTTGGGGTCCGAGTTAATGAATCACAAAATCTAGTACCAAGTTCAACAGGTAATAGGGAAGGCCCTTATTTCAAAAGGAATGGAGTATAATAATTGCTAGAACTATACATGGCACGAGTCAGACCACACATGGAATATTGTGAACAGTCTGCTTATCTAACCAAACTTACATTTTGACTTTGGATGCAGTCTACAGTAGGTTCATTAGGCTGATTCTGGGTATGGAGGACTTTCTAATAAGGTTGAGTAGGTTTGGCTTGTAATCACTGGAGATGAGAAAAATGAGAGGAGACCTTATTGAAATATAGAAGACTCCTAGAGAACTTGACAGGGTAAATATGGAGAGGTTGTTTCTTATGGTAGGAGCATCTAGGACAAGAGGGCACAATCTCAGTGTTAAGGGATTGCTCATTTAAAATGAGATGACGATGTTTTTTTTCTTTCAGATGGTAATGAATCTATGGAGTTATTTTCCAGATAGGGTTGAAAAGGCTGGATTGTTAAGTATATTATTGACATGGAGGGGTGGCAAAGTCAAAAGTCACAAGACAACAGGTTATAGTCCAACAGATTTATTTGAAATCATATGCTTTTGGACGCTGCTCCTGCATCAGGTGAAGAATCTGAACTGCCGTCTGGGCAATTAGAGATCGGCAATAAATGCTGGCCTAATAAATAATATTCACATCCTATGAACTTTTATTGTCAAAACAAATTTGTTAAGATAACAAATTGGGCAAAGAGCTCATGTATTGTTATATGAGTTAGAAGATCATTAACTTGCTGAATGTTTTCTGCAAATTCATATATATTAAATATAAATGGATGTCCATTGATTTTGCCATTTCCTCATAGCAATCAGAGGTTATCTGGGCATTCCAAATTGTGAATACTGTAAATTATGCAAGTTGCAATTAAGTATGCAGATATTTGTGTAAATAATGTGGGTAAATTCTAAAATGACTGATAATTTATTTCTTCAGTTATTGCTTTAAGAAACCTAGAATTTCGAAATTTGATGGATGCTTTGCAGATGAAATGTTTCCAGGAGAAGAATTAACTTCCATAATGTGGAATATTCAAAGGCGGAAAAGCAAGCATCAAAGCCCAGGTCTGTGATTGTAATGATAATAAAACTGTTAAGGTGTGCCATTATTACTTTATGAAATGAAAAGCAACCTTAAGTGTCTGTCCATGTGCTGTTAAACATAGAAATCCTGATGTAGCTGTTGATGATTCCCCACTCCTTCATGGGATATACTTTTGAAGTCCTCACAAATGGAAGTCACCTTGAAATCACTGCAGTGATGTACATTACTTCAGCTATAAAAACCATGAAAAATTACAATTTGTTGAATGAGGAGTAGCTGTATTTAAGTGACATACCAAGTCATAAGAAGCGCTGAACAACTCCTCTGGTCCTGAAGGACTAAACTTAAAATTATGTCCTATCATACCTTTCAACTCCATGACAAAAATACTATAGAACTTTATAATATTTATTTTTAATTGTAAGAGTGGAAATAACATGAAGTTTAATCATTTTTGTATGCCCATGTCTTTATTTTCTTTTCTGTAAAAGTACAAAATATGAATGATAAAACTTGTTAGTTACTTCCTGGTCGGCTTTTAGAGTGAACTCTGCCTTGTGATTGGCTGCTTAATCTGCTTGATGTCATCACTGTTGCTGGATGCCAAGGGCTAGGAATTCTTATCTCCAGACATGTAGAAAGAAAGTCTGTAGGATTTAAATAGGTTTAATGTTTTGAAGAAGTTTTTGAATAGCCGTTTGATTATTCTGGCAATTTCCTAAGTATCTCAAAGACTTCCTAATGTTATTATATGCTTAATGAATTCTACCCATAACAATACTGGGTGATGTAGATATGGGTTAATGCAGCATCTCGCATTTATCTGAATTAAACTTCATCTGCCACTTCTCAGCCCATTGGCCCATCTGGTCCAGATCCTGTTGTAATCGGGGTTAAGGAGGGGATATGGAGGGGTACATGACAGCGAGGGGTTCAGTGCCCAACATGACAAAACTAGGCCAATATCTTGAATGGAGGCATACCTAATAATGAGTCCACCTTAGTATTTGTTGGCCTTTGTGCCTTTCTTGGGCTTGTTTCCAGAGGCAGCCGCCTGGCAGTAGGCCATCTTGCTATGAAATTATTATATACAGGCACTGCTAGACAGAATATAGAATCACACATTGCAAACTGGCTCAACTTGTGTTACTTGCCTTCCAGAACGAAAATCCAGGTCCACAGATTCCCCCTAGTTTGTGCCAGAATGAAATTAATGGTGGGAAGGATGAAATCTACAAAAATACAGCTTGCCAGTTCTTCAGTTGCAGATGTCTTCAAGGTCAGCAGAAAGCACAATCACTTTCGAGAGTGTGGTGCTGGAAAAACACAGCAGGTCAGGCAGCATCTCAGGAGCAGAAGAATCGTTGTTTCAGGCATAAGCCCTTCATCAGGAAGATGAAGTACTTATGCCCGAAACATTGATTCTCTTGCTCCTCGGATGCTGTGGCTTTCCAGCACCACACTCTTGACTCTGATCTCCAGCATTTGCAGTCCTCACTTTCCCCTAGCACCATCACTTTGCCACAGATGGTAAAATCCAGCAAAGGCCTGATGATGCCAGGCGTTGATTGTAAAACCAACATATCTTAGGAATGAAAGCAGTCTCAGGTCTGGTAAGGATATGCTTCACAAAATTTAAAAGTTCAAAGGCAGTGAGTTTTAGGTGATGCAGTTAAATAGATCTTCAAAGATGTGACTGCACATGGAAAAGGTGGAAGACAACTCAGGTTCTGGATTTTATAATGAAGCATCAATTATAGAAGCAAGGAATGGGTTGAAATTGGCTTAACAAGACATTATAAATCAGAGATTGACTATTATAATTCTGTCACCCCCAATTATAGGAAGGATGTTAAAGCCACAGGTGCAATGCATCAAATATTCAGTACAACAATTAAGTTTGAAAACTACACTTTTTTGAAATAAGCCAAGCAGTTTTATTGAAAAAAACAGAGTCTTCAAAATTTGATAGGCTTTAAGTTAAAGGATTGCTACTACCTAATTGGAGCAAATCAGTATGAAAGCACAGGCAACAAAAAAAAGGATGTTAGGAAAATAATTTTAAATGGGGAATATGATAATATGGATTGCTTTACCAGCAATAGCCTTTGAGGCATTTGAAATGGAGATGTGTATGGAAAATGAAAATATAAAACAGTGAAAGGAAACAGCAGAAAATGATTGGGTGGAGTATGGGGTCTTCTTGAGCAATGTAATTCAATGATGTAGAGTTTTTCAGGAAAGCTGCACTATTCTGATTAAAAAAGTGATCACCAATATCTTTGAAAAAGGAAAATGCCACATCTATCAAGGTAAACTTTCATGTTACATTAGTATCACAATATGTAATTATAGAGTCATAGAGTCATAGAGATGTACAGCATGGAAACAGACCCTTGGTTCAACCCATCCATGCCGACCAGATATCCCAACCCAATCTAGTCCCACCTGCCAGCACCCGGTCCATATCCCTCCAAACCCTTCCTATTCATATACCCATCTGAATGCCTCTTAAATGTTGCAATTGTACCAGCCTCCACCACATCCTCTGGCAGCTCATTCCATACACATACCATCCTCTGCATGAAAACGTTGCCCCTTAGGTCTCTTTTATATCTTTCTCCTCTCACCCTAAACCTATGCCCTCTAGTTCTGGACTCCCCGACCCCAGGGAAAATACTTTGTCTATTTATCCTATTCATGCCCCTCATAATATTGTAAACCTCTATAAGGTCAACCCTCAGCCTCCAATGCTCCAGGGAAAACAGCCCCAGCCTGTTCAGCCTCTTCTTAAAGCTCAAATCCTCCAACCCTGGCAACATTCTTGTAAATCTTTTCTGAACCCTTTCAAATATCACAATATCTTTTTGAAAGGAAGGAAACCAGGTTTGCATGCAATATTCCAACAGTGGCCTAACCAATGTCCTGTACAGCCGCAACATGACCTCCCAACTCCTCTACTCAATATTCTGACCAAGAAAGGAAAGCATACCAAACGCCTTCTTCACTATCCTATCTATCTGCGACTCCATTTTCAAGGAGCTATGAACCTGCACTCCAAGGTCCCTTTGTGCAGCTACACTCCCTAGGACCTTACCATTAAGTGTATAAATCCTGCTAAGATTTGCTTTCCCAAAGTGCAGCACCTCGCATTTATCTGAATTAAACTCCATCTGCCACTTCTCAGCCCATTGGCCCATCTGGTCCAGATCCTGTTGTAATCGGAGGTAACCCTCTGGCTGTCCACTACACCTCCAATTGAATTGATCTGAAAAGCCACTCAGTTGTAAAGCTATCATTCGAGGTCAGAATTACATCCCAAAAAAGTCAAATTAGTCAATACTCAGGGAGCCCCAACCTCATTTATTTTGCAAAGAACTCATTAATATCTACAAATGTTCACATGGTAAGAGCTATTCCAAAGGCTAGTCAAACAACAGCTTTACATTTTTTTTTCTATCACCCTAATATCTTACATCAGTAATTGTGGGTAAAAAATGTCCCACTGGTGGTATCAGAGAATCCTTATAGTGTGGAAGCAGATCACTTACCGTCAAGTCTACACTGACCCTCTGAAGAGCATCCCATCCAGACCGACTCCCCTAACCTATCCCTGTAACCCTGAATTTCCCGTGGTTAATTTACCTAGCCTACACATCCGTGGACATTATGGGCAACTTAACAGGGCCATTCCACCTAACTTGCAATTTGGACTGTGGGAGGAAACCAAAACTCCTAGAGGAAACCCGCAGAGGCATGGGGAAAATGTGCAAATTCCACACAGTCGCCTAAGACTGGAATTAAACCACAGTCCCTAACACTGTGAGGTTGCAGATAAACCACTGAGCCACCATAGAACAATCAAATATAGGTACTCGTGTTGAATGTAGTTAGGAAACCTTGTGCCTCAACATTGTCTAGAGTTAATCTGAAGTTTCATAGCTTCAGGTCAAATATCGGTCAGTAAACGTTCTGTTGATTACTAGCTATATTCATTGTGTCAACCAATGAAATGATACTCCAACATGCTGGACACCACTAAAAGAAATTTCTGAAGAAAGCAAGGGCACAAAGTTACTTTAACTTATAAAATGAAGACTGACCTGGTAGTTTTAACACTAGTTGAAAGGCAAAGTTTCAAAACTGGACCTGCATCGGGTGATGAGGCATTATCACAATGATCTTAAACTCACCAACCTACTTGCTTCAGACATATCTGTCAACAACAACATTGGTAGGGATGACTATTGCACAGTTCTTATGAAGACAAGTTTTGACTTCAGAGTGATGGCACACAACATTTAGTAGTGTAGTACCAGTAAGTGACAAGAAGAATTAGAACTGTTTAAGAGCCAGCAAATGACGATGACCCACAGAAAAATCTGAACAAAAATGGTTGAGCCAACTCCCTCCTGACATCCAACTGTAAATTATTTATCTACAATTCTACAAAGGGCTTCTCTGAGTTACTAAAGAAATGAGAGAATAGCACCACTATTGTAAATATTGTTTTGCATGAAAAACTGTCTCCATTTTTCAGCTATACCAAAGGCATGTTTTTAATCTAGATCTGCTTTCAAACGATTTGAAACAAAATATTAGGTACAATCATTTAAAGTCACTTAAATAGTTTTAAATCATTGAATAATCAACTGCAAATATCTTGCAAACTATGGCTGTGATGATTTAGTAAATCACAGTGCTAACATGAAACTGATATCACTTCATGATGTTCAATCAATCTCACTTCAATTTAATCAGTAATCACCAATTTCGTGATTTAATCTAATGCAGAGAAACTGAATGTTTTGATTATATTTCTGCATCACTAAAAGATTACAATCAAAGAATGTTGTCTTTCTTATGATAAATTCCATAATGCAATCTCTACACGTTATTTGGGATAGGTTATTACCCTAGTCAAGACTCATATTAATTTAGTTGAATACATAGTTATACCTTGTACAGAATCACGAGCAAAGCCTTCAGCCACATCTGTCGTATATGAGGTTTCAGAGTCCAAAGTGAACAACGTGGGGGTTGTTGAAAGTAATGGCGAAGCTGTGGACAGGTGCAATATTTTAGCACTTGCACCACCAGAGGAAGGAGTTGGTTGCCCAGACTAATGTTGTAATCCATAACCTAGAAGAAATGTAGCATTAAATATCAAACACTTTGTGACTACAAAACTGTGAACAAGTCATTTAATCCTGCAAGGTAGATTGCCTCCTGTAAATTATCACATATGGCACATCACAGAATTATTTCAAACTATTAGTTTCATGGTTCCATAATGTAGGAAAACCTAGGATAGCAACTGAAATGCAACTTTAATTATTAATTTTGCCTTTTTTACTGAAAATCCACATCACAAAAAAAGGAGAATCTTTAATATGAGCACCTTTCAGGAGAAAACATAATTTCAAAGAATATACTAGTTCTGTTATGAGTAACATCATTGGATCTGAATAACTATATATTATCATATTATTTATATATAAAATTAAAGCAGTCTTGGAATCATCAGATCAGCAAACTGGCTCATTATGTAACACGCAACGTATCTAGGACTGAATCTAGTCTGATTATTAGGCTAAAGTGGGGTCAAGAAGTAAACCATAATTGGCAATGGGAATGGCAGACAAGCAAAGAAAAAAATGAATGACTTATTCAGGCTTATACATTGTTCAGACAGCAACTGATCGCTGACATAATTGAAGCTATTCATTTTGGGTATTAAACTGGCCTGAACCAGGAGCCACAAAAGGGGTGAGATCACCTTGTTGCCTGCTATACTGCACGCAGCTGCATTAAAGTCAATGAAACTGAACATTTCTCTCCCAAAATGACTTATTGTATTTAACTTGCAGCCCCGTGGAATAGGATGCTCACACCTAACCATTGTGGTGTTTCATAGCTGTTTTCAAGGGAGATTCAGCAGATTATAGATGATGCTGAAAACACTGGATTTGAAGAAAACTACATTCTTCACCACCTTATTATGCTTACACAAGGCATTAAACACCCTTATAAAAATTAAGAGGTGCTAGAATAGTGATTGAGTTCAATCAGAGCAGTAAAAGAACTAATTTAATTTAATCAAAGACAATTACTACAATTCAACATTTTAATAATGAGAATTATTTTAGTAGTTTCTTCAGTCAATGTTTTGAGAGAAACAAAACCAAGAATGATTAGCAAGTCTTTCTTTCTTTGTTGAAGAGTGCCATCTGGTGGTCAGTTCTGCTCACCATCAGGAAGAAGAGAGGTTGCTTACTTATTACAAATGATGCTAGTTCAGATATGGCACTACTAAAGCACTAGACCATTAGAGAGCCTGAGATGCTTTTCTGGTCAAGCTAGAGTTATGTAACTGTGAGCGAATTAAGACTATTAATTAACAGACCTCTTCTAAAGGCAGAAATGCAAAGCTGCATAACTGCAATTTCAGAACATCAGCCTGTTTTTCTTCCACCTTGGGAAAATCAGAGTGGAAGTTGGCTACTTGTAAATCTGTGCCACCTGCTATGAAGTGGGCTGACCATGTATTTGAGTTCACCCTAACTTAAGTAACAAGGTTGAGCTGTAGAGGCCAGGGAATGGGGAAGTTGGCCATTAAAGGAAGAGAACCAATGCACTGCTGAAAGATCTGCAAAGAGAGAAATATACTTCCATTCACTAAAAGCCAATTATTAGCAAAGTTGGAATATTCCTTAGCAGAGAATGTCAGTGTGACCTGAAGAAACATTTAGAGAAGCTGTGAAAGTATTGTTAGATAAAATCCAAGGAAATTAATTAGCAGCCACATTGCTGCCTCTCTCTTTCTCATGTCAGAGGACATGTTTTAAAGTAAGGCGTTATAGAACTCATTCTTTGGATTTCTTCAAGTACTTTAATCAACAAAACCACTTTTGAAAGATTGCTACTGTTATTTTATAGGCAAAAGGGAGGGAAAAAGATTGGTCTCCTCTCTTATTCATTTGTAAGCTTGATTGCAGATTGATTTTTATGTTATGATCGTCAGCATATTCTCTAGGGTGCTATCATAATTCCTTAGGCAGCAATAACAGGACTAATGGGAAGTGTAATGTTGTCAGATATTGATCTACTGCATCTGTCTCATGTTTTATTTGTGTAGTATGTGGAAAGAAAGCCGATTTTTCACAGAGGTATTAGATTTCTTAATAAACAATGTCAGTAAGGTTCGCAGAGAAGTGTAGAGCAGTTGTGAAAGTGTTTTGGGATAAAATCAGAGGAAATTAACTGCAATAATCTTTAAGGAGGAAAACAGCACCTTGATTTTACAACGGCACGTGCATTACAGTTTTACAGACTTCTTAACAGATGCAACACCCAGTTCCTTGGCAAATAAACAAAATAAACTAATTTAAATACCATAATAATAACATACTCCACCTGTGCTATTCCGGCAATAAAAGCATTGAAGCAAGTGGAAGTTCTCATTTTCTGAGGGGCAATCATGAAACACCCCTCCTGCTGGTCATAGCCAAGTAACACATACAGATGCCGCTTTACTGTATTGAATGCTTTGGCACTGCTGATATCAGTTTCAGCACTGCTTTTATCCTTCGCCATGAATTTCATTAGAACTGTGATTAGCTGATGGACTGTTTGATGATCAATGCCGGCATCTTCAGGTAAAGGATCCTTAATGATTGCATCATCCTCTGAAGACTGCTGACCTGAATATAGCAAAAGACCCTATGTTTAGTTCTCTTAGCTTTTTGTTTTACATTCTCTGCTAACTAATTCAAATGGCAAAAGTAATAGAAATAGTCACTGAGTTGAAATTAAGTAAGAACTGACTCATTTAATACATTTTTTGTGATATGTATCTTTACCCTCTCAGGGTATAAACTGATTGCGTACTGCTTTAAATGTTTCTTTAAACATTCTCCAATGTTCTTCAATTGTTTCACCCATTAGCAGATTTTCCCAGTTTACTGTGAACAGTCTATCCCATCTCATTGGTTTATCTGAATCAAAACTTCGAGACACTGATTCATGCTTTTTGCTTTCAAATGCTACATTGAACTCGATCATGTAGTGATCACTATTTGATAAATATTCACACAATTAGATTACTAATTAAATCCAGCTCATTACTCATTACTAAATCCAATATTGCTTGTTCCCTTGTTGAACCCAACACATATTGCTGTATGAAACTATCCCAGTCACACTCTAGTAATTCACTACCTTTATGACAGGTGCTTATCTGCCTCTCCAGTAAGCTACGCATAGTCAGGTAGGAGAGATCCTATCTGGAGTGAGACATAGCCCAAGCTTGGCGAATTTGGAGGCAGCGTGGGAATTTGGTGCAGAGGAGATTTTTTTGTTTGGTCTTTTGGCTCATAGTTCGTAAGATTTTTTAACAGGATAAATTGAAGCACAACATCAGACACCCAGCACAAAACAGAGGGTGACATCACAGGAAAACCATAAGTTCACTGGTTGGTAATAGCTTCTAATTTGACTATAGGTTAGTTCAGATTGAAAGTAAGTAGGGGAAATATTTACAGATTGCAAATTAAAGGCCAGTAGGAAATTTTTAAACATCAAAAAGTGAAATAAAAAGCTAAGTAAAGAGAGATGCAGGGTCAGGTAATGTTTGTACCTGCATGATATGGGAGCTGGTGAACCCCACTGTGATTCAGAGTGGCCATACTTGTAACAATTGTTAGTTGTTTGAGCAACTTTAGCACTGAGACATCAGGGGAGAGTTACCTGAAAGCTGTTCTTCAGGAGGCAGTTGCACCGCTTTAGATTAACTACCTCAAATTTGATCAGTGGTCAGGATAGGAGGATGTGACTATGACTAAGGTATGTAGAGATTTCCAGGATGTAATGCTGAAGGCACCTCAGCCCCTGAGCCTGTCTAACAGATTTGAAATTCATGCTTACTTTGTGGATGATAGTGGGGCTGCAGGGAGAATGAGCAAATTCACTATAGCACCGTAGTACAGGATGCCATTCAAGATGGGGGAGAAAAATGTAGTTGCAATTGGGGATAGTACAGTCAGAGGGACAGGCACTGATCCCTGTGGCCAGGATCAACAATCCAAAAGCCTGGTGTTGCCTGCCTGGTGTCTGGGTTCAGGATATCTCATCTGGGCTGCAGAGAAACTTAGAATGGGAGGGGAATGATCTAGTTGTTGTGGTCCATATAGTTACCAACAATATGGGTATAAAGAGGAAAAATGTTCCACTGAGGCAATATAAGCAATTAGGGGCTAAATTAAAAAGCAAAACCAAAAAGGTAATAATCACCGGATTACTGCCTGAGCCACAAGCTAATTGTCACAAGGTCAATGAGATTAAAGAGGATTAAATGCGTGATTCAAAGATTAATATGAGTGAAGTGGGTTCAAATTCATGGGACATTGGCATCAATACAAGGGAAGGAGGGAGCTTCAATGGGATGGGCTTCACCTGAATCATGCTGGGATAAGAGTCTTGGCAAATTACATAACTAGGGATAGGGCTCTGGATAGGGCTTTAGATTAAATCGTGGAGGGGTGGGTTCAGTGACTTGGAAAACTACGCAAAAAGATAAATGAGGGGGATGCCTCAACAGAGGTTAATAAGGTTTCCAGAATAACTAAGAGGACAGAGAGTATGGAAAGGGTCAGGGTTCTAACTTCAGGCATAGCAGGTAAGAGGACAACTATGAGAAGAGGTCAATGCAAAATTGTGGATTTTGTACTTATACTTCAAGGTAGATGACTTGTAGCACTGATTGAAATTGGCAGGTACACTGTTGTGGGTATCACAGAGACATGGCTAACAAGGGGACCAGGGCTGGGAACTAAACATCCAAGGATCCATGTTTTATCAAAAAGATAGGCAGATGGGCAGAGGCGTGGAATCTGTGTGGGTAAAGGTTGAGGAGCTGCAACAGGCAAAAGATCCTGATGGGAGTTACACACAGATTCCAAGAAGTAGTCAGAATGTGGGGAAGAAAATAAATCAGGAAACAGAAAAGACATGTAAGATGCACCGTTACAATAATTATGGGGGATTTCAATCTGCAGGTGAACTCAAAACAAGGTCGGTAGTGGATCTCAAGTAAAGGAATTTGTGGAATATCTATGAGAAGTATTTTTGGAGCAGCTTGGTGGTAGAGCCCACTAGGGCACAGGCAATTTCAGATTGGGTGATTTATATTTGAGGCAGACTTGATGAGGGAGCTGAAGGTGAAGGAACCCGTACAGTTGCAGTGACCATGATGTGATAGAATTCACCCTGCAGTTGACAGGGAGATCCTTAAATTGATTGTAACGGTATTACAAAGATATGAGGGAGGAGCTGACAAGAGCTGATTGGAAAGGGAGCTTAGCAGGGAAAACAGTATAGTAACAATAGCAAAAATTAATGGGTTAACTCAGAAGACACAGCAGAAATTCATCCCTAGGAAAAAAAATACATACTAAGGGGAGGATGAGGCAACCAGCGCTAACAAGGAAAGTCAGATATAGCATAAAAACTAAAGAAAAAGCATACAATGTGGTGAAGATTAGTGGGAAGCCACAGGATTGGGAAGTCTTTAAAAACCAGCAGAGGATAACTAACAAAAGCAATAATGAGTGAGAAGATGAAAATGCGGGTAAGCTAGTTAGTAGCATAAAAGAAGATTACAAGAATATTTTTAGATACATAAAATATACGAGAGAGGCAAGAGTGGGCATTGGACCACTGGGAAATGAGGCTGGAGAAGTAGTAATAGGGAACAAAGAAGTGGTAGAAAAACTGAATAGGTACTTTGCATCAGTCATCATGGTGAAAGTTCCCAGCAGCATTCCAGAGACAGTCAGGGATAGAGGTGAGTGTAGTGGCCATCACTAAGGAGAAGGTACGAGGGAAGCTAGAAGGTCTGAAGGTGGATAAATCACCAAGACCAGATGGACTACACCCCAGTTCTGAAGAAGAAAGCTGAGGAGATTGTACAGGCATGGGTAGTTATCCTTCAGGAATCACTGGAGTCAGGGCGGATCCCAGAGGACTGGAAAATGGCTATTCCACCACCTCTGCCTTTTTCCCAATCCACCCTGTAAACCTTATAAGGTGGTATATTTATTTCCCAGTCCCAACAATCCTGCAGCCACATCTCAGTAATGGCTATTATATCAGATCTCCAATTTGAATTTGTGCCCACAATTCATTTAATTTATTCCTTGCACTCCATGCATTTGTATACAAAACTCTTATTTGAGCCATGCACTGTAACTTGTCCCTCAGCACTGATACTTTAGACATGGTATAGGAGGGAGGTAAAAACAATAACTGCAGATGCTGGAAACCAGATTCTGGATTAGTGGTGCTGGAAGAGCACAGCAGTTCAGGCAGCATCCAAGGAGCTTCGAAATCAACGTTTCGGGCAAAAGCCCTTCATCAGGAATCTTATTGTTAAATTAGAAAGGGTACAGAAGATTTACAAGGATGTTAACAGGACTAGAGAGTTTGAGTTATAAGAAGAGGCTGGATAGGCTGGGATTCTTTTCATTGGAGTGTAAGAGGTTAGGGTGGTTTATAAAATCATGAGGGCATAGATAAAGTCAATAACAAAGGTCTTTTCAGTCGGGTTGGAAAGTTCAAAACTAGAGGTTATAATTTTAAGGTGAGAGAGGGGAGAAAGATTTAAAAAGGGATCTGAAGGGCAATTTTTTCACATAGTGAATGGTTCTTATGTGGAATTAATTGCCAGAGGAAGTGATAGATGCAGGTACAGTTACAATGTTTAAAAGATATTGGTACATGCATAGGAAAGGGTTCGAGGGATATGGGCCAAATGCAGGCAAATGGAACTAATTTAGTTTAGGAAACTTGGTCAGACTGCATGAGTTGGACCAAGGGGTCTGTCTCCGAGCTGTAAGACTCTGCTTATTACTTCTCTCTTCTGATTTAATCAATATACTTTTTTATAGTTTTGTCATACCTTAAGTAGGATTCCCATTTCTTCACTCTCTGTCCTGTTACTTGAATTTGAAACTATGTTGATTTCGCCTGACATTACCCCATTCCCCATATGGGTCACAACAACTAGATTCGCCCTCTACCTCTCCCCTATCCTTTCATACCAGATGGAATGTCTCTCACTTCAGTACCAGGTAGACAACAGACCATGCAGTACTCTCAATCCTGCTTACACAGGATGCTATCTCTATCCCTAATCATAGAATCCCTACTATGTGCTTGTGTTTTAGCCTCCCCCTTCCACACTTAAATGGCCTCCTTTACCATGGCACTGTGGTCAGTTTCTCCATTCCCCATACAGTACTATTTCTCATCCGCACAGGCAGCAAGTACCTCAGACCTACTGGATAAAGTCAAGAGCTGGGGTTACTCCAATGCTAAATTCAGGATCCCTCTATCTGCCTCATTCATAGTCACACTTTCCTGCCCTGACCACTTGCCAAATTTGAAGTTCTTAATCTATACAGTGTGACTACCTCCTGAAATACAGCATCCAGCTAACTCTCCCCCTCCTTGATGTGTTACAGTGTTCAAAGCTCTGGCTCCAATTCATCAACTCTGAGCTGTATTTTCTTGAGCAAACAACACATGCTACAGATGAGGTCACCATGAACCACAATAGGGTCCATCAGCGCCCACATCATGCAATTATAACGTATCACTTGACACTGTGTTTCCATTAATTTTTAATTTATTTAACACATTTTGTATATCTTGTATAGTTTTATCAAGAATTCCTACTGATAATACTTCACACGTTGGAAATCTAAACTAAAAACAGAAGGTGTAGGAGAAACTCAGCAGATTTGGCAGTGTCTATGGAGAGAAAGAAATAGAGTTAACCATTCTGAAGAGGAGTGGTGTTTCTCTCTCCACAGATGCTGCCAGGTCTGCTGAGTTTCTCCAGCACTTTGTTTTAATTCTCCATTTTTGTATTCTATTCCCTTTGAAAAAAGACCAATAGTCCGTTTGTGTTCATATTACATGCTGATCTTGGACGCTAGCCTTTTGTGATTCATACACAAGGAATCCCAAATCCATAGGTGTTGTAGCTTTCTTCAGTCTCTCTTCATTTAAATAATATTCAGCTCTTCTATTCTTCCTGCCAACATGCAGAACCTTAAATTTTCTTGTAATATATTCAATTTGCCAGGCTTTTGCCCAGTCAGTTAAACTGGTTATATCCCTCTGTAGATTCTTTGTTTTATCCTTGCTACTATAGCCTTCCCACCTATTTTTGTGTCACCCCCAAACTTGGTGATGCTACATTCACTTTCCTCATCTGTCATCAATATATATTCTAATGACACCTGGACTGATCCTGTGACATTATACTAGTTACAGGTTGCTATCCTGAAAATGCACTTTATTCCAACTTTCTGTCTTCTACTAGATAACTAATCCTCCATCAGGCTATTATAATAATCCCAACACCATTAAGCAGCCTTAGGTGCAATATCTTACTGCAATTTTTTTTTGCAAATCTAAATACATTACATTCGCTGGTTCCCCTTTATCCATCATGAATATGGTGTAGCAGCCACTTTAGAGTCTAGTAATTTAAATTCAATATTCCATTATCTATGACAAAATGCTTAATTATGGACTGGAAAACTGACATTCTCACTGTAAAATTCACTCTCCCTTCTTTTGCTCAGATAGCAAAATTGTTGGGGTGGGGTGTAATTTCATAGTTATCACTGAAAGGAATTTAGAGGAATATTACTCATATTTTATAATAGATTTTAAGATTGAAATCCCTGAAAGATCAGAATTTTAGATCCATCTGTTGCCTGAAGCAGTATATAACACAAATTTGAATTGATATTTGATAATACATTAGGAGCTGTATGTTACTGAAACATCAATTAGTGGTCACTATAACTTAGATTATAAACTGCATTAAATATGGAAACACTGATATTGGATTACCATGCATAGCATGCTCCATCATCGCACCAAGAGTTGGAGCTGATTGCTCATGTCTCGTCAGTCGCAAAGCTGTAAAAATTAGAAACAAAGGAAGAATACATAAGATGCAAACATGGAATTTTCTGAATACAAATAATTCCCTTAACAGGTCATCCACTGTCATCATTTGCCTATCTGAGCTCAATTCCTAAAACAACAACTGGTAAAACTAATATTTGTAACACGTGGTTTTAGAAGTTAACAGTCAGCAATGATGGAAATTTGAGCAGTTGTTTTGTCCATCAATTGAGAAACTGTATAAAAGTAATTCTTAATGCTATATACATGAAGTTAGTAGGAAAGAATTTGTACTGATATTCTAAAAAGTAAGAGAGTGTTAAGTCAGATAATTTCCAAAAACAGCAAAGGCATCAAGATTTGTGAATAGTCCCACCCACTGCGTACACCACAGGCAGGACACTAACTTTCTTCAGCTGGGACATTTCCATAGTTTGTGCAGTCATCACTCCTCGCAATAGTAATTGGCTGCATGCACGCATTATCTGGTGACCTATGATCATCAATTCCTGTCTAAAATCCTACCAAACTTAAAGCTTGTATGCCCCTCTTAAAAGAAGGCACATTATTGTTGTTGGTGGCATTGAAATCCTCTGAGTATTGCACTAGGAAGGATTCCATACGCATGCACCAAATGTTTAAAATGTTGTACTGGAGAACTAAGAGATAGAAAGGAGGAGTGATGTCCTATATGCTAAGGATGGCCAGAGATCTTCGGAATATGTGTACTAAAGACATTGGCAAGTTATAGCAAAGCCTAATTTGAGAACTGTACACCTACCTCCCCCTCACTTTCCCATCACTCAAGATTTGAAGGTTGCAAAAGGATTTAATGATCACATGAGTTGCAAAGCTATGACCTATTGAATAGCAGAGCAAGCCCAAGGGGCAAAAATAGCTTTCTCTTGTTCCTAATTTGTATGCTCACATATCAACTTCAGGGGAGAATCTTCAAATACCATATAGATTGTACCACTAGCCTGAGATACTGCACACCCATCACTGACCAAAAAACACAATCAATCAAGCAAAGACCCAACATTCATAAACTTTACCTCAACCTCCTAAGCACAGTACCATTTCAAGCCTCATTGCAACATCTCACAAACTATTTAACTGTTCAAACTATTCAAACTATCACATTTGCCTCTTCCTTGAACAGGAAGATGGTGCACCTTCTGGAACGCTTATTGGTCCACATGGCCTCTGCTTATTCTTTCAGTCACTGTAAATGCCAAGCCAAAGCCCTGATTAGCTCTAAGTTATGATGCTCAGAGAGCTAGTGTAGATACCAAAAGGCCAACTGGTCTCCTTCTCTGCTGTAATAATTCTGTGATAAATAGTCCATGCTATGAACCTCAACAATGTGACACTACACACAGACCACACCAGAGTCCTTGGAAGCAATGCAGATATCATCTTTTTCCTAAATAGACACCCATCCCACCACAACTTCCAGCACCATGGAACCAAATTTTGCAGTGGACTTTTATATCTACACATGAAGAAAGAGTTGCCTAGCATATTAAATGGAACCCTCCTCATCTGAATTAACAATTCTTATAATCTAGCCAAAAACAATCACAAGCTAAATGACACTTTCAGGCAGAAAACACTTACGCAGTTTGGTGCTTAGAGTTTCTGGAAGAGAAAGTGCCCTCTTTGACTCTCCTGGACCTTTCACACTGTCCCTAAGGGATCGCACACTTCTCTGTCGGTTTCGTGCAAAGCGAGCGCGTTTGATCTTCCACATGGCAGCATCACTTAGATTAGCAACATTTGTCCTTACAGCAGTGATAGCTGAAGAAAAGCACATGCAAACATGAAAAATACCTAGTCAAATGACAACTGATTAAAAAGTTGCTTTTGCAACTCAGACATCAAAGGTTTGCACTGCATGCCTAAAAAAAGGTGCACTAAGATAATTAGTTTATTTCTTGAGGGGTAGAATTGCAGAGAATTAGTGTCTAGCTTGAATTGAATTGAATTGAATTTCTTGTCACTTGTACTGAGGCACAGTGAAAAGTTTGTAAGTAATTTTGGTTAGACCACTATTCAAGTACTGTGCACAGCTATTACTTCTATATTCTAAAATGGATCTATTTGTCCTGAAAATGGTGAAAAGAAATTTACAAACATGATATCAGAACGAAGAGGAGATGCACATCAAGAAAGATAAAGCATGCTGAAGCCCTTTCTCTATTACCTGATAAAAGCCTTTTATACAAGGATTTAATGGGGATAATATATCTAAGGTAGTCATGAGTATACTCACTAGGAAATTCAGGTCACACCTCATTACCTGGAGAGTGGCTGCAATGTGGAACTCTCTACTATGAGAGGTAGTTGAGGAAAATAGCATAAATTGATTTTAAGTAGAAGCTACACAAATATAAGGGTGAAAGGATCGGAAGGTTAATAGAGCATACAGTATGGCATTTCTGGGCACCACACTTCAGGAAGGAATTGAGCACATTGACGAAACTGCAGAGTAAGTTTGCAAGCATTGTTCCAGGGATAAGTTATGAAGGGAGAGTTCTGTCTTTCTTGGAGAAGAGAAATCTAACAGGAGTTTTGATTGAAGTTTTCAAAATTATGAGAGATCTGGACAAATTAGATATGGAGTAACTGTTGCCTTTTGCAAACAGATCAAGAAGGAGAGGGCACAGATTTAAAGTCATTTAAAAAAGTAGTAAATATGACACAAGAAGAAACTTTTTTCAGTCAGCAAATAGTTCAGGTCTGAAATGCACTGCTTAGAAGCATGATGGAGGCAGATTCAATTTAACTAATGTTAGCACTGAGGGGAAAGGGTGGGAGAATGGGATTAAGTTATGCCAAATTTCAAAAGAGCCAGTGCAGACGCAATTGATCAAATGGCTTTTTTTGCTTGTAACAATTCTGTACTTCTATTAGGCTGCAGCATTAGCTGAACTGGATCAGAGGAAGTATATATGGAGAGACAGACCATTTGAATTAAATGCCATGTTTGTGCACTGTATAATTTATTCAATACAACACAAATGCTTAATTTTTATATTTTTATCAAATGACAATGGCATGAATTGAAATACCAAAATTTAATCTCTCATCTGTAGGAAAAAAATACCAAACATTGGCCCATTATTAAGTATTATTCAAAGTATCATGTACGCAGTAATACATTGTTATTTTAGATCTTTTATCACAGTGCAACAGCATTCAAAACAAGAAATGCTGGAAACACTCAGCAGGTCAGCATCTGGAAACAGAATCCCTTTGGTTAACAAACGTTCATCAAATTCTTGAATTGAAACACTGGCAGAAATTTATCAGCAGCAGATGGCTCACTGCCTCGGAAGAAAAGTTGGCAGTGAGTCAACATACATAGAACAAGCCCAGCAGCAAACATAAAGTGCCATAGCAGGCTAAATTAGTGGAGAATGAGACTTCTGTCCCTCAGCTCCAACAGCCCCACAACTTCATGGTGGATTCTGCTCAGTTTGAGGCAGGCCTCTGGAAGAAAGCCCACAGGAACCCTGGATCAAGATACGTCAGTGGGGCTTTGCTTAGGGTGGGCTTGCCCAATTTAGAGACAGGGTCAAAGGGCAAGGGAGATTTGAAGTACAGGCAGAAAGGTAGGAAGGAAGGAAGGGGGTGACTATCTTCTGGGATGAGTTTTGTCCCTGATGGGCAAAGACCACTCTCCCAAATAGTGGCATACCTCATTAGGGAAGAACGTTAGAAATTAGGCCCTGCTATTCTCCTAGTCATCACTGCCAATAACGAGTTTAAAAATACATAGCATTCCCCAGTTTACCTGTCTTTTACATGCAGGTTAACAGGAAAATTTTTGCACTTAACATGAATTCCAGTTGATTAGAAATAAGTAGATTCCAGCTGGAGATAAACCATTATGAACTGTTGACACATAACTACTAGTTAAAGCTCAACTCACTAATAAACACCCCTTCTACACACACACACAATTGGTGTTATGTCATAGAGTCATAGAGATGTACAGCATGGAAACAGACCCTTCGGTCCAACCTGTCCATGCCGACCAGATATCCCAACCCAATCTAGTCCCACCTGCGAGCACCCGGCCCAAATCCCTCCAAACCCTTCCTATACCCTCCAAACCCTTCCTATTCATATACCCATCCAAATGCCTCTTAAATGTTGCAATTGTACCAGCCTCCACCACATCCTCTGGCAGCTCATTCCAAACACGTACCACTCTGTGTGAAAAAGTTGTCCCTTGGGTCTCTTTTATATCTTTCCCCTCTCAAACTAAACCTATGTCCTCCAGTTCTTGACTCCCCGACCCCAGGGAAAAGACTGCCTATTTATCCTATCCATGCTCCTCATAATTTTGTAAACCTCTATAAGGTCACCCCTCAGCCTCCAACGCTCCAGGGAAAACAGCCCCAGCCTGTTCAGCCTCTCCCTGTAGCTCAGATCCTCCAACCCTGGCAACATCCTTGTAAATCTTTTCTGAACCCTTTCAAGTTTCACAACATCTTTCCGATAGGAAGGAGACCAGAATTGCACACAATATTCCAACAGTGGCCTAACCAATGTCCTGTACAGCCGCCACATGACCTCCCAACTCCTGTACTCAATACTCTGACCAATAAACGAAAGCATACCAAACACCTTCTTCACTATTCTATCCACCTGCGACTCTACTTTCAAGGAGCTATGAACCTGCACCACCAGGTTCTCTTTGCTCAGCAACACTCCCTAGGACCTTACCATTAAGTGTACAAGTCCTGCTAAGATTTGCTTTCCCAAAATGCAGCACCTCGCATTTATCTCAATTAAACTCCATCTGCCACTTCTCAGCCCATTGGCCCATCTGGTCCAGATTCTGTTGTAATCTGAGGTAACCCTCTTTGCTGTCCACTACACCTCCAATTTTGGTGTCATCTGCAAACTTACTAACTGTACCTCTTATGCTCGCATCCAAATCATTTATGTAAATGACAAAAAGTAGAGGGCACAGCACCGATCCTTGTGGCACTCCACTAGTCACAGGCCTCCAGTCTGAAAAACAACCCTCCACCACCATCTTCTGTCTTCTACCTTTGTGCCAGTTCTGTATCCAAATGGCTAGTTCTCCCTGTATTCCATGAGATCTAGCCTTGCTAATCAGTCTCCCATGGAGAATCTTGTCGAATGCCTTACTGAAGTCCATATAGATCACATCTACTGCTCTGCCCTCACCGATCTTCTTTGTTACTTCATCCAAAAACATCAATCAAGTTTGTGAGACATGATTTCCACGCACAAAGCCATGCTGACTATCCCAAATCAGTCCTTGCCTTTCCAAATACATGTACATCCTGTCCCTCAGGATTCCCTCCAACAACTTGCCCACCACCAAGGTCAGGCTCACTGGTCTATAGTTCCCTAGCTTGTCTATACCACCCGTCTTAAACAGTGGCACCACGTTTGCCAACCTCCAGTCTTCCGGCACTTCACCTGTAACTATCGATGATACAAATATCTCAGCAAGAGGCCCAGCAATCACTTCTCTAGCTTCCCACAGAGTTCTCGGGTACACCTGAGCAGGTCCTGGGGATTTATCCACCTTTAACCGTTTCAAGACATCCAGCACTTCCTTCTCTGTAATCTGAACATTTTGCAAGATGTCACCATCTATTTCCTATAGGTTATATCTTCCATATCCTTTTCCACAGTAAATACAGATGAAAAAAATTCATTTAGTATCTCCCCCATTTTTCTAGGCTCCATACAAAGGCTGCCTTAATTCTCTCCCTAGTTACCCTTTTGTTCTTAATATATTTGTAAAACCCCTTTGGATTCTCCTTAATTTTATTTGCTAAAGCTATCTCATGTCCCCGTTTTGCCCTCCTGATTTCCCTATTAAGTATATTCCTACTTTTTTTAATACTCTTCTAAGGATTCACTCGATCCTTCCTGTCTGTACTTGACATATGCTTCCTTCTTTTTCTTAACCAAACCTTCAATTTCTCTAGTCATCCAGCATTTCCTATACCTACCAGCCTTCCTTTTCACCCTGACAGGAATATACTTTCTCTGGATTCTTGTTATCTCATTTCTGAAGGCTTCCCATTTTCCAGCCATCCCTTTACCTGCGAACATCTGCCTCCAATCAGCTTTTGAAATTTCTTCCCTAATACTGTCAAAATTGGCCTTTCTCCAATTTAGAACTTCAACTTTTAGATCTGGTCTATCCTTTTCCATCACTATTTTAAAATGAATAGAATTATGGTCGCTGGCCCCAAAGTGCTCCCCCACTGACACCTCAGTCACCTGCCCTGCCTTATTTCCCCAAGAGTAGGTCAAGTTTTGCACCTTCTCTAGTAGGTCCATCCACATACTGAATCAGAAAATTGTCTTGTACACACTTAAGAAATTCCTTTCCATCTAAACCTTTAACACTATGGCAGTCCCAGTCGATTGTTTGGAAAGTTAAAATCCCCTACCATAACTACCCTATTATTCTTACAGATAGCTGAGATCTCCTTACAAGTTTGTTTCTCAATTTCCCTCGGACTATTGGGGGGTCTATAATACAACCCCAATAAGGTGATCATCCCTTTCATATTTCTCAGTTCCACCCAAATAACTTCCCTCGATGTATTTCCAGGAATATCCTCCCTTAGCACAGCTGTAATGTTATCCCTTATCAAAAATGTCACTCCCCCTCCTCTTTTGCCTCCCTTTCTATCCTTTCTGTAGCATTTGTATGCTGTGTTGAAGACTGGGAAGGCTGTGGTCCCTTTCTACAGGGTTTGCTGAGATGATCCTTCTACTGATCAGAATGCAGCCTTCTCATTTCCCTTCTCTGGACACCTTCCCCTGTTTGTGGGAGGTACAGGGTAACTACTTCACACTCTCAATATCTCTGACTTATTAAATAAAAATCACAGCTTAAAGCAATGAGAAAGGGTAATAACTGGCATTCTTCAATCTTGAGATGCTTTCTACTGCAGAACAATAATAGTTCCTTCCTTTCCAGAGGTCTACTGGCTTCTGAGCCAAACCTTATGACCCCCACGCCATTCAGCTTCCTAGAGCCAACCATACAGATGCTGAATACAGAAGGCCTTCATTTTCAAAAACTGATCACTAGTCCATAGACCAATCGCCTACACATTGTCAGCCAAAGGTCCATTTGTTCTCTGCCCTGTCACCAGACCATCTGCAACAGGACTTGCCCTGCTACTTGAACAAACAGCTGTGTAAACATCACTTGCAGCGAGTATCATAGTTACTTGCATTTTTTAAAAGCATAGCAGTCCTTGAACAATACTTGTCTTTTAAATCAGTTTATTTTCCATTTCAGTCCATATCAACAATACATGAAAATGAAATCAGTAATATTGTACCGACTTTCCTGCCTGTCATTTTAAAAACCTTTAAAAAGCAATAGACTGCCCACTGCTACCTGTCTGCCAAAACCAACCACACTGTAGCATTGGCCATATAACATTAGGGTCAAATTTCCCCAACAAGGTCAACTTCCTGATTTAGGACCAGATAGACCATTTTTTGGTTAGAGTTCCCCAGAAGCAAGGGTCCCCCCAAAGCTGCTCGGCCACCATTCCATGATCCCATGTGCCAATGCAATGACTTCCAGTATTGGAAGTCAATGCTACACACAGACCTCAGATGCTAACAAAACAAAGGGGAGTATTGCCCAAAAATGTATACTCAACATCAAAAAACTAGCTTTTAAAAGAAAGAGTACCTGTTACGACAGAACATCCCAAAATGGATTAAACATTTTTTGAAGCATATTTGCTAATGTAATGTACAAAACACAACATAATAATGACCAGATTCTCAGTTTTAGTGGCTTTGATTTAAAAAAAGTATTGATAGCAAGTTGAACAACTTTCTACTTTCTTCTTCTGTAGTGTATTCATTCATGAAGTTTTAATGAATTTTTTTATGATGTAAATCGAATCCCATTGGAACCAAACCAGTCCTTACTCCTTTGTATGGTTTTAGACTTGGAAATAGGTGGCACCCACATACTCCAGTGAGAGGACTGGAAAGTCTAAGCTGAAATGACAACTTACTTGTAGGGAATGGAAATTCCTTATTGCAATCCAAATGAAGTTGCGCCTCCAGAGACAAGGTATCGAACCTATTGACAAAAAACTCCCAGCTTAAAGCTGGAATGTCTTGCTTTAAGAAATGAAGAAGAAATAATTTGCTGAGGATTGTTGGCCTATCCTTCACCACAGTGTCAAACTGAAAATCGAGGCAAAGACAGAGACCCTACATGAAAATAAATAAAAGCTAGAAGTTAATCACACAGGCTGTATATAATTATATAAATATGTATAAAATAGGACTTCCAAATATTGCAAGTTTTCCATGATATTATGTCAAGGTGTCATTTGTTGTTTACATACATTTTTGCGAACTCAAACTGATGCCTTTGGCATCCTTTCTATCTGAAAAAACAAGTGAATCAAATGTGTTTCCAATTCAAATTTTAATCTTTCCATGACAATTTATGATAAAAGGATGAAGATTTATTGAAGGAAAGCAGAATTGTGAAGTGAAGAGGATGTTCTGGGCTTTTGCGGACTAGTCTCTGAAAGTAGAACCAATCTTATAGTATTCAGTCATGGGATGTGTGCATCGATATAAGGCTAGCATTTATTCCCAATCCCTAATCGCCCTTGTACTGAAAAGCTTGCTGGGCCATTTCAAGACAAAAAAACTGCAGATGCTGGAATCCAAAGTACTCAAGCAGGAGACTGGAAGAACACAGCACGCCAGGCACGAGATGGAGAAGTCGACGTTTTAGGTGTAACCCTTCTTCAGGACCAGGAGTGGGTATGGGGGAAGCTGCAGATAAAGACGGTGGTGGGGGCAGGGTGCTGAAGATAGGCAGCAGGTATGAGCTGGTTAGTCAATGGGAGGAATGAATCCAATAGGTGGCTGGGGGGGGCGGTGGTTGAAGGGATAGGGGTGGGCTGGGAAAGGAGTCGGGAGAAAGGAAGGGAGATTATTTGATAATGGATAACTCAATGTTGAGTCCTCCAGGCTCATTTCAGATAGCAGTTAAGAGTCAACCATACTGCTGTGGATCTGGAGACACGTGTAGAACAAACCAGGTGATAATGGCAGATTTCCTTCGTAAATGACCAGAAAATCAGATGAGTTTTTATGAAAATTAGCAATGGTTACATGGTCAACTTTTGGTCAGCATTAATTCCAGATTTCTATTAAATTTAAATGTTACCATTTGCCTTGATGGGTTCTGAGCCCCAGAATATTAGTTTGAGGTTATAGTTATGAGTCCAGTGGCACTATCTCTATGCCACCCATGTCATGTTTGACTCCAGGCCATGGTTTTCTTTTTGACCCCTACTACCTGGCTATGTAGTTTTACTGTTATGCATTCAGTGCTGGTTGTTGGACTACGAAACTCAATTGTTTGAGGCGTTCAGCAGCAGGAAATCCTGCTTGGTTTTGTTCATGCCTCACTTTAAAAAATATCAGAACTATTCCTGTCATGCCTTATTACAATCTTTATTTAGCAAAGAATGCTTTTCTGGCCAAATGCTGTCCAAGGGAAGAGCAGCATTCTGAGCCTTAATACTGCTGCTTATTTTTGTACACAGTCCTGTTCCTGAGGTGGCACAAAATACATAGTGAACAGTCATCTTGGACTGCCTACTTTATGTAACAATAACTTATATTCATACAGTTCCCTTAATACAACAATCCACGGCATTACGCAAGAACATTATAAAACAAAGTATGACACCAAGTAACATATTCGTGGTGGAGATTAGTACTATACAGGTGTCACTTCTGCCAAAATTGTGGGTAGATGCTTTAAAAAGAGATGGGTGGGAAGATATGCTCAAGTAAACTACTTTTTTGCGTTGGTTATGTCATCATCCAATGCAAGCCCAGTCTGAAAGCTATGATGTTTAAGCATGAATAAGGGCAGACAGATGTGTTACTATCAAGTCCCCTTATCACAGTACATTCTGTGCTTACATTGCTCTCATCTCCCTCATGTGTGATGCTTAACATGAAGGTGAGCAATCAATAGTTTCCTTGGCATTATTTTATTTGAAGCCATGAGACTTCATAGGTCTAGCATCAGTGTTGTAGACTAAGAATACTCCCACTAATTCTTTTCCATTCTACAAGGCAAGTCTGTATAAGATTTATCAGTTAACACAGATCCAGGGACATTTGAACAGGAACCTGGCATTTTCCAAACCAACAAATACTGGGCTCAACATCACTGATGACTATTTTGAGAGTACAAACAAGTCATCTGACTGGTCTACAGATGAGTTCTGAGGTTTTATCGATCACACTTGCTCTTATCCATGTTAAAAGGTAAATCTGATTTCCTTTTTACAATTAAAGTTTGTAACAATTGCTTTAAATCCAGATAAATTTCTAGGTTATTTCAGAAATAATTATCAGCCACATGTAAGGAAATATTGCACAATAATTATGGAAAAGCAAAATACTGCTGATGCTGGAAATCCGGAAAAAACAACAGAAAGTGCTGGAGAAACACAGCAGGTCTGGCAGCTGTGGAGAAAGGAACAGAGTTAACATTTCAAGTCTTCTTCAGAGCTAAAAGCAGTTGGAAAATGGTATTTTCTTTTATATATTTTTGACAGAGGCAGAGGATAAGCAAAAGGAACAGAAAGTTTGTAGGTTCAATGCAAAAGGATTGCTAATTGGTATGAAAGAGAAATAGAGAAATAAATTTGGTTTAAAGTAAGGTGGGATGGTTGAAAATAGGCCATCTCAGCTGAAAGCAAAGTTTTTAAAAAACACAAACAAGATTTAGGGTGTAGGTTTGCTCGCTGAGCTGTAGGTTTGGTATCCAGACGTTTCGTTACCTGGCTAGGTAACATCATCAGTGGCGACCTCCAAGTGAAGCGAAGCTGTTGTCTCCTGCTTTCTATTTATATCTTTCTCCTGGATGGGGTTCCTGGGGTTTGTGGTGATGTCATTTCCTGTTCGTTTTCTGAGGGGTTGATAGATGGTATCTAGATCTATGTGCTTGTTTATGGCATTGTGGTTGGAGTGCCAGGCCTCTAGGAATTCTCTGACATGTCTTTGCTTAGCCTGTCCCAGGATAGATGTGTTGTCCCAGTCGAAATGGTGGTTTTTTCATCCGTGAGTAGGGCTATGAGGGTGAGGGGGTCGTGTCTTTTTGTGGTTCATGTATCCTGGTGGCTAACTTTCTTCCTGTTTGTCCTACGTAGTGTTTGTGGCAGTCCTTGCATGGAATTTTATAGATGACGTTGGTTTTGTCCATGGGTTGTACTGGGTCTTTTAAATTTGTTAGTTTTTGTTTGAGTGTGTTGGTGAGTTTGTGTGCTACTAGGATTCTGAGGGGTCTCAGTAGTCTGACTGTCATCACAAACAATTCCTAGAGGCCTGGCATTCCAACCACAATGCCATAAACAAACACATAGATCTAGATGCCATCTATCAACACCTCAGAAAATGAACAGGAAATGACATCACCACAAACCCCAGGAACCCCATCCAGGAGAAAGATATAAATAGAAAGCAGGAGACAACAGCTTCGCCACTGATGATGTTACCTAGCCAGGTAATGAAACATCTGGATATCAAACCTACAACTCAGCGAGCAAACCTACACCCTAAACCTCAACCTGAGCTACAAACCTTCACAAACCTTGCACAAACAAGATTAAAGAAAGAAATATGGAGAACACTTCACGAGGTCAAGCTAATTCATGTCGAGTCCTAGAGGCTGTAAGGTGCCTAAGCAGAAAATGAGATGTTGTCCCTTAGGCTTGCTCCCTTAGGCTTGCACTGTGCTTTGTTGGAACATTACAGCAATCCCAGGACAGAAATGTGAGCATGAGAACAAGGTAGTTTACTGAAATGGGAAGCAACTAGAAGATCAGAGTCATTCCTACAGTCAGAGCTAGTGGTAGTGTTCAGCAAAGCCATCATCCACTATGCATTTGGTCTCGCCACTGTAAAGGTTAATGCATTTTGAGGAATAAACACAGTAGACAAGATTGAAAAAAAGTATACGTAAAATGTTGCTTCACCTGAAAAGTGTGTTAGCAGCGTTGGACAGTGAGAAGTGAGGAAGTGATTGGACAGTTGCTATAGAGAATGAAGTATTAGAAGTGATGGAGGAGGGGACCAGGGTATCGTGGAGGTAATACAGAATGCCAAAAGTGCAGGTGTGAGGAGAAGATTCATTTGATGGTGGCATATTGCTGAAGATGGCAGAAATGGCAGAAAGCGATGACTAGTGAAGTGGAAAGTGAAGGCAAGAAGAACTCTATTGTGATGGGATTAAAAGGAAGGGATGAGGGTATAAGCACAGGAAATGGGTTGGACATGGCTGAAGATCCTATCAATCAGACTAAACTATGGTCAGGGAAGCAATGCAAAGAAACAGGCATAATATGGACCCACGTGGATACCTATAGCCAGATCTCATGGTGAACAGGAGGAAACTGGTAATTGTGGAACTGATGTAAAGCATCAGAAGAATCATGAACGTAAATGTGAGAGACTCAAAATGACAAGGTAGGGTTCAGTGAGTTGGGGGGGAAGGGGGGGTAGCTTAGAGTCAAGATGGGAAGAAGTTACTTGGGACAGGAAGAGGCTGAAACGGGTGAGTCTGCCAGAGAAATCTGTGGATTTTGGGATAACTGCGTGATTGGGTTACAATGAGGTGGGAAGCTGTGCAAGGGGGATCTCCAGAGAACATGACATCAGTGACAGTCCTGAACATAGCAGCCTGATATTCAGTGATGGGGTCATGATCCAAGGGAAGTAAGAGGAAAGGTCAAAGAGTTGGGGCTCTGCCTCTGCAAGATTGAAGTCACGATGCCAGACAACAAAAGCAATGTAGAAGCGAATTACTGCAGATGCTGGAATCTGTACTGAAAACAAATGCTGGAGATCACAATGGATCAGGCAGCATCAATGGAGAGAAAGCAAGATAATGTTTTGAGTCCAGATTCGAGTCATAGAGTCATAGAGATGTACAGCATGGAAACAGACCCTTTGGTCCAACTCGTCCATGCTGACCAAATTTCACAACCACTTGGCCCATATCCCTCAAAACCCTTCTTATTCATATACCCATCCAAATGACTTTTAAATGTTGCAATTGTACCAGCATCCACCACTTCTTCTGGCAGCTCATTCCATACACGTACCACTCTCTGTGTGAAAAAGTTGCCCCTTAGGTCTCTTTTATATCTTTCCCCTCTCACACTAAACCTATGCCCCCTAGTTTTGGATTCCCCGGCCCCAGGGAAAAGACTTTGTCTATTTATCCTATCCATACCCCTCATTATTTTATAAACCTCTATAAGGCCACCCCCTCAGCTTCCGACGCTCCAGGAAAAATAGCCACAGCCTATTCAACCTCTCCCTATTGCTCAAATATTCCAAACCTGGCAAGGTCCTTGTAAATCTTTTCTGAGCCCTTTCAAGTTTTGCAACATGCATCTAATAGGAAGGAGACCAGAAGTGCACACCATATTCCAAAAGAGGCCTAACCAATGTCCTGTACAGCTGCAACATGACCTTCCAACTCCTGTACTCAATATTCTGACCAATAAAGGAAAGCATACCAAATGCCTTCTTCACTATCCTATCTACCTGCGACTCTCCTTTCAAGGAGCTATGAATCTGCACTCTAACATCTCTTTGTTCACCAACACTCCCTAGGACCTTACCATTAAGTGGATAAGTCCTTCTAAGATTTGCTTTCTCAAAGTGCAGCACCTCGCATTTATCTAAATTAAACTCCATCTGCTACTCCTCAGCTCAATGGCCCATCTGATCAAGATCCCATTGTACTCTGAGGTAACCTTCTTTGCTGTCCACAGCACCTCCAATTTTGGTGTCATCTGCAAACTTACGAACTATACCTCTTATGCGCACATCCAAATCATTAATATAAATGATGAAACGTCATGGACCCAACACCGATCCTTGTGGCATTCTACTGGTCACAGGCCTCCAGTCTGAAAAACAACCCTCCACCACCACCCTCTGTCTTCTACCTTTAGAACATAGAACATAGAACATAGAAGAATACAGCGCAGTACAGGCCCTTCGGCCCTCGATGTTGCGCCGATCAAAGCCCACCTAACCTACACTAACCCACTATCCTCCATATACCTATCCAATGCCCGCTTAAATACCCATAAAGAGGGAGAGTCCACTACTGCTACTGGCAGGGCATTCCATGAACTTACGACTCGCTGAGTGAAGAACCTACCCCTAACATCAGTCCTATATCTACCCCCCCTTAATTTAAAGCTATGCCCCCTTGTCATAGCTGACTCCATACGTGGAAAAAGGTTCTCACTGTCAACCCTATCTAACCTCCTAATCATCTTGTACACCTCTATCAAATCACCCCTAAACCTTCTTTTCTCCAATGAAAACAACCCCAAGTGCCTCAGCCTTTCCTCATAGGATCTTCCTACCATACCAGGCAACATCCTGGTAAACTTCCTCTGCACCCGTTCCAGTGCCTCCACATCCTTCCTATAGTATGGCGACCAAAACTGCACACAATATTCCAGATGCGGCCGCACCAGAGTCTTATACAACTGCAGCATGACCTCAGGACTCCGGAACTCAATTCCTCTACCAATAAAAGCCATTACGCCATATGCCTTCTTCACTGCACTATTTACCTGGGTGGCAACTTTCAGAGATCTGTGTACATGGACACCAAGATCCCTCTGCTCTTCCACACTACCAAGTAGTCTACCATTAGCCCAGTACCCCATCTTTTTATTACTCTTACCAAAGTGAATCACTTCACACTTAGCTACATTGAACTCCATTTGCCACCTTTCTGCCCAGCTCTGCAGCTTCTCTATATCCCGCTGTAACCTGCCATATCCTTCCTCACTGTCTACAACTCCTCCGACTTTCGTATCATCCGCAAACTTGCTCACCCAACCTTCTAACCCTTCCTCCAGGTCATTTATAAAAATGACGAACAGCAATGGTCCCAAAACAGATCCTTGCGGAACACCGCTAGTGACGGCACTCCAAGATGAACCTTTGCCATCAACTACTACCCTCTGTCTTCTTCCAGAGAGCCAATTCCTAATCCAAACCTCCAACTCACCCTCAATGCCATATCTCTGTATTTTCTGCAGTAGCCTACCATGGGGGACCTTATCAAACGCCTTACTAAAATCCATATATACCACATCTACCGCTTTCCCCTCATCTACCTCCTTAGTCACCTTCTCAAAGAATTCAATAAGGTTTGTGAGGCACGACCTGCCCTTCACAAACCATGCTGACTATCCTTGATCACATTATTCCTATCCAAATGTTCATAAATCCTATCCCTTACAATTCTCTCTAAGACTTTGCCCACAACAGAAGTGAGACTCACTGGCCTATAGTTACTAGGATTATCCCTACTCCCCTTCTTGAACAAGGGAACCACGTTTGCTAGCCTCCAGTCCTCTGGCACTACTCCTGTCGACAAAGAGGACACAAAAATCAAGGCCAATGGCTCTGCAATCTCCTCCCTTGCTTCCCAGAGAATCCTAGGATAAATGCCATCAGGCCCAGGGGACTTATCTATTTTCACCCTTGCCAGAATTTCCAACACCTCTTCTCTACATATCTCAAAGCCATCCATTCTACTTATTCGTGCCTCAGTATTCATATCGACAACAATGTCCTGTTCCTGAGTGAATACTGACGAAAAGTATTCATTCAGCGCCTCCCCAATCTCTTCAGCCTCCACACGCAACTTCCCATTACTATCCTTGATTGGACCTATTCCTTCCCTAGTCATTCTTTTATTCCTAACATACCTATAGAAAGCCTTAGGGTTTTCCCTAATCCTACCCACTAAGGACCTTTCATATCCCCTCCTTGCTGCTCTTAGCTCTCTCTTCAGGTCCTTCCGGGCTACCTTATAACTCTCAATCGCCCCTATTGAACCTTCACGCCTCATCTTTACAAAGGCCGCCCTCTTCCATTTAACAAGGGATTCCAACTCCTTATTAAACCACGGCTCCCTCACACGACCCTTTCCTCCCTGCCTGATAGGTACGTACTTATCAAGGACACTCAATAGTTGCTCCTTGAACAAGTTCCACATATCAATTACGCTCTTGCCTTGGAATCTACTTTTCCAATCCACACATCCTAAATCATGCCTCAACGCATCATAATTTCCCTGCCCCCAGCTATAACTCTTGCCCTGTAGTACACACTTATCCCTCTCCATCACTAGAGTAAAAATCACCGAATTGTGGTCACTGTCCCCAAAGTGCTCACCTACCTCTAGTTCTAATACCTGGCCTGGTTCGTTACCCAGAACCAAATCCAGTATGGCCTCACCTCTTGTTGGCTTATCTACATATTGTGTCAGGAAACTCTCCTGCACACATTGCACAAACACTGACCCATCTAACGAACTTGAGCTATAGCTTTCCCAATCAATATCAGGAAAGTTAAAGTCTCCCATAACAATCACCCTATTACTGTCACTCTTCTCCTGAATCATCTTCGCAATCCTTTCTTCAACGATTCTAGGACTATTAGGAGGCCTGTAAAAGACTCCTAACAGGGTGACCTCACCTCTCCTATTCCTAACCTCAACCCAAACTACCTCAGATGACAAATCTTCGTCCATCTTCCTTTCCACCGCTGTAATACTATCTTTGACAAGCAAAGCCACACCCCCCCCTCTTTTACCCCCACCTCTGACCCTACTAAAACATTTAAACCCTGGAACCTGCAACAGCCAATCCTGTCCCTGATCTAGCCACGTCTCCGTAATAGCCACAACATCGAAGTCCCAGGTACCAACCCACGCTGCGAGTTCACCTACCTTATTTCGTATACTTCTGGCATTAAAGTATACACACTTCAAGCCACTCTTCTGTTTACAGGCACCCTCCTTTAAGATTGATGCCATATTCCTAACCTCCCTACACTCCAGGTCCTGCACCCTAAAGCTACAGTCTGGGTTCCCATGCCCCTGCAGAGTTAGTTTAAACCCCCCCCAAGAGCACTAGCAAACCTCCCCCCAAGGATACTGGTGCCCCTCAGGTTCAGGTGCAGACCATCCTGTTTATAGAGGTCCCACCTTCCCCAGAAAGAACCCCAGTTATCCAAGTACCGAAATCCCTCCCTCCTGCACCATCCCTGTAGCCACGCATTTAACTGTTCTCTCTCCCTATTCCTCGACTCTCTATCACGTGGCACGGGTAACAAACCAGAGACAACAACTCTGTTCGTTCTAACTCTGAGCTTCCAACCTAGCTCCCTAAAAGCCTGTCTAACATCCTCAGCACTCCTCCTACCTATGTCATTGGTGCCAATATGGACCACGACTTCAGGCTGCTCCCCCTCCCCCTTAAGGACCCGGAAAACACGATCAGAGACATCACGTACCCTTGCACCTGGGAGGCAACATACCAAACGTGAGTCTCTCTCGTTCCCACAAAACCGCCTATCTGTGCCCCGAACTATCGAGTCCCCAATTATTATTGCTCTGCTCTTCTCCACCCTTCCCTTCTGAGTAGCGGGGACAGGCTCCGTGCCAGAGGCCTGAGCCCCGTTACTTACCCCTGGTAAGTCGTCCCCCCCACAAGTATCCAAAACGGTATACTTGTTCTTGAGGGGAACGACCACAGGGGGTCCCTGCACTGGCTGCTTCCTCTCAGTCCCCCTCACTGTCACCCATCTATCTGCCATCTTTGGAGTTACTACTTCCCTATAGCTCCGATCTATGACCCCCTCTGCCTCCCGAATGATCCGAAGTTCATCCAACTCCAGCTCCAGTTCCCTAACACGGTCTTGGAGGAGCTGGAGATGGGTGCACTTCCTGCAAGTGTAATCAGCAGGGACGTCCATGGCATCCCTCACCTCATACATGTTGCAAACAGAGGGGCTGAAACAGAGGGCGAGAAACAGAGGGGCTGATACAGAGGGGCTGAAACAGAGGGGCTGAAACAGTTCTGTATCCAAATGGCTAGTTCTCCCTGTATTTCATGAGGTCCAACGTTGTTAACCAGTCCCCATGGGGAGCTTTGTCCAATACCTTACAGATCAAGTCCATACAGATCAAGTCTACCCCTCTGCCCTCATCAATCCTCTTTGTTATTTCTTCAAAAACTCAATCAAGTTTGTGAGACATGATTTCCCATGTTGACTATCCCTAATCAGTCCTTGCCTTTCCAAATACATGTATATCCTGTCCCTCAGGATTCCCTCCAACAACTTGCCCACCACCGATGTCAGGCTCACTGGTCTATAGTTCCCTAGCTTGTCCTTACCACACTTCTTAAGCACTGGCACCACGTTAGCCAACCTCCAGTCTTCTGGCACCTCACCTATGAATATCAATTATACAAATATCTCAGCAAGGGGCCCAGCAATCACTTCCATAGCTTGCCACAGAGTTCTAGGGTGGGCGGCACGGTGGCACAGTGGTTAGCACTGCTGCCTCACAGCGCCGGAGACCCGGGTTCAATTCCCGCCTCAGGCGACTGACTGTGTGGAGTTTGCACGTTCTCCCCGTGTCTGCGTGGGTTTCCTCCGGGTGCTCCGGTTTCCTCCCACAGTCCAAAGATGTGCAGGTCAGGTGAATTGGCCATGCTAAATTGCCCGTAGTGCTAGGTAAGGGGTCGATGTAGATGTAGGGGTATGGGTGGGTACGCTTCGGCGGGGCGGTGTGGACTTGTTGGGCCGAAGGGCCTGTTTCCACACTGTAAGTAATCTAATCTAATCTAAAAAAAAACCTGATCAGATCCTGGGGATTTATCCATTTTTATGCATTTCAAGACATGCAGCACTTCCTCCTCTGTAATATGGACATTTTTCAAGGTGTCATCATCTATTTCCCTACAGTCTATATCTTCCATGTCCTTCTTCACAGGAAACACTGATACAAGATACTCGTTTAGTATCTCTCCCATCTCCTGTGGCTCCACAAATAGGCCATCTTGCTGATCTTCGAGGGGCCCTATTCTCTCCCAAGTTACCCTTTTGTCCTTAACGTATTTGTGAAAACCCTTTCGATTCTCCTTAACCTTATTTGCCAAAGCTAGCTCATGTCCCCTTTTTGCCCTCCTGAATTTTCTCTTAATTATACTCTTCTAAGGATTAACCTGATCTATCCTGACATATGCTTCCTTCTTTTTCTTAACCAAACCCTCAATTTCTTTAGTCATCCAGCATTCCCTATACCTACCAGCCTTTCCTTTCACCCTAACAGGAATATACTTTCTCTGGATTCTCGTTATCTCCTTTCTGTGAGCTTCAAGTTTTCAGCCATCCCTTTACCTGCGAACACCTGCCCGAATTAGCTTTTGAAAGTTCTTGCCTAATACAGTCAAAATTAGCCTTACTCCAATTAAGAAATACAGCTTTTTGATCTGGTCTATCCTTTTCCATCACTATTTTAAAACTAATAGAATTATGGTCACTGGCCCCAAAGTGTTCTCCCACTGACACTTCAGTCATCTGCATGACTTATTTCCCAAGCGTAGGTCAAGTTGGCACCTTCTCTAGTACGTACATCCACATACTGAATCAGAATTTATTTTTGTACACACTGAACAAATTCCTCTCCATCTAAACCCTTAACACTATGGCAGTCCCAGTCGAGGTTTGGAAAGTTAAAATCCCTGACAATAACCACCCTATTATTCTTACAGATAACCAAGATCTCCTTACAACTTTCTGGATGTAGGTTTGCTCGCTGAGCTGGAAGGTTCATTTTCACCCTACTAGGTAACATCTTCAGTGGGCTGGTGATGTCATTTCCTGTGGAGAGATATAATTTCCTGTTCTTTTTCTCAGCAGGTGGTAGATGGGGTCTAACTCGATGTGTTTGTTGATAGATTTCCAGTTGGAATGCCATGCTTCTAGGAATTCTCGTGCATTGTGTATTAAAAAAGAATGGGTACCCAATGAACACAGTCTGCCAATTTCTCAGCAACAAACTCAAACAAGTAGACAAAACGCGTCCAGAAACCCTAGCTACTCTCCCCTACATCAAAGACATCTCAGAAATGACTGCCAGACTACTCAGATCCCTTGGCATCATGGTGGCCCACAAACCCACTAACACACCATAACAGTAGCTAATGAACTTGAAAGACCTTATACAGACAACAAGCAAAACCGATGTCATTTACAAAATACCGTGCAATGACTGTAACAAACACTACATTGGACAAACAGGTAGAAAACTAGCTACCAGGATACATGAACATCAACTAGCCACAAAATGACATGACCCTCTCTCACTAGTATCCTTACACACAGATGAGGAAGTAAACCACTTCAACAGGGACAACACATCCATCCTAGGTCAAGCCAAATAGAGACTTGCACGAGAATTCCGAGAAGCATGGTATTCCAAGCAGAACTCTATCAACCAACTCATCGAGTTCGACCCCATCTACCACCCCCTTAGAAAAACAAGAAATGACATCACCACAGGAAATGACATCACCAACCCAAAGAAACCCAAACATATAAATAGAAAGGAGTCAGCAGCAATGCTTTGCCTGGAGGCCCACTGAAGATGTTACCTAGTGTGATGACGAAACGTCTGAAACAAATCTTCCAGTTAAGTGAGCAAACCTACATCCAGAACCTCAACCCGAACTACAAATCTTCTCATGCTACTTACAAATTTGTTTCTCAATTTCCAGCTGCCTATTAGGTGGTCTATAATACAATCCCAATAAGGTGTTCATCCCTTTCCTATTTCTCAGTTCCACCCAAATAACTTCCCTGGATCTATTTCTAGGGATATCCTCCCTCAGTACGGCTGTAATGCTATCCCTTATCAAAAACACTAATCCCCTTCCTCTCTTGCCTCCCTTTCAGTCCTTCCTGTATCCTGGAACATCCCAGTCCCATGTTCTTAACCATACCCTGAGGTCATCTGCCATCCCTGTTAGGCCCCTTACATTGAAATAAATGCAGTTTAACTTATCAATCCTACCTTGTTATCTGCTTTGTCCCTGCCTGCCCTGACTGTTTGACTCGCTTCTGTTCTCAACTGCATCAGTCTCAGATTGATCTTTTTCCTCACTATCTCCCTGGGTCCCAACACCTCACCTTACTAGTTTAAATTCTCCCGGGCAGCTCTAGCAAATCTCCCTGCCAGTATATTTGACCCCTTCCAATTCAGGTGCAATCCGTCCTTCTTGTACAGGTCACTTCTTCCCCAAAACAGCTTCCAACGATCCAAAAATGTGAATCCTTCTCCCATACACCAACTCCTCGACCATGCATCCATCTGCTCTATCCTCCTATTTCTACCCTCATTAGCTCGTAGCACTGGGAGTAATCCAGATATTACTACTCTCGAGGACCTTCTTTTTAAATTCCTGCCTAACTCTCTATATTCTCCCTTCAGAATTTCCTCCTCTTCCCTTCCTATGTCATTGGTGCCAATGTGTATAATGATCTCCTGATGTGCCCTCTCCCCCCTGAGAACATTCTGCACCCTCTCTGAGACATCCTTGATCCTGGCACCAGGGAAGCAACACACCATTCTGATTTTTCGCTGCTGGCCATAGAAACATTTGTTTGTACCTCGGACTAGAAATACAATTGATCTCTTGGAACCCAGCATATCCCTCATTACATTAGAGTCAGTCTCAATACCAGAAACTTGGCTGTTTGTGCTACATTCCCGAGAATCCATCACCCCCTACATTTTCCAAAACAGCACCCTTGTTTGAAATGGGTATAGCCATAGAAGACTCCTGCACTACCTGCCTATCTCTCTCACTTTCCTGGAATTAACCCATCTATGTGACTGTATCTGCAACCTTTCTCCCTTTCTCTAACTGCAATCCATCACACCCCCTTGCTCTTGTAAATTTATCATTGCCTCTAACTGCCACTCCAAACGATCCATTCGATCTGATAGGATTCACAATCAACAGCATTTAATGCAGATATAATCCTCAGTAATATGTAAACTCTGCCTAAACTCCCACATCTGACAAGAAGAGCATATCACTATACTAAGGGCCATTTTTGCTTCTTCCAGTCTACAGACCTAGAAAATAGCACCTTCTTATTCCTCAACAAATAATGTTCCAGGCTAACTTAATACTTATGGCTTATATTTTCAAGTTTAATCAAGAGAATATATGATCAAGAAAGAACCCACTCCACACACTATTGTAGATTTATAGCAAGGCTATACTTAAAACTATTCCCTTATCTGTTTCTGTGCTGTGACCTCTCCTAAACAGGTTCCTCCAAGATCAGTTGTGTATTTCACTGTTTGTTAATTTTCCTAGATACTTTCTGATGTCCCGCGATACATGAACTCAACAGCAAATGCAGTAACTGTGCAAGTTCACTGCTGTGTCAGTTCGCAGTGTGGGTTTCTTTCTCTCTCTCTCTCTCTCTCCTGCACTGACCTGGCCATGTGCTGCCTTTTGTCTGTCCCTCTCCCTTTTAAAAATGCAGTTGTTTTGACATTTTTTCTCCAAAGATCCAAAACAATGCAACAGCATATTGCTGCTCCTGGAATTCAAGGAAATCACCTCCAACATCTAAAATACCTCAAAAAAGGAGCAGCCTGTTCCAGCCAGAAATTTTCGCTCCTCTCCATCTTGGATTACCCAGATGACACTTCATCGGAGGTGACATGAAGTGTGGAAGGAACAGCATTTATGCAATAGCATGGTGGCGGATTGGGCAGATTGGTGGGTGGGGAGAGGATGTTGATAGTTCAGATTAAGTGATCAGAATGTGAAAATGCCTGAACAATGGTGTGTTGAACTGTCAGACTGAAAAGAACAGGCAGTCCCACTGGGGTGGGGAGAGGGGAGACAGGATGCAACAAGTAAAGCTAAAAGAAAAGGAAGGAATTGGAGTAGGTTCACAACCTGAAGGTGTTGAACTCAACATTAAGTCCAGAAGATCGTAAACTTTCTCATCTGAAGATGAGATGTTGCTCCTCCAGTTTGTGCTGTGATTCATTGAATCATTGCAGCACGCCGAGAATAGAGAAATGGGCATATGAGTAGAAAGTTGTGTTAAAATGATCAGCTACAGCAAGGTCAAGGCCATGCTTGCACGTGGGCTAGTGTTCTGCAAAGCAGCGGTATGTACCTGGACTAATGATCAAGAAACATGAGATAAATCCCACAACAATAGTTGGAGAGCTAACTAAACCTGGTATATCAAGTCATGACGACTATGTCATTATGAGGCTCTCTTAAAAAAAATCATTAAAAAAAGGAAATCTGTTATTCGTGCCTTGTCTGGTCCATATGTGACTCCAGATCCATGACAAGGTTGATTCTTACTGACCTCTGAAATATTCTGGCAAACCACACAGTGATGACCACTAACCAGTGGCTCTGCAAATGACATCGCAGTTGCAAATGAAGATTTCCTTTTTAACAAGCTCAACAGGTAAAATTGGAAACTTTCTCTGAAGGGGAGGGCATTAATGATTCAGGCGAATTTTCATGACAATCCACAATCCTTCAAGATTATTTTGCTCGTGCTAATCCACAAATCTGCAAATTCACTATTTTTGACAGAGTTTGGAATAGCTTGTCTTTAACCAACCCCTTTGGAATTGTGTATCATAACACTAGGCTATCCTTACTCGCATCGCTAATACATAGAGATCTTTTACAGAGATCAAAAGATGGATGGGATGTTCCATTTTACATTTATTGTTAAATGCTGTCTTCAAAAAACAGTTCAACTTAATTGAACCAAGAAGTGATACCTTATTTCCATTATTATACACATTTCTTCTTTGACCAATGCAATCAATAGAAATGAAATAATACAAGTATCATTTGGATTTTCCTAAGACGTGTGCACTTACTTGTAAAGCTGGTCTTTTGATGGAATCAAGCAAAAGTCTGGCTCTCGTAGCCACTGCTGGATTAACATCTTCAACTGCAGCAAGGAAACAGCAGAAGGCATGGGCTAGAGAGTACTTCAGCACATGATTCTTTGTCACAGATTGGATATCCAGAAATCTGCACAGAACCACTACTTTCTCCACTACATACCAAAAACAAAATTGAATTGGTACCAAAAGCAGTAGCAAATGTTTGAATGTCATAATCTAGATTGCTATACATAAATAAAGCTTACAGCATACATTAACCAGTTCTAGTTCCCTGGATGATAAATTATTTCCTGTTTTATTTACCTGGAAATAAAGAATTTATTTTATTTAGCAGATCTAGCAGAATATAGTTCAAACATTAATCATTCTCAGTCAGACATTGTAATTTATAGATCAGATGTCAACATGATTTACATTAATGGCTTCTAACCAGGCATGAGGGTGTCCAGAACCAGGGGACACAGTCTCAGAAAAAGAGACAGACCATTTAGGACTCCCTTCATTCCCAGAGTGGTGTATCTTTGGAATTCTCTGCCCCGATACCTTTGTAGGCTAAGTCAGTATGTTAACAACAGAGATCAATAAAGTTTTACATATTATAAACATCAACGGATACAGGAATAGTGCAGGGAAATGATGGTGGGTTAGGAAGAAAAGCAACAATCTCACTGAATATTATGAATGGGTTCAAAGGGCTAATTGGACTTTTCCTGCTCCTACTTATGTTCTTGTGATGCAAGGTCTGCCAGAGCAAATACTTCTGATGGATGACTTGTTCCTATCCTACAAACATGTCTCTTTGGTCAAGTGATTAAAAGCAGAAAATATTAGCCATGTTTTATTTCTCTTTCTACACCTTCTCCAGCAGCAACCTATTGTACTGGTCTGCACGTTGCAGATAGGAATTTTGGGAGATTGAACCTGTACATTCCAACTTGCAAGTTTCGAGTCAATTCCTACTGACTTGGAATTTTCCAGGTGATTATGTGACTTCTGTCCATCCTAACTACTGAACATTCAGAACTACTACAGCAAATCTAGACAAGAGCAGGACAGCTCACCATTTAATACATTAACTACTCAGTCATTTATTCTTTTTTTTCCTCAAATTTGCCAAAGTAGAAATATAGCCCCGGTCAAGAAATTTTTAATTTATAAAATTATACATGGAATAAAGGCTGTAAGTGGGAACAAGTGGATGAAGAAATAAAGGCAACTAAGTCAATGTTGATGTCAATTCGTTACTTGATAACATGCAGATGAACAGATTAACTGGATTGAAGGGAGATAATTAATGTTTACAAGAAAAAGCATAGATTTAGCCTTAGATGAATTTAGAAGTAATTTACACATGGGATAACACAAATACACAAAAGATCACCAAGAAAGTCAGAAATGAGTATGTTAAAAATCAAAGAAATTTAGCTATGAACATATAGGGCATTAGAAGGCCACACAAAATAAAGTTTGTAACTTTTGGAACAGAGCCAATGAATGGAAATAATTTTGTCCAGTTCTGTTGTGTTGCAAGCGAACTAAGTGTGTCTGCTAATGTGTCATTGATATTCACAGTCTTCTGGATCTCATTTATTGTGTTACTGATAGAGATTAGGGAGGGAGTATTTCCAGAATTCACCCTGAAATTGACAGTAGATTTTTTTCTGCCATTTATTTTGTGCCAAAGATTTACTATTTCTATCAGCCAGGGAGCTAGTACATCAATTGATACAAAATAGGATAAGAATTGATGGAGCTGACTAACGTCTTTATTTACATATTTACCACAGTGACCGAAGCAATAAGAGGATAAGTGTGTACCCAGGTGGGGAGATAGAGAAGCAGTGCATAGGAATGTGGCACATGAGGAGTTGTAAGCATCCAAAAAGACCATTTGGAAGCCATGGATCCTCAGTTTTCTACTGGTCATATTTACACCCTGTTAGGTTGCTCATTGATGATAATCTGCCCTTATGTAATGCTCAGCCAGACATTAACCACCCTTCAATCCAGTCCGAAGTCTCAGAAAATTACTACAATCCCATCATACTGAACATGTCATGATAACATACATAAATTGCTGCAAATATGTGCAATAAAAATGTATAATGCATATGCCATCACTGAAAAGGCAGATAGGTGTTTCTGGAATCATTTTTTTTTCTGAAACAAAAAGGCTTGAAACTTCATATTATATTAAGTGACTAGAGTCCCAGAGGGCTATAAGGCTGGGCTCTCATTAGAGAGAGAGGACTAGTGGTGGTTTAAGCTGAGGGTCACCACTCCTCAGGCAAGGAGCAAGTCAAGAAGATGTAACAGAAATTACAGTCAGAAATAGACTATCATCCAATTACTTTAATATTTGACTAATCAATTAGAGGGAAGAATTCCAATTTATGGTTATAATGTTGCTACAGTATCTATTTTAATAATCGAGTTGACAAACATCACTAAAATTATTGTAAACATCTACCATGACCAAACTGCAACACTGTACGTAGTGCAGGCAATCCAGTATCACACCTCTGGCTACACACACTTTTAGTTTTAACTTGCATTGCATTTTGAATAGTTTCACATCTTTGTAATAAATTAGATTTTTCGGGAATGGAATACTCACCTCAGTATATTGTGATTTCCAAAGTATCTAAAATGGCATACTAGCTATGTTGACATGCATGGAAAGCAAAACAGCTGATTGGTAATACACATGGAGTGTAGTGATAAGTAAGATCTTGTGACATCAATCCTAAATTGTGCAATTGGTAAGTCTGAGTTTTTTCGCACTATGAGCAGCAGATGCACCAGATTTTGGTGGAACAGCAGAATGTGTAAATTGTGCAATGGCTTATGTTGGCTTATCAGTCAATTCAATGCATGGTTAACATGTCTTTCTTCACTGTTCTTTGACTGATTTCAAAAGAGTGTGCAGGTAAGTAACATAAATATTCTTGCTATAATTTCCAAACACAACACAGCTTCTGGATTAAAAAAATACTTGCAACTGACAGCATTAATTTTAATTCTGACACCTTGTTTCATTAATACATTTTTAAAGAAAAACATACTTTATTACAGAATTATGTCGTTACCTTAAGTTAGGGTTTTTGAGTTTTAAAAATTATATTTGAGTTTGAGATTACACACTTTGCACTGTGCATTTTTTTTTTCATCTTACCAGCTTCAAAACGCATCTTCCAGTCTTTGCTGTTAAAATTGCTATCAATGATGCCCCAGAATATATCAGCACCACGAGAGAGAGAAAGAGCATGCAGGAACAAGGGTATTGCCACAGAGGCAAGCTGGGAGAATTCAGACTTAAGTACTTTCCATAGGCTGCAAAAAACACAAGCAGAAATGAACTTTGGATGCTGTCTTCCAGTTTTATAAGTTATCTGTACAAGATAGTGTGTATATTTTTTCTCCACATCACAAATAACTTGGTTATTTTGGAACTCAGTATTTTTTAGTCTCCAATGTCAGCCTTGAATTTGTATGTCCAGTTACTTAAAAGAAATAATGGAATGCTGGGGTGAATCGCAAGCCAGCAATCTCATTAAGTTTACATAGCATCAGGAACCACTAGTTTCAGACTGCATGCCTATCTTCTAGATAAAGAGATAAAACTCGGAATTTGTAATCAGTGGGGAAGCAAGGTCACTTGCTGCTGATATCAAAGGAAGTTGCCTACAATGATCTAATGGTCTCTCTGGCATGGATTTCCTTTTTCCAATAAGCATTTTAAATTCTGCACCAAGTTTTGGGGATCTCTTTGCCTGCAGCAGCAGTAATGTCAACAAAACAGGAAGCAGTCAACCACAACAAAGTATTCACACGCAGCAAAAACACTCAACATCTTTTACTTGCAATTGAAATTTCCAGATAGCAAAGTAAATAGTTACAATTTGATTAAAACAGACTCTGACTTTTTTTGAAAAATCATTTTAAAAATGTACAATTTGTTGTTTTACAACATAAATCTTTCAGGACCAAAGTGTCCAGCAAAAATTATGAAGTCAGTACATTAATGTTGGGAGATATTGAGGAGCGACGCTCCGAAAGCTAGTGTGCTTCCAATTAAACCTGTTGAACTATAACCTGATGTTGTGTGATTTTTAATTTTGTCAAGTTTTCTTTTAAACAGTGAAACCAAAAGCATAAGATTGGAACTTTTCATCAATTCAATATCCCATTGACTGCAATATGATTGCCGGGGAGGGGGGCAATTGGAATATGAGGGCGAAACATCTCAAATACACAAACTGGACAATCACAGAGTCACTGATATCAACTTCTGGATTTCCAAATTGTTCTTTGCATGTGCAGACTCCAGATATGGCTGTCAGTTTCAGTGGAGGAATGGTTATGCACATGGACAATTTCACCACCATTACAACTGCAAAATCCAGGCCGATGTTTTCGATCTACACTGGATTACAAAACTCCAATAACACTAGATACATTATTTTTGTTTATAAATCTTTCAATATTTAATGTTCTTAGTGACCCTGTAAACGTAGCTTGGTACAACTTTACCCTCCCAAGAGGAGGCATTCCCACAACTGGCAGGTAGCCTCCAACAGAAAATTTACCTGACGCAGCAGTGCTTTTGCTATCTCCCAATATTAGAAAATGGCCATGGGTATTGTGATGTTCAACAATCCTACAGATAAATATAATAACTATAGCTACATTGCATTAATCAGACATAAAGCTGTTTCGGCTAACATTAAACTATTAGGTTACAACACAGAAGCATTCTTCAAGTGTCTGGAGGTAAGGTGGCGAATGAAATCTTTAACAAAAACAGAAATTGCCAGAAAATCTCAGCAGGTCTAGCGCCATCTGTGAAGAGAAATCAGAGTTAACATTTTGGGTCTAGGGACCCAATGAAAGGGACCTCAAAATCATACATTTCAATGGGATTTTCTTTTTATTCTTCTAAACTCCAATGGATACATGCTTAACCTTTCCTCTTTAGAGAATCACTTCATTGCAAGAATCAGTCAAGTTGCTGGATGACAAAGAGGTACTGAAGGGTGACAATGTGGTCCATGTCAAAGGGGGCAAACAGGCCAAAAAAGGACAAGAAGATTAAGTTTATCTTTGCCACAATCACGTACAATATTCTGTATACATTTGATAAAGGCAGTTTCAGTATCATGACAGGCAGATTAGATGGATTAATATATGGAGTTGGAGGAAAGATTTGTGGAGGAAAACTTTCTGATACAACAATATGTACATCTGACAAGAAGCGCATTTCATTCTACTAAAGGCCATTTTTGCTCCTTCACAATCTACAGACGCAGAAAATAACTATCTTATTCCTATACAAAACACTGCCCCTGGTTAAATTAATAGTTTTGGGTAAAATTTTAAGTTTAATCAAGAGACATATCTCAAAAAACATATAATCAAGAAAGAACCCACACACTTAAAACAATTCACTTATCTGTTTCTGTGCTGCAAACTTCACCCAAACAGTTTCTCCGAGATCAGTTATATTATAGACCCCCTAATAGTCAGAGGGAAATTGAGAAACAAACGTGTAAGGAGATCTCTGTAAGGAACTATCTGTAAGAATAATAGGATGGTAAATGTTAGGGATTTTAACTTACCAAACATAGACTGGGACTGCCATAGTGGTAAGGGTTTAGATGGAGAGGAATTTGCGAAGTGTGTACCAGAAAATTTTCTGATTCAGTACGTGGAGGTATCTACTAGAGAAGGCGCAAAACTTGACCTACTCTTGGGAAATAAGGCAGGGTGGGTGACTGTAGTGTCAGTGGGGGAGCACTTTGGGGTCGGCAACCATAATTCTATAAGATTTAAAATAGTGATGGAAAAGGATAGACCAGATCTAAAAGTTGAAGTTCTAAATTGGAAAAAGGCCAATTTTGATGGTATTAGGCAAGAAATTTCAAAAGGTGATTGGGGGCAGATGTTCACAGGTAAAGGGATGGCTGGAAAATGGGAAGACTTCAGAAATGAGATAATGAGAATCCAGAGAAAATATATTCCTGTCAGGGTGAAAGGGAAGGGTGGTAGGTATAGGGAATGCTGGATGACTAAAGAAATTGAGGGTTTGGTTAAGAAAACGAAGGAAGCATATGTCAGGTATAGACAGGATAGATCGAGTGAATCCTTAGAAGAGTATAATGGTAGTAGGAGTATACTTAAGAGGGAAATCATGAGGGCAAAAAGGGGACATGAGATAGCTTTGGCAAATAGAATTAAGGAGAATCCAAAGGGTTTTTAACAAATACATTAAGGACAAAAGGATAACTAGGGAGAGAATAGGGCCCCTCAAAGATCAGTAAGGTGGCGTTTGTGTGGAGCCGCAGAAAATGGGGGAGATACTAAATGAATATTTTGCATCAGTATCTACTGTGGAAAAGGATATGGAAGATATAAAATGTAGGGCAATAGATGGTGACACCATATTACAGAGGAGGAACTGCTGGATATATTGAAATGCATAAAGGTGGATAAATCCCCAGGACCTGATCAGGTGTACCCTAGAAATCTGTGGGAAGCTAGAGAAGTGATTGCTGGGCCTCTTGCTGAGATTTTTGTATCATCAATAGTCACAGGTGAGGTGCTGGAAGACTGGAGGTTGGCTAATGTTGTGCCACTGTTTATGAAGAATGGTAAGGACAAGCCAGGGAACTATAGACCAGTGAGCCTGACGTCAGTGGTGGGCAAGTTGTTGGAGGGAATCCTGAGGGACAGGATGTACATGTATTTGGAAAGGCAAGGACTGATTAGGGATAGTCAACATGGCTTTGTGCGTGGGAAATCATGTCTCACAAACTTGATTGATTTTTTTGAAGAAGTAACAAAGAAGATTGATGAGGGCAGAGCAGTAGATGTGATCTATATGGACTTCAGTAAGGCATTCGACAAGGTTCCCCATGGAAGACTGGTTAGCAAGGTTAGATCTCATGGAATACAGGGAGAACTAGTCATGTTCATACAAAACTGGCTCAAAGGTAGAAAACAGAAGGTGGTGATGGAGGGTTGTTTTTCAGACTGGAGGCCTGTGACCGGTGGAGTGCCACAAGGATCGGCGCTGGGTCCTTTACTTATTGTCATTTATATAAATGATTTGGATGCGAGCATAAAAGGTACAGTTAGTAAGTTTGCAGATGACACCAAACTGGGAGGTGTAATGGACAGCGAAGAAGGTTACCTCAGATTACAATGGGATCTTGATCAGATGGGCCAATGGGCTGAGAAGTGGCAGATGGAGTTTAATTCAGATAAATGTGAGGTGCTGTATTTTGGGAAAGCAAATCTTAGCATGACTTATACACTTAATGGTAAGGTCCTAGAGAGTGTTGCTGAACAAAGAGACCTTTGAGTGCAGGTTCATAGCTCCTTGAAAGTGGAGTCGCAAGTAGATAGGATAGTGAAGAAGGCGTTTGGTATGCTTTCCTTTATTGGTCAGAGTATTGAGTACAGGAGTTGGGAGGTCATGTGGCGGCTGTACAGGACATTGGTTAGGCCACTGTTGGAATATTGCATGCAATTCTGGTTGCTTTCTATGGGAAAGATGTTGTGAAACTTGAAAGGGTTCAGAAAAGATTTACAAGAATGTTGCCAGGGTTGGAGGATTTGAGCTATAAGAAGAGGCTGAACAGGCTAAGGAATGTAAAAGAGACCTAAGGGGCAACGTTTTCACACAGAGGGTGGTACATGTATGGAATAAGCTGCCAAAGGAAGTGGTGGAGGCTGGTACAACTGCAACATTTGAAAGGCATTTGGATGAGTAAATGAATCGGAAGGGTTTGGACCGGGTGCTGGCAGGTGGGACTAGATTGGGTTGGACCGAACGGTCTGTTTCCATGCTATACATCACTATGACTCTATGACTTTGGAGAGGGAAATCATAATGGATGGTGGTTTACAAAATAGAGGGAGATATAGTATCTAAGGAATGTAAACAATTAACAATATCAACTGAACACGAGACTCAAGAAGGGAAGTTAGTACTGGATTAGTGGTGCTGGAAGAGCACAGCAGTTCAGGCAGCATCCAACGAGCAGCGAAATCGACGTTTCGGGCAAAAGCCCTTCTTGGCCATTATTCCTGATGAAGGGCTTTTGCCCGAAACGTCGATTTCGCTGCTCGTTGGATGCTGCCTGAACTGCTGTGCTCTTCCAGCCCCACTAATCCAGTATTTGGTTTTCAGCATCTGCAGTCATTGTTTTTACCTATGAGATGTAGGGAAGACTAGTAAGTTCAGGGATAAGGCAGCAGGTAAGTCTCTAAGAGGAAGCTTGATCAGATGGACTTGTAGAATGTGGAGAAGTGGCAGAGGTAGCTGATTGATGTTTTCAATGTGAATGACAGGGAATTGCATGAGCTTATTATAGGTCTTGCCATATTTATACCTACTTCCAATGGTGGCACAGCACCACAACATATTGATCTCACAGCTCATTAATCTATTCTTTAGACTCTTGTGCCCCAAAAACTCAACCTCACTGCTTTGAAATGCTTAATATTTGCTATTTCATTATGAATTTAATGAAACTAAAGTACAGGTTGTTCTGCTATAATGCACATTTCGTCAACACAAAATCGCTGTAATGTGACTGACAAACTGGGGATAATGTTTCTACAGTGCAAACCTTTAAAACATGTGTTGGCTGTTATGCAATTACATTGCCAGTACTTTAAGCTCTGTTTCTAAAACATAATTTGTCTATAACACAGCGAAAGGAACCATCACATTATAGAAGAACTGACTGTATATGCAAAAGGAAAATAAAATACAGATGATACTAAGATGGAGAGAATTGTGAATTGTAAGGTTACGATGAGTGACTTCAGAGGGACACTGACAAATTGGCCAAATGGATAGACACCTGACAGATGAAGTTAAATGCAGAGAAATGTAACAGAATGTATTTTGACAGAAGGAACACAGAGAGACAATACAGGCTCAATGGTATAACTCGGAGTACAAGAGCAGGGGAACTTCAGAGTTCAAATTCTCTGAAGGCGCCACGCAAGTTGAAACAGTTGTTAAGATGACTTATAGGATCTTTGGGTTTATAAAAAAAGGCATAGAGTATAAAAGCAAGGAAGTGATGCTACACCTCTCCAAATCATCGGTCACACCATATTTGGATTAATGTGTTCAATTCTGGCATCTTATTTAAAACAGGATGCTATAGCTCTGGAAAAAGTACCAAAGAGATTTATTAGAATAATACTAGTGATGAGGGATTTTAGATAGAAGAGAAAGTAAAGAAGGATATTATGCTTCGATTAGTTGATATGACAGTAACTAAGGGTCACAATTTCAAGATTATCAGCAAGAGAGCTAACAGTGAGAAGAGGAGCAACTTCCTTACTCAGAGTTGTTAGGATTTGGAATGTGCTGCATGGGAGAGTGGTGGAGGAATAGTCCATAGGAGGTCTCAAAAGAGAGCTGATACATATTTGAAAGTGATGAACATCGAAGGCAATGGAGATAGGGCTGGAATATAGTACAAATGGGTAGCTCCTTCAGGAGCTGGTACAGGCACAATGGGCTGAACGCCCTCCTTCTGTACAGTAAAGTTGATGGTTCTATTATTTTATTATCTGAAGACATATACTGCAATACTTCTGGACATTTTGGTCTATTTACATTTCATCATCTAGCCTTACTTTGCACAAAGATTATACTAGATCTGTTGAGTCTTCAGTTACAATGTCAGTACTTGCTTAGATTCACAACATATTGTGCGATTCACACTTTCAGAGTTATATTATACTGCGATGTTATTATAATATTGTTCTTTACCAGTTATGGATAACATGCTTGGTGTACTTGGTATTACTGATTCATTGCAATGTTCATATTAAAGGATTGATTCTTACATAAGACCTGCAAGTTGATTTAACAACTGTCACAAGTTGATTATCAGGAAATAACATTGCCAGAGACTGTAATGATATTTGAAATAAAACAGCGAATCACCAAATTAATGATTGCTACAAAAGTGATACATGCCTCAATCACAAAATCATCGAATCATAGAATCACTACAGTGTAGAAGCAGACCCATCGAGTTCACACTGACCCTCCAAACAGGATCCCATCCAGACCCACTCCCCTACCCTATCCCTATAAACCTGTATTTTATGATGGCTATTCCACCTAACCTGCATATTCCTGAACAACAGGCATTCTACCATGGCCAATCCACCTAATCCAGGCAAAAACAATGACTGCAGATGCTACTTTCTCCCCACCCCCACCCTCCTCTAGTTTATCTCTCCACCCTTCAGGCTCTCTGCCTTTATTCCTGATGAAGGGCTTTTGCCCAAAACGTCAATTTTACTGCTCCTCGGATGCTGCCTGAACTGCTGTGCTCTTTCAGCACCACTAATCCAGAATCCACCTAATCTGCACATCTTTGGCTATATCTCCACAAAAAGTTTCATTAATCAAAGTTTAGGCAGTCAGAAAATTTGGAACCCACTTCCAAACATGTAAACAAATTACTGACTTGTTAGGAAACCATACAGTAATGGGGAGATCTTTGTTCATAGACTACATATCCTAACAATTACTGATTTGGAGATGCCGGTGTTGGATTGGGGTGTACAAAGTTAAAAATCACACAACACCAGGTTATAGTCCAACAGGTTTAATTGGAAGCAAACTAGATTTCGGAGCGATGCTCCTTCATCAGGTGACAGTCTATCACCTGATGAATGAGCATCGCTCCGAAAGCTAGTGTGCTTCCAATTAAACCTGCTGGACTATAACCTGGTGTTGTGTGATTTTTAACAATTACTGGTAAGTCATCAGGATTTCATGCTTTGTTAACCTTACCTGGAAATCAACATTTTCTCTTGAATGTAAGCAAGAAAGTTTGGATAATCCTTTCTGGCGAGATACAAACATTCTCCATGGAGACACAATATTTTTAAACAGTTGAGCATGTTGAAAAGAATGTCTGGCTCCTCATAATTTGGGATTTCCTGTTGACACAAACAAGTGAAGCACAGGGAAGAACTTAACAGACCCAAGTGCTGAAATATAACTGAACAAGTTAAATAATAATTACCTGCAATATTGTATGTATCAACTTCAACGTAGCAGGGAGTTGTTCATAATCAAAGGTCCTCTCTGCGTTATTTTTCATTTCTATTAAAATATAAAAATGTTATTGACTGCATACTCTAACCAATACCTTTTCTGAAGGTACAACAGAATTATTTGTTAAATTGTAAGTTAGTTTGATATTAGTTTGGAGCAGAGTGAATTATACTTGTAAAGTAATGGCTAGCAAATAGGGCTGAATCTTACCAAGAATTGGGTATGTGTCAACTTCAGGGAGTTTCGAGGAGAGTTTCGCTCCATGAGTTCTCGTGAATTTTCACACACTATTCTCCACAGCTGTACACCGCACTTCTATGGCGCCCCACTCGCATTATCTTGCGCTCAGCAATGGCTTAAGTACTCACCACTGCTAGGAACTCCCCGGATTTCAGGCCCTGGGGCTATATCTAAAGCTCAGTCATGCCCCAGATCTAGTGTCACCAGCCAAGAGCTGCATTTCACAGTGCACGTATTGTGAGTGGAACAAAAAACAAAGCTTCTGAGGGCACAAAGGGTCCACAGATGGCACTTCACTATAAATCCAAGTTGATATTCACAGATGTATTGGTATTTTACATTATCATCTCTCTTATCATTGTAATTGCATTTATGAGAATCCAGCTATAGAGGCCACCCTTCCCAAGCATCACCCATCTTAGAACCCTGTCTAAGGAAATGCAACTCTTTTGCTAATACCTTTGTAGCATAACATCTTCTCATTGTTCAATGTGGGATAATCACACAGTTGAAAATGTTCACTTTTATTCAACAACGACAAAAAGAGAAAAAGTAAACAAATAAAAGCTGCAATTGGTTCTGAGATCACATAGGAACTACTTGGCATTTTGAGCAACAACACATGTCCAATCAATGAATGATCATTGCACCCAGCACACATCTGTTCCAACTGGATGAGATGAGTTGAGTAGATGTGGTTTATATAGATTTTAGGAAAGCTTTTGATAGGTCCCACATGGGAGACTGATTGAGAAAGTTAAAGCACGTGGAATTCAGGGAAGCTTGATGAGATGGATCAGAAATTGGCTTAATCACTGGCTGACTGGAGGCCAATATCCAGCAAAGTACCACATTGATCAGTAAGGGACCCTCACTGTTTTCTATATACATAAATGATACAGATGAAAATGTGGGGGGGGAGTGTTTTTCAATTTACAGATAACACCAAGATTATGTTAAAACATGGTAAACTCTCCTGCATAATTTAAAACCAGCAACACAGATAAAAATGATTCCATGCAGTAATGAGTGAAAATTCGATAGACCAAGAACTAGTTAAAGTAAAAATGATCAACTTTATTTCTTAAAGTAAAACAGAGAATAATAAACTAACAATTATTTCCAATTCCTTCCTCTAACCTAAGCTGTGTACTCTCCTGCAGCTCCTCGGCTCTTCTTGGGGTCTCCTCTACTACCTTCATTAATGCAACTGGCTTCACTTCTTTTACCACATCTTTTCCCACAGTGCCTTTCTTTAACAGTCAGCACTGTGACTTTGTGTTCCACTTTACCACAGTGGAAGCACCTGAGGCCTTTCATCTCCTTTCCACCCTCTTGGGCTTCTTTTTTATTCTGTGGTAAATTCTTACCAGTGCTCTCTCCTCTTGGTTTCGTAGTATAGGATCTCCACTTCTCCCAAAACCTATCCCTCACAGGACGAAGCTTGTCTTATGCACCAACATGTACTCATCTGCTAATTCTGCTGCCCTTCTCACTTCCTGAACTCTCTGTTGCTCCAGGTGAATTCTTACCATCTCTGGAAGTGAGTTATTAAACTCCTCCAGCAGAATAACCTCTCTTAGAGCCTCAAAGGTCTTATCTATTTTCAAAGCACGCACCCATCAATCAAAATGACTATGTTTAATGCTTTTGAACTCAATATAAGTCTGACCTGGTTCCTTCTTTGTGTTTCTGAACCGCTCCTGACACCAATTCATGGGCACTTAAAATAGTCTGTTTAACCTCTTCATAATCTCTTGACCTCTCATCTGACAGTGTGGCAAATACCACACTAGCTCTGCCGACCAGTTTACTCTGAACTAGTATTTCCCATAAATCCTCAGACCACTCCATCTGCCGAGCCAATTTTTCAAATGAAATAAAGAAGGCTTCAACATCTTTCTCATCAAAATGTGGCAGAGTTTTGACATATTTATAATTCAAAGATCCTGTGTAGGGAATATTAGAAACAGACCAAGTTCTTTGAAATCTGAGTGGTCACCTAAGCTGTTGGTGACTTCCGTTGAAGATGGGGGCCCAAAGGAGCATGCAGTGATCTGAAGCTGCCAGGTAACTGCTCTAACTTTCATGTTAGGAATTATCGCCATCTGTTTTCTACCTGACTATGCAAGATCAGGAAACTCCAGAACAATGAGGAGAGAATAGATGCTACAGATACTTACATTAATGCCTCTTGATCTTCAATGGCATTACCATCACCACATCTCCCATTATCAACATCCTTGGGGTTACCACTGACTAGAAACTCAACTGGACTTGCCATATTAATACTGTCTACATGATCAGGTTAGAGGCTAGGAATCCTGCAGCGACTAACTCACCTTCTGACTCCCCAAAGCCTGTCCACCATCTAGAAGGACATTTCAAGAGTGTGATAGAATACTCCCGACTTACATGGATAAGTGCAGCTCCAACAACACTCACGAAGACTGACACCATGCAGGACAAAGCAGCCTGCTCGACTGGCTCTCCATTCATCAATCAACAGGGCTAGTAGCAGAAAAGTGCACAACCCACAACATATACTGCAGAAATGTGCCAATGATCTTGAGACAGCACCTTCCAAATCTATAACCACTTCCATCTAAAAGGACAAGAGGAGTAGATACATGGGAATACCATCCTCTGGAGATTCCCCTCCAAGCCACTCACTATCCTGGAAATAAGTCATTGTTCCCTGTCACTGGGTCAAAATTTGAATCACTTCCTGAATAAAAGTGTGTACCTACCTACAGCACATCGACTACAGCAGATCAAGAAGGCAGCTTACATCACCTGCTCAAGGACAACTAAGGATGGACAATAAACAGTGGCTCAGCCAGCAACGCACACAGCCCACAAATGAATTTAAAAAGTAGGCATGCAAATACATGTCTATGGGCTCATGCCACTCACTAGCAGGATTCTCACTGCATTGTTCAAAACCCCTTTGCAAAATTTGAAGTTTTTTCTCTCTTAAATTTCAAATCTAATTTCTTCCAATTTTGCCATATTTTCCCAACTGACACACCACTGCCCATAACATTTAGGGTTGGGAAGATTCCATTCTTGGTCTCTGAATAATTGCTACAAAGATAGCAACAGGGAATTCATAGTCAAGGTCACGGCTCCTTTGACTCTTTTATATAAATGACTGTATGGAAGCCATGAATGTAATGTAACATGCAACGTTCATCTGAATGGTTTTAGACACCACAATACCACACAATTCAGATTAGTCCACTTAATTCACATCCCTTTCCACTACATCATTATATGACTATAGTTATAATATACACTAGCTATGAGATGAATTGTGACAAGTAGCTTGAATAGCATCTCCATCCTTCTGACGTCTACCACTAAAAAGAACAAAGCCAACATTGTTTTGTGAAGGCCATCAGCTGCAAATTCCCTTCTAAGTCATACACCATCTTCACTTGATATTAAGTTACTGGGAAAATATTTTAGATTTTCATCAAACAACATTGCAAGCAGACAATCAAAAGAAGGACCAATGTAACCAATATTATTGGGGAAAAACTAATGCCGCAGTTCTCCTGACCATTCACTGTAACTGCAGTGGATGAGCCATGTAATGACAGTATTAAAGTAGGCGAGGGAATTTTTCAATGGTTCACCAAATTACATCAAACAATTGGAAGAAATTAACCCCAATTGTCATTATGTCTAAAAATAATTTCACTATAAGAATTGCAGATTCTATTAACTAAATAGCCATTACCTAAAATGTACCAACATTTTAATGCAGATGGTTACTTTTCATTTGTTTTGCGCGTTAGCAGATAACAATAGGTTCTATAATTATGAAAGGTCATTATTTACTGATCAATGTACAGATAGATGTGAAAATTAATAAATCTTTGCATATAGATTTAGCAATTAAATGAGTTTTTTAAAAAAGCAATTTGCTCATATCACATCACATCTAATTATGTGCCCAATGTCTCCAATAAGTCACCTTTGCACTGTCACTGCTACCATTATTGTCAATGAAAACTTGTCAGCAGTCAGTTTCAACTACAGGTTGTTCTGCTATAATGGTCATTTCGTCAGCGCAAATTGGTTATAATGCAATTGACGAATTTGGATAACACAAACTTTCTACTGAAGGGGTATAGTGGTTTTCTATTAGCGACCTTCCACAGCCTGATTTTCTATTGCACAAGGTTGTAGAGGAAGACAATTGTTGCATTACAGCAGATTGACCTGTCCAGCACTTTTAGTAAAATTGACTATTAACATCCCATACCAGGCTTTTCTTCACATCTGTTATTGAACAGTTGATTTTCTTCCTCTTTTGAATTATCATCTTCTTCTCCTTCAAAACCTATAGTGAATTCAGGTCTAGAAAACAGCATACTATCTTCAAAGCTGTCAGTTGGTTCCTGAAGGAGAACAGATATGTGCTGACTTAGAATTTACATGAACTATCATTGGATATAAAGCAGCAGTACAAGTTTCAGGTGACTGCAAATGAGAAAAAGAAGCAGGGCTTATCTTAGATGATCTTGGAGTAGTGGGGAGATTGACAGAGGAGAGTGAAGCCCCAATTTGAAATGGCTAACACAGATACACCCACATTTGCTCCTCTTTGATTTTACAGTGCTAAGATGCAGCAGTCTACAGTCAGAATAGCCATTTTGCTATGGACAAAATTATAGAAATTAACATTGTGCATCAGCATTAGGAACACGTTAAAAAGTAATTAATGTTCATCTTAAAAACATATTTAAAAGCTGAATTTTCAGGAGTGCTGCAACCTGCATGACCCACCCCTGGCCCTACATAAAGGTCAGAGGGGAACCTACCCATGATTTGACAGATTCTTGCAGCAATTTAATGGTGGAAGCAGTGTTAAGTGTTTTAATAAAAGAGTTTTGCCTCTGTCTCAGGAGGAAGTGCCCCACTTCAAAGACGGGTCAGCAATCCACTGGCCAGCAGTTCTGTTTCCCAAGCAGCACCAATCAGAAACGATGGCCATTGCTGGCACTACAAGCAGGGCAAGCTCATCCATGGAGCCCACGTCAATTCAGGATTGAGGATCTCAGTGAGAGGACCGAATTCAACATGTCGGGGATGAGCAATGATCCTGGGAAAGGGAGTATCAGATGGCCCCAGGTAAACCACAAAGAAGAAATCCTTCTTTGGGTCTGGCACCAACCCATGACGCTACTTTTATTAAGCATTCCACATGGGCTGGGCCTTAAGTTGGGTGACCTGTAATATGTCAGATAGGTCATAAGTGGGTGGCTAGGCAGTAGGAAGAGCAACTGGTGGATTTTACATACCACCAATCTCCTTCCTCATGTACTTTCAAACTTGCCAGCGGGTAAGCATTAAGTCCAGTTTCAACAGTTAACATGCAAACCACATTTCATCATATATTCATCTCTCCTTACCACCAGTTTGATTTCCTCTTTAGGTGCCAATCGCTCCAGCAGCTCACATGCGAGTTGGTAGCATAAAATGCTGGATTGACATAGGTTGCATTCAACCGCACTTTCATCTTTCTGGCAAGTATGTGAGCCTCCCCAGGGAGCTTGGAACACATTGTTTATGATGGAAATTATGTCCTTGGCTAATCCATGGTCGAGACCCATAACCATACCATCATCTTGCAATTCCATCTGAAGCATTGCGATAGAAGATTAAAGAAGAATTAATTGCTTCTGCATATATATCCCTAATGGCTCAGAATAACTTCACACTAATATATATTTGATTGGTATTTTCAATATGAAATGATACAGTAACATGAATTAATAGGAACATGCATAGGTCATTCAGCCTGTCAAACCTGCTCCATCATTTAACATGAACAAGGCTAATCAAACACTTTTACTCACCCATCATCATAATTTTGTATGCTCTGATAATCAGAAATCTATCAATTTCTACTTTAAACATGCTCAAAGGCTGAGCTTCCACAGCCCACTGTGATAGAAATTTCCAAAGGTTCATGATCCTTTAAGCAAAATAATTTCTCCTTCTCTTAGACCCTTTATGTTTAAATTGTGTCTCCTCACAATTGTGTTCTCCTGTAGATTCCTCAACCAGGAGAAACATCCCACCTGCATTTAGCCTGTCTTTTCCTTTCAGTACATTGGAGGTTTCAAGGAGATGGTGAGCAAATCAGTATCCTTGGGAGGTAGGGGGTGGAGTGGAGTTGCTGTGAGAGACACCCCAAGATTGAGAGGTTGGGTGTGGTGCAAGATGTACCTGCATGAATGGACGATTGTATAAGGGGGTGAGATCTTGGGGGTGAAGTAAGAGATCACATATGAGACCCAAGGCAGATGGAGTGTGTGAGACCCCAGCAGTGAAAGGATAATTTGTATTTGGACAACATTTGCTAAACAATCCAACGTTTGCCAGGAATTACACAAACAACCAATGTAGGATTGTGATTTGGGTTCTCAAGTGGTGTAATTGAGCATACGGAACTGAAAGGTACACGCATCAAAATAGGAAGCCAGAGTCCAGTGGGGTTTTGCAGGGATCATTGTTGGGAATCTTCCCTTTAACATATCATTTATAATAGATTCTAACACTCTCTCTAATACTGATTTTAGGCTGAAAGGCCTGCAGCCCCATTTTCTCTCTTGCTTTCTTGTTACATTACTACTTTCACTACCTTCCAATCCAAAAAAAATCAGTCCAGAATCTATAGAACATTTGAAGAAAATCATAAAAGCATCAACTTTCTCTACAACCAATGCTCTGAGATGAAAACCATCACATTCTTGGGATTTATCAACTTACAGACCTGTTCATTTCTCGGGTACAATCTTCATACCAACACTAATTTCCTTCAACTCATTTTCCCTAGTCAATTGGATCTCTACTTCTGGGCAGTTTATTTAATGATGAAGTTAAAATACTTGTCCCAAGAAGCTGTAACATATTCATCTTTAAATAATGCACAGAATAACATAAGCTGAAATTTCACATATAATATGTCAGGAAAAGGAGCAATTAAATCATTACCTGTTTCAATATCAAATCAAACATCAGAATAAAGCAAGCTAAGTTCATCTCATCATCATCAGAATCAAAGTCAATGGCTCTTCCTCCTGCAGATCCGAAATTCTTAAAACAACCACGGAATGGACTGCGCAGTGGACTACGGAATGGGCTACGAAAGGGGCTAGGAAACGGACTTAGAGTAACATGTTGGCATCTGCGTCCAGGATCTGATACAACACTCACCTATGGAGAAAAATTGTATTCATTAGGACAACAGCGCGAAGAAAATAAAATAAAGTTACAGTATAAAATATACGGTCAAGAGCCACCATTCCATGCTGACCTTTGCATATTGTATTGTGTACCCAGTTTGAGGCTACACTTCACTTATCTATGACTTTAAAGAGAAAAATGGAAAGAAAACTTATTTCCTGGAGTAGAAAGTGCCCACTGAACAAGTGTCTTATACTGCACATGAACAGTTTGTCACCTTTGCTGTTTGTAAAAATTACTGTTTAGAGGATTTTGAGGAATAGAACCACTACAAACAGCAGGACTTCACATTACATGAGAGCAGAATCAAAATATGAAACAGCAGCTTAAGCAAATTTAACCAAGGCACGTTCAATTTACACATTAAAATTTCAATGCAATAAGGTTTTTAATCACAACACACTATATGATTTCTCATGTTAAACAATCTTTGAATCTCAGTTTGCACTGAAACCTGAACTCACCAGTTCTTCTCAAATGAGTGATTGGAGATACCGGTGTTGGACTGGGGTGTACAAAGTTAAAAATTACACAACACCAGGTTGTAGTCAAACAGGTTTATTTGGAAGCAATGGTTTTCGGAGCACTGCTCCTTCCTCAGGTGGACTGTTTGCCTTCCTTGTGGACCTGATGAAGGAGCAACACTCCCAAAGCTCGTGCTTCCAAATAAACCTGTTGAACTATAACGTGGTGTTGTGTGATTTTTAACTTCTCAAATGAGGCTGGTCAATTACTAAAGACAGAATTTTAAGTTATTTTTCTTTCTGTTAGGGATATGATCTTTTTATCTCAGTTCCTTTCCCCTGCATTCTTTAGAATATGTCACACCACTTCCTAAGGGGTGGACAACCAGCTGTCAAGTTCTGAGTCAAAAAGCATGATGCTGGAAAACCACAGCTGGTCAGGCAGCATCTGAGCAACAGGAGAGTTGATGTTTCAAGCATAAGCCCTTCATCAGGGTGGCACGGTGGCTCAGTGGTTAGCACTGCTGCCTCACGGTCCCAGGTTCGATTCTAGCCTCCGGCAGCTGTCTGTGTGGAGTTAGCACATTCTGCGCAGGTTTCCTCCAAGTCCTCTGGTTTCCTCCCATAGTCCAAAGATGTGCAGGTCAGTGCATCTTTTTAGCATGCAGTGCATGCTAAATTGCCCACAGTGTTAGGTGCGTTAGTCAGAGGGGAAAAGGGTCTGGGTGGGTTACTCTTCGGAGGGTCGGTGTGGACTGGTTGGGCCGAAAAGGGCCTGTTTCCACACTGTAGTGTGGTGGTTGGTCACTCTGAAGGTACAAAAATGGTGGAAAATGATCCATTGAACACTGAGGGTGAAAGAGTCCACTGGGTGGTGTAGGACCCCTGGCCAAAGAAGGGAATACAGAAACAAAGGCAACAAAAGGAGCACTCAATCAATTTTGAGCTTGTTGTGACATTATGGTAGGGGTGTTTCAGGCTAAAGCTGAGTCCTTTATTTCATTTATTCATGGGATGTTTGTGTCACTGGGTATGGCAGCATTCACTGACCATCCCTTATATTATGGTCAGAACAGATCATTCAACATCAGAGATCAAAACAGCTAGAGCCCAGCTGCACAAAGGTGAAGAAAAAGAGAGGAAGAGCAATTTAGATAATAGACTCAAGAGTGAGGGGTACAGACAGGCACTTCTGTGACCGCAAATGTATCTCTTTGGTACTGTGTTGCCTTCCTCAGGCCAGTGTCAAAGATGTCGCTGAATGGCAGCAGGACATTATGAAGGTCGAAGGCAAACAGTCAGAGGTCATGATTCACAAAGGTATCAACAATATAGGGAGAAAGAGGGATGTGGGTCTCTAACAAGAATTTAAGCAGCCAGGTTGCAGATTGAAAAGTAAAATCTCCAAATGACTTAGAGTACCACATGCTAGTGAATACAGGAATTGGCAGATACTGCAGATGAACATGTGGCTGATGAAGTGTGTAGGAGGGAAAGCTTTAGCTTCCTGGATCACTGGGGCCATTTCTCAGGAAGGTGAGATCTATATAAGTCCATTTGGTTGAACATAAACATCCTTGCAGAAGGTTTTGCGGGTGGGGGGGGTGTGTGGTTTGCAAGTGCCATTAGTGAGGTGTACACTCATTTGGCAGGAAGATTGATTTTGGAGTAGGGAATGATGCACAAACAAGTACAGAAGAAAGACCAAGTCAGTTAGAAAGACAGAGCGAATACAATCATGTTAAAATACAAGGAAGCATAGCAAGGCTGGATACCATTTATTTTAATGCATGGAGTCTGAAAGAAAGGCAGATAAATTTAAGGTTTTGATTAACACATGGGGAATAGGACATCATTGCTATCATGTAGACATGGCTGAGGAAGGGGCAGGACTGGTAGCTTAACATTCTAGGCTATCAAAGCTTCAGGTGAGATAGGGAGAGGTGTAAAGAAGAGCTGGCATTGCAATACAGATCAAGGAGTCAATTACTGAAATAAAGAAGGATGGTACCTCAAAAGGTTCTTCAAATTCCCAAGCTAAAAACAAAATAAAAGGCCAGTCACATTGGCCTTGTAGTGTAGAACACCAAACAACCAAGGAGAGATAAAAGGACAAATATGTCAGCAAACCGCAGAGAGGCATAAAAATAATAGTATTTCAACTTCCCCAACATTAACTGGGATAGACAGTGTAAAAGTCTTACAGGTGCAGCTTGTAGAAGGTACGATGAGAGGAGGCAGAATGGGACTTAATTTTAGGGAACAAAACCAGACAAGTGGTATAAGTGTCATTGAGGAGCATTTTGGTGATAGTGACAATGACTGAATTAGATGTCCAGGGACTGTACAGGTCTAGATAAGGGGGAAAAAAAACAGCTTTTGACAGATACTGAGGTCTCTAAGCAGTAGAATATATATATTAGAGTGTTGGAAGTGCAGGAGGTAACTTCAAAAAAACTTAAGAGTGAAGACAGGGCATGAAAAACACAGACTGGTAAAAGGCATTTTATTATTATGCTTAGAGGCAAGAGAATAATGGAGAAAGAGTGCAGTCCATTAGGAATCATAGTAGCAATTTTTGCCTGGAGCTAGAAGAGACAAATGAGGTTTCACGTGTTCTTTGCATCTGTGTTTACTATAGAGTATGGTTTGGGTATAGAAATCAGGAGGGCCCTGCGATGCACCTGAACAAATTAGCATTGAGAGGTGTGAGATATTAGCAATTTTGTGGGGGGCTTAAAAGTGAAACAAATCCCCAAGCCCAGATGCAAAATGTGTCCCAAGTTGCGATGGGAAGCAAGAGAAGAGATTGCAGGGATTCCGTCATTGATGTTCAAATACTGACAGCTACACAAGAGATGTTCAAAGGACTGGAGGGTGGTACCATAATTCAAAAAGAATGGTAGAGATAAGTCAGGAAACTATAAGCCATTAGATCTAACATCAGTGGTAGAAAAAACTATTTTAAAAGTTCTGATCGGCAGAATTAATCTCCATTTGGAGGGGCAAGGAATATTCAAGGATACTCAGTATGGCATTGTCAGGGAAGAGCAGGTCAAACAAATTTGATTGAATTTTGAGGAAGTAACTAGGTGCGAAGATAAGGATAGTGTGGTTGATATGGTCCACATGGACTTCAGCAAGGTTTCTGACAAGGTCTTACCATGATACTAGTCAAGAATGTAAACACCCATGGAATCCAGGATGATTTTGCAAATTACATCCAAATTTGGATAAATGGCAATTGGTTGAAGGTTGTTTTTGTGACTGGAAGCCACTGTTCAACGGGACCAGTGGATAAGGTGTTTAAAAAGGCACATGGGACACTGAGTATGATTAATCAAGGCATTCAATACAACAGCAGGGAGGATATAATGGAGCTGTATAAAACATTAATTGGGCCATCCTTAGAGAACTGCATGCAATTCTGGTCACCACATTATAGAAAGCATGTGATTTCACGAGAGAGGGTACAGAAGAGATTTAGCAGAACGTTGCTGGGCCTGAAACAAATCATCTTTAGATATAAAATCACCACAGTCCTACTCTCTCTTTATATATACATATACATGAGAGAGAGAAATGGTGAAAGTTTAATCTAGCCATGCCATATTTCAGGGGAGAGTTTGAGAAGGAGGGTTCTTTATGGAAATCTCAGCCAGTGCAAGAATTGAGGAGAGGAGAGAGAATTGAACACATGCTGCTGGTATCACCCTGCAATGCAAACCAGCTATCCAACCAACTCCCAAGTCAGCTACAAAGAGAGACTAGATAGGCTGGGGCTGTTTTTAATTGAGCAGAGAAAGCTGACAGGGAACCTGACTGAGATGTACAAAATTATGGGGGACACAGATAGGATAGGGAAAATACTGTTCCCCTTAGTTGAGGGTAAATAATCAGGGTGCCTAGATTTAAGGTAACAGGCAACAGGTGTGAACAGGATTTGAGGAAAACACTTTTCACCCAGAGCAGGAAATATCTGGAACTCTGCCTGAAAGGCTAATTGAGGCGAGAACACTTAAAGCATTATTTAGATGAACACTTGAAATGCCAAAGCATACAAGTCTTGGGACCAAATGCTGGAAATTGTAATTAGTATAGATAGGTGCTTGACGACCAGCATGCATACAAAGAACAAAGAACATTATAGCACAGGAACAGGCCCTTCAGCCCTCTAAGCCTGCATCGATCCATATCCTCTATCTAAATCTGCTGCCTATTTCCTAAGGATCTGTATCCCTTTGCTCCATGCCCATTCATGTATCTGTCTAGGTACATCTTAAATGATGCTATCGTTCCTGCCCCATCACCTCCGTTGGCAGCGTATTCCAGGCACCCACCACCTTCTATGTGAAGAAGTTTCCGCATATATCTCCCCTAAACTTTTCCCCTCTCACTTTGAACTTGTGACCCCGAGTAATTGAGTCCTCCACTCTGGTTAAATGTTTTTTGCTATCCACCCTGTCTACACCTCTCATGATTTTGTAGGCCTCAATCAGGTCCCCTTCAACTTCCTTCTTCACAATGAAAATAATCCTAATCTACTCAACCCCTCCTCATAAGTGTAGAGAAGGTTACCTCTACACCTGGATGTATACCATGTAACATTCTCCATACCAGGCAACATCCTGGTGAACCTTGTCTACACCCTTTCAGAAGCATCAACATTCATTTGGTAATGTGGTGACCAGAACTGTTTGCAATATTCCAATTGTGGCCAAACCAACTGTAACATGACCTGCCAACTCTTGTACTCAATACCCCCTCCGATGAAGGAAATCATGCCGTATGCCTTCGTGATACAATGGACAGAAGAGCTTATTTCCCTGCTGTTAAATTCTATGACTAAAATAATACTAGATGATTTCAGGCACTTTCGATTGAGGATCTATATTAACAAAACAACAATTTTTAAGGATCAAGATTTAGCTCAACCAGCAGGAATGCTGGTGGCAAAATTGAAGTTAAATTTAAATAAATACAGAGAACTTAATCGGATTCATTAATGAAGCAAAGAAATTGCCTGAGTCAGTTTATCCCAGCACAACTATTTGTCCTCTCTCAATTGGAAAAATTCAATGCAAAGAACACAATGATTATTTATTCTGTACAGTTAATGGAAACAGGCATAAGTAAAACCTACCCTTCGAGTTAGGTTTCCTGGCTGGTCATTGGCTCTTGCTTTTCTTTGGTTTGCCAATTCCTTAACTGAGTTAACTCCGTCGGAAAACATACTGATCAATAGCTGGAGAGGGACGATTATATCTAGTTCTGATAAAACCTAATCAAAGGATTGATCAAAACTACATTTGTTAGACAGTAGGACCTTTAAACCAGGAACATTTGCAAACATAATCTGAACACGTGTTACTTGAAATGTTTACATTTAAAAGTTCCTGAATGTACTATAATTCTCAAGCAGTTGGTTAAATTATTTCATGTTTCATCTTTAGATCTTTAAACAATGATGATTAATCATTAATAGTAATTCAAAAGAAATACATATACACACATATACAGTATTTAATGTTACACAGATTGCACAATAGTTGATCTTTTTGTATAGATTTGTTCTTAAGTAATAATGATGGCAAACCTTTTGCAACTCTAAGATCATGCATATCTGTTAAACTCATCTAATAATATCCAGGCACTAATTAGCAAAGCTACCTGATCTACATGGTAGCACTTTCAGGAGTACTAGAATCTTCACTAATAACAACCAAATACCTATGATTCTATTTAATTAATGTTAGATTCAAACCTAAAAATATGCAATAAATGTTGTACATATTATTTATGCATTTGGTTTGCAAACATTCTAAGCAGCTAAAGTTTGAACCCAGAGCTACAAGGAGTCTTATTTAACTTCAGAATAGAAATTTGGTTCTGGATTTATGCTACATCTTTACAATTTCATGCAGTACATACATGGCAACAATCAACAGTCAATGTTGTCTTTGGCACTGCTGGAACTGAAATAGGTTTGATAGCAGGAACATAGAATTTGGACAATTGACACTGCAGACACTATTCAAATATAACTAAAACATAGATGAGAATTAATACTAAGTTTTCAAATTAAAACTCATCAATAAGGATATTGACTTACATGAAGCCAAAGCAAAGCTTGTTCCTGTACTGAAGCGGGGTAGCCAGTAAATCTACAGCTAATAAAACCAAACATCTCTTCCAAGGAAAAGGGCAATGGACAAAGTTCAATATCAAACATTTTGCTGAAATAAATCAATGTTAACATTAGCTTCCAATCAAAACCCTGATAACAATACAAATGAAATGAAACTCAGCAACAGAATAGTAGAATATTATTGTATATCTTTTTTATAACTTTATGAATATTAAAGATAAGCATCTATAGTTAAATAATTTAACTATAAAGTGCTTGCTCCATCAAGCTATCCCCAGATGTTACATTTTATTACTTTCGACAATTCCGAATATACTAACAATGTTCCAAGCTCACACTCGTAAGATGTTGTCATTGTTAAGCAAGCATATTTATTTGGCAAATAGGAGACTGAATACATTATTATTCCTGAATGCTATTTGGAAGCTACAATGCATTCCCTAACCTCGTATAAAATAAATTATACTCTTGTTTGCTATGGAGAGAGAAAAACTCAACAAGAACCATTTGTGGAGAATTCGAATACAGCACAAATTTCTTTTTACGTATATGAGGGTATTGATTTAGGATCCCAAAGGAAGAAATCCCAACCCTCAAGAGCTTCAAACAAGTCACCACCAGTAATCAACCCACCAGAGACTTTGAATTGCCTACAGGTAAGTGAGGGTGGGATAAGCAGAAATAATTGTTGGCCCTGGAGCAATGAAATCAGAAACAATAGCAGTGGGGTAGCTCTCAGTAACCCTAAATCTACCCCCATCCCTGCCTTCCTGATGCCAGGTCCCTCGATTATGCACTGATTGCCTTTGAATGATGACCGAAACCTCAACTCAAAGCCCAGAAACAAGTTCAACAATTTCTTTCTGGGGCCCACAATCGCATGACAAGACTCTTAAGTGGTCACTAATTGACCACGTAAGGGTGTCAAATAGTATCTGAGCATTCTACCTTACATTTAATAAGTATTCATTGGTGGTAAGGGTTTTGGGGTATTCTGAACTCATTAATTTCAGAGTTCTTATTGAAGTTCTTATTGAGCACTGATTAAATTGGTGATTGTTTGAAAATTACATTGATCAACTGACATGAGGCTCTTAACACTGTTCTCCTATGCCAGATCAAACATTAATGAAACAATTGTACACATCGTTTATTAATGGACAAACAAGTGGATCAATTAATCTCTGCAACAAGTGTCGTTTCAGGATATCCTCACTGAAGTAGGGCTACTACACTGCAGCATCATGTCTCAACACACAGTCATGAATGATTGCTCACTGAAAAAACTGTCAATTTTTTTTAGTGAGGAATTAAATTTTCTTAGAAATTAACATAATTAAACTGGAAAAATATTCTGGTATGTTGTTACTTCCGTGAAAGTACTTGTCATCCCTTTCATTTTATTGCCACAGGTATGTTAAAACTTAAAAGCCCAAGATACATATTATTAAAGAAAAATACAAAAGTGAGGCATTGAACAACAAATATTGAACATACCTTAAAACCTCTTTAAACTCTTTTAATTGGTTGTCCGGCACCTCGGTTCGGATAGATTCCAACCATTCTGGCATAATGCATTCCCACACAGCTTGATTTATAACATTATATGGAATAAGGCACAGAATACGATTCAAGCCTTCCTTTAGCTGTGTCACAGTACTGCAGCGCTTGTCCCAATACCCACCAACCTGAAAACACACCTTGCCTCAGTACAACTTGCATTTGTATAAATACCTTTCTCATAGAAAAACATCCAAAAGTGGTTCCCCTAATGTGGAATTAGGCACCAACTGACACTGAGCTACAATGTAGGTATTAGGAAGGATAACCGAAACATTTGTCAGAGAGGTGAGTTTTAATTATGGTCAAAGGATGATAGAGAGGTTGAGACTCAGAAGTCTAGTTGGAAAATTTTAGGGATTATGGTTTATTAATGACCAGATAAGCGGAATGGGAAGAATACAGGAAAAGGAACTAAATAGATTTACCTCAGTGTCAGTTGCACTTCTCATTATTCAAGACAATAATGGCAGAGACAGATTAAAGAAGACTAAAAAGGTGACTGGTAATGAAGAAAATATGTTTGTCTCAAATTTGCTACTTATCACAAAATAAATGTATTGTATTTGGAAACAGCCATTTACTGGTTATTGTACATATATCTTTTGAGACCAAAATGCAGAATTCCTCATTATAGTTTGATAAAGGCTTTTCTGGTATTGCTTGAAACAATATAAACCACATCCACAGAAAGATTCCAAACAGATTTAAATTCTGAAAGTTTTAAAATAAACAAGATATTTTGATGTTATTCAATTAATTTTTAAGAATTTGTACAATCTCAGTAAGTTAGAGAATTTGAGTATAGTCAACAGTAACGTTACATTTGTACATTTAGCAGTCAGAGTTCAGTGGCTGTTGGCTGGCATATGGGCTGAAAATGTTTTTAGTAGTCAGATCTCATGATCTGAATATTTGTCAATTAGGTTTTGGGGCTGGCTGGACCTAGAGCAGCTGTAGAAAAACCTGTTAGAGACAGTGGAATATCAGCAACAAGTTTATTTTAATCAATAATCCCAGGTAAGATTTTTCCATGAGATGATACATCCCAGAAGTAGGAGGAAAAGCATACTGCCCATTCAGCAGCTCAGCAGCCTCAGGAAAGTGTAGTTGCTGTGGAAGCAGAAAGAAGTCCCAAGGCCTCCAGAATGTAAGAGAACACAATTTAAAATGCTCAGGGGCTGAATACAGGCAGGGAAACCTGTGCAGGGATAATAATAGGGGCTGTCTCCCTTGCCTGAGGACTTCTGTTTGCTGCATAATACCTTTCCCACCTCCAGTCACTTTTAAGGTCACTTGAGAAGCTGCCTCCATTTAACTGGCTACCTTCAGACATAGTGAGACACCCTCTCTCAGAGGGTGCATAGCTTGTTTGCTTCATACCGGTGGCAAAATGCTGCAACAGTACCTCTGCTCCCACCTCCAAGGTACTACCAAATTCAGCCTCTTGGATCCTGAGAAGATTAAAGCAGCTTAATATTTTGGTACAAGCAAATTAATTATGTGGAAAAAGTTTTGATGAATTACAAATTTGCCTGTTCATTTCTGAGACATGGATCGTACCCAAATAACAAGCTGAAGGCTCCTACTTCACTGTTATTAACGGTTCTGTCTTACAATGGCAGTGATGAATTAACTTTAGATGTCTTCAATGCAGATCTTCACTGCATCACATGAAGCAAGCCTTAATCTTAGAAGAAGGTGTAACCTAACACTATGGTCAATTTAGCATGGCCAATTCACCTAACCTCCACATCTTTTGATTGTGGGAGGAAACTGGAGCACCTGGAGGAAATCCAGGCTGACAGGGGGGGAACATGCAAACTCCACACAGACAGTCACTCAAGGTGGGACTCAAACCCCGGCCTCTGAGGCTGTGAGGCAGCAGTGCTAACCACTAAGGCAGCAGTGCTAACCACTGAGCCACCATGCTACCCTCCCACTGCCTTAATAAATTCCCATTCCTAGGAACCAGGGATAAGCATCCAATTCATACTTAGGAGGCGGATTTGAAATATGTTAATGAGACTGTAAGTTTCTGGTCTAACATTCTGGGTTTGCCAACCTTGAGATACCAGCAGCTACACAACATGAGGATAACTTCACAGTGGTGGAAAGTAGACAGGATGTACTGCAGCTATTGTAAAGTGTTGGTGGAGGGAACAGATGTTATACCAATGGATGAAGTGTTGTTGTCTGTTATGTCCCAAATAGATATAAATTTCTTGAATGTTATTGAATCTGCACCCTCCAGCAAGTAGAGAGTACTCCAACACACTCCTCACCTGTTCATTACAGGTGGTAGAAAAGCTTTGGGGAGTTGAGGTATGTCACCATACATAGAATACCATTTATCTGATCTGTTCTTGTCACCATATCATTTGACTGGGTGTTCCAGTTAACTTTCTCAATGGTAATTTGCCTTATCATTGAAGGTATGGAAGACAGGTCATTGGTATTATCCGCAATTGTTAAGTGGAAGTAAATATGCACTCTCAATCACTATTTCCTGGCACAAGGTTAGTTATAATGTTGATCAGCCCAAATTCGGACGCTATCCAATTGTTGCTGCATATATGCACAGTATGTTTCATTACCTGAGGAATTGTGAGTGGAGTTCAACATTTTTGATCTTAAGAGGGAGAAAATGTCATTGAATGGGTTAGATTTGTCTTGCCTATGTATATGGGTTATACCTGGAGAATTTTCAGTCTACAAACAAACTTACTCTTGCAAACTCCATGGGTTTGGGAAGAAGACACATGACCATGACATCAAATCGAACATCACAAACAGTCTTCAACCATTTGGTGACAAATTGAGGCTTGAGCTTTTCCACTAGGCTCCCCACTTCATCATCAAGCATGTATGCAGTAGAATGGAACCATTGGAACATCATGCTAACCAACCTGGCTAGACTTTCTGTAGGTGTGTTTTCACTTGGAGTGCAAAGGCTGACCTATGTAGTATAAAGAAGTAAACACCGATGTTTTGCATGAATAATTCGTCTGATTTACTGGGACATATTTCAGAAGATCACCCAACTACTGTAGACTTTATCCAATTTTTATTGGATTGTTTTCCACTAGATTGCCACTCACACACTGAAGACAAGAATTTACCCCTGACGAAACATGTCAATCGTAAACATCAAGGACTAGTAATAATGAAATATAAAGAAAAGACACAGTAATGAAAAACAAAACTGAGCCATACAACAGCAAAGTTTGTCAAGTACAAAACCTGTACAGTAATTAGTAATGCTATAATGGGGAAGAAGGACAAAGCTACCTTGTATACTCAGAGGAGAGAAAACAGTTATCTTATCTGCCTTCAGAAACCTCTGTTCACTGGCCCTGAATGTTGATTAAATTAGTTCATTCAGAATTCTCTAATAAATCAGTTGTACAATAGCAGCAGTATAATGCTTGCTTTCTGTGATCTTGTTGCCATTGATACCAATGGTACTACAACATGTCTGGTTGTTGCATAGAGCAATTAATTACACAGCACTAAGTGACAGGCATTGAAAATAGGTTAATAATCTTGGGATTAAGGTCATTACATCTCATGAAAGTAATGGCATTATCTGAATTTCTATACAACACAGGTCCAGATCTTTCAGCAGTACAGTCGTTATGATTATTTTATGCTACAGCCTCTATCTTGGCTTCAAATTGGAACCACCATAGAACAGAGTTGCAGATCTATGTGTTGAATATAACTCCAGCAAAGTCCTTAGCGACTACCTTCAGTTCACTGACTAACATATTTTTAAATACAGTTGTCACTCCCAACAGTTCACAAATTCCCCTTCTGACAAGATAACACTGCCTCCACTGTTCTCCAGGAAAGCAAATTCTGAACACTCACAATTTTCTGACTCACAATTCCACCCTCATACTCAATCCCTTCCTTTGTCTCATTGAAGGAAAATTTGGCCTACTCCTGTGGCCCTTCCTATGGTCTCCACAGCATCCTGACTGGGGCAACCATACTTCTCAGACTGATTGCATTTGACCTGCAAAACTAACTAAGGCCTACTTTTTGGGTTGCAAAAACTTGAAACTCAAGGTTCTGATATGGTCATGAACCTGACTGACCAAGGTCAATCCAATGGACTGGAACAGAACAAGCTCTTTGATTGACTGTGGGAGTACACCCTGACTAACATTGGTCCCCCTTTCTCCTCATGCCGTTGAGCACTGTTTCTCTTTAATATTCACACATGGCTATTTGTTTGGGGCACATGCAGTGTGTTTATTTTGTACACTGCTGGTACATGCTGCAGGTGTGATGCTAAGTAGCATGTTGCCATACAATGATATGTCCACCCCACCTTCTGTTGAATGCTTATTAATGTCACAAGCTACCTGCCTCTCCCCTAAAAAGTAATGTGAGCCACAGTAGCTGGCAGTCTGTAATTGAGCAAAAAAAAAGTTTATTCAGAAAGCAATGTGATACATTCAGAAGCTGGATCAAGAGTGTGGTGCTGGAAAGGCACAGCAGATCAGGCAGCATGCGAGAAGCAGGAGAATCAACGTTTCAGGCATAAGCCCTTCATCAGGAATACACTCAGAAACTGGCAATCTGTAACTGAGAGCTGAACTTAGTCTATCCTGGGGCCATAAGAAGCATCCTGTCTAGATGAATGAGATACGTGTGTATTCTTGTGTACAAACTGATCTGACAAAAGCATGCAAATTGTAGGTATCTCTGAGTTTCAATGACAAATGTCGAAGAGCTCAACAGCTGAGTGGGTTGGTCCAAGAGCAGGTATGATACTGTGATGAGGTGATTTGCCAATGCTGACTTGCTTGGGTGAAGGGTTGAGGAGAATGCTGGCAATGGAGCATGCAGGAACAATGTTGTAAAGAACCAGTTGGATGATGGCCAGAACAAGCATTCAGCGACCTGCAGCTGCCAGGTACCTGCTCTGATTTACATGTCAGGTATTTGTGCCATCGAGAGGAGAATTGGAAGTGGCATGTAAGTAATGTTAGGTGAGGTTTTAATGAGATGCAAACATATGGAAAAAAGGAAGCCAATGGCAAGATCTTGAAACTGGCATCTAAGGTGCAAGGAGAAAAATCGAAAGATGTTTTGTTCGAAATCATGATTACTTTTTATTCTTCCCACATTTCCCACTTTTCTCAACGTAGTTCATGTCACATCAGGGAGGGAAAGTTCTACCATTCTCTAACTTCTCATTCCTTCCTGTTAAATCATTCTTGATGTATTTTAAATTCTATACAATCTTCTAATCTATCACTAATATTACAGAACTGTGCACTCTTTCTTCTTCTATTTTGATAACTATCTTTAACCATAGTGCATAATTTGCACACAGACTATTTCCCACACTGAAACATATCCTTACTGAGTGCAATGAAGTATCTCCTTAAGTATTTGTCTCTTGACTATCGTATTTTTTAACTTGTCTTTCACCTTCACTGTCTTTACATCTTTGAAATTGCCTTTATTAAAGTTTAAAACATTTGTCTCTTCACCCTCAAACTAAATAAAATTCATGCTGTCATCTTCGCTACTTATTGTCTTTTAACGGAAGTCCATTCATTGATCCTGTCATTACATATCACCTGGTCTAGAATAGTCTGTTGTTTGGTTAGCACTCGAATAAGCTAGTTGAAGAACATGACCAGAATGCAATCTATGAACTCAGGTCAGGGTAGGCACAGGGCACACAACTCACATCTCAGTGGTACTGGATATCCAATCCGACTTTCATAAAGAGTCATGCAGTAAGGTAAAACTAGTAATCAGGAGTGTAAACTTTCTGTATTTGAGCCCCCAAATAATATTCACCTCTGACAATGCTCACCCCTAACAATATTTATCCCTACCCAAAATGTCCATCTCATGACAATGTGTTCACCCTTCTTGAAAACGTTCACACCTACCTAACAATGTTCGCTTAACCTCACACCTCCAACAATGCTCAATCCCCATCTCCACAAAGCCTGAACTCCTCAGGATCTCAACAAAAATTAGTGACTGAAGTTCAGTTGGTCACCAGTGCCCTATCAGAAGATTCAGGCCATTATCATATTTCAATTTGTTTGCAGGCATTCATCATCTTCCATAAACTAATTTAGTGCCTATATGTTCGTAAGTGTTACATGAAAATCATCATTTTAGTTACTTACCAAAACCCATATTCCAAACTGACTTAATAGTCGCTGATCATTTTTATCATCATCCTTGTTATCATACTCCATATTGTCTAAAGAAGGTTGGGATAAGGACAATCCCATTTGTCTTCTTCGATTTAATTCAAACTCCCGCTGCTCAGCATGATATTCAGCTTCTTTTAGCAAACTGCAGGAAAACAAGAAAAGATGCAATTGCTAATAACATTTTCATTTTTGGAATATAACACAATCCTATCTGAAAGAGCAGCTATAGCAAGAAAAGGTCCTCTCAACAACTTTACTTTGATCCTAACTATCAGTCATTCCCCTAGTGATACAAACAAACTTTATGTCAGTACTAGGTACATAAAGAAGGAGTCCAAAGGCCATTTTCCCAGCTCAAGGAAAAATTATCTCTTATTTCTTGCATTTCTTATGGAAAGGTGTTTAGCCCATATGTCTTCATTGCTCAGACCTTTGAGTAAAGGAGTTTGGACGTCATGTTGAGGTTGTACATGATGTTGGTGAGGCCTCTTCTGGAGTACTGTGTTCAGTTCTGGTCTCCCTGTTATAGGAAGGATATTATTAAACTGGAGAGGGTTCAGAGAAGATTTACTAGGATGTTGCTGTGATTGGAGGTTTGAGTTATTGGGAGAGGCTGGATAGGCTGAGACTTTTTTTACTGGAGCTTGGGAGGTTGAGGGGTGACCCTATTGAGTTTCTAAAATCATGAAGGGAATGGATAAGGAGAATGGCAGATGCCTTTTCTCTATGGTGTGGGATTTCAAGACTAGGGGTACATTTTTAAGGCGAAAGGAGACAGATTTAAAAAGGAGATGACAGGCAACTCTTTTTTTTACAGAGAGTGGTTCATTTGTGGAATGAACTTCTAGAGGAAGTGGTAGGTGCAGGTACAGTCACAACATATAAAAGACATTTGGATAAGTACATGAATAAGAAAGGTTTGGAGGGATATGAATCAAGCGCAGGCAAGTGGGACTAGTTTAGTTTGGGATTAGGGTCAGCATGGGCTGGTTGGACCAAGGGGTCTGTTTCCATGCTGTATGAATCTATAAATACATTTCTGATCCTAACCAGACAATCAAATGATACAGAGAAGGCATTTAGTATTTCCTAATAGGGGTTGGAAAAATAAAAAAACACACAAAAATATATGTCACCAGAAGATAATGATTTCACCAAAATGTTTAAAAAAATTATTTGATTACCTAGGAAACATAGAACATAGCACAGTACAGGCCTTCGACTCTTGATGTTGGACTGACCTGTTATCCTACTCTAAGATCAAACTAACCTACTCAGCCTTCATTTTACAATCATCCATGTGCTTATAAGGGAGTCGCTAAATGACCCTAATGTATCTGGCTCTACTACCACTGCTGACAGTGCATTCCACACACCCACCACTCTCTGTGTAAAGAACCTATTTCTGACATCTCCCCTAAAACTTCCTCCAATCACCTTAAAATTAAGACCCCTCATGACAGCCATTCCCACCCTGGGAAAAAGTCTCTGTCTATCCACTCTATCTATGCCTCTCATCATCTTGTACACCTCGATCAAATCACCTCTTATCCTTCTTTGCTTCAATGAGAAAAGCCCAACCTCCCTTGACCTTTCTTCATAAGACATGCCCTCCAGTTCAGGCAATATCCTGGTAAATCTCCTCTGCACCCTCTCCTGAAGCTAGGGATTTTCAAAAACTTTTAAGAAAGCAATACACTTTCTCAGTTGTTCACATCAAAATTGGTGGGCTGCAACAAAGAAACTAATTATGGCAGGTTTGATTAAACAACTATAACAATTTCTTTTTAAATGGGGACTGATATAAGTTAATTAGCTTCATGGATTCCTCAGAGTTCTTAATCATCTGAAGTAATTTTCGGGTAAATACATTAAATGCTATTTGAGGTGTAGACATTATATTTTGCATCAGATGGATTACAAATGCAAAAATCAAAATTTTAAAAATTAATTTAAATAATAATTTTCACTTACGTATCATTTTAACAAAACAAATTATTTACAGGAGTATAATTAAGGAAATATTGATGTTGAGCCACATCAGGTATTCAAATAAGGGACTAAATGCGTAACCATTAGAAAATATTAGAAATGATAGTAAAAGTTTTTTTCAATACATAAGGACCAAACGAGAGGCAAAAGTAGAAATTGGTCGCTCTAAATTGATGCTGAATGGGAGATAAAGAACTAGCTGAAGAACTTAATAAATACTTTGTGTCAATCTTCACAGTGGAAGACGTGAATAATATCCCAACAATTAAGGAGATTCATAAACTCATAGAGATGTACAGCATGGAAATAGACCCTTGTCTATGCCAACTAGATATCCCAAACCAATTTATTCCCACCTGCTAGCACCCAGCCCATGTCCCTCCAAACCCTTCTTATTCATATACCCATTCAAATGCCTTTTAAATGTTGCAATTGTACCAGCCTCCACCACTTCCTCTGGCAGCCCATTCCATACACATACCACCCTATGCGTGAAAAAGTTGCCCCTTATGTCCCTTTTATATCTTTCCCCTCTCACCCTAAACCTATGCCCTCTAGTACTGGACTCCCCCACGCCAGGGAAATGACTTTGCCTATTTATCCTATCCATGCCCCTCATAATTTTGTAAACCTCTATGAGGTCACCCCTCAGCCTCCGACACTCCAGGGAAAACTGCCCCAGCCTGTTCAGCCTCTCCCCATAGCTCAAATTCTCCAACCCTGGCAACATCCTTGTAAATCTTTACTGAACCCTTTCTAATTTCACAACATCCTTTGATAGGAAGGAGACCAGAATTGCACGCAATATTCCAACAGTGGCCGAACCAATGTCCTGCACAGCTGCAACATGACCTCCCAACTCCTGTACTCAATGCTCTGACCAATAAAGGAAAGCATACCAAATGCCTTCTTCACCATCCTTTCTATCTGCGACTTCACTTTCAAGGAGCTATGAACCTGCACTCCATGGTCTCTTTGTTCAGCAACACTCCCTGGGACCTTACCACCTCTTCCCACTCTATCTCTTGCAAAAATGCCATCCCGTATTCCCAATTTCTCCGCCTCCGCCGTATCTGCTCCCAGGAGGACCAGTTCCACCATAGGGCACACCAGATGGCCTCCTTCTTTAGAGACCGCAATTTCCCTTCCCACGTGGTTAAAGATGTCCTCCAACACATCTCGTCTACATCCCGCACCTCCGCCCTCAGACCCCACCCCTCCAACCGTAACAAGGACAGAACGCCCCTGGTGCTCACCTTCCACCCTACAAACCTTCGCATCAACCAAATCATCCACCGACATTTCCGCCACCTCCAAAAAGACCCCACCACCAGGGATATATTTCCCTCCCCACCCCTTTCCGCCTTCCGCAAAGACCGTTCCCTCCGTGACTACCTGGTCAGGTCCACACCCCCCAACGACCCACCCTCCCATTCTGGCACTTTCCCCTGCCACCGCAGGAACTGTAAAACCTGTGCCCACACCTCCTCCCTCACCTCTATCCAAGGCCCTAAAGGAGCCTTCCACATCCATCAAAGTTTCACCTGCACATCCACCAATATCATTTATTGTATCCGTTGCTCCCGATGTGGTCTCCTCTACATTGGGGAGACTGGGCGCCTCCTAGCAGAGCGCTTTAGGGAACATCTCCGAGACACCCGCACCAATCAACCAAACCGCCCCGTGGCCCAACATTTCAACTCCCCCTCCCACTCTGCCGAGGACATGGAGGTCCTGGGCCTCCTTCACCGCCGCTCCCTCACCACCAGACGCCTGGAGGAAGAACGCCTCATCTTCCGCCTCGGAACACTTCAACCCCAGGGCATCAATGTGGACTTCAACAGCTTCCTCATTTCCCCTTCCCCCACCTCATCCTAGTTTCAAACTTCCAGCTCAGTTACTGTCTCCTTGACTTGTCCGACCTGCCTATCTTCTTTTCCACCTATCCACTCCACCCTCTCCTCCTTGACCTATCACCTTCATCTCCTCCCCCACTCACCCATTGTACTCTATGCTACTCTCTCCACCCCCACCCTCCTCTAGCTTATCTCTCCATGCTTCAGGCTCACTGCCTTTATTCCTGATGAAGGGCTTTTGCCCGAAACGTCGATTTCGCTGCTCGTTGGATGCTGCCTGAACTGCTGTGCTCTTCCAGCACCACTAATCCAGTATTTGGTTTTCAGTATCTGCAGTCATTGTTTTTACCTTACCATTAAGTGTATAAGTCCTGCTAAGATTTGCTTTCCCAAAATGCAGCACCTCGCATTTATCTGAATTAAACTCCATCTGCTACTTCTCGGACCCACTGGTCCATCTGTTCAAGATCCTGTTGTAATCTGAGGTAACCTTCTTCGTTGTCCACTACACCTCCAATTTTGGTGTCAAGGGGCAGAGTTGAATTTGGTGGCCATTACAAAGGAGAAAGTACTTGAAAAGCTAAAAGGTCTAAAAATTGATAAATCTCCTGGCCCGAATGGGCTACATCCTAGAGTTCTGAGGGAGGTGGCTGAAGAAATAGCAGAGGCATTGGTTGTAATCTTTCAAAAATCACTGGAGTCAGGGAAAGTCCCAGATGATTGGAAAGTCGCTGTTGTAACCCCCTTGTTCAAGAAAAGTTCAAGACAAAATATGGAAAATTATAGGCTGATAAGCCTAACCTCAGTTGTAGGTAAAATTCTGGAATCCATCATTTCTAAATTCTTGGAAGTTACAGGGTCGAATTAGAACAAGTCAGCATGGATTTAGTAAGGGGAGGTCATGGCTGACAAACCGGTTAGAATTCTTTGAAGAGGCAACAAGTAGGTTAGACCAGGGAAACCAACTGGATGTTATCTACCTAGACATCCAAAAGGCCTTTGATAAGGTGCCTCTCGGGTGGGTGCTGAGTAAGGCGAGGGGCCATGGTGTTCGAGGTGAGTTACTGGCATGGATTGAGGATTGGCTGACAGACGGCAGAGAGTTAGGATAACAGGTTCTTTTTCGGAATGGCAGCTGGTGACAAGTGGTGTCCTGCTGGCCTCAGTGTTGGGGTCGGAGCTGTTCACTTTATGTATAAATGATATGGAAAAAGAGACTGGGGGCATTCTGGCGAAGTTCACCGATGATACAAAGTTAGGTGGACAGGCACATAGTTCTGAGGAGGTGGGAAGGCTACAGAATGATTTAGAGAGTTTTGGAGGGTGGTGGAAGAAATGGCTGATGAAATTCATAGAGAGCAAATGTGAGGACTTGAACTTTGGAAAAAAGGACACAGGCATGGACTATTTTATAAATGGTGAGAAAATTCATAAAGCCAAAACACAAAGGTATCTAGGAATGGTAGTACAGGATTCTCCAAAGGTTGACTTGCAGGCTGAGCCCATGGTTAAGAAAGCAAATGTAATGTTGTCATTTATCTTAAGGGGGTTGGAATATAAAAGCAGTGATGTGCTACTGAGACTTTATAAAGCTCTGATTCCTGAAGAAGGGCTGATGCCCGAAACGTCGATTCTCCTGTTCCTTGCATGCTGCCTGACCTGCTGCGCTTTTCCAGCAACACATTTTCAGCAAAGCTCTGGTTAGGCCCATTTGGAATACTATGTCCAGTTTTGGGCCCCACACCTCAGGAAGGACATACTGACACTGGAGCGTGTCCAGCGGAGATTCACACGGATGATCCCTGGAATGGTAGGCTTAACATTTGATGATCGGCTGAGGATCCTGCAATTGTATTCAATCGAGTTTAGTAGGTTGAGGGGAGATCTAATAGAAACTTACAAGACAATGCTTGGCTTAGAAAGGTTAGACACTAGGAAATTGTTTCTGCCAGGCAGGGATACTAGGACCCGTGGGCACAGCCTTAGAATTAGAGGGGGTCAGTTTAGAACAGAAATGAGGAGACATTTCTTCAGCCAGAGAGTGGTGGGCCTGTGGAATTCATTGCCACGGAGCGCAGTGGAACCAGGATGTTAAATGTCTTCAAGGCAGAGATTGATAAATTCTTAATCTTGTAAGGAATTAAGGAATATGGGGAGAATGCAGGTAAGTGACATTGAAATGCCCATCAGCCATGATTGAATGGCGGAGTGGACTCGATGGGATGAATGTCCTTACTTCCACTCCTATTTCTTATGGTCTTATGGTCTAACCAAAGAAGTAAGTTTTAATGAGGATCTTAAAGGAGAGGGGTTTATAGGGGGAGAAATTTAGGGAGGGAATTGAAGAACTTAGGGCCTAGGACCGAGCTGAGGACAAAAATGAACCAAAAGTTTAAGACTGAACAGCAAAAGTGTAAATTTTTTGAACTGATTAATTATAAACCATGCACTTTTTTCTGAAGTGGTTAAGCCTATTGGTGTAATATAACTATAATTAATCAAATATGGCAGAATATGTATTCGTATTTCATTGGGAAGATCAATTTTTAAGGATTAATATTATTGATTACCTGACTACTGATTCCACAGTACAGACTAGCTCTTCTGCACCACACTCTCTAGTGTTCATTGGAGGGGGTGAAGTCTGGTACAGGTGTGTCTCCGCAGCAGCACCAATCTCACTGCTGTGGTGATTGTAATGACACCTTTTGCAATAACGCACTGGTCTGTTTCCATGACGACCACAGCATCCTGCTGAGAAGCAGGTAACAATGGCTCTCCTAACATGCGAGCTACAATTCTTATGGGGAACAAAACTTTCACGTTAGTTAAAAGAACCACAAGTTCAATTTTTTTATTACTAGAAAGTATTCTTTAGGCTTTCAAAATGCTAAACTTTCACACAACATTATCCGGCAGATCAATAATTTTGGATGAGTTCTAATATCTTCTTTCCTGTTGATGAAACATTAAAGATCCTTAAAATTAATATCTGCTTGCAATATTTTAAAATGCCATTTGGTGTTAGTTGTACCTTCAGACAGCCCAGTTAGGTACTGGCCAAACTCAGCAGCAGTCTAGCCAAGGCAGGAAACATAATAAAAATTAGCAGTATCTGTAAACTGAGAAAATCAGTCAACATTTCAGAATTACATTCTTACAGTTCTGATGAAAGTTAAATAAACTTGAAATCTTAGCTGGTTTTCTCTGTACAACCTATGACTGATGTGCTGAATGGTTCCAGCATTTGCTATTTTTTTCAGATTTCCAGTATTCCAAAGTGTTTTGCTTCTAAGTTAGTGCGTGTTTTAAGTCAGATTTGTTTCCAGCTTGCCAACCTAATTTTCTTCATCAAAAAGAAAAAGGATCCTGGATTTATAATGATCCTATAAATTAGCACATCTTCACATTTCGTGTTCTCAACAACAGAATCAATAGAAAACTGAAGCCTTGGTGAAGCTAAATTTAAAAACACAATTGCAAGACTAAATGCTAAAACTCATATAAATGTACTTTCAATCTCAAGTTACCTTCTCTCTTCATCCTGTTAAGGTAAACAAAATATATCAGGGTATTTAAAGGCAAGTGAAAGTTCCCTCTCCATTTAATGCAACTCAAATTACCTTTCAAAGCACTCAAAAATCAACAACTCCATTGAGAGCAGTCCTCTTTAGCATCTTCTTCGATCCAAAATAGACATAATCAGGATACCATGAGGTACCAAATGTAAGTAACTCGATGAACAACTAAGATTTGGAGTGTAATAATTAAACCGTAAATATAATCAGCTGGCCAGATTGTTACTGGTGTATAATGTCACCAGTGCAGCTCCAGATATTCTATTCTAATTTTACTATTCTATCTATCTCCAGGGAACCATCAAATACTCTGAATCATGTAAGTTTGCTTAATGAAACAATTCATAGGAAAAGCTGCCAGGTGCTCCTTTTCCATGCAGCTTAACTTGAATTAATTTCATAGTGGGTTAAAAAAAATCAACTATATTTTGATTTTAGAGCTAAAAGGGGAGAGCAAGGATGCTGCTCGGACAAAACAAAATGGTTTGGTTGGATATTTGCATCAACTGGTCAGGATGTATCCTGTGGTCAATACCGATCAGTTAATGCAAATATCCAAACAAACTACTTTTTTTTGTCCGAGCAACATTCTTGTTCTTCTCTTTGTTTTTTTTACCCACTGTGAAATTAATCCCAGTTAAACTGCAGAAAAGAGCTGATAAATTTAGTACCTTACAGGAGACATTGGACATCGGATCACAGCTTTGCTGACCCATCCCCGTTTGTATTGTGACCCCCAACATTCTCTGGTCATTGCTCCTCACTTAATGATGTGAAATCACTTCATAAACATTTACTTAGAAGTTGATGTTAGTTATTGATAATGCATCTGAAGTAAAACAAATCAAGTGATCTGAGCGATTTAAAGAAATAAGTAAAGAAATAGATTATCAACAAAAGGAGTAGAGTTCCTTAATGTTATTTGCACCAACTAGAAAAGGTACAATCTTACTACAAATAATGAAAGGAAATTTACTGTCCTTCCCTCCCCCACCATCCTCTATAAATGGAAAACAAGCAGTCAGTACAATAAAACTTTAAGATTATGCTCTGTTGGTGAAAATAAACAAACGTTCTAACATTATTGGTTTATCAATGTGTCATTTAAAAATGGCACAATTCTTCATTGCTTCGATTTTTCCTACAGTAAGGTTTTTATGGTTATGGTATTTCTCAATATTTCCTGATGGGGAAGAAAGGTAATCAGAAGGGAAATTTGAATAGTTCCATTCTCAGGCTACTTCAAATGTTCATTTCCATGACAGCCCTTTTAGAAAAGATGACATATCAATTTGGTTTGTTGCACTGTCTGTCATGAAGATAATGTTTTTTTGATAAATAGACATCATAGATAGTGAAGAAGGCTTTTGGTATGCTTGCCTTTATTGATCAGTGCATTGAGTACAGTATAGGAGTTGGGAGGTCATGTTGCAGCTGTATAGGATTTTGGTTAGGCCAATTTTGGAATACTGCATGCAGTTCTGATCTCCCTGCTACAGGAAGGAAATTGTGAAACTTGAAAGGTTTCAGAAAAGAATTACAAGGATGTTGCCAGGACTGGAGGTTTTGAGGTATCGGGAGAGGCTGAATAGGCTGGGGCTATGTTCCCTGGAGCAGCAGAGACTTAGAGGCAACCTTATAGAGGTTTATGAACTCACGAGGGGTAAATATACAAGGTTTTTTTCCCTGGGGTGGCGGGAGTCCAAAACTAGAGGGCATAGGTTTAAGGTGAGAGGGAAAAGATTTAAAAGGGACCTAAGGGGCAACTTTTTCACACATATTTGGAACGAGCTGTCAGAGGAAGTGGTGGAGGCTGGTACAATTACAACATTTAAAAGGCATTTGGATGGGTATATGAATAGGAAGTGTTTAATGGGATATGGGCCAATTACTGGTAAATGGGATTAGATTTATTTAGGATATCTGGTTGGCATGGATAAGTTGGACCGAAGGGTCTGTTTCATGCTATACATTTCTATGACTCAGTGGTGGGTGGTGGGAGAACTGCAAGGTAAGAGTCCCAGCAAACAGTAGATTTTCTAGATTTATAGCTGTCCTTTGAAAATACACTTACACCTCTTTTTTGAATTTTAGTTTTAGTAGGGTTTTTAAATTTAACCTCACAAAGACTTTAATTGTCTATTGATTCAACTTTAGTTGAGGGTTATAGGTTGCTTCTAAATCTAGGATCCCTCTTCCACTTGGTGAAGAAAATTAAACTCACAAGCTGGAAACAAACCTGACTCCATCACACACACAAACAAGACACAATGTAAAACTGGAAATCAGCAGTTTGTGGATCTGTGGGGAAGTTGGTGAATACATTATGCATCACAGGAAAACAAATAGCAATATCAATATAATGGAATATTTCCTCTTTTTTGCATCAGAGTCACGATAAATTATGCAAAAGGAAATACAATGAAATTATTTTTGAAAATAGCAATAGCACTTATTAAAAAATTATCAAAAGAATCAATAGCCACTATTATATGATTATTTATTCAAATAACTTGCAGATCCTCTACCAACATTTCAAAGTGATTTAGGAGTGTTATGAATACTAGAAACCAAGTGCGAAAAGAGAACAGGAATCTTCATATCATATCAAGACATGTACTGATAGACAGGATTACAACATCTGTTATTTGTGGCTATTCTATATCCTAGTACAATGGATATGCAAATACCAAAAACATTGAGGAGAATCCTTTGGAGGAAAAGCCTTGGATTGACAAACATATATTATCAATATTAAATTCCTTTCTCTTAAAGGATATCACTGCACTAAATGCATCTCTTTGATGTTGAATAATACGAAGCAGTAATTGAGATAAATTCTGCTATTATGCCAATGTAGCCACACATTAATCACAAATATCTCCATGAAAAAAGTATAATTTGGCTCATCCTTAGACATTATTAGAATATGTCAGAAAACTAGATTTAACATTCAAGTTAATCAGTATGTTCTAAGTTGAATTTAAAATTACACATTCACAATGTACAATTAATTAATTTTGTTTATCTTGCGTATTTACTTCAATACTATATTTTAAATGCTTTTTTGTAAAAATGCCAATGAAAACTTTACTTTTCAAAGAAAGGATTATAATTTAAAATTAAATGTATTTAACAAGTTAACAAAAAAAGGAATAGAAAGTTTTTCAGTTGGAGAATGATCAAATAGTCATTACGTTGCATTTTCAGCATGAGGTAAAATCAACAGCACATTTTTGTAGAGCAAGCGATTTTCTATGATTCATTCTTTTTTATCATAAATGATATTTAGTTATCATTTTACCAAATGTAATTAACTTCTCAAACAGCTTGTCACTGCACAATTTCACACAATTTCAATAAATAAGTTACTCCTTCATAAAACAGCACACCATAACGGTGACATGATAGAAGATAATTGTATTCAACATACTGTGCGTTTATTCTCTATTCAAATCAGTGGCTATTATAATTTTTAAATGTTTTACAAGCTGGGCTAGCTAAGTAATTAATTTTCATTCTGCAAGACAAACTGAATGGTAAATACTGAAAGCAAAATCCAGAAACATCAACAAGAAGCACAAGAAAGGCACATATTTGACATTTTCAACTCAATGAAGAATGCACATCTAGCTTCTTCAGAGGCCTAATGCTTGTACAGCCAGCCACAGTGTAAGGACACTGATGATTTGTTAGAAACATTGACCATGATTGCAATTAAGATTTTCAATGCTTCAAGCAATGTTAAATGAATTGCATCAAACAATTATTGCAATATTTGAGTTGCATCTAATTCTAAAACCAAGGGCTGAATTATATTAGCATTGCAAATTGGGAAAAAACATTTTTTTCCTATGGGAAGAACAAAAACATCTATTCTGTGCAATTCCCTTCGGTCACTATTTACAAGAAGAGTTAAGAACAACAACAAATACTTATTTTTGTTGTAGACCCTTGTATTGTAGTAAAGCACCAAAGATATTTTACCAAAATATTTCAAAACAAACTACAAACTAAGAATGATATTAGGAGAAATTAGAGGTTTTTTTTGTTTATTCATTCAAAAGAATAAATGGCCAGGCCAGCATTTTGTGCTCATACATAATTGTCCCTTATAAGGGTGGTGGTGAGCTGCCTTTTTCAACCACTGGAGTTCTTAGTGTGTAGGAACACCCACAATGTTATTAGGAAGGAAGTTCCAAGGTATTGACTCAACGATGGTGAAGGAATGGCAATATAGCTCCAAGTCAGGATGATATGTGATTGGAGCAGAAGTTGCTGCTGGTGGTGTTTTTACGCATCTGCTGCCCTTCCCTTTTCAAGTGCTAAAACCTGTAGGTTTGCTGTTGTAAGAAATTGGTGAAGTGTTGTAGTGCATCTTGTAAGCAGTATATGCTGTTGCCAATATCCATTAGTGATGGACGGGGTCTCAATGAAATGGGTTGCATTGTCTTGGATGGTGTCAAACTTAATGTGTGTTTTTGAACGAAGTTAAAAGTGTTTTTGGAGCTACACTCATCCAGGACAGTGGAGAGTATTCCATCTCAGTCCTGACTCATGCCCTGTAAATGGTGCTCAACCATCGGGGAAACAGGAAATAAGTTTCTCGTCCAGAATTCATGGCCTCTAACCCGCTCTTGCAGCTATTGTATGTATATGGATGGACCAGTTCAGTTTCTGGTCAATGGTAACCCCCAGAATGTGGACAGTGGGAGATTCTGCAATGTTAAACCCAACAAAAGCTCAGGGACACTGGTTAGATTCTCTCTTATTGGTGATGATGTGGAGGAGCTGCGGTTCGACCCGGGGTGGACAAAATCAAAAATCACATAATACCAGGTTATAGTCCAACAGATTTATTTGGAAGCACTAACTTTTGTAGTGCCGTTCCTTCATCAGATCTAGTGCTACTAAATAAACCTGGTGTTGTGTGATTTTTAACCTTATTGGTGATGGTCATTGTCTGGTACTTTGAATAGCATGAATGACAACAAAAAGCATGATCAAAGGTTGGTTTTAAGCAAGGTTTTAAAGAAGGAAAGGTACAGAAGCACAGATCTGTTGAGTATCCCAGAGCTTTGGGCATTGACAACTGAAGGCGAACCAATCAATGGTGGAGTAATTAAAATCAGGTATGTTTAGAAGGCCAAAGTTAGAGGAGGAGAAAGTGAGAACTGCAGATACTGGAGATCAGAGTCGAGAGTGTGGTGCTGGAAAAGCCTCAGCAGGTCAGGCAGCATCCGAGGAGCAGGAGAATCAATGTTTCGGGCATCAGCCCTTCATCAGGAATCTTGCCCGAAACGTCAATTCTCCTTCTCCTCAGATGCTGCCTGACTTGCTGTGCTTTTCCAGCAACACACTCTTGAAAATGACGAGTGCAGATATATGTGATGCATATTCTGATGGAATTGAAAAGTGTGGTGCTGGAAAAGCACAGCAGGTCAGGCAGCATCCAAATAGCAGGACAGTCGTAGCAGGCATAAGCCCTTCATCAGGAATTGGGGGGGTGGTAGCTGGGAAGGCAATAGGTCAATACAGGTGGGGGGTAGGTGGTGATAGATCCGAGGGAGGGTAGAATGGATAGGTGGGAAGGTACCTGTCCATCTTCCTTCCCACCTATCCACTCCACCCTCCCCTTCAACCTATCACCCCCACCTGTATCTACCTATCGCCTTGGCAGCCACCTTCTCCTCCATCCCCAAGGGGCATCATGTAGTGGGCTAAGGATAGATCATCAAGGGATGCAAGGGAAGGAAGATACACCATTGCAAGTGATTTTCTGGCAAAGAGTAGGCAATTTAAAATGGAACGAGGTGAAAGCAGTCCCACAAAAGTGGAGAATCAGGATATCTTGTGGTGTTGTGATAGTCTCCCTACCCCTGGACTAGGAAGCCTGGATTCAAGTCCCACCTGCTCCAGAGGTGAATAATAATATTTCTGAATGGGTTCATTAAGAAAAACTGGTTAAATAAAAATATAATCAGAAGTGGAGAATCATTCAACAAAGGGAAAGCTTACTTTTGTCACACTCCCATAGGATATAACTTGTGCTTTTGGTGAGAGCTGTTTTGGTATTGTGGCAGCTGATTTAATTCAAACATGGAGTTCCAGGAAAATTGGAAATGGATTTGGGAGGCGGGTACATGACTTTGGAGATAGTATGGCAATTTTAAAGAATGGGGAGGTCAAGAGTTGTTTTTTGAGGCATGATGACAATACACTTAAAGGATAGGGGTACAAGACCTGAAAAAAACAAAATCATTTATAACATCCGAATCAGGAGGGAAGCTCATCTGTACTTTAAGCAGGTATGGTTTAAGGGAGTGATTTCTGAGATTCATGGATAACATGAGCTTGGAAGTGGCACAAGAGGAGAAAAACTGTAGAAAGATTTAAATTCAGGGCTAGAGCATTGCGTGCATTATGGGATATTTGGCCCAGTGTGCTGGTAGAAAGGAGAGATGCAGCAGAGGCAGCTGAGTGGATTGTCCTGATATTCGTGAGGACATCCATGAGCATCCATTATTGCTGGAGGTGAAGGTGAAGGTGAGGGGAATCGGAGGAGAGAAGTTTTAGAGAATGTTTTACAGTAAATGAAACTTAGAGGTTACCTTTACATTCCAGGTTAATCCTAGAACATTGAGCATTTTTTAAAGTAGATTCCCCACAGTGTGGAAACAGGCCCTTCGGTCCAACAAGTCCACCATGCCCCTCTGAAGACTAACCCACCCAGACCCATTCCTCACCCTTACGTTTACCCCTGACTAATGCACCTAACCTATACATCCCTGAACACTATGGGCAATTCAGCATGGCCAATTCACCTAACCTGCACATGTTTGGATTGTGGGAGGAAACCAGAGCACCTAGAGGAAACCCATGCAGACACAAGGAGAACATGCAAACTCCAGACAGACAGTCGCCAGAGGCTGGAATTGAACCCGGGTCCCTGATGCTGTGAGACAGCAGTGCTAACCACTGAGCCACCATGCCGTTTCCAGCAGATGACAACAGGATCACAACAGTGGTCTAGTCAAATCTAGCAGAGAATGGCTAAATCTGTTGTTCAGCATGTCCTGTATCCTGTGAATTTAAGGGAGTGGAAACGAGGGCCACACCAAGGCTACAGTAAGGGTGGGTAAGTGTAATGGTTTTAATTGGAGCAAGGACAGCAAAGGTAAAGGTAAGATTGCAGTTTTACAAATCAGTAGTTACAGAAATGTGAATGAAGCACCAGAGACTAGACAATGGGATTTTGAAAATGCAGTGAATTGGAGTATACATTTTTCTCCTAGGTACAGAAGGCAGCAGAGTTGGAGTATGGCATGGGGTTGTGGATACTGAGTGATTTACAAAAGTGATCAGATGCCTTATTGAAATTGATAAGGTGGGACTGTCAAGACTACATGAAATGGCAAGGCCAAATCTGTGGCCATGAATGTGGTTTAGGGATATTACATGGAGAGAAATTTCAAAAAGACAAGCAGGTGGGAAATTCACAGTGGAAGGTACACGATGAAATCATCTAGGATAAGAAATTATTTGGTGCAAAAGCTGGAGAGGAAAGCAGTGTGGAAATATTTTAATTTCACTTGGGAGTACAATGAAGAATAAGGATTTTAAAGAGATGTGAGATGCGTGTTGAATAAGGTGAGAAATGTAAATGATAAGAAAGTGACAGAAGAACTGAGAGAATGAGGCCAAAGGTGTGACCTGAGATCTGAGAGCCACTGTGATAGTCTTGGTGAGGTAAATATAAAAGATGCAGCTAGGTGGGCTAGATGTCATCACCCCACAGGCTGGTTTCAGTTAACGTCATGGTGTTAGAGCAATCTATCAAAAATAAGTTCATTAATGGCAAAGGCTTTGCTACAAGTGACTGCACTTTTTGGATGGTAATTTGTAGCAGGCTGGTAAGAGAAGATCTGCTGGCAGAATCCACAAGGTTAGTGGAAGACAAGTTGGACAGGAAGAAAATTGACAAGATTATTCCCTTCTGGATTGACTGACAGCAAGACTGTCAAGAAAGTATGATGGAGCAATTCGTGTTTTTGCTCAATACCGAGTATCTCAAACCTCATTGAAGAATGCCAAGTCAGGCAGAAAAGGAATCTGTAGGCTTAATCAAGAGAGAATTGGGCTTACAGCAACAAGACAGCAGAAAGTCAAGGAATGATATAATGAAGGGAATTGAGAAATGAAAGGAAGCACAACAACATAAGGGAATCTAAAAAGGACAAAAAGAAAATAAATTAAATAGAAAAAAAATGAAAATAGTGTAATGTGCTCATGAATTAATATGCTTTCTCTTTTGTATTACAGCACTTTTTGAACTGAGATATCAATCAATCTCAAGATACCTGATGGCAAAGAGAAACATTTGCACCTGCAAAAAAATTTTGATGAGGACTTCATTTGAACCAGCTCTAATAGTTTTGTTACCTTGGGGAGCCATTACTTTATTTTTAAATCTTGTATCTCTATACTCCTGTTTTGTTTGACAACGAAATGTGCATGATTGTGTGAAGTACTGCATGAAGCTCCTTCTACAACATTGATTCTGTGAAATTCTGCACCAAAGTTGACTCAAATACATTTAATCAGAGCTATTAATATTGATTAAATTATAATGCTGATATACTTGCATGAAATATAACTTGCTTTTGGCTTTATAAAACAGTAAGTCAGTGTTTTGGACACAGGCAGCCTTGGACTGCAGTTGCAATAAAATTCAGCCCTATGTTCTGTGTATTCCTTTTACTGTAAAATATTGAGCCTCTTTTCTAAACAATAGGATTTGCTGTTTCACATTTAATTGCCTGAAACACCGAGAAATTCATGAAAGCATGTCACAAAATAAGTAGTCTGCAGCCTGGTGATCAAACAAACTATTGCATGATGGTATGAGCTAGCAGAAGTGCATCAATCAACCATGAGATGAAAAGCACAACCACTGGAAAATTTCCACCAGATTACAAACTGGTCTTACCTTCTTCTGACAAATAGCCGAAATTTCAGCTGTAAAGGTGAACATATGCAATGAATCAAAATGAAAAGTATTTTGTAATTATTGCTGGGAACTGGTCTCCGCAAAACTTATATTTTCTGCAAATAAATATATCAATGGCAATAATTTCAATTTTTTAATGAAGAAAGCAGAAGTAAGGACAAACCTGGTGTAAAACAACACCCAGACTTTTTAAAACTGATTAACAATGGGACCTATTTAAACATTCAAACATTTTGATTGTGCAGTGAGAAGCAGAAATGGCCTGAGACGTTCGTATTGTAGGTCTGCACCACAAGTGCACTGCATATCACATTAGTTTGGACACTATAGTTATTCGCCAGAAATTGTCATTGAGCCCAATTCTAATTGTAAATAAACAGTCAAGTACCACCTTCGAAAAATTTGTTTGCAACTAACCATGTCATTTGCAGTGCATACTGAGATCAGTTTTCTCAGACATACAGCAGCTAAACCTGTAGTTCTTAAAGAGACAACTGTCACCTATCTTTCAGATGGTAAGGTTTAACACTTACTTAACTACATGTCATCAAAACTGCAGGGCACCGACAGTCACTGTTCACTTTGTGCCTGATTGCCTCAGGACCGTAGTCAGCTAAGCATCTCAGCTGATAGATATTCATTTACTATTGTATTGCTACCATTCTTCATTAAGCAAATGCAGCAGGAAATGTGCTGTAGATCATTCAATTTGTAAACTAACATCTGATCTCAAATGACTCTTTTAGGAATAGTTGGTTTTCATTATTTATAATGTCTTAAGGAACATCAGGGCAATATTTTCACCAATGCCCATTAAATGTGACATTTAAAATAAGACAATGGGACCAACATAACCCATCGTTTTTCTCCCCTTTTAAGTTATGTGCTTCCGAAATACAAAGGAATCTCGATTATCTGAAGGACACAGGCAGGGAGTATTTTGTTCGGCTAATTGAATGTTGGATTGCATAGTTTAGCCGAGCATCGGGATTTGCGAACTTGTCAGATAATCCGAAATTCAGATAATTGAATGCCGGATAATCGAGGTTCCTCTGTATATAGTTCATGAGTTACAAATAAATTCATGCCACTGGTTATTTCTCTGCAATTGCTCTTACAGCTTTGGGAATCACTTATCAAACTACTATTGCCATCTGTGGTTGATTATTTCTAATACATCAAAACAAAGCAAAATGAAAATGGTTTGAATGCAACATCAGTTTATAGCTTTCTTTAATCACAAAGCATAAAAATGAACAAGAAAACCCATCCAATCAAGAAAAGTCTATACTGAACCACTGGGTTACACATATTACAAATAATTTACAAAAAAGCTAATTTTATTGCAATCTGCCAGTGAATAAATAACAAAACAAAGGTTTACTATCTAGTCAACATTACGTCAACGGTTTGTATACAATTCCACACCTCTATCAATTTCCTGGTTGTTGACAAAAAAGAGCTTAGAAACATGATTTTCATCATAAACTGTTTAATTGTTTGTATACAAGGCTTTCTTTCACCTTTCTGCTGATAAACCACAGTTTGTAATGCCTTTGTCAGTAGTTACTCTTCCCACATGATGATAATATATATTTTAAAATTAAACATGACTAAATAAAATGTCTGAACCATAAACAGCTTGACGAAACAATCAAATTAAAATGAATGATTGGTATTAATTTCCCCATGCCACATCTGACAGGAATTGGTGGAAAGGTAGCTCTTTGAAAATTACACAGTACTTACAATCTTGTTCCTGCCAAGGTCTGGTGATCACTATTTTGATGAGGCCTTGCTTGAGGGTCCAGGTAATTTTGAAGTACCAATGGGTGGCACATGTACTTGACATAGGATACCCTATCCTGCCAACACTAATGGAAGAGCTGCAGACCCTTCAAAACAACTGAACTATTTTTGTGCAGCCAGATATTCCAGCTGTATGATCCTCTGTTCCTCATCTCTTGGACTAGCTCCTCTTTGTTCCCATCTAACTAACCTGCAGTGGTTCAGTTGCACATTGAATAAACAGATTTCTTGCCCCTATCAACCAACAGATGCTCCAAAAATGCAAATAACTCCCCGACAACATGGTAATGAGGCCAGAGTATGGAAAGGATTCAGAATTCTAACACCACCATAATAATACCAGGTAAATGTAACATGATGTCACAAGTTTTTAAGTCAATCTGTTTATCTATACCAGAAACTTACTTTGTGCAAGAAATGTGTAGTTAACAAAAATGTGGAACAGGTTTAATAATTTATTAAACAAAGGTTTATAAATTGGTATTAGTAAATGTTTGTGCTCCCCAGAATAGCTGCTTGTTACAAATACCCCCTCTCAAATCAGAAAATGTTTTTTTCTACATACTGCTGTCTTACAAAGAGATTCCTAATGTATATTTGCTTTCTCACTAATCTATAATACCACAATTTGTTATAAAATGACATACACGAACAACAATTTCACATTTCATCTGCGAATTGGTGCTGACAATTACATCTTACTGGGGTGTTAACAAGGATTTTCAATCCAAAACTCACCTTGTGGTAGCAGAACATCAATTAACCATTCAGATTGGATTCTGTTGGAAGAAAAATGGAAGTATAAAATAAACAACAAACTTACAGTATCCAAAAATACACAGGCAGACTTTTTCTTCCAAACTGAAAAGGAATTCATGCTGATATACATATACAACTAACATGATAAAAATATTGACAACAATTATTATGCTATACAAAGAATGGAGAAGGACAGAAAAGTTTCAAATAAAGACTGCTGTTTTGTGGTGTTGACTTTCATACCTTTCATATTTTTCTTTAAACTTTTGGCTATATATATAATAGAGTGTTGTGATGTAACAAGTATTAGTTAAATAAATGGTACTCACCCTGCAATCTTCTGACTGCATTCTTCACACAGGTATAATGGAGGTGGTTTTTCACCTAATGCCACAGAAATGGATGGATCTATGCACATCTTTAAAAGAGAAATTTAAAAAAACCTATAATTTAGTTAACCACATCAAGCAAAATGTTCAACAGAATTCAAATCATAATAACTGAAACTTGCTTCATTAATGTGAAATAGTTTCCTGTTGCGAGCTACAATTTCAGGAAAAATAGCCAAATAGTCATAGCCTCAAATCAAAATTATCACAAAATTCTTATTAAACAACAGGAGGCCTTTTGCTTCATCCTATCTGCACCAACTCTGCAAATAAGCATCCTGGCTTTATGACATTCTCTGTTTCAACCCTTCCCCTTCGTGAACTCATTTCTCCCTTACTCCATATCCCGTTTCAAAGTTCTGCCCTCCTCCGATTCTGGCATCTTGTGCACCCCAATTTCCTGCACTCTACTATTAGGTACCATTAGTTCCTAGGCAGGAATTTATTCCATAAATGTTTCTACTTCTCTTTCCTCCTTTAAAACCTATTAGTTTACCAAGGATTGGTCTCCTTCATAAGTCCATAAGATTAGGCCATTTGGTCCACCAGGTCTGCTCTGCCAATCATGGCTTATATGCTTCTCACCCCCATTTTCCTGCCTTCTCTCCATTTCCCTTCAACCCATTACTAATAAAAAATCTGTCTAACACCTCCATAAATTTATTCGCTGTCCCAGCATCCACTGCACTTTGGAGTAGTGAATTTCACAGATTTACAACCCTTTGAGAGAAGTAGTTTCTCCTCAACTCTGTTTAAATTTGCTAACTCTTATCCTAATATTATGCCCCCTCGTCCTAGAATGCCCCACAAGAGGAAGCCTCCACTCCACATCTATTTTATTGACAACTTTTATCATCTTGAATCCCTCAATTTGATATTCCCTCATTCTTTTAAATTCCAGACAGTATAGGCCTATGCTGTTCAATCTCTCTTCATATGACAAACCCGTCATCTCTGGAATCAATCCAGTGAACCTTCTCTGTACTTTCTCCAATGCCACTACATTTGTAAGGGTCTTACTCCCTCATTGCAAGTTACCATCCTGCCTATTTTTGTGTCGTCTTCAAATTTGGCTATCGAGCCTTCTATCCCTGAATCCAAGTTGCTAATGCATATTGTAAATAGCTGGGGTCCAAGGACCAAACCCTGTGGCACCCCACTAATTACATCCTGCCATCCAGAATTTTTAAAAAATTTGTCCTGACACACTGTCCTCTGTCCATCAATCTTCAGTCATCTATCCAAGCTAATAAATTATCCCTAATCCCATATGATCCAACCTTGTGAATTAACTTTTCGTGCAGGACCTTATCAAGTGCCTTCCAGAAGTCCAGATAAATTACATCTACAGCATCCCCATTATCCAGTGGTGTTCCACAGGGATCAGTGCTTGGGCCACTGTTGTTTGTGATATACATAAATGATCTGGAAGAGGCCACTGGTGTTCTGATCAGTAAGTTTGCAGATGACACGAAGACTGGTGGAGTAGCAGAAAGCATAGAGGACAGTCAAAGAATACAGAGAATATAGACTGGAGAGTTGTGCAGAAAAGTGGCAGAAGGAGTTCAATCCAGGCAAATGTGAGGTGATGCATTTTCGAAGGTATAATTCTAGAGCAAACTATACTGTAAATGGAAGAGCCTTGGGAAAAGTTGATGAGCAAAGAGATCTGGGAGTTCAGATCCACTGTACCCTGAAAGTGGCTGCATAGGTGGATAGAGTGGTCAAGAAGGCACATGGTATGCTTGCCTTCATCGGACGGGGTATTGAGTATAACAGCTGGCAGGTCTTGTTAAAATTGTAAATGACTTTATTACAGCTGCATTTAGAATACTGTGTGCAGTTCTGGTCGCCACATTACCAAAAGGATGTGATTGCTTTGGAGAGGGTGCAGAGAAGGTTTACAAGGATGTTGCCTGGTATGGAAGGTGCTAGCTATAAAGAGAGGTTGAGTAAGTTACGATTGCTTTCATTAGAAAAAAGGAGATTATGGGGAGACTTGATTGAAGTCGATAATATCATGAAGGGTATAGACAGGGTGGATAGAGATGAGCTTTTTCCCCAGGGTGAGGGATTCAATAATGAGAGGTCACACATTCAAGGTGAGAGAAGAAAAGTTTAAGGGGAATCCATTTAGGAAGTACTTTACACAGAGAGTGGTAGGTGCCTGGAACGCACTTCCAACAGAGGTAGTAGAGACAGGCACGGTAGATTCATTTAAGGTGCTTCTGGACAGATGCATGCGTAGGTGGGGAGCAGAGGGATACAGATCCTTAGGAATTGGACGATAGGTTGAGACAGTGGATTTGGATCAACATATGCTTGGAGGGCCGAAGGGCCTGTTCCTGGGCTATAAATTAACTTTGTTCTTAGTTCTTAGTTTCAAACTTTCATTATGGCCTCTCCAGGCACACACAATTGTTTTATTGAATATATACTGGAAGTATTTCTCCAGGGTTTCTGTTTCCTTTAAAATGAGAAAAACCTTTCAGAATAATTTCAGATCAATACAGTTTTCATTAATTGTATTTTTTTCTACATGCTTCATTAAAGTAGACTGTTTTCACTAAACGGTCATTGACTTTGCATAGTTAAATAGATTATCATTTAAAATATTTATGAAAGAGTGCTTCCTCACAGTCTCCAAGCTGACCTGCTACCCTTTCTAGAGTCAGATCTCCTACCACCAGAATCAGGTCCCAATGCTCCCACTATTGTGACTGATGATTAACAAACACACTCTCCTCACAATCACTAATGCCCTCCCTGACACCCCCACCTTTGCCCCCAATAAGTTTCCAATGTTCAGCAATCTCTCTTGACTTTCAAGTTAACTTTTGCCCCTCCAAGTCACTTGCATATTTCTTAACAACGGGAAGCTTAATTTCTCCTATGCAATGGCCTATGCTGCAGGGTCTCCCCACAACAGAATGGATCCGAACAATATACTTCCTGTTTACATCCCTTTATTGCGAGTACTTAAACACTGTAACAATATGGGGAAAATGTTCATCATGAATGGAAATCAGGTTCTACATGGAGGATGCATGCTGCTTCACCAAATTATTATCCAGGTATGAAAGATAATGAAAATTAGATGTGCTCCTTAAACAGCTCGCTATTCACTCTGAGAAATTGCCAGCCCAATAATGACAACAATAATATATTTTGAATTAGTTACAAGATTTTCAGAATACCTTCACAGCAGGTTTGTTGATTGCATTCTGACATTCGACATGCTGACAGTGAATTGGATTCCATGCTAGAAGAAAGTGAAAACCATGAGATGCAATTACACATAACAAATAATTGTGATTGACATCTAAGTTGCTGTTTCCTTGACAAATGAAGAATGAGATATTCTTAACCAATGTGAAGTCAAACTGTGCCAGTTTCCTCATTTCCCCTCCTCCCACCTTATCCCATTCCAATCTTCCTGCTCAGCACCACTCTCATGACCTCTCCCATTGGTCCATCTTTCTTCCCACCTACCCATTCACCCTCCCCTCCAACCTATCACCTTTACTTCCACCTCCATCCACCTAGTGCACTCTCAGTTACCTCCTCCTGAGCCCCACCTCCCTCCCATTTATCTCTCCACACACAAAGCTCCCAGTCTCATTCCTGATTAAGGGCTTTTGCCCAAAACATTGAATTTCCTGCTCCTCGGATGCTGCCTGACCTGCTGTGCTTTTCCAGCACCATACTCTTGACTCTAATCCCCAGCATTTGCAGTCCTCACTTTCGCCTAGTTGATTTTCACAAAAATAAGACATTTCTTGCATTTCTTTTATCCATTTATTGCTATTCATATCGTTACAATAACTCCAATTTCAAAACAGACTTTGGCCAGCTGAGTTTCAAGGTGTTTTAATGCAATTTCCTTAGTTCTGTGCAGGAAAAGTTCATACAGTAGGTCTCAATTCAAACAGCATTAATTTAGTTTGGTGGCTAGATTTGTTACGATTCAATCAGTGCATTCTGTGCTCAAAATCAAGGAACATTAAGCTTAAATTACATTCAGTTCAAATCTAATTTCCATGATCTTTTGAGCTACTTTACACAATATCAAGGTATTAACCATCCCTGCCCAGACGTTGCCATGGCCCCAGGGTGAATTGGGAGTTCCCATTATTTGTTCACATTTGTAGATTTTTAAACAGCCTCTAAAAATTAAATTGAGTCTTTCAAACACAAGTAACTAATTGGTGTAATGTAAATGCTTTTGATTTTTTTCTAAATTTACTGAATAAACTGACCATCACAAATTATGAAAGTAGTAAAGCTCAACATAAGTTCAACGCTGAAGTCTCAAGTCAAATGTAGGCAAAAGAAACTTCCTAATGATTGTCACCTACTGTCCTTCGACTAATTAATCCCTGTGTTGAACATCATTTGGAATCAGCAATGTGAACAGCAAGAGCACAGAGTGTATTCTTGTGGAGGTGTTGCAAGTCCATCACCAATATTTGTTCGGCAGCATCATTTCTAACTAAATAAAAGTGAAGTAATGTAGATGCAGAAAGTGCTGCACACAGCAGGTCTGGTGGCATAAGTGGAGAGATACAGAGTTAACATTTCAAGGAAGAATTATATTGGACAAGAAACATTAACTCTGTTTCTTTCTCCACTGATACTTGGCCCCAGCCTCAATAAGCAATTTGTTGCAAGTACGTTACATTGCTGTTACACTATAACAGCAGTTTACAGTTCTTATGGAGACAACGCCTCAACTTCACACTGAGAATATCCATACTGTAGATGTGGCAGGACCACAATATTAAATAAGACAGATTCAGAATGGATCTAGGCAACTCAGAACCGAGTACGGATGAGGCATTATATTCAACAACAAGCTTTACATTACTTAAGATTAGATTACTTACAGTGTGGAAACAGGCCCTTCGGCCCAAGAAGTCCACACCGACCTACTGAAGCGCAACCCACCCAGACCCATTCCCCTACATTTGCCCCTTCACCTAACACGACAAGCAATTTAGCATGGCCAATTCAACTAACCTGCACATTTTTGGACTGTGGGAGGAAACCAGAGCACCCAGAGGAAACCTAAGCAGACACGGGGAGAATGTGCAAACTCCACACAGTCAGTTGCCTGAGGCAGGAATTGAACCCAGATCTCGGCGCTGTGAGGCAACAGTGCTAACCACTGTGCCACCGTGCCACCCACCATTGCTCAGTATACTCCTTACTCTATCATTATTACCAAGCTAGGGGATCAACTCTAGTTCAATGTGAACTGTAGAAAAGGATGTCAAAAGGAGGATCAGGTATAGGCAAAGAATGAGGTGTCAACCTGAAGCTATAACACATGACCACATTTTTAAAAATTCATTCACAGGATGAAGGTGTTGTTGGCTAGTACTGTATTTATTGCTCATCCCTAATCACCCAGAGAGCCGTTAAGCATCAACCACATTGCTGTGGGTCTGGAATCATGTAGGCCAGACCAGGTAAAGATGGCAGATTCTTTCCCTGAAGGGCCTTAGTGAACCAGACAATTGAACATGGATTCATGGTTACTATCAGATTAAATCCCAAAGTGATTGGTCTCTAGATTAAGAGTCCAGCGTTAATACCATTAAGCTATCGCCATCCTCCCAAAACGCAGCTGAACATGGAACATAGAACATAGAATATTACAGCACAGTACAAGCACTTTGGCCCTCGATGTTGCACCAACTTGTGGAACTAACCTTAAACCCATCTAACCTACACTATTCCATTCTCATCCATATACCTATCCAATAACCATTTAAGTGCCCTTAAAGTTGGCAACCTGACCATTAATTTACCTGGACCATCTCTGACACCTCCCTCCCCTTCCTGGACCTCTCCATCTCCATTAATGACAACCGACTTGACACTGACATTTTTTACAAACCCACCGACTCCCACAGCTACCTGGATTACACCTCTTCCCACCCTACCTCTTGCAAAAATGCCATCCCGTATTCCCAATTCCTCCGCCTCCGGCGGATCTGCTCCCAGGAGGACCAATTCCACCACAGAACACACCAGATGGCCTCCTTCTTTTGAGCCCGCAATTTCCCTTCCTACGTGGTTAAAGATGCCCTCCAACGCATCTCATCCACATCCCGCACCTCCGCCCTCAGACCCCACCCCTCAAACCGTAACAAGGACAGAACGCCCCTATTGCTCACCTTCCACTCTACCAACCTTCGCATAAACCAAATCATCCGCTGACATTTCTTCCACCTCCAAACGGACCCCACCACCAGGGATGTATTTCCCTCCCCACCCCTTTCCGCCTTCCGCAAAGACCGCTCCCTCCGTGACTACCTGGTCAGGTCCACGCCCCGAAACAACCCACCCTCCAATCCTGGCACTTTCCCCTGCCACCGCAGGAACTGTAAAACCTGCGCCCACACCTCCTCCCTCACCTCTATCCAAGGCCCTAAAGGAGCCTTCCACATCCATCAAAGTTTTACTTGCACATCCACTCATATCATTTATTGTATCCGTTGCTCCCGATGCGGTCTCCTCTACATTGGGGAGACTGGGCGCCTCCTAGCAGAGCACTTTAGGGAACATCTCCGGGACACCCGCACCAATCAACCACACCGCCCCGTGGCCCAACATTTCAACTCCCCCTCCCACTCTGCCGAGGACATGGAGGTCCTGGGCCTCCTTCACCGCCGCTCCCTCACCACCAGACGCCTGGAGGAAGAACGCCTCATCTTCCGCCTCGGAACACTTCAACCCCAGGGCATCAATGTGGACTTCAACAGTTTCCTCATTTCCCCTTCCCCCACCTCACCCTAGTTCTAAACTTCCAGCTCAGTAACTGTCCCCTTGACTTGTCCGGACTTGTCCTACCTGCCTATCTTCTTTTCCACCTATCCACTCCACCCTCTCCTCCTTGACCTATCACCTTCATCCCCTCCCCCACTCACCCATTGTACTCTATGCTACTTTCTCCCCACCCCCACCCTCCTCTAGTTTATCTCTCCACACTTCAGGCTCACTGCCTTTATTCCTGATGAAGGGCTTTTGCCCGAAACGTCAATTTCGCTGCTCGTTGGATGCTGCCTGAACTGCTGTGCTCTTCCAGCACCACTAATCCAGGATCTGATATCCAGCATCTGCAGTCATTGTTTTTACCTCTTAAAGTTGGCAAGTCTACTACTGTTGCAGGCGCTGCGTTCCACATCCCTACTACACGCCGAGTAAAGGAACTACCTCTGACGTCTGTCCTATATCTATCATCTCTCAATTTAAAGCTATGTCCTGTTATGCAAGCCACCATCATATCCAAGGAAAATGGCTCTCACTGTCCAACCTATTTAACTCTCTGATTATCTTATATGTCTCAATTAAGTCACCTCTCAACCTTCTTCTGTCTAACAAACATAGCTTCGAGTCCCTCAGCCTTTCTTCATAAGACCTTCCCTCCATACCAGGCAACATCCTAGTAAATCTCCTCTGAACCCTTCCCAAAGCTTCCACATCCTTCCTATAATGCCGTGACCAGGACTGTACACAATACTCCAAATGTGGCCGCACTAGAGTTTTGTACAGCTGCAGCATGATCTAGATTAGATTACTTACTTACAGTGTGGAAACAGGCCCTTTGGCCCAACAAGTCCACACTGACCCACTAAAGCACAACCCACCCAGACCCATTCCCCTACGTTTTACCCCTTCACCTAACACTACAGGCAATTTAGCATGGCCAATTCACCTAACCTGCACATCTTTGGATTGTGGGAGGAAACCGGAGCACCCAGAGGAAACCCAAGCAGACACAGGGAGAACGTGCAAATTCCACACAGTCAGTCACCTGAGGCAGGAATTGAACCCGGGTCTCTGGCGCTGTGAGGCAGCAGTGCTAACCACTGTGCCACCATGGTTCCAAAACTCGATCCCTCTACCAATAAAAGCTAACACACTGTATTCCTTCTTAACAATCCTATCAACCTGGATGGCAACTTTCAAGGATCTACGTACCTCGACACCAAGATCTCTCTGCTCATCTACACTAGCAATAATCTTATCATTAGCCCAGTTCTCTGCACTCCTATTACTCCTTCCAAAGTGAATCACCTCACACTTTTCCACATTAAACTCCATTTGCCACTTCTCAGCCCAGCTCTGCAGCTTATCTATGTCTCTCTGTAACCTACAACCTCCTTCGTCACCAACAACAACTCTACTGACCTTAGCGTCATCCGCAAATTTACTAACCCATCCTTCTATGCCCTCGTCCACTCAGGTCATTTATATAAGTGACAAACAGCAGACCCAAAAAAGATCCTTGCGCTACCCCACTAGTAACTGATCTCCAAGATGAATATTTCCGATCAACCACCACTCTCTGTCTTCTTTTAGTAAGCCAATTTCTGATCCAAACCGCTAAATCACCCTCAATCCCATGCCTCCATATTTTATGCAATAGTCTACCATGGGGAACCTTATCAAACACCTTACTGAAATCCATATATACCACATTAACCATTGTTCCCTCATTCACCTGTTTGGTCACCTTCTCAAAGAATCCAATATGGCTTGAGAGGCACAACTTACACTTCACATTAAAGTGTTGACCATCCCTAACCAACTTATTCCTCTCTAAATGATTATAAGTCCTATCTCTTATAACCCTTTCCAACATTTTACTGACAACTGAAGTGAGGCTCACAGGTCTATAATTTCCAGGGTTGTCTCTACTCCCATTCTTGAACAAGGGAACAACATTTGCTATCCTCCAGTCTTCTGCCACTATTCCTGTAGACAATGACAATATAAAGACCAAAGCCAAAGGCTCGGCAATTCCCTCTCGGGCTTCCCAGAGAATCCTAGAATAAATCCCATCCGGCCCAGGGAACTTAACTGTTTTTACACGTTCCAGAATTGCTAACACCTCCTTCTTATGCATCTCAATCCCATCTAGTCTAGTAGCCTGTATCTCAGTATTATCCTCCACCACACTGCCTTTCTCTAGCGTGAATACTGACAAAAAGTATTCATTTAGCACTCCTCCTGTCTCCCCTGTCTCCACGCACAGCTTCCCACTACAATGCTTGATTGGCCCTAATCTTTAGTCATTCTTTATTCTGATATAGCTATAGAAAACCTTAGAGATTTCCTTGATCCTATCTGCCAGTTATTTATCATGTCCCCTCCTGGTTCTTCTTAGCTCTTTAGGTCCTTCCTGGCTAATGTGTAACTCTCAGGTGCCCCAACTGAGCCATCACACCTCATCCTAATATAAGCCTTCTTCCTCTTGACAAGAGATTCAACTTCCTTAGTAAACTACAGCTCACGCACTCGTCAACTTCCTCCTGACCAGTACATACTTATCAAGGACCCACAGTAGCTGTTCCTTGAATATGCTCCACAATTCAATTGTGCCCATCCCCTGCAATTGTCCCCATCCTATGCATCATAAATCTTGCCTAATCGCATTGTGATTGCCTTTCCCCCAACTATAACTCTCGCCCTGAGGTATATACATATCCCTTTCCATCACTAAAGTAAACATAACTGAATTGAGCTCACTATCACCAAGGTGCTCACCTACGTCCAAATCCAAATCTAATGTGGCTTTGCTCCTTGTTGACCTGTCTACATACTGCTGAAAAATGTGTTGCTGGAAAAGCGCAGCAGGTCAGGCAGCATCCAAGGAACAGGAGAATCGACATTTCGGGCATAAGCCCTTCTTCATACTGCGTCAGGAAACTCTCCTGCACACATTGGACAGCTGAACAGTGGAACATGCAGCCAAAACATGGAAGAAACAGACAAGCACACAACCAACTAATCACATCCGTGCTCTGCAGTCCTGCCATATCCAATTAAGCATGGTGGTAGATAATTAATACAACCAACAGGAGGAAAAGGAAAAGACTCCATGAGTATCCCCTTTGTCAATGATAGTGAAGCCAGCATGTGTGCAAAAGACAAGGCATAAGCATTTGCAACCATCTTCAGTCAGGAGTGCTAACTGAATAATCCTTCTCAGCTTCTTCCCATGTCTCCACCATCTGAAGCCAAACAGTGTCCAAATTTATTTATTCCTCATAATCTCAGCAAGTGACAGAGCATACTGGATACTGTAATGGCTACAGCATTTGACAACATTCAAAACGTATTGCTGAAAATTATGTTCCAGAACTAACCACTCCTCTAGTCAAGTTTCAACGCTGGTATCTGATTAACAAGTTGAAAAATTTCCAAGTCATGTTTTGTTCAGAAAAGGAGTGAAATTCAATTTGGTCATTTACCATCCCAACTATTTCCAATCATTAGTAAACTGGATGATGTCTTCAGTAGTAATATCAAATGGAACTTACTTGACAATAATGCACTCAATTATACTCAGCTTGGACTCTGTCACACAATCAAAGAACTATTACAGTGTGGAAGGAGGCCATTCAGACCATCATGCCTGCACACGCTCTCCAGCATTCTAGCTTAGTGTCACTCGCCTGCCTTTTTCCCATGGCCTTGTAAGGTATTTCTATCAAATAATCATCTAAAGCCTTCCTGAATGACTCAACTGAATCTGCCTCCATCACACATGCAGTGCATTTCATATTAAATGAGACAAATTCAGATTCAGACCTTAACTACTTTATGTCTGAAAACATTCTTATCTCACATTCTTTTACAAAACACTTTAAATCTATACTCTGGTTTGTGATCCTCTTAGGAGGAAGAACAAAATTTCTCAATCTACTCTATCCAGACAGTTCATGATGTTGAGAACTTCTGATCTTTTCAACCTTTCCAATCCATTCTCACAAGGGAAGTTTCTAATTCCTGGAAACATTCTTGTAAATCTCTTCTGCACTGTCCTCTATATATCCACAACTTTCTTAAGGGACAGTGTTCAGAACTATAGACATAACTGAGGTATAACTAGTGTCCTATGTAAGTTCAGCAAAAACGACCAGCTCTTTATGCCCCTAGTAATGAATCCAAGAACACTATACCCTTTACTAAGAGCTCTCTCTTCCTGTCTTACTCACTTTAGCAACTTATGAACATATACACTCAGGTCTCTCTGCTCATGCACACCCTTTGGAAGAGTACTTTTTAATTTATACTGTTTTTCCATCTTCATTATATGAAAATGTAACACCTTTGATGGTTTAAACTCCCAGGCCTAAACTCCTAAAAATTTGGCCAGCCTAGCAGAGTTGGTTTTGAATGATCATGGCTTTGATGCTGGTACTAATTGGCTAATTGGTTCTGTGATGTTAGTATGCCTGTCCTCCCAACTGATGCAGAGAATCCATCTCAAACAAAGTTTTATGGAACTTCTCAAGGGCCTTCACATGGCACCTATACATAGCTCCATATATTGGAGCCTTATAGAAGAGCCAAAAGGATGACTGCGTCATACAGATGAGCCTCAATTATCCGAAGGACATGAGTGAGGAGCATTTTGTTTGGTTAATCGAATGCCAGATAATCAAATGTCGGATAACATAATTTCGCCAAGCATCGGGATCTTGCCGGATAATCCAAAATTCAGATAATCGAACACCAGATGATCGAGGTTCCTCTGTACGTAAGAATCTTGATATTAGGGTACAGATATCATGGTCGTCAAAGAATCTCATCCTCAGGGGTCCGAAGGCAGTGCTCATGAGTAGGATGCTATGGTGAACCTCCACACCAATGGTAGTCTTAGATGAGAGGTGGCTTCATCGGCACATAGGAACACTACCACTTTCAAGTTTTCCTCCAAGTAACACAATCCCAATTTGAAATACGTAATTATTCCTTCATTTCAACCCTTATTCAAGGGTTAAAATCTTGAAATTTTCTCCTAAACAATACTGTTGAGTGTACCTTTACTCTTTACCTATAGCAGATCAACCTAGTGGCTTATCACAACAAACACAATCATAAAGAGACAACAAACGCTGGGCTTTTCATCAATGCCCAGCTCCCATTGATAAATTTAAAAACGTAAAGGTTTATCCCTAAACACAATAAAATTTAATTACATAAACATAAGAGAAAATAATTTCTGTCAATCATCTTCCATGGGAAGGTTACTGATTCAAGCTCATAATTACAATGTGAAATGTAGCATGATTCATACCGGAGTGGCAATTCTATTTAGTTGTGTACAGAAATAGCAAGGTTGCTGTAGTAGAATTCAAACAAAGCAACAATACAGCAGCCCTTCTAATATGTTGTTCCCTTCAATTATGAGTCATCCAAAATGAATAATATAATTTTGAAGCAGCAAAAGCAAATTATATTTAGTAAATAGTGTGCATTGAATTACTTTTAAATAGGTATTGTCTTTAAAAATGTCATACCTGTGTACTGCAGCCCCCTGTATTCACAGATAGCACCCGGTGGCTTTAAATTAGGCCAGTAGTGGAAAAGCATTTGAACAGCCGGAGGCTTAACTTGAGAGGGGCCATATGCAATCACATACAACAAATCCTATAGCAACACAGAAAAACATTTTTACATTTTGCAAAACTTTTGTACATCCACATTTTAACCAGCATTACCATTAATACATACTATATCTATATACTGCACTAATTATTTCTATTCCAATTCCATTCGCACCAGCATTTTAAAACATTAACTTCAGTTAGATTGAGGATTGAAATAATAAGTACAATAATTGGTTGATTACTAACATGTAAACAATCAAGTTAATTTTTGAATAGTATGCAGTAAAGATAAACGTAGTTCAAGATCTCCTGTGGCAATACTTCTTTGCATATATACATTTTTAGTTGCATTCATAATGTGAAACAGTTGTCATCACCTCAAAGTTATTTATATTACCTTTGTCTTTGCCACTGTTTCAGTGTCTCCTGAATGCAATGTATCACCCAGTGATACAGATTCCATAATATTTGCCAACTGCCCATGCTTCATTTGAAAGCCTTGAGTGTAAGTCAAGGTCAAGGTCTATGGTTCAACTTGGTTCACTAAGCACTAATCATGGAACTCATATAATTAAAAATTCTGAACTATTAGATTGTAGATAATTAATTAAGATAGTATTCTATAGCTTCCTCCAAAAACATAATTTCTGCTGATACATAACAGAAAGATCTCAGGCAAGAACTGTTGAAAATAGGAAAAGTTTATTATTTGGGTCGACGAATGCAGTTCATGAAACAGTTAAATAACTTAAAATAGATCACAATAAATAAGAGAACACTTATGACTGATGTTTTATAATCACTTACTTTCCAGACTTCTTGCTTGTATTTCATAAGGCTTTCCAAAAGCTGGCAATGGTACACTATGCAAAACAGTTTCAAACAAACATTTACTGAAATAATCATTTCACTGAATGTAGTAACAGCTCCATTAAAATTAGAGATAACAAAAACCTAGCCTAATCTTTGGATATTCAAAACCATGAAAATAATTCCAGATATGAGAATGTTAATTCTAATTACTTGATGTAGTATTATTTACGAAAGGTTTTTTGTTAAGTATACTTATTTTATTAAAATACTTTACCCTTTTCACAGTGAGGATAAATCAAATGCTGACTATTTTATATGGTGTCAAAAGGCTTATGTATATTCATGCATTTTATGCATGTTTGTATTGAAATTTTTCCATGACTATTTAAAATATGGTGCTTGACGATAGGCTAAGGACTCCTAAAATAAGATAGAGCAGTGCTAAGAAATACATTAAAATATAACCTCACACTGAAGTTAAGAGAAACTGAAGAAAACTTTAGGAATGTTGTGAATGAGCTAAGCAAATAAAGAACCATCATGTACCTGACACAAATAAAAATCAGATAACTATTCTCATCTCAAGGAGGAGCAACGCAATAATAGTGCAACCAAAACTGAAAGTCCTAAATATAAGGTAATCACCAATAAATCCAACACAAATTTTAGGAGAAACCTATTCACTCAGAGTGGTTGAGAGTGCAACTCACAGCAACATGAAGTAGGTGTGGTATTTAAAAGGAAACAATGTAAATTCATAAGGGCAAAAGGAATAGGAGATGGTGATTGGGTGAGATAAATTAATCATTGATTAGTATGTGCATATATATGTCTGACACTAAACTTTTAACATTGAATAGTTACTTTATCTTTCAAACTGTTCCAACTACTATGCACAATTGAAAATGATGCAGCTGGTTTGAGAAGGTGTTAATATTTAATTAGGTTAATAAATTACAGTAGAGAAGTTTCCAAAGGTCAAACTTTATCTCCAAATATACTTTAGCTAATATAGCTTTCAATCATTAGAACTGTTTTGATATTTATCCAAATGTGTTTATCCATTGTTTTGCACCTACCTGGATTTGTTGTATATTGCATAGCAATCATCAGCATTGAAGAGGCAGAATAATTCACATAAGGTGGAACACCTTCTCGCTTAGATGATCCCACTAGAGAGAACATTTGGTAAATATCAAACCTCCAACTGAAAAATAAACTACAATATCTATAGTTATTTATAAAAGCTGAGTGTCATGATTGTTCAATTTTATTCTCCAGCCCTAGACCTCAGCATCTCCATACCTTCTAAACCTGGTCCACTACAACTTTGTTTGCTCTCGGCCTCCGTACTTGTGTTATCATGCAATCACTCCATTCCCTCCTAGTTCCAGTCTCTGCACTTCCTCCTGGTTTGGAAATAGCTTCCCTGTTTGAAGTCGGCGCTGACATGTACACAAATTCTGGAGCGGTGGAGTACAGCAATGTGTCTCACTTCAGCTTCATATCCTCAATGAGGGTGTATCAAAACACAGCTTTGTCACAACTTTCAGTGGACAACTATGTCACTACATCAGGTGAATCAGGGGGATTTTATGAGTTCAAATAAACGATGGATATGCAACACGTTGGAGGAAACTGGAGTAATTAATCTGAACAGCAGGAAATACATCAATTGTGCTGTAAAACATTGTGAATATTTGCTACAAATGCTCATGACTATAAGAATGCTTCAACAACTTTTCAGAAAAGATAAACTGTTATAGTTTATGGTTTAAAGTGTACTTAGCAAGATGTGGCAGAAGCATGCTAACTAAATGTTTCACATTTAGGATATTAAATTGAATTTATTTGGAAGAAATTAACAATAGCTGTTCCCATACTAGCTGTAAAGGAATCAATCAATCTATTGTCCATAAATAAGGAATTTTCTCCACCAATTCCTATTTCTTTAGTTGAAATCTCATTTTTATTATTCTGTCTCAGACACATATTTCTCTTCACTCTCTCAGTCCATCTTGTTTCCTGTTCTCTCTTAGCTCAAGCCTAGCCTCCTGTTCCCATCGAAAAGCAATCATACAAGAAATTAATTGGTTAGATTAAAAAACATCAGCAAAAAACATCGAAGGTGTACTAAAATACCATTCATAACACTGAAACAAAATAGAATAAGAAAAAATATTCATAAAAGTTAACACGCTCCAAGTGTAGCAGGCTCTCTTTCCATTTATGCCACTAACACAAAGAAAAAATAGCAAAGTGTTAACACGAAGAAAACCACACAGAGACATGGAAACAAAGAGGAAGAAAAAGAGAGGTAGTGTAACTTTGTAAATGTGTGTTTCTAAAACACTGACAAAAAACTTACATATTGCCATTGGGAGAAAAGATGTGCTCAGATATTCAATGATATCCTTGTGAAGAAATGGAGGAAATGTTGCTAAAGTGGAAATCATGGTATAAGGTAGAGTACTCAAAATATCGTCACTGAGGAATGGTAGCAAGCATGTTGTCGTATAAAATATGGATTGTCCCAAGTCTGTTTAAAAGAAGAAATTAACAAAATCAAATCACCACTCAATCTCTTCTCTACATCTACTTCTTGTTGTTTCAGATCGCAAAAAATAATTCATCTATCTTTGGTACCATGTTATGAAAAGAATCCTAAACAAAGTAAATACTTTGGATTGTTTTGCTATGAGAATTTAAGTATAACATAAGAGTCCAATAGGCATAGAGCTATACAGTATTAAAACAGACCCTTTTAGGATGCTGACCTGACATCCTAAATTAATCTAGACCCATTCGCCAGCATTTGGCCCATATCCCTCTAATCCTTTCCTATTCATGTACAAATCCAGATGCCTTTTAAATGTTGTAACTGGACCAGCCTCCTCAACCTCTTCTGGCAACTCATTCCATGCACACATTATCCTCTGCGTGAAAACGTTACCTTTTAGGTCCCTCTAAAATCTATGCTGTCTAGCTTTTGATTCCATTACCCTGGAGAAAAGACCTTGGATATTCACCCTATCCATGTCCCTCACGGTTTTATAAATCTCTATAACGTCACACCTCACCTCCAGCACTCCAGGGAAAATAGTCTCAGCCTATTCAGCCTCTCCATATATGTTCAAACCCTCCAACTCTGGAAACTCCAATCTTTTCTGAACCTTTTCAAGTTTCACAACACCCTTCCTACAGCGGAGAGACAGAACTGACTGCAGTATTCCAAAAGCAGCCCAACCAATGTGTCGTACAGCCTCAAAATGATCTCCCAACTCCTATATTCAATGCATTGACCAATAAAGGCACGCAAACCAAATGCCTTCTTCACTATTCTATCTGCCTGCTACTTCGCTTTCAAGGAATTATTGAACCTGCCCTCCAAATTGTCTTTGTTCAGCAACACGCCCCAGGACCTTACCAATAACTGGATAAGTCCTGCCCTGATTTGCCTTTCCAAAATGCAGCACCTCGTATTAATCTAAATTAAACTCCATCTCCCACTCCTCAGCCCTACTTATCAAGGACCTGGCTGAATTAGATGTTCGTCAGAAATTACATGGAAGACTACAGCAGAATGATCTACAGAGCTGAATGCCTTTGGTATAAAGTCCTTACTTCAATGCTCAATGTGCTTTTGAAGTTTCTACTTTATTTCAGAATGATTGCTTAGTTCAATAGCTCCCCTGAAAAACTGTCAGCGTTTAAGTACAAAGTGATGCAAATGACTTCCACCAACCTTAGGGAAAACAAACTCGCTTCATTCAACATTGAAATAAAATAGCAGCTGGTGTCACCACGTTCAGCAAAGCTCCTCCTATCTGATTACAGCAAAAGCACGGGCTGGAGTTTGGAGACTGTCATGGCCTTTTTTTCTGTGCATATTGGGGGAGTGCACATAAACTATGTCAGCTGGAAGCCCACTGCCTTCTTGCCCATTAGTAAACTAAACCCCATAGAAAGATGGTAGGACTCTGAAATCAACTGCTTACCATTATAAATAATTAGTTAATGGGCAATTAAGCTTGTAAACAAGCTAATTGACTTGAATATTATATACCTCACATCATAATATCATTGGCGTGGGCAGGCAGAAGGTAAACGGAGATCAAACCAGTAAAAACGCTGCAAGTGATGCATGTTCTTTGTGGATGGGCATGTGTGCATCAGGGGGCAATAGCTCACTAAATGAGCACCATTTTCTCATTCCAATCTCCTACTTTTACCCCTTACTCTTGCACATTATTCATTATTTAACTGACTTGAATCATTCTAACCCTTCAGAAAAGGAAAGATTTGTTTGATTAAAAAATAATCACTTTGCTCTCTGACTTCACTGATACTAACGTAAAAAGATACTAACGTAAATCTAAACTACAGGGAAATATTTAATATAAACCTGCATAAAATGCTGCAAAACTCTAATCATCAGACACAAGCTGTTATTTTCCTAAGATAATTTCCACTGACATATCAACCACTGCTTACCGTGTTGGCCGTGTTGTAGCAAAGGAACCAGGTCAAGAAGAGTCACCAATGTCACATAAAGGCCTTGATAGTCCAAAGATGGGTATTCTGAAAGTTGTGCATCACGACTTTGCTGACTACGCTCAGAGGGAGCATCACGGAGGACGCTGTAAAGGAGGGAGCGAGTAACAGTAGGGTTGATGGAACTGACTTGTGGTCTTAGGGATGGGGTGAGTGGGAATGGCACAGGAAAAAGACACATAGTCATGGGCACTGTCAAATTGGAGCCATCCTGGTTGTCCTTCCTCCCTATGCGGGACAAAATGCTGTTTTGGAACAAAGAAAAAAAAGAGACAACAAAGACACAAAGAACAGCACATTACATTAAAATGACACTACAGACAACATAATAAAATACCAGATTAAAAGAGCACATAGGATCCAACCCCAGAAAATAAAGAAACTCAATCATGTTATGAAAATTCTACAGTAACATTTTACTATGCACATGTGGAATTAAATCAAATTACTTCATTATTGCATCCTATGTGCTATCTGGTAAGAAGGAGCAAATAAATATAATGACATGTTCTAGGTGCCACCTCCATGTAAAGTTTCGTTTATGGATATCAAATAAAAAGCAATAATTACCAGAAGGAATGCAGAAGAATTTGTGTTTGAGAACAACAATTTAAACAACCAGTTCAAGATAACTATAAAAGATCTATCAGAAGTGTTTTTGTGTATATAACTAGGTTATTAATTAGGTAATTAACTAGGTAAATTCTAGATGTTCACCCTTATGCAAAAAGTTTCATTAAATTACTCTATTCCAATTTTCAGGTAAGATTTTTAAAACTTATCATTTTCACTATTAAACCAAAATATTAAAAGCAATACTTTCTTTGTGGTTACCATAATAGAGCTTTGCTCCTCCCAATAAAAAACTAGCTTCTTTGACAAAGCCTATTTATTTAATTATTCTATCCATTTCTCCAGTGTCAAGAAGTGTGGTGCTGGAAAAGCACAGCCAATCAGGCAGCATCCGAGGAGCAGGAATGTCAACATTTGGGCATAAGCTCTTCATCAGGAATGTATGAGGGCCCAAGGGGGCTGAGAGATAAATGGGAGGTGGGGTGAGGCTGAGGGGAAGGTAGCTGGGAATGCAATAGGTCGATGAAGGTGTGGGTGAAGGTGATAGGTCGGAGTGGAGGGTGGAGTGGATAGGTGGGAAGGAAGATGGACAAATAGGACAGTTCAAGAGGGTGGTGCCGAGTTGGAGAGTTGGATCTGGGATAAGGTGGGGGAGGAGAGATGAGGATACTGGTGAAAGCGATTTGATCCCGGGTGGTTGGAGGATCCCAAGGTGGAAGAAAAGGCGTTCTTTCTCCAGGCGTCTGGTGGCTAGAATTTGACGGTGGAGGAGGGTCAGGACTTGTATGTTCTTGGCGGAGTGAGAGGGGGAATGAAGCGTTCGGCCACAGGGCAGTGGGGTGTTTAGTGCATGTATCCCGGAGATGATCTTTGAAATGTTCTGCAAGTTGGCGTCCTGTCTCCCCAATGCAAAGGAGATGATATCGAGAGCAATGGACACAGCAGATGATGTGTGCGGATGTAAACATGAGAGTGCCCCATCATCATATCCATCAACTTCCTGTTCATTTTTGTTGGAAAGCAAATCTAGTTCATTCACTGTACATCTTACTGGAGAAATTAAAGTTGTTACTGCCCATTTGTGACTTGGGTTTCCACATTTACAACAACAATTATATTTGTACCACCTCTAAGACAAGGAATGTCTCAAGGTACTTCACTGGAGCATTACAGATTGAAGTATGATACTGAGCTACATCAGGAAATATTAGGTCAAATGGCCAAGGCCTTGGTCAATGAGATAGGTTTGAAACACTGTACTAAAAGGAGAAAGTAGAGAGTCAGTAGGGTGTAAGGAGGGAATTTCAAATCACAGAGCATAGAAAAATCATCAATGGTGGAGCTACTCAAATTGGTAGCACAGAAGAGGCCAGAATTAGTGGAGTCTTGATTTCTCATTCAGTTGTGATGCTGGAGGAGATTAGTGGGAAGCACATATAGAGGAGCAAAGCTATGAAAGGCCTTGAAAGAAATGGATGAGTATTTTAAGGTCATGCAACAGCATTTTCCACTCCTTTGACAGATATCAGCAATGGTGAAAAAGTTGGGAAAATACAGCAAAAATGGAAAATCAGATGCTTGATTTCATGAAAAATATTTCCAATTTTCCCCTTAGGGTTTAATATCAAATTCCAAATCTCACTAATGAGCTGAACTACCTTACGCCTACACATCTGAATGTCATTAATAGCTCAAATTGCCTAATCTCAATGCAACTCCCAAATGTCCTCTCCTCCTCCAAGAAGCATTATGGCGACAATTTCTGATAATGTAAGTCAGAATGGTTACCTGGTAGCAGCTTACTTCTCCAGGCCTTCAGACAACTTTGTCTTCATATAAATGTTCCTGTTTTCTCCAGAGGCTTCTTCCATTCTTCAGGGAGGTATCATCAAACCCTCAGCCTCATCGCATCATCATGGCTTCTTTTAGATCAACTCTCTCACTACTTCAGCCCTTCAGTTCAGAGCTCAAGGACAACAACGACTTGCAAGTTTCTGCCAGGTCACTTTGGACACTGGGTACACATGCACCTCGTACTTCTACACAGGATGCACTTTACATTTGTTTGCTTACTTTCGCAGGGCTCACTCTGCACTTAGTTGCAGGCTGCCAGCTTCTTTGGCAAGCACTGATTTTTAACTCAGTGGGAATAAGTAGTTTATCGCATTTCAGATGGGACACGTGCTACATCAATATCATACCCAAAGCATGTATCAGCAGTTTATGCAGTAAATATACGTGTGCCTCAACTAATTAGCCATGTCTGAAAGTCATTCATGTGCTCAAAGGGTCTATAGTCAGTCAGCCGATATCATCTGCTTTTGATGTTTGGTGGAGAGGGGGGTGTTGAATATTTCCTGCAATGAGAAAATGGGAAGGATTGCTATGTCTAAGTGGATAGATGAGCAATGAGTGGTGATACAAGAGCGAGAGAGATGAGGTGTCCCCTGTGAATGAGTAGGAAATGCAGAGAACAGGAAGGGTTGGACCACTACTCTTATGTTTCATTGCATTATGTCCACTCAGAACGATGAGATGTTGAGAGCTTATGAGTGTACTTAATACAAAGAATAATAAGAGTAGCAGCTCATGGGCCTTGGTCAGATGAGTGCGCATTGGCAGAATTAGAGTGAGTGATGCCCCCTAGAGTGAGATTCACAGCAATTGTGGCTCCTACCCCTGCAATGCACAGATCATCAACCCTTCTCTCTGCTTGCTGGGCATTGCATTTTCACCCAGGCCACTGCACTGAGCTGCTAGTTTTGAGGAAGGGTCACTGAACCCAAGATGTTAACTTTGATTTCTCTACAGAGATGCTGCCAGACCTACTGAGCTTTTCCACCAACTCCTGTTTTTGACTGAGCTGCTATCTCAGTCCAGGCTGTTTGAGTATAGTGGGTGTGGGTCTTCTTTGCCAGTCAGCAGGAAGACCTTCTGCTATGCCTTCCAACAGTTCCTGCAGTCCATGTGGGTGAACCCAGCAGCTATCTTGCTCTTTCTGAACCAATCCTTCAGGATTACAATGCAGGACCACAAAAGGAAGGGCTGCTCCTGGCTTGCAGAGCAAGAAGTGCTGTGGAGCTGGGAATTAAATATGGCACCAGCGGTATGACTGTTGCAAAGTCCCAGCACCAATGAGCTTTACTGCTTTCCTTGCTGTATGATTCCATGAGTCAGGAGTCAGGCCCATTGTGTAATTAATGAGTTGAACAACAGAAGACTACAATGCCCAGGGTAGACCACCTGCTATGAATCTCACCCGATTGAACACTTGGCCTAAAAACAGAAACATGCAGCACAGAACATGGCTGAAATCAAAGCCAATGCAAATCAGCATGCACAAATGTTATAGAGGAACAGGACTGGCAGCATGTTAAGATGTAGGCGGCTGGATTTCGTAAGGAGCCGTAGGCAACAAAGAACTGTAGCATTTCTCTCCATTGAAGAGAGAATTGTAACATATAGCTTGAGGGTAACTAGATAACAAGGGTGGGATAAACTAAGGAGACCGGCATGAACTCCAACAGCCAGTATAGGGATTAAATCCACACTATTGGACTTATTCAGCCCACACTCTCGTCATCTACCTAAATAAGCTAATTGACTACCCAAATAACTCTTCTGAAGAAATGCTGAAAAGCAGTTACTGTGAGATTTAAATTGTAAAATTTCCCAAAAACAGGCACAGACTTCACAATGCAAGACTAACCCACACTCTTTCAAAGCAATTTAAACAGCATCTCAACTCTGTACTGCCTACTTATTTGACCGATTGCCATATGTAGCTAATTCTGACAACTCTCTCCATTGTTTGCACACATCAACAGAGTCCAAAGTTGCAACTTGCTGGTATCACTTAAAGTTGCTTAAAGGTAGTCTGCATCTCTTAAAGGGGAGATGCATTTGACTGTAGCAGATGCTGGCACTCATACAGGAACTGAATCTGAAATCAGGGAAGAACAGTGCCACAGGAGAAGGAATGGGTTTCATGTTCTTCAACATTCCACTGAAGGTCTTGGTGGAGAAGAAACGCACCATCTCCACAGAGGACAAATAGCCCCTTTAAACACACACCCAAAGGCCAATGGGAGTAGACAGCCATAGAAGTCAAATGCCAGCAGTCATGTTCTGAAGGTGGAGCAATAAGTTTAATTGTAAGAACTACTTTTAAAAAATTTGTCTGGCTTTGTTTATTGTGTGCTAAATTTGGAAAATAACTGCTTTAATAGGGGCAGCACGGTGGCTCAGTGGTTAACAAAGCTGCCTCACAGTGCCAGGGATGCGGGTTTCAATTCCCGCCTCGGGCAATTGTCTGTGTGGAGTTTGCACATTCTCCCCGTCTCTGCGTGGGTTTCCTCAGGGTGCTCCGGTTTCCTCCCACAGTCCAAAGATGTACAGGTTAGGTGAATTGGCCATGCTAAATTGCCTGTAGTGTTAGAGGCATTAGTCAGGGGTGAATGTAGGGGAATGGGTCTGGGTGGGTTGCTCTTCGGAGGGTTGGTGTGGACTTGTTGGACCTAGGGCCTGTTTCCACACTGTAGGGAATCAAACCTAATAAAAAAAACAACAAAAGATTGTGGAAGGAACTGGTGTACATTTTTAAAGCAGATTACTGACACTGAGTGTAAATGTTTGCACTGCTATTTGTTCCAACAATATTGGGAATTTTACTACATACTGGTTGGCACCTGGTGGTGTGTACAATCTGAGATTCAGCCAGCAACAAATGCCTTATTGGTCTGTGGAGCAGTGACAAGTTGTCAAAGACAAAGACCTTCTGCCTGTTAACACCAACTGGTGATTGGCTCCTAGGTTGCTGAACAGCTTGTGGGTGTGAATGATGTGCCAAAAGCCATTGAAACTCTGAAAGAGAAGGTAGTATCTCTTTCTTTCTTTTTTTTTCTCTCTCTCTCTATACACTAAAAAAAACCTAAAACCTGTAGAAAGCTGGCTTATTTCCCCTCACTGGTTGCTGTGAGTTTGGGTTTTAACCAGCATCTGACAGTCTTCACAACTTGTGAACCAGTCACAGACTCATAGTCATAGAGATGTAAATGGAAGCAGACCCCTCAGTACCACTTGTCCATGTCGACCAGATATCCCACCCCAATCTAACCTCACCTGCCAGCGCCCAGCCAGATATCCCTCCAAACCCTTCCTATTCATATATCCATCCAAATTCCTCTTAAATGCTGTAATTGTACCAGCCTCCACCACTTCCTCTGGCAGCTCATTCCATGCGTGAAAAAGGTGCCCCTTAGGTCTCTTTTACATCTTTCCCCTCTCACACTAAACCTGTGCCCTCTAGTTCTGGACATCCCCACCCCAGGAAAAGATCTTCTCAGTTTACTCTATCCATGTCCCTCTCATGATTTGATGAACCTCTATAAGGTCACCCCTCACCCTCTGATGCTCCAGGGAAAACAGTCCAGCCTATTCAACCTCCCCCTACAGCTCAAATTCTCCAACGCTGGCAACATCCTTGTAAATCTTTTCTGAACCCTTTTAAGTTTCATAACATCCTTCGGATAGGAAGGAGACCAGAATTGCACGCAATATTCCAAAGTGGCTGAACCAATGTCCTGTACAGCCTCAACATGACCTCCCAACTCCTGTACTCAATAAAGGAAAGCATACCAAACACCTTCTTCACTATCATATGAGATTAGATTCCTTACAGTATGGAAGTAGACCCTTCGGCCCAACAAGTCCACACTGACCCTCTGAACAGCAACCCACCCAGGCCCATTCCCCTACCCCATATTTACCCCTGACTAATACATCTAACACTATGGGCAATTAAGTATGGCCAATTCACCTGACCTGCACATCTTCAGATTGTGGGAGGAAACCGAAGCACCCGGAGGCAACCCACGCAAACATGGGGAGAACGTGCAAACTCCACACAGACAGTCAGCCATGGTGGGTCCCTGGTGCTGTGAGGCAGCAGTGCTAACCACTGAGCCACTGTGCCACCTTGTTGAAAAAGACCTGGATTGTTTGTTAATTCTCCCATCTTTTAGAACGAACATGTTGGTTTCAGTTCTTTCATATGTAAACTGCAGAACTTTTTTAAAAGTTACATTCTCAAGTGAACTTTAAGAATTGATGTCATGTTGGCCCAGAAAATGCATTTAAGGTGTGAGCTGCCCTTTGTGAGACCGTCTGTGTCATAATGTCATGCTGATTCTAATCTAAAAAACTGATTTACAGAATCTTACATGGATTCATGCAGTTTTGGAATAAAATAAAATGCAAGTACAAATTCGCCCCACAAACTTAGATGGGTGTGTATGTGTGTGTGTGTGTGTGTGTGTGTGTGGTGGCGGTGGTTATATATGTCTGTAAGACAATGTGTAAGAGTGTAAAGGTGTATACATTTGTGAGAGGGTGTATGTGTGTGAGTGTGGAGTGTATGTGTGACCATATGAGAGAGTTTGTGTGAGTGTATGGGTTTGTAGGAGTGTGTGTGGGTATGTAGGAGTGTGTGTAGGAGGGTCTGTGTATCTGTGTGTGTGTGTCTGTCTGTCTGTCTGTCTGAGTGTGTGTATAGTGCAATGGGGTCACCTATAGTGTGACATAAACCCAAGGTCCCCGTTGCGGCCATCCTCATGGGGACCAAATTTGGCAATCGGCCTCTGTTTGGCAACTGTACATTGTTGCCTATCCCGAAGTCCACCTTGGAGGATAGTCACTTGAAGGCCCTTGCCTGCAGTGTATGAAGTAGACAATGTTGGTTGAGTCCCATGGGAATCTGCCACGTATATGGTGGGAGGTGTCTCCACACATAATGGTGGTATCCGTGTCAAAATGTGTCAGAGTGTCGACACAGATACCACCAGTATGCATGGGGACACCTCCCACCACGTACGTGGCAGGTACTCATGTGACTCAACCAACATGGTCTATCTCATATGCTGCAGGTAAGGATGTCCTGAGGCAATGTACATTTGCAAGACTAAGCAGAGGCTATGGCAATGGATGAATGGACACCGCACAACAATCAACAGACAGGAGTGTTCCCTCCCAGTCAGAGAACACTTCAATGGTCCTGGACATTCAACCTCAGACCTTTGGGTGACCGTCCTCCAAGGCGGGCTTCGGGACAGGCCACAACAAAAAGTGGCCGAGCAGAGGCTAATAGTCAAGTTCAGTACCCATGGGGATGGCCTCAACTGGGACCTCGGGTTTACGTCACACTACAGGTGACACACACACACACACACACACATTCTCTTACAGACCCATACATACACTCACGCAGCCCCTCTCTCAAATGCTCACACATACATTCCCACACGCACCCTCTCACAGACCTATACCCATTTACACTCACTCATACACATACATACACTCAGTCACAGACACTCATAATCCCTGCTGCTACCACCACCCAACCGCCACACCCACACATACATGTGGGGTGAATTTGTACTTGCAGAATTAAATTTTATTTGCTTAAAAACTGCATGATTCCATGTAAGATTCCGTAAATCTGGTTTTTTGATTAGAATCAGTCTGACCATTGTGACACAGACAATGTGTCACACCTTAAATGCATTATCTGGGCCGACATGACAATAATTGTTAAAGTTCACTTGAGAATGTAACTTTTAAAAAAGTTCTGCAATTTACATATGAAAGAACTGAATCCAACATGGTCATTCTAAAAGACGAGAGACTTAACAAACAATTCAGGTCTTTTTCAATCAATAATTTCAATTACATCACACTGTAAACTTTTGCTATAAATTCTGTGTCTTATGATCTTATACTCCACAACCACCTGATGAAGGAGCAGTGCTCCGAAAGCTAGTGCTTCCGAATAAACCTGTTGGACCTATAACCTGGTGTTGTGTGATTTTTAACTCTGTATCCTCTCACGCCATACTCACTTCTAGTTCACAAGTTATAGAGGCTGTGTATTCCTCTTACTTTTCACACATCCATGGCACAATCTTATCATAGGAATTCATTTTTCTTTTCAATGCCAAAGAAATCTAACATGGCTAGACAGTGAAGGAACAGCAAGAAGGGAGAGACAAGGAAGGCTTAGTACCAGAACATGATTTCAAACTTGCAGCCAATAACTCAGATAAAGGGGCTACCAGAATCTTAGAGGATAGATCTGAGGTGGAAATGTCATACAGTGAGACACTAGGCATGAGTTGGTTGCAGCTTGGGTAAAAGATAATGACAGCACAAGTGTTAGCTTGCCAGAAGCGAAAGTCACACTTGAGTTCAACTACAGAGGACACAGGGTAAGGATTTTGAGAGGGCAGCCTACAGGCAAACACAGAAATTGATGGTGCACTGGGTAGCCTGCCAGAAAGCCTACAGTCACTGTTGATGACAATGGAGATATCTAACAATAACATGACAAAGGCTTTGTACAGGGCAGGCAGCACATTGTTTCCAACATGGAATTGATGGAGTAACTCCATTTGCAGATTTCAGTCTTTTATAGGATGCGAGCAAGACTGTTAAGGTCAGCCCTTATTGCCCATCACTAACTGTTTGAATTAGTGGTGACAAACTGATTATTTTAACCACCAAAATCCATCCAGTGTAGGAACTCCAGTTGTACTATTAGGAAGGGAGTTCCAATGATCTGACTCAATGATTGTGAAGGATCAGCAAAATAGGCGCAAGTCAAGTGTATGGCTTGGATGGGGATTTGCAGGTTGTGGTGTTGTAATGTGTCACATACCCTTTCTCTTCTAAACATTATTTTAGAGATAGAGATCATTAAAAGTTGAAATGTTATGCAGTGTCTCTGAGTATCAGTGATGGAGGGATTGAATGAATGCGGACCTGATAAAGCAGATTCCTTTGGCTGGTCTTGAGCTTTTTGGGTGTTGTTAGAACGACACTCATCCAAACAAGTGGAAGCTATTGTATTACGCTCATGACATGTACCTTGTAGATGATGTTCATGCTTTGGAGACATAGGGGGAAGTTTACTCAGTGCAAAAGCTCTGACTTGCCTTTTCAGCAACAATAAGAGTAAATCCCAGGAATTCCTTTTTTAATATTCATTTGTAGGATGTGGGAGTCACTGGCCAGCATTATTGCCCATTCCCAGTTGCCCTTGAGAAGGGGGTGGTGAGCTGGGCAGCCTAAAGGCAAATGATGGATGATTTCAGCAATGTTAACTTTTTTGAATGTCAAGGACAGATAATCAGATTTTATATTTTTGGACATATTTTTCAATTGGCATTTCAGTATCTACAGAGTTATGAATGGCATTGAACAGTGTGCAATTAAACATCCTCACCTCCAACATTATTACTGTATTTGATGTATCAGTTGAAGATGGTTGGGTTTAGGCCACTACCCCAACTAACTCTGGGGCTTTTGTGGTGGAGTGATAGTGTTCTCTACCTCTGAGCCAGGAGGGCTGTATTCCATTCCACCTGCTTTAGAGATGTTAATAGCATGTCTATAGAGATTGGTTAAAAAGTACCCTAATTATTACATGCAGTTAAGTGTGGGCCTCTCACAACAACAACCATCTTCCCTTTTGCTGGGTTTGGTTACAGCCATGAAAGGATTTGATGGGCCAAATGGCCTAATTCTGATCCTGTATTTGAAGGCCTTACGAGCAGTGCGGAGTTTCCTCATGAATCACGTGAACTTCAATTTTGCTTCGGGTCCTTGAGGCCATACTTGGTGAGATGTAATTTTGATGTTTAAGGTAAACACTCTCACCTCACCCCCTGAATTCAGCTCTTTTGTCCATGTTTGGATGAAGGCTGTGATGAAGTCTGAAGTTTCACAGCCCTTGAGGGAGTCATTCTTGTGGATCCAGTCACAATGCATTTTCTGTGATCAATTTCGCAGCTTCCATTGCAGCACACCCCATGTCTGAGTGCTGCAGGTGAAATTTCAAATGTTATCATGCAAAATCAGATGATGTCCTCATGGCTGTGGATGAAAGGATGCTTGTAGAGTTGCACAGCAGTCAGGCAGCCGGCCCAACAACATATACAACAGATTTCTGATGTACCACAAGAGGGAAGGGATATACCGTGTGAATCAGATGTCCTCTACCAGGATGAAAACATCTGTCTCCTCACCTTTGTCAATCCAAAAGTGTCCTTGCTGTTACTTGTCAGCCAACACATCCAGGCTGCTGTCATCCATACTGGTGCAGTGCTTGAAGTCTTCCTCCAGAATATCTGCAGTGTGCTTTACTGAAAGTTAGCAGTTGTGGTACAGTCACCTGGGTAGCACTTTGACGGCACTCAAGCGCAGGGCAAGGCACACAAGAGCAATAAAATATGTCTAAAAGTGATTACATATCTTTGATATGCAATATGGCATGATTTTATTTCAAAATTTGATTTTGAATGTTTACTTGTGATGGTCTATGTTTTTGCAGTGTGATCAAGCTAATAGCTATAATGGTCTGTCGGAGTTGGAAGGAAAGGTGTGGGTCTGCTGGTGAATAGGCAATTATGGTTGTGGTTACTGGCATCGTACTCAGTTGTGCTTTTCATGGAGAGTTTAGGCAGAACAGAGCCATCAGGATTGAATTCTCCCTTCTTCTTCCTGTTCCTCATGATCCTAGTCCTCAGCTGCCCGTGTAGCTGGTGAACAGGGCTATATCCACATGATAATAATCTTGGCAGCTTTGATACAGCCTTGATACTTGACACCACTCTGCTGAGTACTGTATTCTTCAACCAAATGTTGAGGGATCAGAACCTCTTTCACGGTGCTCCCAAAGCAACCTGTAAGCAGTCAATACTATCCTGCACTATAAGAAAGCTTGCTACACTGGTGCAACTATCCGCTTGTGCTCTGCTTTTCTCTAACAAGAATGAATTGCAGTTAGTTATCTTTGAACAGGGAATAGTGATCTTTCCTACATGACAATGGTCAGCAAACTGCAAGATGTTGTAAATATTTCAAGCTTCAACTTGGCAGGAACCAGAGGCTTAACTTTTCCTTGCAATGGTCATGATTCCAGCAATGCACTCCTCATCCTGCAGCGGAGTTGCATTGGTAGCTACCACAGGTGACATATTTCCAGAGGAGTGTTCTTATAAAGTGTAGTGCCTCACTCAGTACTCACTGTATTTCACCTTGCCGAATACCAGGAGGTAGATATAGCTATCTGCTAAGAGCCCTTTCCCTCTCATTCCTCTTCCAGTTCTTCTGCCTCATGCAGCCTTTCTTCATTCTCTAAGGGGAAAGCCCACCAATGTAATCATGTCTGAGAGCAACTTGACTATGCGGAGCCTTCAAGTCAGTAAAAGTTCTTCAGTACCTGCCATGCCACTCTGCGTGTAGTCTTCTGCAATTTCAAGATTCTATAGAAAGCATCAAAGATCTCGAATATTGTAGCAACAGCTGGAAAAAATAAGCTAGCAATTAACCTCTATTTAGCTGATTCTCCTTTTAAATAGCCCAGGATAGGGAAGGGGTACTGTTTCCTGCTGCTGAGAATGCCCTCAATTTTGCAAGATTAGGAGAAGATGGAGCATTGAGCTGAAAAATAATACTATTGGACTTAAGTCAGAATTACATGCCAATTGATGCCATTATCTGCCGACTCTGCATACCTGCTGCAGACATTCGCAATGTTTGTTGACATCCTATCAAAATGTGCTGTCCAGTATTTTGGTCCTCACAAGAATGTGCTTTGGACACGGTTTTAGAGCAATTGAGGTCACTCATAGAGTCCAACTAAAGGGCACTAGCAAGATCCATTTCCTGCTCTACAGTTATGTATCTCTAATGTTTCACGACAATTAATACATGGCTTCACATATCTCTAGAAAGCAAACTCAAAACGTTCACTATGAAACATAGTTGAATATACATGGATAATTCAGTCTACTGTGTAATAGAATTGACAAAATTGAACACATGTTGACTCCCTAATCTCACTATTGGAACACATTTAAGAATACCAAGCACACACTTGACATGTGGTGGGGTGAGAGTAAGGAAGGAAGATTGAGTCACAGGTGAGTTGCTGTGTGCTCTTCCAATCTGTGGAAAATATTACAGAACAACTGGGATTAATGTACCTTATCTACTCAGCCTAACCTTTGGACAACCAGGGAGGAAATAAAATTGAAGAAATAGGAAGAACAGATTCATGGCAATTCACCTATTTTTCAAATAATTTCAACCATCGGGTTAATACATCAGAAAATCACTAATTAATAAAGTTCATTGCACAAGAATTACAAAAACATTATTTAGACATTGTAGGTATATTTTATGTTCACTAAATATTGGTTAGGTGACTACACAATAATCTGTCAAAATAATTCATTCACAAGGGGGTGGCACTTATGAAACATGTTTAAGGAGAAGAATAAACATGTGTGTTTGATATGTAATTCTCTAAACAGCACATGTTTATCACACCAAAATAATGTCTGTATGTAAATTATGATACTGTGACAGTATCATCAACGGTAATGAATTTTAACAGGTATATGATTTAGTGAAAAAATATAGAATTCTAGGATGTAACTAAACTACATTTGTAGGAATTATAAAAGAATATATACTAAAGATCAATGATTGGTAGCATATGTTTATGAAACTAATGGCAATGGTAGTTTATGTATGCTATCGATTGTTCCATAAGAATTACTGAAATAAAAGGTTCTTTTTAATTTTCTGTAATACAAACACTATTTTGTTCTCTCTAAATTTGACAGCAGTATTTAAGTACAGTAATAATGTGACAAAAAGTTGTGCATTGCTGGTAAATAACAAGTTCTGAGATTTGAACACAGTGATGAACATTTAAAGTTCAAGAAACTGCAGAAGATTCAGATGTTTGCAGAAAATTCTTAGTAGTAGGTGCAAGAAAGGTCATACATGCCAAACATAACAATTTTCATTGCACTTTTTGAGAATCAGCTTCTTGGATCAAAACCTTCCAGTACAAGATACTGCCTTTCTCAATACAGGTAGTTCTCCCATAACACAGTAGTTGCATTCCAGCGAAACCTCACTTCATAGAAAATTGCTTAACAGAAATATAGGGGCTGATGGGAAAAGTGGAGTTAGGGGCAGACCAACAAAATATATCACCCACAATCGCTTAAACATCACTCTCAAGTCTAACAGAAAGTATAGTACTGCCTGATTGAAAGTTAAAATCATATTTATATTAACAAAAGTGAATTTAACACATTGCATTTAAAAAATGTAAGAAAGCTGCTCTCTGTATAGTACCTGGAAGAATACAGCAAGCCCGGTAGCACCAGAAGATACAGAAATCGACATTTTGGGTGTAACCCTTCTTCAGGACCTGAAGATGGGTTACACCCAAAACATCAACTTCTGCACCTCCTGATGCTACCGTGCTTGCTGTATTCTTCCAGCCTCCTGCCTGTATACTTTAGATTCCAGCATCTGCAAATTTTTTTGTCTCTGCATAATATCTGACAGAAAGCTGCTCTTTCAGCAGCTGACATCAGTGCACGTGCAGAACAGCATAAAGACAAGAGCTCACATTGCACATGGGCACAATGGCACGAAGACTGGCACGGACATCACATGTGAGGATAGTGGCACATGCGCAGAATGGTAAGAACACCAGCTGAGATTTCAGCACACACATCAGCGCATGCACAGAATGAAACACGCAAACCAATCCCTGCTGGAATCATGCTATTGAAAACAGAGGAACTGGTTCTCCAAAATACCATTCCCTAATTCTTCAGCGACGTTATAGCCAAATCATGCTGCTGAAATGTGCGTTATCTCAGAACTACCTGTAATTATTTATGAATTGTTTACAAGTAGACCAATGTTGGATGTTCTAATTAGACCAGCATACAAGTCTAAAAGTAGAAGCATCAGGACTATATAAGGAATACTGCCCTATCTTGAAACTTTAAATGTCTGCTTCTACAATAATGTATTAATCAAACTTAGCCCTCAATCTAAATTGTTGGCCCAAATAAGGACTATATCGATTAATCTGACTATCCTATTAATATGGGCAAATTATTATATGAACAGTCTTACAATTTTATTGTGATTTTAAATAATTCACTAGCATTATGTATAGAAAAAACACAAACTTGTAAGCCAGAAGGTATTAATTTTAAAAATGTCAAAAGCTTACATAATTACTATTACAATTTGAAAGCTGCAAATGAAATTCAGTATTTAAAAGGATAAATGCACAACTTTTTGCCATCATACTTTAAAAAAAATCAGCATTGTACTATCAGAGAATAAACATATCATCTCTTTATTTCTAAGCACTGTAGAGTCATTTAATGAATGTACTTGTTAAATGAAACCCCTGACATAACAAAACACTCTTTACAGTTATAACACCCTGCAATTTTTTTAAATTTTCTTTGTTAACATTTCAGTCAATAATGAAGCTCTTAAGCAGGATTTAATCAATGTATTAATATTGTTTTAAATGCTAAAACTCAACTAATTGAACATGCTTAGCAAAAAAAACAACTTTATATTTGATTAATTGACAGAAATGTGGTTTGAAATTATTTATGTATTTATGCTTTTGCAGGTAACTCATTTAAAATACAGTTCCTGAACCAAAATGATTTAACTGCAAGAGTTGATAAAATGCAATGTAGATGTCACCTTAGCTAAATCCAGAATTTCTAGATCCCAAGAGTAGGATGCTAAATAAGAGTCAATATGTGTTTACTTTATTTGAGATAGATATTAACTACCAAATTACCCAAAAGTTTGTGAATAATACAGACACTTAATTTCAATTTCATAGTCTGTCATTTCATACTCATTAAAAGATTGTTATCAATTCAAATTGTCCTGTGAATCATTTTCTCACCTTATTGTAGCATTACAGTTCAAGGACTCTAATGCATTAGTTATATTATAAGTAATTTTTAAATGTAACACTAATGGGACCATATTATGTTACATTGGCACACAAAAGGAATACTGTGATCAAAAGTGATGAATTCTGAGTTTAAACCATCGTTCTTATTTCTAACTTTGTGATTAAACTTTGCAACTTAACTGTTCCACAACAGATGTAATTCAACAGTGTAACCTCCGTATAAAGCTTGACTATCCTCCATCAGATGACAATATAAAGAATGTGACAGTTTATTGGAAGCATCATTTATCACTCAGCAAAGTTGAAGCTTTGTATTTAGAATTTTTATGACTTTCTGTTAAGTATCTGTTTAGTGTTTATTCAGAATTTAACATATTTTGGTTTCAGTGAGGGATTGACTATAAAATGCTTATATTTTTGAATAAAAATATACATAAAATACTGTTTGTTGTAATTACTTTCCAGCAAACAAGTGCAATATACTTCTGCAACTTGCCCAACAAAAATAAGCATCACTTTTGTTTTTTATTTATAATCATTATAGTGATTCTATCTGCTGTAATCTTACTTCCTATTTTTCTCAGAGATTGAAGTCATCAGTATCCCTGGTGACACACGTTTAGAGCAAACAGTTCCCAGGAAATACAACATCTTGCACTTTGCATCTACTTTCAACATCAATTATTCCCATGCCAAATAAAATAAACGACATATGCAATGTAAGTTTTGTTTTGCCCATACTAAAGCAACAAGGTATCCAACATCTTGATTCTGAACTGCATCACCTTGACCCTCATATTTGAGTTATGGTCAACACTTCACAAATTTCCTGATCAATCTCCTCAAGCCATATATCATTTACAAAGAGAATGGCTGCTCCCAAACTTCTACAAATAGTGCAGTGTTATTGCTAACTGGAAGATGTGTAACAGCAGCCTAAAGAAACTTCTCTGTCAATTGTCTATCCTTGAAAGTAGTCTCTGTCTAACAACTTGGTGAAGGTCAACAAAGGGACAATGATCATTCACCCAAGGTCAATTCAAATATTGTCATTTCCCATCATATAATTTACTGCCTTACATGTTTAAGCATGTCTTTCTTTCCAAGCTTTGTCTCATGTTATTTTAATGGCATAATCCATTTAAAGTGCTCCTAACAGAGATCCTAGAAGTGTTTGTGATTCCAGGTTGTAACAGGCCCAGCAATCCTACAAAAACAATTTTAAAAACTAAAATATAATAACTTGCATTTAGGGCACTTTCGCTAATTCAGTGTATCTTTCACACAAATACATATTAAGTTTGTTGGGTTTACTCTCCTGGAAGAGGAAATAACTATTTTAGCATGAATGCTCATTTATTTTCTTTATAGCCAGATAATGATGCCTTAATTGTTTTAACTGGCTAAGCCAGATCAAAATTTGAAATAACAGTGATATTAAGTTAATGTGGCATACAAAAGCATTAGTACATTAAAAAAAACTTTGTCAACTATTTTAACAAAGCCATTGATGCCTGTGCAATGATTTTATCCCTTCTGTTTTCTCTTGTATTTCAACCAGCAGTTGCTGACATGTACAATCTCATCATCTGACAAAAAAGATCTTTTCAAAGTAGTGAATGGCTACATATGGGAAGAGCCAATGTTTCACTAACTGTTTGCCAATTTAACTAAAATCATAAAATTCAGATATGTTGGAGGGTGAGTTATTAAATGCAAATTTTGATGGACAGAATTGCCTTCCAAATAAAATTAGTGTTCATTTACTTGTTTATTTGTACTAAGAGAATGAAAACACTAAATTTCAATAACAAAACCATTTTACGAAATATTCCTGTTTCATATATGTTTCAGTTACAACTAAAAAAAATGCTTACCTTAACAACGTCTGTGAAAAGTACTTCAATGTATTTGCTATATCAGTTCCAGATGGTACAGGATAAATGTTATGAAGAACACGATTGTGGTACTCTTGTAAATAACGGACCTTAGATGCAACTGAATAAGTGAGAATTTTGGAAAATGTCAGTTCTTTTAATAAATATTTTGGTTTACAAAGTTAAACAACATTCTTATTTCCTATCCAGATTTGAGATCTTCCCTTTGTGACATATGTTGTATTACAATGCCAAGAACATAATCTGCCAGTACCTTACTTGAAGCAGTGACACTTCACACAGACAGACTAGACAAGAGCATGTCCTTTGTCATATTCAAAACCATGTTTTTCCCACAATCAAAAACAATCAGGAATGGTATGACTGACACTTGGCTTCAACACAGTAATGATGAAACTACAGTTGGAATCTGTTAACTCAATCAAGACCAGGTTTTAAACAAAACACTTCTTTGTCTGCAGGGCTCAGTAACACACCAAACAGCACTTTTGTCCACCAAAGTAGAATGTCCTTGTGTGCCTGCACACATGAGTTGCTGTCTGTTAATTAGTAAATTATGGATGTTATTGTATGAGTAAATAATTCAAAATATGTACATAGCAATACTTCAGTATTCAAAACATACAGAGAATTATAGTCATTTGCAATATGTAACAGCCGAAGTATAACTATTTCAATATATCATGCTTCAAATGAGTGGCATTTCTCTTCAACAACACTGGAAGGCATACAACCATACCTCAGCTTCCGCTCTTAGTTTTTTCCATGGGAATATAATTGGAAGATGAGTATATAAACAATGGCAATACAGTGAAATCAAAATATATATAATAAATTACTTTGGTCATGCTGTGAATTTTCTGTATTGAAATAACAGTCTACAAATACTTTGTGTAGCGTGTCTACCTAAAACACCTAAAACCTTGAACTTATGGGGCTTTCGATTATAAAAGTGTCCATATTTTTCCCCTGTAGTGTTGGCAAGTGTAGTGCAAGATAATTTCCTCATAAATGACTCAAAATATAAAGGCAAAGGCTACAGGACTTGACACTATCAACCATGAACATGAACAACATAGCTGAATTTTCCAGAGGTGAGGTCAGGATGACTCTTTAACATCAAGGCAACAATTGATTGAAAGTGGTACCATTCAAATTGGATCAACATTGCAAAACTGAATTCAACAAGGAAAAGAAAACTCTCAATTGGTAGAAATCATACCCAGCTCAAAATAAAATATATTGATTGGTAGAGGGCAACCATCTCAACTGCAGGCCATATTTCCAGGAATTCCACATGTTAGTGTCCAACATCCAATTATCTTCAACTGCAACCTCAATGACCATCCGTCCATCAAAAGGTCAGAAAAGGGAATATTCACATTATTTTCATGTGTTAAAATCCATTCTTAATTGTTCAAATAATGAAACAATCTGAGCCCACAAGCAGGCTTGGGCAAATTGGGAAAAATAATATCCAGACAAGTGTGAGGAAATGACCCTCTCCACTGACAGAAAATAATCTCACCTTCATTGCAATAATTTTACCATCTGCAACTCTCTGATCACCAATATCCTGAGGAAAGGGGAGGAAGGCGGGGGGGGGGGGCGGGGGGTGGAGATTGGGGAGGATCACCATTGATTAGAAACTCAACTGTACAAGCTAAATATATGCCAGACCTACAAGAGCACAACAGAACATCAGCAGCTGGGTGTTCAGTATTACTTGGCTATTCTCCTGACTCCTGAAATTTTTCTACCCTACAAGGCACAATTCAGAAGTAGGGTTTGTCCAGATGGTGCCACTCCAAAAAACATTCAAGAAGTACAGTAGTATTCAGGAAGATCACATCCATTTGCGCAACATCTCACCTACTAACTAAATCACTCCCTGCTACACCATGGCCGCAATTTATTCTACCTTCAGAATGTACTGGAAGTCTCCAAAGCTACTCCCAAACTCTTTCATCGCTTCCACCACCCAGAACTACAAGGGAAGAATGTGCACAATAACATCATCACTCAGTGCTTACTTCCAAGTACTAGTTCAAAGTCCTAGATCTCCAGATCCACTATCACTTTCTCAAGCACATCTGCACAGGGCAAGAAATGTCCACTCCAACATCAAGGTCGTCAGTCCAAGAAATATTTAAACTTTAATGAAATGAAAGGGTATCTTAACAAACCTCAAAGATCATATTGAAATAATTCCACAGAGGCCAATATTCTGTCATCAAGTCACCTTTTATATACATGTTGAATGTCCTTGCCACTGGTCCAACACCCTCAGAGCCAGCTCTCAGAATGAACAGGATGCCTGACACTCCTTTTTTTTATCTTCAAATTAGTTTATCTCATTTAAGTTAACAGTTATTGAAAAAAGTTACAATTTTTAAAGTTCAATCATGGATGACCAACCACTCTGCCTGCATAAGTAGAATACACTGACTCTGTGAAGAGCTGCTCCTCCAACCAAAGGCTAGTACTCTCTATCAGGAGAAAACATGGGAGAGAAGCCAAGAAGAAAAGTGGTGCCTGACACTCCTTATCTGCCAGCCAGGGCTCCATGTTTGGACCAGATTAGCAGCCCCAATCATGGTGCTCACATGCTATGAGGTCCATTTGGCTGATCTCATTACAATCACTACACATATTTCAAGACAAATTATTATTGCAAAGACAACATATCCTACAGTGCAGTTTCAGATATTTTCGACTGCAAAATCACTCAGATTACTTCACCTGCAAAACAAGTGCAATGGTCAGCAAACTATCTCAAACATGGAAAATGCTGGAGGAACTCATGAGGCAGGACTGGCAATATCATTGGAAAATCCCTCCCAGTGTCAATTATCATAGCACATTTGTAATTATAATACTTAAGCTGCACACACTGCTTCAGAGATTGCTCACATTATTTGTTGACAGTGATAGTTTCTCTGCTCATTTTCATAAAACTACTCCCAAACTCTTTCATCGCTTCCACCACCCAGAACTACAAGGGAAGAATGTGCACAATAACATCATCACTCAGTGCTTACTTCCAAGTACTAGTTCAAAGTCCTAGATCTCCAGATCCACTATCACTTTCTCAAGCACATCTGCACAGGGCAAGAAATGTCCACTCCAACATCAAGGTTGACAGTCCAAGAAATATTTAAACTTTAATGAAATGAAAAGGTATCTTAACAAACCTCAAAGATCATATTGAAATAATTCCACAGAGGCCAATGTGCACAATTGATTAGAGCACCAGACACTAACTAGCATGGTTTTTTTTAAATCAGCTATTCTGAAAACTACTAAAAATGCATGCTATGGAGATGTTCATAATGCAGCTTGAAAAATAACAGCAAAAAAAATCCTAGACCAGCAACAGCAGATTGTCCTAGGAAACAAGAGTCCTCCAACGAGGACTGGCTGCATGCCTGTGTAAATAGGAATAGGTAAATAATCGTGTGTGCACACACTATAAACCTACAACTTTATTTGCAACAGTCAACCTACATTCCCTTTTCTCCTTCCTCTTATAACAATCTTCAGACGTAACAAGTCACCATTCAGCTTCAGGCACTTAAAATTGGACACCTTCCGGCTATTCCCTCCCTACATCCCAATATTGGCAATGAGCTGACCTTGACAACTGAACGCAGTTCCCAGACCTGACGAGGGCAGGCGAGGGAGCATTCGAGACTTGCAGGGCTAATTTATTATGACTGCCGTCAAAAATACGCCCATGCAGAAAAATTAATTCCGCGTCAATTTTGACCGTTAATTTTGGAGGCGGGGAAGAGCAAGGTTTACAATATTTTGGAGCCCTCAGTGGGCAGGCCCGTAACCTCTTTTGGAAGCAGCATCTTTAACAGCATCTTCAGCAGCGTAACGACACCGTCTCCCACTAACTTCCCGAGGGTATTCTATCATCGGTGTATCTTTCTCGTACTTACACTGCTCCGCTTTGGTGGACATTTTATCTTTGTTGTTGTTTGTTTGTTTCAATGGCGTATGTCAGTAAAACATCAAATACGCCACCAGAGCATCTTCCAGCTGCTGGGGATCCTGGAGACAGGCGCCGCGCATGCGCGTGACCGAGCAGGCTGCTGCCTCCGCGTCTGGTCCAGGGAGATTGACTGGCACCGAGTGCAGCAGCATGAGCGACTCCTCCAATTTTACACAGCTCTGCCCCGGCCTGATTCCGTCAGGTTGGAAGCGTTCATGCAAAGTCCCTGTTGCATTGAGCTGGAATATTGCTGCATACGGGCAAAGGGGCCGATTCTAACATGAAAAACTACATTTAGTTACGAATGGGATTCAGTAGGGCGTTACACTCTGAATGCTGCGTTTTTAATCAAATAGAATCCACACCACAAAATGTTCATGATTGATTTTCATTTAAAACTCTTTGCAAAGTGTCGCATAATGTGCTTAAAAGGCAAACAGGTACAGGGGCTCCCCGATTTACGAACGATTGACTCACGAATGTTCGTACTTGTGGACAAGATCCCGTTACAGTTATGTTAATATTAATTTAAAGATCTGAAATACGAGCGTTTCCTCTTACTTATGTACGACTATTTTATATTGTCGTGCGTTGTGTTCTGACTTGCACAGAATTTGACTTGTGAACGGACTGAAGAACAAATTCCGTTCGCAACCTGGGCATTGCCTGTGTTTTTATATATCGATTTTCACATCCTCAGGGAGTCCCCCCACAATTTACTGTCACAATTTACGCTTACTGGTTTCCCAGGATTACTAAGTGACTGTTCGGAAAAAAATACATTTTTCACTGGATATTGTGTTGTACCATGTCATAGTCATGAAATCCATAATGTATTTGCCCTATGACTACGACGCAGAAGCCAGAAAATCCACGGATCATGGATTCAGAAGCAGCTGAAATTGTAGAGATTTTGAAAACTGCAAGAGAACCAACTATTGTAAGAAACATTAAAGAATAATGAGAAAATTATGCAAATGTGTACTTCTGGGTGAGTCTTTATGGCTCTGAACCTTCCAGTCTCTGCTCCCATGAAGATAGAAGTTGATTTAGTCAGATTTTGAACTTTTTCCAGTCTCAAAAAAAGGAGAGCTTCAGAGTTAAAACTCTTCTTAATTCTGGGGAAAGAACGACAAGTGTATTGCACCCTAGACCTCACTGAGAGTAAACAGCCAGGCTGAAGAAAGTTTGAAGGCCTTGAAGACCCATTTTGAGCATTCTAATATTTTTATGGATGTTCTGTGTTTTACGTCAAAGCTTTGGCAGCAAGGAAGAATATTGAGCAGTTTATGATTTAGATGAGATGAACTGAAACTGGAGTTGAAAAATGCAGAGCTGGAAAAACACAGCAGGCCAGGCAGCATCCGAGGAGCAGGAGAATCGACGTTTCGGGCATAAGCCCTTCTTCAGGAAGTGCTTATGCCCGAAACATCGATTCTCCTGCTCCTCGGATGCTGCCTGGCCTGCTGTGTTTTTGCAGCACCACATTTTTCAACTCTGGTACTCCAGCATCTGCAGTCCTCACTTTCTCCTAGATGAACTGAAACTGGCGAATTTGAACAACTGAAAGATGATTTCATTTGGGGTATAGAATTAATTTAGGAATAAGGGATCCTCCTGAGGGAGCATATCCACTCAGAGAGGAGAGACTTACTCTCAAGAAAGCCATCAACATGTGGAGAACCTCTGAGATTTGTCAATTATTAGCTAGAATGTATTAATAGGATAACAATAAGAATTTGAATTATGCTGAGACAGTTCACAATGAAGATATTTACAGAGACCAGATCAAGACCAGAGCATATCATGAATGATAACTGCAGGAATCTGAATCACTTTGCATTCAAATGTTACTAGTTAAGGGGGGGGTGGATTGATGATTTTCCTTATCATACCCCTCCACTGGCCTCAGCAAAGTTTGGATTTTAAAAGAAAATAATATTGCCATTTGTATTTACTGATGTATAGGTGAATACAAACAGCTGCATATTAAGTGGCATGGTGGCTCAATGGTTAGCACTCCTGCCTCACATTGTGTTATGTGCATTAGTCAAGGGTAAATATAGGAAATCTAATCTCCTTAAATTAACAAATAATGAATTAGTTTATTGGAAAAGTAGAGATGCAAGAATTTTTAAAAGGTTTAATATAAGCAAACATGTCCAACTTCCCTTCTTGAGAAATCACAACAAAAATACAGCCAACTCTAAGTCTGAAAGAAAATATAAAACCTTAAAGCATGCTATTCTAAATATTCCTTGACCAAGTAACAGTTAAATTTGGAAAAAAGACATTCAGAAATTGCTTGAGGTATTGATTTTCAGGTGAAGCCACTAATCATATATGCTTTTGACATCAGGGTTTCTTCAAGGACCAATTATAGCCAATTGCATTCTCTTTCTGGATGGTGTAACTTCAGATCAGGATACTCCACTGCAGTGATGAGGTCTTCCAGTGGAATCTCAACCCACAATCTTTAATTAGAGTAAGTTCAACAAAAAAGAGAGCGCAAAGTCTGTTGTCTCTGTGGCACATGCTTCTAGACTGTAGAAAAATTCAAAACCAGTACAGTTTACACCCATAAATTCAGCCATGTGATCACTTTCGGATCAATGGATGTAATCTTGTAGTGTTTGAGCAAAGTGGGCTATGGCAGAATCAGACCAGAAGTCCAGTAAGGCCTGTTTCAACATGGGAGCCTCTTGTATGCATTTGCCGAGTGCACAAGCCAATTTCTAATAAGCCATGGCAAGTTGCCAATTGAAGGGCAGTAAAAATTGTTAAATTTTTAATGAGCCAACTCCCCTCATTAATATTCAGCTTCCTCTCTTACCTAATGCACAAACCAAGAATCAAGAATTCTTTACCTTAAAGCCAGAACAGGTACTTGGCAACTTCAGTTCACCATTTGTCCTGAAGGTTTTCCATGTTGCACGCCAGGCATCAACATTTCAAGGTTGGGTCTGTGCACTCTGGCCACGTGCCGTGAAAGTTGCCATTCAATAGTCTCCAAGAACTCTTATGGCATGTCTCTGATTATCTACGGTGTGCTTCATTTTCAATACTGCACCTCAAAGCACAATGGCAACTATCATTGTAATGGTGCTGCAAAGACATATTACACTCAGTCACACACAACCAGCTCATGATCTGGAGCAGGGTGCACTTCCAGACTCTTTGTTTGCTATCCTAGTGCTCACTTACTGTGAGCCTGCCAGGATGATCACAGCATTGCTAGCATGTATTGCATTGGTTTTTTGCACCTTCCCCTAGAGATAGATGGTTCATGGGATGGTTCTAAGAGATTGGAAAACCATTAATGTGATACCTCTGTGCAAGAACAGAGGGAGACAGCAAGCAGGAAAATGTAGGCCGGTCAGCCTAACATGTGTCATTGAGAAAATGTTAGAGCTCATTATTAAGGGAAAAAACAGCAGTACATTTGGAACACCTAACACATTCCAGCAGATACACTTGGTATTGTGAAAGAGATATCAGGTTTGGCAAATTTGCTTAGGTTATTTGAGGATATAACAAGCAGAGTTGATAATGGGAAACTAGCAGATGTAGCGATTTTGGATTTCAATAACGCTTGATAAAGTGCCACATTAAAGATTATTGTATAACATACCAGTTTACAGTATTGGGATTAGTGTATTAGCACAGATTGAGGATTAGTTAACACACAGAAGACAGAGAGCTGGGATTAATTAGCCTTTTTCAGGTTGGAAAGATCTAATTAATGGAGTGCCACAAGGATCAGTCGAGGGCCTCAGTTATTTACTATTTATATTCATGACTTAGAGGATGGTACAGCATGTAATGTATTCGAATTTGTGGATGATCCAAAAATAGAGAGAGCGAATGTTTTGATGAGATTATAAGGAATCTGCAAAGGGATATAGCTACATTGAGTGAACAGTCGAAAATTTGGCGAGGAATATGTGAGGTCAAGCACTTTGGTAGGAAAAATCAAAAGGGAGACTATTATTTAAATGGAGAGAAAATCTCAAAAAATGCAGCGTAGAGGAATCTGGGTGTTCTTGTACATGAAACATAACAATCACACTAGAATCTCTATAGTATGGAAACAGGCCCTTTAGCCCAACAAGACCCTCTGAAGAGTAACCAATCCAAACCCATTCCATTACTCTACATTTACCCCTGACTAATGTACCTAACCTACACATCCCTGAACATTATGGGCAATTTAGTATAGCCAATTCACCTAAACTGCACATCTTTGGATTGTGGGAGGAAACCCACACAGAAGTAGGGAGAATGTGCAAACTCCACACAGATAGTCGCCTGAGGCTGCGATCAAACCCAGGTTCCTGACTCTGTGAAGCAGCAGTGCTAACCATTGAGCCACCGTGCCACCCACATAAAAAGCTAGCATGCAGATGCAGGAAGTTATGAGGAAGGAAAATAGAATTTTAGACTATATTGCTACAGGGTTTGGAGATTAAAAACAGGGAGGTCTTGTTACAGTTGAACATGGTGTTAGACAGTACACACCAGCAGTACTACGTGCTGTCTTTGTCACCATTTTTAAGAAGAATGGGATCAGTTACTGCAATTGAGTGAACAACTGGTTTATAATGCACAGTGATGCCAACAGGACAGGTTCATTCTTTACCAGTTGAGGTTACCATGAAAGTCCCACCTTGCCCATTGCCTAAGGTATTGTGACCCTAAGGTTAAACAGCTGCCGGTCATTTCTCCTTACTGAGAAAGTTTTCTAGGGCATGGTGACTTTATCTTTATGTTTACAATTCCAAAAAGGTTCATGAGACTGCTTCCTGGAATCAAGTGGTTGACTTATCAAGAATAGCCAAACAAGTTTGGCATTTATTCATTCGAGTTTAGAAGAGTGAGGGGTGACCTTATCGAAACATCCAAGATTCTGAGGGGGCTTGACAGGGTAGATGTTGGGAAGGTTTTTCCACTATTGGAGGAATCTTTAATTAGGGAGTATAGTTACATTCATTTGAAACTGTAATATCTTCTATCAGAGAGATATGAGTGTCTGAATTCTCTTTCTCAGACAATTGTGAAAATTGAGATCACTGAGAGTATTTAAAGAGGAAGTAGCTAAATATTTGAAATATCAGGTAGTTGAACGCTTTAATAAGCTGGCACAGAAGAGTTGAATCCTGGGGCAGATCAGCCATGATCTTGTTAGATGGTAAGGCAGACTTGAGGGGCTGAATGGCCTAGTCTTAGTCCTGTTTCTTTAGTTACTACGTTTATTTTGGGCATATTCCATCTGGTTTCATGGAAGATTTCTCTCCATGAATCCTCATGTGTTTTCTTGAACAATTATCCCAAAGCTGCCTCATTAACTGCCTACTCCAACCCATGGTGCCCCTCTTATTCAATACTAGCCTAATTCTCCCACTCACTGTAGCCAAAAGAACTCACTACTGTTCAGATATCTTGAATGGGCGAGCATCCGTGGTGCCAGTGCCGTATTTAAAAGGCCAATGTACACCCAGGCAAACCTAGTTAGTCTGGAACCGCCCAGCACTGTTCATACAGTTACCCCAGATATGACAGATAAGGGGGATTTGGTGCTCCGCTTTGCACCTGAGGTCTTTCTGGGTGGAGTGGTGCAGACGAGGATTGTTCTCTTTCACCAAAACCAGCAGAGGAGGCCACAACACCAGACCCTGCCAGCCTGACCTAAAGGCTACACCTGGGTCTGTGTGGTCTCTGCCATTAGGAAGAATGCCAAGTAGTGTAGGAAAAAAGTCGACAGTTCATCAGGATAAGTGACACCAACTTCTCTCTGCTACCTGACACTGACTCTACCTTTGCTACTGCTCCTACCTCCCACCAAGGCTCATGTGGTAGCACACTCATTTGCAACATCTTTCCTCACCCGCCCCCACATCACTGAACCTATGCATTGTCCATTCGCTCACCTGGGACACCTCACCCACTTTCTCACATCTGCACCAGCTCAAACAGCTGTACAACCAGCTTTAATAACTGTCTGTTTCTCATTCCATGAGAAACATGCTTACAATAGGTCAAAAGATTTCCTATAGTATTCAGCACAATATTTCAGATGACACATCCACAAAACACACGCATTTTGCTGGGGTGGAGGTGGGGGGTGGGGAGCAGGAGTGGGAGTGCAGTAAAACAGATCTGCAAAGATCACTCCTGGAGAAATGTCAGACATTGTTTCTAATGAATCAATCTACACCAGAAAACAGATATAACTACAGAACCTTCAAGTAATAAGTGTTTTATGACCACCAGAATGAGAGCATCAAGTGAATGCAAAGAGATGCTTACCAGTGCAATGTGTAGTATCAAGAGCTGAGCATATCTATGCGAAATTGCGAGGGTAGACACCCAAATGTGAAGCTAACGCAGGTAAAGTTGAATCTGAATGATGGATCAATTCTTGTCCCAAGAAAACAAACTAACCTGAGAGCCCAATGCAATGGAAGAGAGAGCATCTTCTGTCCTAGATAGTAGATAATTAGCAAAATCTGCATGTCTCAACTGAAATAAGTCTTTGTTTCAAAGCTTGGACTGATAAGCCGATGTACTCCAGAAGAGATTCTAAGCATTGCACAGGGCACAATTTTAAGAACAGATCCTGAAAAATGATGATGTTTTCGTAGGTCTTGTATGTCTTCCTTGTGAATTTGATGACAGTGTGAGACCAACTCAGCATCTTCAAGAGAGTTCCAGCTGAGAAAGTAACAACTCCCACAGACCGGATTCGGAGTATGGGAAAACGATGAGAAAAAACTGGAAAGCTGAGAATGTCATAAATCTAAAGGATCTCAATAAAGAAATCTCATGGGTCACGCCAAACTTTGAAGAAATTGTTTTGAAATTTGCCACGGCAAAGATCTTTCCTACAGTAGATATGAATAATGGATCCAGTGAAGTTGGATATAAAAGCAGAAATTTTATGGTTTCATTCCAGATGTTATTTGAAAGGTAAAGATGATAGTGCATGACATTTGGTATTTCTACTATTCCAGAAGAGTATCAACACAGACAGCATGAAATGTCTTCCTGAAATGGAAGGAGTCATGGATATTCTGTTAGTGTATGGATGTAGATGTATGATGAAATGATATTATCACTGACCACAGTCAAGATCTAATGAGAGTGCCAGAGACAGTTCACAAGATGAATCTGAAGCTGACTGATTCTGTTGAAGTTGGCTAAGGTCAAGTACAGCGGTCATGTACTCTCATGGCGATAGAGTCATAGAGATGTACAGCATGGAAACAGACCCTTGAGTCCAACCCGTCCATGCCAACCAGATATCCCATCTGCCAGCACCTGGCCCATATCCCTCCAAACTCTTCCTATTCATACACCCATCCAAATGCCTCTTAAATGTTGCAATTGTACCAGCCTCCACCACTTCCTCTGGCAGCTCATTCCATACACGTACCACCCTCTGCGTGAAAAAGTTGCCCCTTAGCTCTGTTTTATATCTTTCCCCTCTCACCCTAAACCTATGCCCTCTAGTTCTGGACTCCCCCACCCGAGGGAAAAGACTTTGTCTATTTGTCCATGCCCCTCATAATTTTGTAAACCTCTATAAGGTCACCCCTCAGCCCAGCCTGTTCAGCCTCTCCCCATAGCTCAAATCCTCCAACCCCGACAACATCCTTGTAAATCTTTTCGGAGCCCTTGTGAGTTGCACAACATCTTTGCAATAGGAAGGAGACCAGAATTGCACGCAATATTCCAACAGTGGTCTAACCAATGCCCTTTATTCCTGATGAAGGGCTTTTGCCTAAAACGTCGATTTCGAAGCTACTTGGATGCTACCTGAACTGCTGTGCTCTTCCAGCACCACTAATCCAGAATCTGGTTTCCAGCATCTGCAGTCATTGTTTTTACCTAACCAATGTCCTGTACAGCCGCAACATGATGTCCCAACTCCTGTACTCAATACTCTGACCAATAAAGGAAAGCATACCAAACGCCTTCTTCACTATCCTATCTACCTGCAACTCCACTTTCAAGGAGCTATGAACCTGTACGCCAAGATCTCTTTGTACAGCAACGCTCTCTAGGACTTTACCATTAAGTATGTAAGTCCTGCTAAGATTTGCTTTCCCAAAATGCAGCACCTCGCATTTATTTGAATTAAATTCTATCTGCTACTTCTCGGCCCAATGGCCCATCTGATCAAGATCCTGTTGTAATCTGAGGTAACCTTCTTTGCCGTTCACAACACCTCCAATTTTGGTGTCATCTGCAAACTTACTAACTGTACCTCTTATGTTTGCATCTAAATCATTTATGTAAATGACAAAAAGTAGAGGACACAGCACCGATCCTTGTGGCACTCCACTGGTCACAGGCCTCCAGTCTGAAAAACAACCCTCCACCACCACTCTCTGTCTTCTACCTTTGTATCCAAATGGCTAGTTCTCCCTTTATTCCATGAGATCTAACCTTGGTAATCAGTCTCCCATGGGGAACCTTGTTGAACGCCCTACTGAAGTCTATATAGATCACATCTACTGCTCTGCCTCATCAATCCTCTTTGTTACTTCTTCTAAAAGCTCAATCAAGTTTGTGATACATGATTTCCCATGCACAAAGCCATGTTGACTATCCCTAATCAGTCCTTGCCTTTCCAAATACATGCACATCCTGTCCCTCAGGATTCCCTCCAACAACTTTCCCACCACTGACATCAGGCTTACTGGATTATAGTTCCCTGGCTTGTCTTTACTATCCTTCTTAAAGAGTGGCACTACATTAGCCAACCTCCAGTCTTCCAGCATCTCACCTGTGACTAACAATGATACAAATATCTCAGCAAAAGATCCAGCAATCACTTCTCTAGCTTCCCACAGAGTTCTAGCGTATACCTGATCAGGTCCTGGGGACTTATTTGCCTTTATGCATTTCAAGACATCCAGCACTTCCTCTATAATATGGACATTTTGCAAGGTGTCACCATCTATTTCGTTACTTTCCATATCTTCCATATCCTTTTCCACAGTAAATATTGATGCAAAATACTTGTTTAGTATCTCCCCTATTTTCTGTGGCTCCACATAAAGGGTCTTTGAGGGGCCCTATTCTCTCCCTAGTTATCCTTTTGTCCTTAACTTATTTGTTAAAGCCCTTTAGATTCTCCTTAACTCTATTTTCCAAAGCTATCTCATGTGCGCTTTTTGCCCTCCTGATTTCCCTCTTAACTATACTCCTACTGCCTTTATACTCTTCGAAGGATTCACTCGATCTATCCTGGCTACACCCTACATATGCTTCCTTCTTTTTCTTAACCAAACCCTCAATTTCTTTAGTCACCCAGCATTTCTTATACCTACCAGCCTTTCCTTTCACCCTGACAGGAATATACTTTCTCTGGATTCTTGTTATCTCATTTCTGAAGGCTTCCCATTTTCCAGCTGTCCCTTTATCTCCGAACATCTACCCCCAATCAGCTTTTGAAAGTTCTTGCCTAATACCGTCAAAATTGGCCTTTCTCCAATTTAGAACATCAACTTTTAGATCTGGTCTATCCTTTTCCATCACTATTTTAAATATAATCAAATTATGGTCGCTGGCCCCAAAGTGCTCCTCCACTGATACCTCAATCATCTGCCCTGCCTTATTTCCCAAGAGTAGGTCAAGTTTTGCACCTTCTCTAGTAGGTACATCCACATACTGAATCAGAAAATTGCCTTGTACACACTTAACAAATTCTTCTTCATCTAAACCCTTAACACTATGGCAGTCCCAGTTGATGTTTGGAAAGTTAAAATCCCCTACTATAAACACCCCCTTATTCTTACAGATAGCTGAGATCTCCTTACAAGTTTGTTTCTCAATTTCCCTTTGACTATTTGCGGGGCTGTAATACAATCCCAATAAAGTTGTCATCCCTTTCTTATTTCTCAGTTCCACCCAAATAACTTCCCTGGGTGTATTTCTGGGAATATCCTCCCTCAGCACAGCTGTAATGCTATCCCTTATCAAAAATGCCACTCCCCCTCCTCTCTTGCCTCCCTTTCTATCCTTCCTGCAGCATTTGTATTGTGGAACATTAAGCTGCCAGTCCTGCCCATCCTTGAGCCATGTTTCTGTAATTGCTATGATATCCTAGTCCCATGTTCCTAACCATGCCCTGAGTTCATCTGCTTTCCCTGTTAGGCCCCTTGCATTGAAATAAATGCAGTTTAATTTATCAGTCCTACCTTGTCCCAGCCTCCCCTGACTGTTTGACTCACTTCTGTTCTCAACTGTACCAATCTCAGATTGATCTCTTTCCTCACTATCTCCCCGGGTCCCACACCCCCAACTTACTAGTTTAAATCCTCCCGAACAGCTCTAGCAAATCTCACTGCCAGTATATTAGTCCCCTTCCAATTTAGATGCAAACTGTCCTTCTTATACAGGTCTCATCTACCCCAAAAGAGATTCCAATGGTCCAAAAATGTGAATCCTTCTCCCATACACCAGCTCCTCAGACATGCATTCATCTGCTCTATCCTCCTATTTCTGCTCTCACTAGCTCATAGCACTGGGAATAATCCAGATATTACTACTCTCGAGGACCTCCTTTTTAAATTCCTGCCTGACTCCCTGTAGTCTCCCTTCAGAATCTCAACCTTTTCCCTTCCTATGTCATTGGTTCCAATGTAGACAATGACCTCTTGCTGGCCCCTCTCCCCCTTGAGAACATTCTGCATCCTCTCTGAGACATCCTTGATCCTGGCACCAGGGAAGCAACACACCATTCTGATTTTTTGCTGCTGGCCACAGAAATGTCTGTCTGTACCTTGGACTAGAGAGTCCCCTAGCACAATTGATCTCTTGGAACCCGACGTACTCCTCATTGCATTAGAGCCAGTCTCAATACTAGAAACTTGGCTGTTCGTGCTACGTTCCCCTGAGAATCCATCACCCCCTACATTTTCCAAAACAGCATACCTGTTTGAAATGGGTATAGCCACAGAAGGCTCCTGCACTAGCTGCCTACCTCTCTTACCTTTCCTGGAATTAAACCATCTATGTGACTGTATCTGCGACTTTTCCTCCTTCCTATAACTGCCATCCATCACATACTGTTGCTGTTGCAAGTTCCTCATTGCTTCTAACTGTTTCTACAACCAATCCATTTGATCTGATAAGATTCTCAACCAACAGCATTTATTGCAGATATAATTTGCAACAGCCCTTAAACTCTTTTTAAACCCCCACATCTGACAAGAAGCACATATCACTCTACCTAAGGCCATTTTTGCTCCTTCACAATCTACAGACCCAGAAAATAACAGCATCCTATTCCTCTACAAACACTGTCCAGGTTAAATTAATAGTTATGGCTTATATTTTAAGTTTAATCAAGAGACATATCTCAAAAACATATAATCAAGAAAGAACCCACTCTACTTAGTACTGCAGACTTTCTGTAGGTCCCACTTAAAAACAATACACTTATCTGCTACTGTGCTGTGAACTTCACCCAAACAGTTCCTCCAAGATCAGTTGTGAATTTCACTGTTGTTAATTTTCCTAGACGCACGCTGATGACCAGCAATACATGAATTCAAACAGCAAAGGCAATAACTGTGCAGGTTCACTGCTGTGTCAGTTTCTCTCTCTCTCTCTCTCTCTCTCACACACACACACACACACACAGACCTCACCATGTGCTTCCTTTGTCTGCTCTTCTCACGTTTAAACCTGCTGTTGTTTTGACTGTTTTTTCAAAGTTCCAAAACAATGCAACAGCATGTAAAACAGTATTTGCTGCTCCTGGAATTTGAGGAAATCACGTCCAACTCCTAAAATACCTCAATAAAGGAGCAGCTGTTACAGCCAGAAATTTTTCCCATCCTCCATCTTGGATAGTTTGAGGGCTGTAGCAGAAATGCAACAGCCAACAGTTAATGTGAAAGGAATAAATTCTTAGACTTGTGAATTAACTAGAAAGGCACTTGCTTATTTTGTTATCAGAGCATGAATCTCTATGCAAGCTGACTGCAAGGTATGCTCAGTGGTATTGCGGTAAAATACAAGAAGCAGTTGTCACTCACATTAAACAACTAGCGATGGCAACACCAATGCTGATGTACCACAATGCCAATAATGAAGTCATTGTGCAGTACAAGTACAATGCCAATGAGACAGATCGTGTAGTAACCTTCAGGCAACAATGCTCCTGCTGAGGCCTAACTAACATTTTATAAAAGTTTAGCTTTACTTCAATGCCTTTGTAGTCTTTTCCTCTCTTAATAAATCTAAGGATCTTACCTGCATTTTGAAGCAGTCTTCTCAACCTCTCCTGCCACATTCAAAGATTTGTGTATGTACACCCATAGGTCTGTCTCATCTGTACCTCCTTGAAAACTCTATCATTTAGTACACATAATCTCTCCTAAATCTTCCCTCCAAAATGAATTTAGATCATCTGATCAACTCCTGAATTAGGCATGAAACTACAATCTCAAGTATAAATGTAGAAATGTAATTACTGAGACAACACTGCTAACATCATTTATACAATGAAAATGTAACGTACCTCATGCACTAAATTAGCCCAGTTAAACTCACATTCTAGACCCCCATCACCTTCCCCGAAACATCCTGCTGATACTTTTCTCTCTTTAACATTACATGTTCAAATCTCATTTTGAGATTTGCACAAAAATCAATTCTAGGACAAAACAAGGAACAGTTGCATTGTTAGAGGTGCTGTCTTTTAGATAAAATGTTAAACAAAGGCCAAATCTGCCTGTTTAGGTGAATGGAAAAGATCCAGTGGCACACAAAATCAATTAGATAGCCTTTATTGTTGTCTCAGCAACCATTACAAAAAAAAATACTGGAATTTGTAAAGAGCTATGGAAATAGAAGAAAGTTCTAGCTTGCTGTTAAGAAGACCTTCAGCAAGGCGTTCAACAAGGTTCCCCATGGGAGACCGATTAGCAAGGTGAGATCTCATGGAATACAGGGAGAACTAGACATTTGGATACAGAGCTGGCTCAAAGGTAGAAGACAGAGGGTGGGGGTGGATGGTTGTTTTTCAGACTGGAAGCCTGTGACCAGTGGAGTGCCACAAGGATTGGTGCTGGGCCCTCTACTTTTTGTCATTTACATAAATGATTTGGATGCGAGCATAAGAGGTACAGTTAGTAAGTTTGCAGATGACACCAAAATTGGAGGTGTAGTGGACAGCGAAGAGGGTTACCTCAGATTACAACAGGATCTTGACCAAATGGGCCAATAGTCTGAGAAGTGACAGATGGAGTTTAATTCAGATAAATGTGAGGTGCTGCATTTTGGGAAAGCAAATCTTAGCAGGACTTATACACTTAATGGTAAGGTCCTGGAGAGTGTTGCTGTACAAAGAGACCTTGGAGTGCAGGTTCATAGCTCCTTGAAAGTGGAGTTGCAGGTCGATAGGATAGTGAAGAAGGCGTTTGGTATGCTTTCCTTTATTGGTCAGAGTATTGAGTACAGGAGTTGGGACGTCATGTTGCGGCTGTACAGGACATTGGTTAGGCCACTGTTGGAATATTGCATGCAATTCTGGTCTCCTTCCTATCAGAAAGATGTTGTGAAACTCAAAAGGGTTCAGAAAAGATTTACAAGGATGTTGCCATGGTTGGAGGATATGAGCTACAGGGAGAGGCTGAACAGGCTGGGGCTGTTTACCCTGGAGCGTGGAGGCTGAGGGGTGACCCGATCGAGGTTTACAAAATTATGAGGGGCATGGATAGGATAACTAGACAAAGTCTTTTCTATGGGGTTGGGGAGTCCAGAACTAGAGGGCATAGATTTAGGCTGAGAGGGGAAAGATATAAAAGAGACCGAAGGGGCAACTTTTTCACACAGAGATTGGCACGTGTATGGAATGAGCTTCCAGAGGAAGTGATGGAGGCTGGTACAATTGCAGCATTTAAGAGGCATTTGGATGGGCATACGATTCGGAAGGATTTGGAAGGATATGGGCCGGGTGCTGGCAGGTGGGACTAGATTGGGTTGGGATATCTGGTCGGCATGGACGGGTAGGACTGAAGGGTCTGTTTCCATGCTGTACATCTCTATGACTCTACGATTTACATTAATATAAGTCAAAAGTACGGTGCTGGAAATTCCTGATGAAGGCCTTATGCCCAAAATGTCGATTCTCCTGCTCCAGTGATGCCGCCTGACCTGCTGTGCTTTTTCAGCACCACACTCTTGACTCTGATCTCCAGCATCTGTAGTCCTCACTTTCTCCTATGTTAATATAAACCAGGCATTAGACTTGGTCTGTGTCATTGAGGGAACAACACAATTATAGAGTTCAAATTAGATTACACAATATTTAATATAATTAGGGTGCCAGATTAGATCAGTTGGCTTGAGTGCGCTGCAGAGAAATAGTAACAGCATGTGTTGAGATAGACTTGGGCTTGCCCTTTCACCTTACCCTGAGAATGAAAATTGTCAAGGAAACAGCTGAGGGTGAAACATCAGCAAATGATGAACCAAGGTCCTGTTTTTGGACAGAGTACATATGAATGAACATAATAGAATAAAACTAATATGTGACAACCTCTTGAGCTCTTAAACACAGATTAACTGAAATGTAAAAGTGACTTAAAGACTGTAATCTTATAAATGACTTCATATGATATCATTATTCAATTATTATGACATTGGTCTCAGTTCCTGACACCTGGCATTTTAAATAAAGTATGCTTTATCAGTCGTTACATAGGATGTGCAGTTTAGAATAAAATCAGTTTCTGAAAATTTGCATAATAAAGTATCTTATATTAATTGAATAACTATACTTAATTGATATATATTTAAAAGGAACAGTTTAAACCAAAAATTTCGATTTAGATTTTATTGTCACATGTATTCAAGTGTAGGAATACATGACTACAGTAAAAGTGTACAAAGTCAACGTTTTCCAGTGCCATCTTGGTTCCAAAAACAGAAATTTTTCAAAAATGTTTGCAATTTATTTTGAATGTTCAGGAGTGGTAAATAAACCTTATTTTTATTACATTTTACTCTCTAGTGAGATTAAATCATTGCAGGTGAGGCCAGCATTCGTTACCCATCCCTAATTGAATTGCTTGCTAAGCGTCTTCAGAGGGTAGCAACAAGTCAAATACACATTGTCAGTCGAGAGCCAAACATACACCTAATCTGAAAAAGACATTAAACTCTATTTCCTCAAGGACGGGTTTTCAAGACAATCAGTTGCATAGTTACCATGACTCAGACGAGCTCTTCAACTCCTGACTTTTGTTGTTAATTGATTTAATTCACATTCCACCAGCTGTCATGATGGCATTTGAACCATGTCCCAGAACATTGATATGAATCTCTAGATCAGAAGTCCACTCACAATACCAAAAGCCACCGTGCCTCCAAATCTATAAATAATTTATATCCATTTAAAATAATACAAAAATAAAATTATATTACTTATTTCAACAATGCCTCAAAGCAGAATTTTTCATCTTATCTGTTGAACTGTCTTATTATAGATGAACTAGCAGTTCTCTGTATTGTTTATGGCATGTCAGAGTATTTCAACAATCTTTGTAGTCAAAGAAAAAATTGGAAGTGACAATGAAAGTTATATTCAGTGCCTCCAATATAAAAACAACAAATTGTGAAAAAAAATCTAAGAGCAAACAATGGAAACAGTGGAACGTAACTTTGCAAGTTATGTGCACAATAAACTCCATTCAAAGAGAATTGTAATAAATGAATGCTCTGAGTGTATGCCAAGCACAACCAAAGGTTGTGATAATGATTTATTGGGCCTAGCTTTGTCAATGGCCAGGCAGTGATGTCGTAGTCATGTAACTGAAATGGTAATCCAAATCCCCAGGCTAATGTTTCAGGCAATTGGTTTTATATTCCACAAGCTTCTTAATAATTGGTTCTGGGGAGTGTTGCCAAACAAAGAGACATTGGGGTGCAGGTTCATAGTTTCTTGAAGCTGGAGTCACAGGTAGAAATGGTAGTGAAGAAGTTATTTTGTACATTTGCCTTTATTGGTCAGTGCATTGAGTTTAGGAGGACATTGATTAGGCCACTTTTGGAATATTGCATGCAATTCTGGTTTCTCTGCTTTGTGAGGATGTTGTTAAATTTGAAAGGATACAGAAAAGATTTACAAGGATATTGCCATATTTGGAGGGTTTGAACTATCAGGAGGCTGAATAAGCTGGGGCTATATCCCTGGAGCATCAGAGGCTAAGGGTTGACCTTATAGAGGTTTATAAAAGCATGCAGGGCATGGATAGGGTAAATAGTCAAACTTAAAAATCACATAACACCAGGTTATAGTCCAGCAGGTTTAATTGGAAGCACACTAGCTTTCGGAGCGACGCTCCTTATATCTGTGTCAATAAGTGCAATCTTCTTGTAGATCCTCTCCACTTTAAGCCGCGGTTAGTGGTGTCGATAGTAGTCATGATTTGGAGATGCCGGTGTTGGACTGGGGTGTACAAAGTTAAAAATCACACAACACCAGGTTATAGTTGGCTTAAAGTGGAGAGGATCTCCAAGAAGATTGCACTTATCGACACAGACATAAGGAGCATCGCTCCGAAAGCTAGTGTGCTTCCAATTAAACCTGTTGGACTATAACCTGGTGTTGAGTGATTTTTAACTTTGTACACCCCAGTCCAACACCGGCATCTCCAAATCATGACCTTTTCTTAGCAGTATGGTGTTTCCATTGTTGGTCTCTGTGAGCGAGGTATTCTGGTGATTATTCTCATAAACAAATGGCTTGTGTAATTCAAATCATTTTATAGATGCAAGTTTGACGTCTTTGAGTATAATTTCCTACAATAATTTCTGCAAAATTAATACATCATTTGAAACCGTTAGTCCTAGATTAGAGACATCGGTTTAATCTTCATTATGAATCCACATTTTTAATCTATCTTTTAACTTCATGATGTAAAATATTTAATTATGTTAGATTAGGTTCATTGTGTGGGCTTGCTATTACATTTTACTCATGTTTCACTGGTGAAATATAAAACTGAATGCAATACAATATTTCAAGTAAGTTATCTAATCATACATACAAGCTCCCACTTATTTTGTAAAGTCAGAGATCCTGTATACTTTAAGCACTTTTCGCACTACTTCAAAATTATGTAACATTAATTATGTTTTTTGAAGAATTTACCAATTAATTGAATGTAATAGTTTATATTGTGTGAGTTCTAACCTTTGTATATATACATGAATCAAGTTGTAATCATGTGCAATGTTTTTGCAGGACATAATGTTCCACATTTTCCAATGGTGTCAAAGTTAATGCGTATCAGTAAGACACGCTGGAGGATAGATCCTCACTCACTCTGTCAGGCACTCTGCAGCCTGGATGGCACTGTATCAAGGCCAATAACAAAATCTGAGTGATGTTCCACTGTTTTAACCATTGAGTCAGGTTTGAAAGTATCACAAAACTTAACATGGAAATCATATGAATGGGGTGGGGGGACAATATGGTTGCATGAATTTCAGAAAATCTGTCTGTTTTGGTAGCATAGAAATGGTCAACTAAATGACTTACGAATTGTCAGATAATTCTTAGGTTTCAGTATGTTCAGTTCCAAACAACTGCAAGCATTGTACGTAGCATGTTTCCACAAACATAACTGAAATTAGTTAAAATAATAATTTCTAGTATTGAGAAGTAAATCCTGACCAGATTACTCAAATGATGCTTCTTCTCTTCTTCAAATAGTGCAATGGAAACCAGATGGTAGCTATGTTAAAATATAATTAAAGGCAGGCATTCAAGCAGACTCAGGGAGCATCTGCACTCTGCATGCACTAACCAACCTGACCTTACAGTTGCCATCCACTTTAACTTCCCCTCCCACTCCCCCAACGAAATGTCCATCCTTGGACTTCACTGCTACCAGAGTGAAGCCAAACAGAAACAGGAGGAACAACACCTTGTATTTCTACTGGGAAGCTTGCAGCCCAATGGCCTCAACATGGACTTCACCAGCTTCAAAGTTCCTCCTCCCCCAACCTTATCCCATGTCTAGTTCCATCCCTCCTCCTCGCTTCTCTGACCTGCTCTAACAGGTCCATCTTCCTTCTCACCTATTGCTCCACTCTTCCCACTGACCAATCACAAAACCCCTGCCTGCATCCGCCCACCACCATCCCATCTATGCTTCCCCAAGCCCCATCCCCACTCCCCTCTATTTACTTCTGGACTGCTCTCCCCCTATCCAGTCCTGACAAAGGGCTTTGGCCCGAAACATTGATTTTCCTGCTCCTTGAATGCTGTTTGACCTACTGTGGTCTTCCATTTTTACATCTATTGACTCTGACATCCAGCATCTGCAATCCTTACTGTCTCAAAGTAGACATGGTAGTATTTATTTATTAATGCAACATAGGGTTAGCCGAGTTTATCAACTTTACAATCTATTACAAATATTAGGTACACAGGTATTTGTTTAGCATACCTGAGGTTTAAAAGAAAGTCTTTATAACAGGAAATGTTTCAGGCACACAGAAGTCAGCAACTGAAAGAGAAAGTTACACTCCACTGCAATTTTTGTTTTACTTTCTTTCTAATCTTGTGATGAAGGTTTTTATTAGTATTTGACAATTTGGATTCTAAAATAGAGATAAGTGGATTTTTCGGTTTTAAATTTGTGAAGGTATCTTGCTTTTTAAGACTCATAAATCTTTTTAGTTCTGGATTAAATGAGCATTTCCAATAAACCACGCAATGTAAGCTAAGTGTCCAGACAAGCTACCTAGTGAGATAAATGTTGATGTGTTGAGTTATTATAACAGAGTCTAGAAGCCAGAAGCAGATTCACTTCGGTAGAAAACTCCATTCCCGCATAAAGGCAGCTTATTTTTGGCAGTTTGCAGGCCATCAGGGAAAAGAGGCTTAAACTGTTTGGCAGTGCAGGTAGTCAGGGATGGGAAAAAAAAATTGAGATTTTCTTAGAGTTCAGTAAGAAACATCAGAGAGTTACTGTCAGAGAAATTAGCCTCATAAAGCAGAGATCACAAAACACAGATCAAAGTGAAATTAACAAACAGTTTATTAACACAGCGATATTGTGGAAGATAATCTGACCAAGCTGAAGCAGCACAGTCTGTCCAGGTAGCTGAAGCTCTCTTCCCTGAGCTGAAAATCAAGTCAAGTTTTATTGGAATACAGTACAATGATGCAAATTTAAAAATAGTGAAAATACAATGGTCTTGATAGTCAAGTAATCAAGTTACAATGGTACTAATCGCAAAGCAGTTATCAGAAGAATATCCTGAATGTAGATACAATGAAGCATCCTGGCAGTATCAATCAGTTCCTAATGGGATCAGGAGATTCCAGCTCTCTTCGAGGGTAGATGAGAATGTCCCTTTTCTTGGCTAAAAATCACACAAAACCAGGCTATGGTCCAACAGGTTTATTTGGAAGCACTAACTTTCTGAGCGCTGCTCCTTCATCAGGTGGTTCATCAGGTTCATCAGGTGACAACCACTGATGAAGGAGCAGCATTCCAAAAGCTAGTGCTTCCAAATAAACCTGTTGGACTATAACCTGGTGTTGTGTGATTTTTAACTTTGTACACCCCAGTCCAACACCGGCATCTCCAAATCATGACCTTTTCTTAGCAGTATGGTGTTTCCATTGTTGCTCTCTGTGAGCGAGGTATTCTGGTGTCTCTCTGTCTGGTATCACTGGGGTACAAGACTGCCCTTAAGGCTTTGGGACAGCTGTGTTTATCGGGTCCAGGAAGCCTATCATCAGGTTGTCTTGGGAAATATATTCCCTGGTCTGTGAGTGACTGTAGTCATGTCTGGTTTCCCTTGTCAGTCTGTTTGGTCAATGCTGAGGCATTCTGGGAGTTCCTTGTATGGTTTGAACGAGCTTGATTTCCTGCGTTCTTTATCGCCATGCTGTGGGTAGGCAGAGTGGCAGATCTTTTCCCACAGTTACCTTGTGTCTGTATATTTCTGAGAGAAACAGAAAAGATCACACCGAGTGAATGTGTTGAAAGTTGCCAAAAGGAAACTTGTGATCTCGATAGTTGAGTAAGAAATTAAAGGGAAGATCGGAGTCATACTCCAATGGAATTGAGTGTCTGTAAAGGACATCGCAAAGAAAAAGAATCATTAAGTCTGTTTCTCTCTCTACAGATTAAGCAGGCCAGTTGTGTTTTAGCATCATTTTCTCTTTTTATTTCAGATTTCTGGTATCTGCAGTATTTTGCTTTTATTTGGGTAATAGGTCCTTTTGTTTTCTGAATAGACCAGGAAGGCAGTGCATCACCAGGATGGATTGTTGGGCAACTAATAGCTCAAGTTTGAGAGCATAACAATAATACAGCCTCAGCCGACTGTCTGTGTGGAGTTTGCACATTCTCCCTGTGTCTGTGTGGGTTTCGTTTGGGTGCTCCAGTTTCCTCCCACAATCCAAAAATATGCAGGTCGGGTGAATTGGCCATACTAAATTGCCCATGATGTTAGGTGTATTAGTCAGAGGGAAATGGGTCTGGGTGGGTTACTCTTTGGAGGGTCGGTGTGGATTCAATGGGCCAAAGGGCCTGTTTCCACACTGTAGGTAATCTAATCTTTTAAAAATTTAATCACAGTTGGCAACTGTAACTGGTAAGACTTAATTAAGTGAAAATCCTTGATGATTGCATTTTTTGACAAGAGTACCACCGATTACTGAACCAATGTGGGCAGATGGAGTTAAGATTTGGTCCAGCCATAATCTAACGAGGGAGCAGACTCCAGTAATGGCAGAATTGCTTTTTTTTTTCCTGGCTTATATACCTAAATAATTGTACTAAAACAGAGAGACACTAACAACAAGAACTCTTCACTGGAACTTTATTTGACAGAGGAACAAAAGTAAGCAAATCTTAGAGCAAAGACCTTCGCCACATTCAGAAAGCGCAATGGGGACTCGAGACAAAGGTACAGGACCCAGAGGCATTGGTCAATTTTATTATACATAACCAATAAAAGATGATTTTTAGCTAAAGATTCGAAAAGGAGTTGCAACTTCTGAATGCATCCGTGCTCTGATCTCAAAGACTCGTTGTTCGTCCTAATCTTTTGTTGTGTGTCCTAATGTTTTTTGCGGCATTCTGGCAGATGATGAAGAATCCAGCCCGCTGGTCCCAGAAGGGTCAATGCAAAAACTGACAAACAGAATACAGAAGCCTGCAAAATTCACAGGGAGAGAGAGAAAACAAAATCACCTCTTTGAAGGCAAATACAGCTTCTTGGCATTTCACAAATCCTGAAGTTTGCGGAAAAAAAATCACTGGCAATAAACGATACATAGAAATTTCGTAGCAAGCACTCAAAAGTTTTAACAACCGGTCATTTATAAAGCACAAGGGGATTAATTTACATGAAAACAGTTTTATACAAACGGTAGTTTGAAGTTAAACAGCCAAAAACCGCATTTAATAAAAAGGCCATGCCAATAAAGGAGAATTTCAAAATAAATTATCGTTGTTAAACTAAGATTTTTTAAAAAGAGTTAAAACGAGAAAGAGTTTTACAAGATTACTTGAGCTAACTTTGCACTTTGTAAATTATAAGCGCCACAGAATGACGGTGGAGTTTCTTTCCCCAATGCTCTTGCGGTTTTTTTTTCCGATTTTCTCAGCAACTGGTGTGAGTGGACGTGACAGACATCATGATGTCGGGGAAACGAACTTACCAAAGGGCCGATTTTTTCTTTGGGAGGTTTGCCGTAAATGTTGGCTCTTTGCATGAAGAGGAGCCGCTTCCCGGTCCGGAGAAGGCGACCACCGCTGCCGCGTCCACCGAAAGCCACTCGGAGAACGCCTGACATGATGTTCCCTGCTCGCTTCCCAGTGTCCGTCTGAGACCTCCCCAGTTTCCCACACTCGCTGCCAAACCTAGGGTTCTGTGACGAGGGAGGCAGGAGAGGTCCACTGCATCCATCCAGATGTTCAAGACATCTGCCCAGCTTCAGATGCACTGAACTGACCGTGTTGCTTTAGCAACCTCGAAAAGTGCCGAAATTATCCGTAAATCTTTAATCGCACACGTTATTAACATTAAAAAGGATCTAATTATTTCCAATTATATCATGACACATTCCTTAATTATGTTGATGACAAAAAGGATAAACATCTTACAGTGAAGCTTAAAACAATAAATCTAAATCAATAAAAGATGATTTTTAGCTAAAGATTCAAAAAAAAGTTGCAGTTTCTGATTGCATCGGAAAAACTGATCACAAAGACTCGTTGTTTGTCCCAATCTTTTGTTGTGTGCCCTAATGTCCCATCAATACTCTAAGGCCTCTGCTAAACATTTGGATTAGACGACACACCTTTTTGAGAAATGGTTTCATCGTTTAGCAATTATCAAATACAGATAAAATACAGTCTTTGTTCCTTTGATCGTTCATCCGGATGAGATCTGGCAATCTGCCTTCTCTTGAGACTCAGGGTCTGATAGAATAGGCTCAGGTAGTCCTGGTGCTGCTTCTACAGTCAAAACTGGGTTGTACAAAGGTAACAACAAAGGACCCCACCAATGGAATTCCTGCATCATTGCTTTTTACACAAAAAAATGCTGACTCTTCCTGGTTAGCAAGAGCTTTTGCAAGTGCTCAGCTATAACTTCTTTGATGATTGACTCTAATTTCCCCATCTTATCTATTGGATTCAAGGTGTTATGATTTTCAGTACTGCATGAGGACATTAAATGTCTGTTTCCATAAACATTAAAAATCAGTCAAAGGGACAGTGCAGTTGGTGGTTAGGTGCCCGGAGAGGGATTTGAAATATTTTTACATCCCCCTATAAATATGAGAGCATCAAAGTTAGGTACAAAAAGTAGGCCTTATGGACCCTCAAGCCTGCCTGGTCATTCAATGAGATCTGTCTAATTCCATGTTCACATTCAGCTTGGAAAACCTTTGATTCCCTTTCGCAACAAGAGTTTAATTCAGATAAATGTGAGGAGCTGCATTTTGGGAAAGCAAATCTTAGCATCACTTAATGGTAAGGTCCTAGGAGTGTTGCTAAACAAAGAGACCTTGGAGTGCAGGTTCATAGCTTCTTGAAAGTGGAGTCACAGGTAGATAGGATAGTGAAGAAGGTGTTTGGTATGCTTTCCTTTATTGGTCAGAGTATTGAGTACAGGAGTTGGGAGGTCATGTTGCGGCTGTACAGTACATTGGTTAGGCCACTGCTGGAATATTGCATGCAATTCTGGTCTCCTTCCTATCGCAAAGATGTTGTGAAACTCAAAAGGTTTCAGAAAAGATTTACAAGGATGTTGCTGGGGTTGGAGATTTGAGCTATAGGGAGAGGCTGAATAGGCTGGGGCTGTTTTCCCTGGAGCGTCGGAGGCTGAGGGATGACTTTATAGAGGTTTACAAAAGTATGAGGGGCATGGATAGGGTAAATAGACAAAGTCTTTCCCTGGTTTGGGGGAGTCCAGAACTAGAGGGCGTAGGTTTAGGGTGAGAAGGGAAAGATATAAAAGAGACCTAAGGGGCAACGTTTTCATGCAGAGGGTGGTACGTGTATGGAATGAGCTGCCAGAGGATGTGGTGGAGGCTGGTACAATTGCAACACTTAAAAGGCATTTGGATGGGTATATGAATAGGAAGGGTTTGGAGGGATATGACTCTAATTAATTTACCTCTGCCTAAAAAAAAATTCAATGACCTGCTCCATTGCCTTCTGAAGCAGAGTTCCATTGTCACACAGCCCTGTGAAAGAAAACAAAATCCTCCTTTGTCTAAAAGGGTGTCCATTAATTTTAAAACTGTGCCCCTGAATATTTGACTCACCCAACTTGTCAAGACCTTACCAGATTTTACACACCAGTTAAATCACCCTTCATCAAAAATCCAGTATAAACATGCCCTATCTGTCCAACTTTCCCCAGAAGGCAACCTATTCATTCCAGGTATCAATTCACCAAACTACCTCCAATTCATTAACATTCTTGCTTAAATGAGGAGGCCAAGCCTATGCACAGTGCTTGAGAGTTGGTATGTAATTGAAGTAGAACATCTGTACTTTTATGTTCAATTCCTCTTGTAATAGAGAATAGCATTATATTGACTTTTTAAAATTACTTGCCATAACTGCATAATACATTTGTGTGATCCAGGCACAAGAATACATAGATCCCTCTGCACCTCAGAGTTCTGCAATCATTCAATGCTTAAGTAATACTCTGCCTTTTTATTCTTCCTGCCAGACTGAACAATTTCACATTTTCCCAAATTATATTCAATCTGCCAGATTTTTGGCCACTCACACGAGCTATTGATGTTGATATGCAACCTCATGACATCTCTGCAACATATATAACTGGCCATCTTTGTATCATCTACAAGTTCAGATACAATGCCATCCCACTCATCTAAAACAAAAACAAAATTTGCTAGAAAAACTCAGGAGATCTGGCAGCAACTGTGGAGAGAAAGCAGAATTGATGTTTCAGGTCCAGTCACCACCTTTCTGAAGAAAGGTCATTGGATCTGAAATTCTGCTTTCTCCCCACTATTGCTGCCAGATCACCTGAGTTTATCTCACAATTTTTGTTATGTTTCTGATGTCCAGCATCTGCAGTTCTTTGCAGGGTTTTTTTTTTGCTTAGTGTGCAAATCATCTGAATCGTTTGATATAAATTGTAGAACTTCTCACTTCCTGCCAATCAGAAAAAGAATAATTTATGCAAACACTCAGTTTTTTGTCAACCAGCCAATCTTTTATCCATGCCGGTGTTCAACATCCTACATCATGGCAAGCAACTTTGTGCAATAACGTTTTATGTTGCATCTAGCCAACTGCCTTCCGGAAATTCAAGTACAGTATGTCAATGGGTTTCCCTTTATCCACACCACTGTTAATTCCTTCCAAGAACTTCATCATATTGGTTAAACATGATTTCCTTTACACAAAGAAAATGCTGACTCTTTCTGATTAACTTGAGTTTTTCCAAGTGCTCAGCTATAACTTCCTATATAATTGATTCCACAATTTCCCCATGATAGATGACAATCTAACTAGCCTATAGTTACCTACTTTCTGCCCCCTCTCTCTTTTGATTAGAGGGGCTATATTGTCTACTTTGCAATCCAACACATACATTCGGGAAGGAAATGCCCTGGAAGTCTTCGACATTGACTCTGGACTCCGTGAAGTCTCACGTCATTAGATCAAACCATGCACAAGGACATCTCCGGCTGACATTATCTGTCAACCCTTCTCCTCCCCACACCCAAACCCAATATGTTATTGAACACCATTTAGAGAATCACTGAGGGTCCATTGAGTTCCTGGCTGAGGAGGTATGAACTGCCTCCCCTTCTCCATTTCCTACACTTTCAATGGTTGCAACAAGGTTAATTTAAAAACACATCCCTTCTCTTTTGGATGTCTGTTTCCCAAACCCAATGAAAGTTATGTTTTTAAAAAGTCTATTTAAGCAGTTATTTTGAGTTAACGAAGGGTGAGTTCATTAATTCCTAAACATGAGCAGAATTAGCAACGCAACTCACGAACACACAGAACCAAAAACAGAAATTGCTGGAAAAGCTCAGTATACCTGGCAGTATCTGTGGAGAGAAATCAGAGTAAATGTTTTGGGTCCAGTGACCCTTGCTCAGAACTGGACCTGAAACTTTAAGTTGATTTCTCTCCACAGGTGCTGCCAGACCTGCTCAGCTTTCCCAGTAATTTCTATTTTTGGTTCTGATTTCCAACATCTGCAGTTCTTTCGGTTTACAGGTTAGAAATAACAGGCAAGTTATTTCTATGGGTGGCACAGTGGTTAGCACTGCAGCCTCACAGCGCCAGAGACCTGGGTTCAATTCCCGCCTCAGGTAACTCTCTGTGTGGTGTTTGCACATTCTTCCCGTGTCTGTGTGGGTTTCCTCCGGGTGCTCTGGTTTCCTCCCACAATCCAAAAATGTGCAAATTAGGTGAATTGGCCAGGCTAAATTGCCTGTAGTGTCAGGTGAAGGGGTAAATGTAGGGGAATGGGTCTGGGTGGGTTGTGCTTCGGCGGGTCAGTGTGGACTTGTTGGGCTGAAGGGCCTGTTTCCACACTGTAAGTAATCTAGTCACAAAAAAATTGTTCCATATCTGAATTGATCACGAAGAGCGGCAAGTTGAACTGCAGCTGTTGCAGTGAAGCTTATTGTTTGTGTTGACATTGGTAAATTAAGCTGAAAATCACACAACACCAGGTTATAATCCAACGGGTTTATTTGAAAGCACTAGCTGTCAGAGCGCTGCTCCTTCATCAGGTAGTTGTGGAGTTTAAGATCATGCTCATAGAACTTATAGCCAAAGGAGTCCCGTGTCATGGAGATGTGATACAGTAAACAATCTTTGATTAAAACTTTCATCCTTTATAATGGGTTATGCTGGTTTCTGTTCTTTGATATGTAAATCCCAGAACTTCTTTTAGATTACATTCTCAAGATAGCTCAGGTTTTTAAACAATATTGTAATTTAAAAGAAGTTCTGGGATTTACATATCAAAGAACAGAAACCAGCATAACCCATTATAAAAGATGAAAGTTTTAATCAAAGATTGTTTACTGTATCACATCTCCATGACACTGGACTCCTTTGGCTATAAGTTCTATGAGCATGATCTTAAACTCCACAACTACCTGATGAAGGACCGGCGCTCTGAAAGCTAGTACTTCGAAATAAACCTGTTGGACTATAACCTGGTGTTGTTAAAATGTCCATAGTCCTTCAGAATTCTGACCTGTGGTCATGAACATTTGCTCCTTATTAGGTCACATAACTGCTGGGACACCCTAGTTTACATGGGTCTAGCTAGCTTCTATTGCTCATGAGACTTTTTGGCTGTGTAGGGCCTCTCAGTCCTGGAATCACCTGGGAATATGATAGGAATAGTCCTGTTTCCCATTTTATTCTGCAAAGAATGAGTTTGTCAATTCTATTTCTAGCTCACTTCTTCCATCTCTGGAAACTAGTGACGCCTTCTTGATCTCTTTTAATTTTTCTGGCCTGCTTTCAAAGTTTTTAAATCCAGGTAAGCTCCCCCGAGCACCTTATCTCCCCATGCAGGGCCTCTGAACTTTTCCCGCCTTCTGTCATACTGCAAACCATTCTGAAATGGTTTGGATTGTCTAGCTCTGGATTATCACTTGGCGTTCATTCTGACACTATTTGAATCTACGACTTAGATTAGATGCCCTGCAGTATGGCCCAACAAGTCCACACCAACCCTCCAAACAGTGACCCACCCAGACCCATTCCCCTACCTTATATTTGCCTCTGATTAATGCACCTAACAGTATGGGCAATTTAGCATGGCCAATTCACTGGACCTGCACATCTTTGGCTTGTGTGGAGGAAACCCACACAGACACGGGGAGAATGTGCAAACTCCACACAGACAGCTGTCTGAGATTCTTCTGTCCTTTTTAAGAGGCTGGAGACCACTTCAGCTTGGATTCATTGGATTAGCTGAATAAAGTTTTCCTGGTTCCTCTTGTTTTTTCAGCTTCCTTGGACTGTTCTGGATTCTTTTGACACAGGGCCTGGGATCTTATCAAGCTACTGTTCACATTACAGCTAATTCCCTTGAAAAGCATTTCGAAAAACTCAGGTCTTCTTGTCCTAGGAGGGATTTTCTCTGTGTTCTCCCAGTTATAATCTCAATAGCCCTGGGTTTAAACCGGTTAAGATTTTATCAATTAGTTCTTCCTATTCTACATCATTCTTTGAGGTGAACAGTATGGCACTAGAAAAGCACAGATCAGGAGCAGGAGAATCAGTGTTTTGGGCATAACCCCTTCATCATATGGGGGGGTAAGGGGGCTGAGAGATAAATAGGAGGGTGGGAGTGGAGCTTGGGGAAAGGTAGCTGGGAAAGCGATTGGTAGATGGAGGTGGGGGGTGATGGTGATAGGTCAATGGGGGAGGGTGGAGTGGAGAGGTGGGAAGGAAGATGGATAGGTAGGACAGTTCAAGAGGATGGTGCCGAGTTGGAGGGTTGGATCTGGGATGAGGTGGGGGGACGGGAAATGAGGAAACTGGTGAAATCGACATTATTGCCATTTGGTTGGTGGGTTGAAAAATGTGGTGCTGGAAAAACACAGCAGGCCAGGCAGCATCCCAGGAGCAGGAGAATCGACGTTTCGGGCATAAGCCCTTCTTCAGCCCTTATCCTGAAGGATAAGGGCTGAAGAAGGGCTTATGCTCGAAACGTCGATTCTCCTGCTCCTGGGATGCTGCCTGGCCTGCTGTGTTTTTCCAGCACCACATTTTTCAACTCTGGTCTCCAGCATCTGCAGTCCTCACTTTCTCCTATTTGGCTGGTCGGTCTCAAGGTCAAAGATGAGGCGTTCTTCCTCCAGTTGTCGGGTGGCTTGGATTTGGTGGTGGAGGAGACAGAGGACTTGCATGTCCTTGGCGGAGTGGGAGGAGGCGTTGAAGTGGTCAACCATAGAGAAGTGAGGTTGTTGGGTGCTTGTGTCCCAGAGATGTTCACTGAAACGTTCTGTGGATTGGTGTCCTGTCTCCCCAATGTAGGGGAGACCACATCGAGAGCAACGGACACAGTAGATTACATGTTTGGATGTACAGGAAAATCTCTGCCGGATGTGGAAGGATCCTTTCGGGCCTCGGACGGAGGTGAGTTGTGAGTGCAGGTTTTACATTGAGGTACAATTTAACCTGTTGCAACTGATCTTAATTAAGAGATTTTGCGGTGGTGACTTTTATTTGCTTTAAAGAAAATATTCAGCCACTGCATTTGCCCTCTTGACATCCAATTGGTTTATTTCCTAAGCAATTCAGTCCCATTTTAAGATTTTAATATAATCATATTTTTGCACACTTAAGTGAAATGTGGCTTCCTTCAATTGATCTCTCCTGTGAAAGATCCAATTTATGTCAAAGATAATACAGAGAAGTGCATTTAATTATTTTGTTATTTTCATCTTCTGCTTATAACAAAAGTGCCTTAATGTCAGGAGAGTCATTCTCCCCTCATTTCTGGAGTTTTGTTCATAGTTTTGGACCAAGGGGGTAATGAGGCCAGGTTTTGGCAGAACCAAAATGAAATGTCAGTTATTGCTGAACAAGTGCTGCTTGACAGCACCATTGAAAACACCTTCCATCACTTCACCGATGATTAAGAGTCAACTGATGGGTGTGCGGGAGAGGGAGGAGTTGGTTATTATAAGGTGTAGGAGCAGGAGAAGGCCATTTAGCCCATCGATTCCGCTCTGTCATTCAATGAGATCATGGCTGATCTGATAACCCTCCACTTACCTGAATTTTCCCAAGAACCCTTGATTTCCTTACTTTTTTAAATAAATATTTTTATTAGAAACCTTCTTAAATCTTTTACAAAACATTTATATACAAAAGAAGAATTACACCATCAAAACAGGAAAAAAAGGCAGTACAAAAAAGCCAGAACACAGTATCTGTTAATAAACGACCTACTTTTCTACCAAACAAACATATCGACTTAAACTACAAACATATTAAATAAATACTAACTTAAACTAAAGTCAAATAATTAACATTAAGTAATATCTCACTACTTTATTCTATCTCACTCATCACACCTCCACTGAGGCTCCCATCCTGTATTCTTTCTCCCACAGTCTCTTCTTCCCGGAGCCCCACAGGCTATACCATGGCCCTAATTAACATTGCTGATAGGGCAGCATCAATACAATTTAAAAAGGGCTGTAACGTCTTGTAGAGCTGTTCTGTTTTGTGGTGCACCATATTTGTGAGGTAATCTTGGGGGAGGTGCTCCATCACTAGCTTACGCCACCCCACAAGACCTGGTGGTTTTTCTTACATCCAATTCACTAAAATATTCTTCCTCGCGCAGTGGGTAAGAATGTTACACAGTCTCGTCCCGTGTTCCCCCAGAGAGGGCAAATTTGGCAACCCCAGATTCACATTAATTTCAATCTCCAGGATGTCTTTTAGCTCCCTTATTATAGTACTCCACTATCTCTGGATCTTACAACAGGACCAGTAGCAGTGTGTGAGAGTGCCTATAGTAATTTTACATTTGGGACACCCTGATGATACTCCTCTCTTGAACTTAGCTAGCCTTCCTGGCACCGTATAAGTCCTGTATAGGATTTTCAATTACATGCCCTGTGCTCTGTTATATACTGAGATTTTCCTTACATTCCCCCAGAAGTCCTCCCATACCTCCAATGAAATCTCCTCTTCTAACTCTCGATTCCACATCCTACAGAGTCCTTCCATGTTCCCCAGGGCATGACCTTTTTGAAATGATATAAAGTACTGAATGAAAAAGCACCCATACACCAGAGTATTCTTTTCTCCACGTCTAATTTGTAACATTGGACCAGGAGCGTGGTCTTCCTCTGTATATAGTCTTTTATCTGGAAATATCAGAAAAAGTCTCTATTAGACAATCCATATTTCTGACCTTAACTGACTAAATGACATCAGGACCACCCTCTTGAATAAGTCTCCCAGACAGAAGGTTTCCTTATTCTCCCATGCCTTAAAGCTGGAGTCCCTTGCCCCAGGTTTAAATCCTTGGGCTCCCACCAATGGGGTAAATGGTGACGTATTAGACCAATTGCCCTCGTCTTGCCTCATTATTCTCTAGGCTTTCACCGTATTTAAAATAATTGGACTTTTACACTGCTGGGTCACAGATTTCATCTTGTCCATGAATAATAAATTAATTAAAGGATATCTTGACTGCGAGGCTTCAATATCAAGCCAAATTGACACCGAATGCCCCCGTACACAGTCACCAACATATGTTAACAGTGCACTTATTTGGTATTTCTTCAAATCCAGAAGATCCACCCCTCCCTCAGCCTGCAAAAGCTGCAATTTAGTGAATTTAAGTAGAAGGCGCCTGCGGCACCAAATAAAGGACCATGGCCAACCATTGAGCCTCTTTAACACTTGTCTCGGTAGCAACAATGGGAGCATTCTCATGGGATATAGCAGTCGAGGAAGAACATTCATCTTAACCAAGGCTATTCGGCCCAACCATGATAATGGTAACCCCTCCCACTGCTGGAAATCCTGTTTTATCCTCTTTAGTAATTGTACATAGTTAGCTTTATAGAGCTGATGGAAAGAAGGGGTAATAAAATTTCCCAAATACAAAAAGCCTTTTGGTGACCATCTAAACGGAAGTTGCATTCCACCCTTCAGGTTAGGCACCTCCACTAATCCCCCTACGAGCATGGCTTTTGATTTTGTAAAATTGATCCTGTAATCCGAGAAATCATTATATGACTTAATTGTTTGGATCAGTCGCGGAACAGACTTCTCCAGATTGGCCAAAAACAAAAGGACATCATCAGCATATAGGGTGATCTTATGCTCCCCCATTCCCACCTTTGGCGCTACTATTTCAGGATTCCTCCTGATAGCTTTGGCTAATGGTTCGATCGTCAAGGTAAATAACAGCAGTGATAAAGGACACCCATGTCGACTACCTCTTCCAATATTAAAGTTATTTGACTTAATACTGTTTGTAATGACTGCCGCCTTAGGATCATTAGACAGTACTGCTACCCATCTGACAAAGGATCCCCCCAAACCAAAGCGCTCTAGGACCTCAAATAGATACGGCCATTCTATTCGATGAAATGCCTTTCTGCATCTAGAGAGACCACCACCCCGAAATCAATCTTTGCTGGCATCCTGCACTGTGTTCAGTACTCTCCTGATATTGTTGGAAGAGCTACAGCCCTTAACTAAACCTGTCTGGTCTTATTTTATAATATGGGGCAGGACCTTCTCCAACCTCATCTTGGATAAATTTTGAAATCTACATTCAACAACGAAATTGGTCTATATGAAGTACATTCTTCGGGGTCCTTCCCTTTCTTTAAAATGACGGAGATATTAGCCCCCCATAAGAGAAGGCAGCAGAAAATCCTGCATATAAGAATAGTTGTATATCCCTAGAAGTGGCTCCACTAACATGTTAATGAATTCCTTATAGAATTCAGTTGGGAATCCATCTGGCCCCAGTGCTTTGCTACCCTGGAGATGCCTTATTGCGTCCTGCACTTCCCTTATCATTATAGGTGCATTCGAAAGGGAAGCCTGCTCTGTACTTCCATTGGGGAGGTCCAAATTTTCAAAGAAGGCCTGCATTTCCATTGTACCATGTTCACCCCCCCTCTGACCGATATAGCTCTGCAAAATATTCTCTAAACCTAACATTGATCTTCTTCAATTCATGGATAATTGTATTAGCTTTCTCCCTAACAGACGTAATATATTGGGAAGCTTTTTTCCTCCTAGTCAAATAAGCCAGATATCTACTAGGCTTATTTTCAAATTCAAACAATCTTTGTTTGGCAAAGGAGGATTCCCTTACAGGTTAAAAATCTGTCTATCTCAGCACTGAATATACATAATAATCCAGCCTTGACAGCCATTTGTGGTAAAGAATTCTACAGGTTCACTATCTTTTGAGAGAAGAAATTTGTCTTCATCTTTGTCCAGATTGTCTGCTCTGCTTTGCATTCTACAAAAATCAGTTAAATGTTTAACTGAAGAATAACTAAGATTTCATCACACCAATAGCCAGCTAAATAAGTTTCCAGAGAAAATAATTAAACTTTAAAGACCATATTTTCAAGTATTTGTCATGCAGAGTGTTGTATGGAGTGGTCATGTTTTCAAACAGACTTTTAAACAAGTTTGCAAACTTCCAGGCTATGTGCAATTCTGGAGGAGTTTCCCTGGAATATATGGAGTATGAGAAGATTTTACAGTTTGAAGGCATTTACTCCACAAATCTTGGTTGCACTTCAGTACCATACTCCTGATCTTTGGCTATCTGGTGCAGAAGAGAGGAGCAGGTAGGTCAGAGAACATTGATGTGTGTTTGCTGTTGGTCCTGTGAATGATAGCCATCAACAGGTCCATGCAACATGTGGCCAAGGAGAAAACTCATCCCATACTCATCCTGCAACAATCCCTCAATGTCAGCAAAACAAAGGTTATGTCATTAATTTCAGGAAATAGAGTGGCGGACATGCCAGTGTCTGTATCAATGGAGCTGAGGTGGAGATGGTCGAGAGCTTCAAATTCCTAGGACTCAAGACCACCAACAGTCTGTCCTGGTCCATCCACATCAAGATGACGACCAAGAAAGCACATCAAGGCCTCTACTTTCACATAAGGCTAAGTAAATTTGGCATGCCCGTAATGACTCTTACCAATTTTTATTGATGCATCATATCTTATCCAAATGCATCACAGCTTGGTATGGCAACTGGTCTGCCCAAAACTGCAAGAAACACAGCCGAGTTCATCATGCAAACCAGCTTTCCATCCATTGATCCTACCTTTACTTCCCTTTACCTCTGGAAAGCAGCCAATATAATCAAGGACCCCTCCCACCCCGGTAATACTCTATTCCATCCACTTCTATTGGCAGAAGATACAGAAGCTTGAACACACATACCAACTAATTTAAGAACAATTTCTTGCCCACTATTATCAGACTTATGAATGGACCTCCCATATATTAGAGTTAATCTTTCACTGCACCTTCTCTGTAGCTGTAACTCTATATTCTGTATTTTGTTCTATTACCCTAACGTACTTAAGTAAGGTACGATTTCCGGATAGCATGCAAAACAATACTTTTTAACAGTATCTCAGTATGTGACAATAATAAATCAAATCAAATCAAACCATAAGAGAATAAGAAAAAGGAATAGGAGTGGACCATACAGCACCTCAAACCTGTTCTGCCATTCAATATGATTACAGTTGATTTGTTTTCATTTATCAATCCAAACAGGATCTCTGAGTTGGTGCTCCTTTATAAAAGATCCATCCCTCTACATTCAAAACTATTTGGAGACACAGTCAACTCCTCGGATAAATTAAAACAGGAATTATAGAATGATACTGTCTGGAAGGATATCATTTGGCCCATCTTTCATCTGCACGATCAGTCAAAACCTGATATTAATTCAGTGTTGATTTGCGTGTTTATGCTAATCTAAATCAATTACTTAATTGCAGCTTTCTATTTGTGAGTCAAGGGAAAAACTCAGTGCAAGATGCCATGACATACTTTAAATGACAGAGTTGATTCTTTTCATACTAGTTCTGTAGTCATGCTCATCATTATGTAACAGCAGCAATATTTAAGCAGCAATTTGATTTAACACTTAATTGTAATGCTTCTGATCAATGAAATTTCTAATTAAAGAGGCTTGCTTAAACCATGCTGTCAATAAATTATTGAAGAACCCTCAATGCACCTCTTCAATCTTTTGTTAATTAAACATTTCTTAGACTGGGGGAGGACAGGTCTCCAAAACTGTTTTTTAAATAAAAATGCATTAGGATCCCAAGGTCACAAATTTAAGACCATTATTGAGAATAAAGGAGATGTTTTGTTTTCTACTTGTATGGAGCAGAAAGTGTTGGACTGGGGTGGACAAAGTCAAAAATCACACAACACCAATTTGTAGTCCAAGAGGTTTATTTGAAAGTACTAGATTTCGGAGCACTGTGTGATTTTTCACTTCTATTTAGAGATGTACAGCATGGAAACATACCCTTTGGTCCAACCTGTCCATGCCGACCAGATATCCCAACCCAATCTAGTCCCACCTACCAGCACCTGGCCCACATTCCTCCAAACCCTGCACATTCATGTACCCATCCAGATGTCTTTTAAATGTTGCAATTGTACTAGCCTCCTCCACTTCCTCTGGCAGCTCATTCCATACACATACCACCCTTTGCTTGAAAACATTGCCATTTAGATCTCTTTTAGATCTTTCCCCTCTCACCCTAAACCTATGCCGTCTAGTTCTGGACTCCCCCACCCCTTATTAGGACATTTACAGAGTATTCCATTTCAAAGTATCCATAATTATTGACAACATTGAATACTGTTCAATAAGGAGTAGCTTCACTTTCTGCAGGGGAAGTTTGAGAAAACATGATGCTTTGTCATGATAATCAAAGTCTCATACCTTAAGGAGAAAATGAGCTGTGTGACCTTCAGAAACTGGAATCTTAGTAAGTGAGTTAGAAAGTTAAACCTAATAACACAGAATATAGGGAATTTCTTTGTGAATTAATTGGCCCTTCTGTAAAAGAGGTATTGCTAAGGGAAGAACGTTTTTTTTTCTTTTCTCAGATCATACCTGCTCGACCTTCAGGGAGAAAGTGAGGAGTGCAGATGCTGGAGATCAGAGCTGAAAATGTGTTGCTGGAAAAGCGCAGCAGGTCAGGCAGCATCCAAGGAGCAGGAGAATCGACGTTTCGGGCATTTCTTTCCTGAAGAAGGGCTCATGCCCGAAACGTCGATTCTCCTGCTCCTTGGATGCTGCCTGACCTGCTGCGCTTTTCCAGCAACACATTTTCTGCTCAACCTTCACACTAACATGCTTGTGAACAGCTTAAACATTAATGAATGTTATTTCAACAACCTGAATTACAATCAATACTTTCATCCATAAGGTAATAATGAGATGAAAACCAAATTACAGCATTTTGATGGTGCAGCACTCACACATTGGAGTGTTAAATTAACTATTTTTGTTGTTTTCCTCATAGTGGTACTTGAACCTTTGATATGGAAGTGAGTCTTCTACCCGCTGGGATATGGCTGGTTCCACTTTTTGTTTAATTACTTTTAAAAGAATACATAATTAGGTGGAATATTAACTCAGCCATTTTAAAAAACTCTCAGTACTGTGCTTGAAAACATGTGCATAATGATTATTTTAAGTGTGCATGCTCCTACAGATGTAGGAAATAGACAATACCATCAAGGAATATGGGAACATCCCATATTCAATGGCATTGAAGTAGATTAATCAACCATGATCCAGAATAATGAAGCAGGCTCTAGGGGCTGAATGGCCTACTCCTGCTCCTATGATCCCACAGCAAAAACAAATACAGAAAATACTCCCCATATCTGGCAGCCTCTGTGGAAAGAGAAACAGTTTGCCCCATATGTTCAGTTTGATATTAGATACAGCCCACTTGGTCTTATATTAAATATAATATCCACCTTCAAATGTGCATTTCCTACAACTCACATAACTTTTTGAAACATGGTGATGTATAGCTTTTAATTCTTATATTGTACCAATTTATCAGGTGTTTTTCCCTGCTAACTTTTGTCCACTGTATTCAAATCAGTTCACCTCACAAGAGCCCAGTTTTGGGTCAGTAGGACTAAAACAACCAACCCACAGTGAACTAAACAATCTCAGAATGCGATGTCTTCCTTCAAAAAACTTAAATTTAATAGACCTAAGCTATACTATATATTTCCCAGACACTGTTTGGAATATATACTCCTTAAGGAGAATCTAAGAGAATGGAGTTTAAGTTATAACTAAAAACTATACTAATTTTACGATTTCATGAAATAAACTGCTATACCAAAATCTATCAAAGATGTAATATCAGATCTAATAGAATCCAAGGTGCTGTTACCTTTAAGTATTCAGAATATCTAAAATCTGGGAATAACCAAGAATAGGATGTCCATCAGCATTTAAAATAAAGTTTTACCTTAAGGCCCAAAGCCAGTAATCTATTTTCTCCCAATTGGGAAAAAACATCTTTTGAGTGCTATTAGTAGGATTAATTGGACCTCTACAGCTATACACATCTTAATTGCTTTATTGAATTCAACAGTGGAAAAAACTTTATTGTCACCATCACATTCAGAATATACATGCTCCCCTACTGCCTGTCATCATATGTTTTGTATCCTGCAGCGTGTTGTTCCAAATAAATAATTCAGCAGCAAGTTTTAATGAGTTTAAACTAAAATAACCATCATTTATTCTCACACACTTGCCCGAAATACTGTAATGTTTTACACATGCATTCTCACACACCCACTCACATACACAAAGAATGGATAGAGATAAATATATAGCATATCTAAGGATTACAGTTAACTCAGTCTTTGATCTCCATTTTCCCACATAGAAGGTTTGTGGATTTTAAATGGGTGTGATGAAGTTGAAGTAATGGTCTTGTAAAGTGAAGTGCTTATGGCAGATTGTGAGGAATCTTGTAGTCAGCTACCTTACAGTTGAGTTGTCAGATAAACCTCAAGTTAGAACAGTTTGGGGAGAATGCAACTTTGAGTTAAGATGGCCCACATGCATAGAGACTTACAGCATGGAAACAGATCCTTCAGTCCAATTCATCCATGCCGACCAGATATCCTAAATCAATCTAGTCCCACTTGCCAGCACTTGGCCCATATCCTCTAAACCTTTCCTACTCGTATACCCACGCAGATGCCATTTAAATGTTGTAATTGTACCAGCCTCCACCGCTTCCTCTGGCAGCTCATTCTATACACTTTGCATGAAAAAGTTACCCCTTAGGTCCCTTTTAAACTTTTCCCCTCTCACCCTAAACCTATGCCCTGTAGTTCTGTACTCCGCCACCTCAGGGAAAATACCTCGTCTTCTTACACCATCCATGCCCCTTATGATTGTATAAACCTCCATAAGGTCACCCCTGCGCCTGTGATACTCCAGGGAAAACAGCCCCAGCCTATTCAAAGTACTATTATGAATTGTCTTGATGACTTGCAGCTAGTTTATGTTTTGCTTTCTGATCAACTGATGACTAACTACAAACAGTTTATTAAAAAACAGACAAAAACATGGTTGCCTCACCTGTGACTGCCCACAGTTCAAGTCCTTTTCCAAATAAGAGTTTAGACTCATATTAGTTCTATGGCCTATGTCATGGTTTTAAGTTGACATTCACCCTGGTGGTTTAAGACAATTAGTGTCTTTGTTTTAAAAAACCCATTCAATCAGATAATATCCATTTAATTGATTTCAGGGAAGAACATAACCTCGCATCAGTGTGGATCCTCTTTTGTTCCCTCTGGAAAGATATGATGGCTTCAATTCACACAAAATTAGTCAGTTGAGCTGGGGTGGCTATATTTTTAGCTACTTTTTACCCAGCTTTTAAAATGTAAAATCATTCTGAAGTTCAGAATGTGATCTGCCTGCACTTGGTTATGACACCATTTTAAAATTTCAAACAGGAAACTGACATGAAACTTTATGCCTGGCCTTGCTTTTTCTACATGGCTATATGCCAACTTAGAGATTACTGACAAACAGAAAATCATTGCATGGTCTCTTAATTTGTTGTTGGGTCACATATAGGAATTGACAGACTTAAGTTTGGGAGATAAAAACAGAAAATGCTCGACAAACACAACTGGTGAAAGCAGAGTTAACATTTTGAGTCTCAATTCTAAAGAAGTCATATTAGACTCAAAACATTAATACTTTCTGCTTCTCCATCCACAGAAACTACCAAACCTTTCGAGTTCCTTCTGTCATTTTATTTCTTTATATCAGATTTTTTTAAAAATTATTCATTTGTGGGAGTTGGGCGTCACTGGCTGATCAGTATTGGTAGCCCATCCCCAACTGCCCTTGAGAAGGTGGTGGTGAGACCCAACGACTATGAAGGAACAGCAATATATTTCCAAGTCAGGGTGGTGAGTGGCTTGGAGGGGATCTCCAGCATTTACGGTGCTTTGCTTTTGTTTACATTCAAGAGAACTACTACAGAATGTTGCCAGAAGATAGACAAGCGTCTACATTTTACTACTGTGGCACTTTATTAAAGTCCCTATAAATAAGTCACTTATCAATAAATGAAAGAATACTTTTTTTTCACAAATTAAACAATATACCATACCAAACACCAAAATAAAGAAGGCTACTTGATATAATTTGCATTTTCAACTATGAATTTTGATCCTGGTACTTGAAGACAAAGTTGTGTGCTAACTCAGATGCATTTCAGTAATTGTACCTGCTGTCAGCCATCACATTTCTTGAATCATTTTTAATCAGTGACAATATTGAAAAACATAATCCATAAACAGCAGCAGCACTGACCAATACAGTGAGCTACATCGATGGCAACGTTGATTGAAAAGGTGTAATTTTATTCTGTTGTGACTGAAGCTCTATGTAAATGGTTAAAATTTCCAAAGAGAAAAAGGTTCAAATACAATATTTCTTAAACAACACCAATCTTGGTTATTCATCATACTGCTATCTTTAACATGTAATAAAGGATTTAATAATGTTTGGTCAGGTAGAAAATCATTACTAACATTTTTGAACCAAGTATGATTAAAATTTTCTGTTGATTCATTGGTAAGATTGTTTGTGAATAATGCATGTCTATTAATTTTAGTCTAATAAACTTCAAGGTCTGTTTCTATTTTTCCCAAGTGTAAGTCTAGAGTTAATTAATGATAGCGTTCTCTTTTTTTAACTGCTTCTGTTAAAAAAAATGTCAGGGCGAGAGCCTTAAGAACAACTGGCAAATGAAAAATCTCCCCAGTCTGAACTTTATCAGGTTAAATAACATTCTTAACAGGACAAAGAAAATAAACCCTAAACAATATTTTCAGGTATGTGGTGTTAGAATGATGAAACCAGATTCAAAGTTGTTAATAATAGGACAGATGTCAGACGCAATCTTTTATCTGGAGAATGATCAACAGCACCAATGGTTGTCATGGAAATAGATGTCTGTTGGCAGGAGAGACCTTGTTAAAGAAAGCTTTTTGTGCTGTAATAGTTCAGATTACTGTTCCACAGGGAGAGCTTATTAGGCAGGGCTGCTCTTTGCAGTCATCCTTAGAGTTGCATGAGCAAGAGGAGACCACCAGGCTCCTCATTGTGAATGAATAGCTTGTCAATGGAAAGGATTCAGGCAGACGGAAATGGGGAAAATAAAAAAAATCATAGGGGAAATGAATAAAACAACATTTTGCTTCTAAAAGGTGCATTGTTTCAAACCATAGTTTGTTTAACCATTGAGTGTTGATGCGATCATTTGAGGAATTGATAAGGATTTAAGTTAGTCATACGGCACAAACATGTTGGTTAATGTAAATGGTATGTAAGTCAAGAATGTTTTCTGTCCACAGCATTGGATCTCAACTCTGTGTTTTGCAGTCAGGTAGCTTGTCGATTTATTTCCAGTGTATTCTGCTGAAAAACGAAGCTTTGTGTTTAACAATATGTAATGAGAAATGGAGATCTTTACACCGCTTATAAATAGACATAGGTTAAAACATTTTAAGAGGAAAGGCTAGATGAAAACAGTCTTACAAAATAGGTACTCAACTAAATGAAAATCTAAACACCCATTAATGGTCCAGATTTTCTGAATAGTGGTAATCTCATGCATGTTGCCACTCTGTCCCTTTTACAATACCACAGAGTTTCACATTTCTGTCAGAAGATTACAATTAGGGCTCCTTCAGAAATGCATAGCCTGTAGTGTATTACTTTTCTGATGGCTCTCTTAATAGTGCAGAGCTTTAAGATGGAGGTTAATCATAGCCCCTGTTCATAGCAGTCACAGACTCTATTCTGAATTTTAAAAATCCACAGTAACAGATAGCCACGATAACAGCTGCTATCAAATAGTAAAGATAGAGATTAAGGTGCCAGATAGCTGGGTATATGAAAGGGGGAAGACTGCTGGGTAAGTAGGGTGCAAAATAGGATGGGTGCCAGGTGGGTAGGATTCTAAGTGTGTAAGAAGGTAGGGTGTCAGGGGTAGTGTGCCAGGATATAAGGTTAGAAGGGGGCCAGGCAAATCATGCTGTGCTAAGGTAGGCTGGGGGAAGGGAATGGGGTATGCAGATTGGCCCGGAAGTGGGGGAAGGGGAGGCAGTGGGTCTGGATTGTGGGAAAGGAGAACAAGTTCCAGGAGGGTGGAGAGGCAGTTCGGTTCCAGAGAAATGGAAGGGGGGATATGGGGGAAGAGAGAATTGAGAGTGAGGAGAAATGGGGAGCAGGTCTGAATAAGGGGCAATGCGTCCAGAGCAGGTGTAGTCAGAGTCCGTGAGCTGTAAATTGTCTAGAGAGGTGAAGTACAAGGATGATTGAATTAAGTAAGAGGTCAGCTGAATAGTTAGTCAGGAGTTAAATTACATATTTAAAAATCTAACTTTCACTGTATAATTGTTTGCTTAGTTTATTTGGGACCCGCTAAATTCTCCAATTTTAATGGGAACTTTCAGAACATTCCAAGTGTAGAGGAATCGTCCAACACAAACTTCAACTTGCAGATACATTCTATTTTGTTCCAAAAGCACACAATTTGTAGGTAGTTGAAAAGATGGTGCTGGAAAAGCAAAGCAGGTCAGGCAACATTCGAGGAGCAGCAGAGTCGATGTTTCAGGCATAAGCCCTTCATCAGCAATGTGGAGGGGGAGGGGGCTGAGAGATAAATATGTGGGTCTGGATTGAGGGAAAGGACAAGAAGTTCCAGGAGGGGTGGAGAGGCAGTTCTGTTCTAGAGCAACGGAAGTGGGGATATGGGGGAGGGGAGAATCGAAATCGCCCTGTGGCCGACACTTCAACTCCTCCTCCTACTCTGCCAAAGACATGCAAGTCCTGGGCCTCCTCCACCGCCTAATCCAAACCACCAGATGACTGGAGGATCCTCCAACCACACAGCATCAACGTCAACTTCACCAGTTTCCTTATCCCCCTTCCCCCACCTCATCCCAGATCCAAATTTCTAATTTGGTACAACCCTGTTGAACTATCCTACTTGTCCATCTTCCTTCCCACCTATCTGCTCCACCCTCCCCTCCGACCTATCACTATCACCCTCCCAACTGCACCTACCTATTGCCTTCTGCTACCTTTCCACCAACCCATCCCCACCCTCCTATTTATCTCTCAACCCTCTTTCCCCCACCCACACACCTGAAGAAGGGCTTATGTCTGAAACTTCAATTCTCCTGCTCCTTGGATGCTGCCTGATGTGCTGTGCTTTTCCAGTGTCACACATTTTGTCTCTGATCTCCAGCATTTGCAGTCCTCACTTTCTCACAATCTGCAGGCAGTCAGTCTAGATGAGATTTTATAAATTCCTACTTTGGAAATAGAATCGGTCTGACTCAAGTTTTGAATACAGACAGACCCTAACCTCACACCTTTAATGCATTGTCTGAGCTGAGATGTCACTTTTTATAAAATCTTATGTTATCTCAGGAATGTGACATGAAACAAGTTCTGGGATTTACATATTAATAAATTGAAACCTGCAACCCATGCTAAGTTGTTAAAAGACATAATAGCAATCTAGGTTTGTTCAATGCATCACATTAGTTGTATGACACTTTGATCTTTCACTATACCTGTAAATTCTGTGTCCTATGAATTTGCCCCACGAGCTACCTGATGAAGGAGCTGCGCTCTGAAAGCTTGTACTTCCAAATAAACTTGTTGGACTGTAACCTGGTGTTGTGTGATTTCTAACTTTAGTTTCCCAACAGTTCCTTTTGTGTGCATGGGAATTCCACAGGGTCTCAATGCACATTTCCCATCTACACAGTAATAAAAACTGGTCAGTGAAAAATTCAGGTCAAATTAAAATGGCACTTGTGGCCAATTTTTAAAAGGTGTAAGAAGCGGTTTAATAATGTATTTTAGAAGTTATGTATTATTGCAAATATTCAGATTCAGATTGTTTTGTCACTAAGATTACAATTAGATTGATATAACATTAAAACTGCTTTGCCTCAGCGCAAAATTGGAACCATGATTGCCAAATTATCTCACAGTTTAAGTTTTGATTTGCTTGATAAATTACACTCTAATTAAGTTGATAAATGTAGAACTTAATTCCAGCAAAAGGTAAGAGTATACTTACTTTTTATTCTTTCATGAGATGTGAATTTCACTGGTTAGGCTAGGAATGCAATGCTGTTGGAAAAGGAATTCCAGAAATTTGGCTCACTGACAGTGAAGGGACAGTGATATTGTTCCAAGCAAGTATTGTGTGAGACTTGGAGGAGAACGTGCAGGTGGTGGTATTCCTATATACCCATTGCATCTTCCCTGTGGATGGAAGAGATCACAAATTTTAAAGATGCTGTCAAAGGAGCTTACAAATTGTTGCACTGCATCTTATTAATAATGCATGTTGCAACCACTGTGTGTCAATGGTACAGAGAGGTAATAATATTGAAGGTAATGGAGGGCTCTAATCAAAAATGTTGCTTTATTGTGAATGGTGTTGAACATGTTTATATTGTTAAAAACTGGAGTCATCCAGGTAATTAGAGAGTATGGGGTACTTCACCACATTCTAAATTTGTGTCTTGAAGATGATAGGCTCAAGGGAGGTGAGTGGTTTACCTCAGATATCCTAGCTTTGGATCCGTTCTTGTAGACCCTGTATTTACATGATTCTTCCAGATCAGTTTCTGATCAGTGGTGACCCACAATACATTGATGATAGGGGAAATTCAGTAAAGGCAATGTCAGTTAAGATCAATATTTTTGATAGAGATAGTTATTGTCTGGCACTTTTGCGGTGTGAATGCTACTTGCTGCTGTATAATATCAGTACTGGAAAGGATTATTTGCATCACACGATAAACTTTATAGATTGGGATATGGGTTCTTGTGATACAGTAGTAGTCTCCATGCCACTGAGACAGGAGACCTGGGTTCAAGTCTCATCTGCTCCAGAGGTGTCCCTGAACATTCTTATAAAGGACTGGTCCTGAGAGGAGCTAACCAGTGTTTAACTGGCTGCCAAAATCTATTTCCAGTGCTTCAGTGTCAGTTTTTTCTAGTGCTGAGTCCTCTTAGCTAACAGAAATGTGTATTTAGTCTTAAGTAGAGCTGATGTCTCACAGGAGGCCATCAGCTATTTGAGATGCAACTAGCATTGGAATACTATGCAGTAAATCTTTACCATTCATCAAGATTGAGCCTCACCTCTGCTGAAGATGTTCTGTGGGCATTCCTCCCCTCATGGTAGTAGTAATTAAGCCCAAACAAATAAAAAAGAACTGGAAGTAATGGGTCTACCAAAGTTATCATAGATGGTTCAGGCAGACAAGTTTGCAACAATATAATTTGGTATCAGCAGTAGTCTAAAGATAATCTTTAATTCTACAAAAGCCATCCAATGAGAAGAAAAAAGAAAAATTCAATTTGGGAAAACTGTTAGTGTATCTTTAAATATTCGGCAGTTAAAAAGCACATAGTAACTCAGTTTCTGGGAATGCAGCAGCCCAGCAATCAGCAGTATATATATATATATATATATATATATATAAAAATAGCACTAAAATCTAAAAGCTGAAAACAGGTAGAAATATTGAAAACAATTGAACAAGCTTGTCTAGACCTTGTAGATAATTGGCAGAGCTAGAAGAACGAAAATATGCATCATAAACCTAGCAAAACCTACTGCCAGTAGTCACACAAAATCAGATAAGCTTCTGAGACAAAGGTTAAAATTCTTACAATTGAGGAAGAATTTTAGGCTGAAAGAAGGCTTAAATTGTTTAATTTATTAAATGAGCATTGTTAAAATTATTTAAAATTATTGAGAAAAACTGCAAAAAAACTTTGAAAAGGATTCTTATTAAAAATATATTTGGAGAGAAAAGAATATTTTTAATGTAAAAACAAAAAAATTAGTAAAGTAGATCACATGGGCTTCTGGATGAGCTTGCCAATTGGATACAACATTGACTTAACGGCAAGAGACAGAGAATGATGGTGGAGAGTTGTTTTTCGGACTGGAGGCCTGTGTTCCACAAAGATTGGTGCTGGGTCCACTTTGGTTTATCATGTTGTAAATGTTTTGGATGAGAATATAGAAAGCATGGTTAGTAAGTTTGCCGATTACATCAAAATTGGTGGTACAGAGGACAGTGAAGAAGGTTATCCAAGATTTCAGAGATATCGATCAATTGGGTCAATGGACTGAAGAGTGGCAGATAGAGTTTAATTTGAACAAATGGGAAGTGTTGAGTTTTGGTAAAACAAACAAGGGCAGGACTTATACAATCAAAAGTAGGACCTTAGGTAATATTGTAGAACAGAGACCCAGGGATTCAGGTACATAATTCTTTGAAGTTTGCGTCATATATATATAGGGTTGTAAAGAAGGCAATTAGCACGCTTGCCTTCATTGCTCAGACTTCTGAGTATAGGAGTTGAGGCATTATGTTAAGGTTGTACAGAACATTGGTGAGGCCTATGTCCAGTTCTGGTTGCCCTGTTATAGGAAGGATATTATTAAGTTGGAGAGAGTTCAGAAGAAATTTACCAGGGTATTGCTGGGTATGAAGGGCTTGAGTTATAAGGAGAGGCTGGATAGGCTGTGACTTTTTACATTGGAGTATTGAAGGTTGAGGGTTGACATTGCAGAGGTTTATAAAATCATGAGGGGTTTAGTTAGATAAGGTGAATGGCAGGTATCTATTCCCTAGGATGGGGAATTTTATGAATATGGGCATATTTTTAAGGTGAGAGGAGAAGGATTTAAAAAAGACAAGAGATATTGTTTTATACAGTCAATCGTTTGTGTGTGGAATAATCTTCCAAAGGAAGTGGTAGATACGGGTTAAGTTACAACATTTAAAGGACATTAGGTAAGTGTATGAATAAAAGGTGTTTGAAGGGATATGGGCCAAGTGCAGGCAGATGGGACCAATTTAGTTTGGGATTATGGCATGGACTAGTTGGACTGAAGGGTTTGTTTCCATGCTGTATGACTATATGACTCCACGACGGTACATGTTTTCTTAAACACACAATAATAGTTAGCAAGTTTTGAGAATCCAACCGGAACGCTATCAACAAACATATTGATTTGGATCCCATTTACCACCCCCGAGAAAATTAACAGGAAATGACATCAACATAGGAAATGATGTCACCATAGAAAATGACATCACCAACCCTTGGAAGCTCATACATATAAATAGAAAATGGGCTACACCACCAATGTTTTATTCGGAGGCTCACTGAAGATGTTGGTCTAGATTAGAGTGGTGCTGGAAAAGCACAGTAGGTCAGGCAGCATCCGAGGAGCAGGAAAATCGATGTTTTGGGCAAAGGCCCTTCAGCAGGAATGAAGGCAGGGAGCATCCGGAGTGGAGAGATAAATGGGGAGGGGGGGGGGGTGGGTTGAGGCAGAGGAGAAGGTAGCCAAGAGTACAATAGGGTGGAAATGGGGATGAAGGTGACAAGTCAGAGAGGAGGGTGGAGCGGATAGGTGGGAAGGAAGATTGGCAGGTAGGACAGGTCATGAGGATGGTGCAGAGCTGGAAGGTTGGAACTGGGGTAAGCTGGGGGGGGAGGGAAAATGAGGAAACTGGTGAAGTCCACATTGATGCCCTGGGGTTGAAGTGTTCTAAGGCGGAAGATGAGGCGTTCTTCCTCCAGGAGTCGGGTGGTTAGGGAGTGGTGGTGGAGGAGGCCTAGGACCTGCATGTCCTTGGCACAGTGGGAGGGGGAGTTGAAATATTGGGCCACGGGGCAATGGGGTTAATTGGTACGGGTGTCCTGGAGATGTTCCCTAAAGTGCTCTGCAAGTAGGTGCCCAATGTAAAGGAGACTGCATCGGGAGCAACGGATACAATAAATGACATTGGTGGATGTGCAGGTGAAACTTTGATGGATGTGGGAGGCTCAATTGGGGCCTTGGATGGAGGTGAGGGGGGAGGTGTGGACGCGGGTTTTACAATTCCTGCGGTGGCAGGGGAAGGTGCCAGGGCAGGAGGGTGGGTTATTGGGGGGGCATGGACCTGACCAGGTAGTCACGGAGGGAACATTCTTTGTGGAAAGCGGACAAAGCGACAGGCATAGCTGGGGCCCATGCAGGTGCCCATGGCTACCCCTTTCGTCTGGAGGAAGTGAGGGGATTCGAAGGAGAAATTGTTAACGGTGAGGACCAGTTCAGCCAAACGAATGAAAGTGTGAGTGGAAGGGTATTGTTGAGGATGTCGGGAGAGGAAGAAACGGAGGGCTTAGAGGCCCTAGTCATGGCTGATAGAGGTGTAGAGGGATTGAATGTCCATGGTGAAGATGAGGTGTTGGGGGCTGGGGAAACAGAAGTCTTGGAGGAGGTGGAGGGTGTGAATGGTGTCTCGAACGTATGTGGGGAGTTCCTAGACTAGGGGGATAGGACAGTATCGAGCTAGATGGAGATGAGTTCGGTGGGGCAGGAGGTAGGCTGAGACAATGAGTCGGCCAGGGTGGTCAGGTTTGTGGATCTTGGGAAGGAGTTAGGATTGTGCTTTAGGGAACATCTCCAGGACGCCCGCACCAATCAATTCCATCGCCACGCGGCCCAACATTTCAACTCCCCCTCCCACTCTGCCGAGGACATGCAGGTCCTGGGCCCCCTCCACTGCCACTCCCTCACCACCATCCGCCTGGAGGAAGAACGCATCATCTTCTGCTTCAGAATACTTCAACCCCAGGACATCAATGTGGACTTCACCGGTATCCTCATTTCCTCTCCCCCTTCCTTACCCCTTCCAGCTCAGCATCATCCTCATGACCTGTCCTACCTGCCAATCTTCCTTCCCACCTATCTGCTCCACACTCCTCTCTGACCTAGAATATAGAACATAGAACATAGAAAAGTACAGCACAGAATAGACCCTTTGGCCCAGGAGGTTGTGCCGAGAGTTAATCCTAATGTAAAATATAGTAACTTAACCTACGCATCCCTCAACTCACTGCTATCCATGTGCATGTCCAGCAGTTGCTTAAATGACTCTGCTTTCACCACCACCACAGGCAACGCATTCCATGCATTCACAACTCTCTGCATAAAGAACCTTCCTCTTACGTCCTCTCTATACCTTTCTCCTAACATCTTAAAACTATAACCCCTCGTACCAGTCAATCCTGCCCTGGGAAAAAGTCTCTGGCTATTGACCTTATCTATTCCTCTCATTATCTTGTATACCTTGATCAGGTCTCCTCTCTTCCTCTCTTCCTCCTTCTCTCCAGAGAGAAAAGTCCGAGCTTATTCATCCTTTCTTCATAAGGCAAGCCCTCCAGTCCAGGCAGCATCCAGGTAAATCTTCTTTGCACTCTCTCCAAAGCCTCTGTATCTTTCCTATAGTAGGGTAACCAGAACTGGACACAATTGTCCAAGTGTGGTCTCACCAGGGACTTGTAGAGTTGTAGCCCTGTTAATGAAAGCCAAAACATCATATGGTTTCTTAACAACCCTATCTACTAGGGTGGCAACTTTGAGGGATCTATATACTTGCACACCCAGATCCCTCTGTTCCTCCACACTGCCAAGAATCCTGTCATTAATCCTATATACAGCATTCAAGTTCGACCTTCCAAAATGCATCACTTCGCTTTTATCCAGGTTTAACTCCATCTGCCATTTCTCAGCTCAGCTCTGCATCCTGTCTATGTCACGCTGCAGCCCTCAATACTATCAACGGCACCTCCAACCTTTGTGTCATCTGCAAATTTACTAACCCACCCCTCAACCTCCTCATCCAAGTCATTTATAAAAACTACAAAGAGCAGAGGCCCAAGAACAGAGCCCTGCGGGACCCCACTCAACACTGACCTCCAGGCAGAATACTTTCCATCTACAACTACTCTTTGCCTTCTGTCAGCCAACCAATTCTGAATCCAGATAGCCAAATCTCCCTGCATCCCATATATCCTGACTTTTTGAATGACCTATCACTTTCATCCCCATCTCCATCCACCTACTGTACTCTTGGCTACCTTCTCCCCAGTCCCATTCCCTCCCATTTATCTCTCCACCCCGAAAGGTCCCTGCCTACATTCCTGATGAAGGGCTTTTGCCCGAAACATTGATTTTCCTGCTCCTCGGATGCTGCCTGACACACTGTGCTTTTCCAGCACTACTCTAATCTAGACTCTGATGTCGAGCATCTGCAGTCCTCACTTTTGCCTCACTGAAGATGTTTCGTATGGTGACAAAACGTCTGAAAATGAACCTTCCAGCTCAACGAGCAAACCTACATCCACACAGTAACAGTAAAATTTGAAATATTGCAAAAATCATAGAGAAAAAGTAGAGGACAGGAATCATCTATGTCATTATCAGAGATGTACTTAAATTTTGCTTAACCATTAAACCACAGAATTAATAATGCTTATTTACATTATAAAGAGGTTAATACCTTACAGCAGGCATATTTGGAAGAAAATCCAGACTACCAAAGTGCACTTTGATTAGAACATTTATCATTATATGATATACACCCTTCGAAAAATGAGAACTAACTTCTTCTAGGGGTAATATCTGACTTATCTGAATCAGATATGACACAGACCATGTAAGTTAATTGTCATCCACCTAAGTTCAAACTTGGCATCAGGGAATGTTTTACAGTGTTATCTGAAATAACATTTTTCAACCAAAGAATATGAAATTACAACTTATTAACGAAGAACTTCATGGCACAGACAGAATCAGCTTAAAATTACAGGAATGCTGAGATTTACAGATGCATACACTATGGGAAATGGGTACATCGTCAGAAACCAACACTTCCAATTCTGAGCAGGAATATGTAGAAGACCCTGAACCAGCTCAAATGACAAATATCAATGATTAGCATAGCTTGCCAAATTAATAAGACATAGTGGAAAACTCTTTGAACCCTATAGAAAGTACTCTCCACTTGAGATTAATTACTTTGATGTCTAGTAACTCCTTACGATCGAGAGATGTGAAGATACTACTAATTTCACATGCTTGGAGGAACAGATGAATCTTCATAATCTGCTTATCTGATATTCTTAACAGCACAGTCACTAGGATTTGACCCATGATGCAGACAAATCGGTTGTTTAAAAGAAACAGTATCCAAATAGCACAATATCTTTTATTGTCTGTAATTAAACCTCATAAAATGACTAGGTTATCCAAAGGTTTACATGAGAGAATTGAAAGATGATGTGTCTACCTCATCACAATTTCAAAAGGAGAAGATTAAGTTTTTCAGAGATACAACTGTCTTCTCTGATATGATTTGAAGAAACATTCAACAGTAACGTTGATGCCAGAGGATGTCCTCTGTAAGGAGAATTTAGGAAATCAAAGATCCACTAAGGTTCCAGTATAACACCAAACTGTACCTAAACGTTTCATCTAAAGCACAAACTTTCATCCTAACCAAGTCCTCAGCCATTTATAAAGTTGGAGGCCTGAGGGAAGGAGTAAACCTTCACTTATTTGAAACAATTGTATAAAGAAGTTAATGCCTAGAAAAAATAAGTTTGTAGGGAAATATTCTATAGTTTAAAACATGAAAGGTTTAACCAAGATTATGAGTTAAGTTTTGTTCATCCAGATTTAAAAGACTGGGTTCCTTGGGGGAGCTAACCAATTTTTATTCGATTGCTAATACATGTTCCAGTGTTACAGTATCAATTGATACAGTGCTATGTCCATCTGGATAACAATGAGATGTACTTACTTGTAAAGTGAGTTGATGATGTCTCACAAAAGGTGATCATGTATCTTAGATGTAACATAATTAACTATTCACCTCTCTGTAATAAATCTTTACTGTTTATCAAGACTAAACTTATCTTAGGCTGAAGTCTTCCTGTGACCTCTTTCCCCTAATGATAGCAATAATTTAGACTCACCCCAATAAAAAGGATGGAATACCTAAAGTATCCCAAATTGCTCAGGAGGATATGACATATGTTCCCTTTTCTCTTTTCCTCATCAGTGACTTCCGAAACCAAATGTTAATGCTGTGAATGGTATCAGCATGCCGATTTCCATGTGCAGACCCTTAGAATTGCTGTGCCACTTAGAGGGACCGTTGGACATAACTGTGAAAATACAATACTTGCCACTTATCAGCTGCAGGACATGTTGTATATAGACACAGACTGTTTTAATAACATGTTGGCAAAGTATAATAAGAGGACAAGAGGACTGTCACAGTAGGGATGTTTTACTACATCTATAAAGGGTTTGGGGAGACCACACTTAGATACTGTGAACGCTTTAAGTCTCTTTATTTAAGGAGTAATTTATTTGCATTGGTGGCACTTCGGAGAAGGGTCACGAAGTTGATTGTGGCATATAGGTGTTGTCTTACGTGGAATAGTTAAGCAACGTGGGCCTATACTTGGATCTTAAAGAATTATAGGTATCTTATTGGAACATATGAGATCATTAGGAGGTTTGACATAACAGGTGCTGAGAGGATGTTTGCTCTCATAAGGAATCTAAAAATAGGGGCACGGTTTCAGAATAAGGTGCCTCCCATTTAAGTCAGAGTTGAAGGGAGTTTCTTTGCTAAGTTCATAAATCATTTGAATTCTCTAACCCAGAAAGCAAGTGACGGTTGGATCATTGAAACTATTCAAATCTGAGTTAGAGATTTTTGATCTACAAGAGCATCAATGGTAATGTGAAAGCAGACAGTAAAGTGAATTAAGGCCAGAATCAGATCAACCATGATCATATTGAAGTGAAGAACTTTAGAGGCCAAATGGTAACATTTCTTATGTTCTTAGGTAGAAGTAGTGAGGGGGGGCAGAGCCCTGTGCAATCATCAGTGAACACCCCCACCTCCAATTTTCTGGTGGAGGGAAGGTCATTAAAGCAGCTGAAGTTGTTTGGACCCAGTTCACTACCCTGAGGAATTCCTGCAGAAATATTCTGGAGCTAAAATAATTGGGCATCTACAACAACAATCATCTTCCTTTGTACCAGATATGACACTGACTAGTGGAGAGTTCTCAATGATTCCCTGACTTCAATTTTGCCAAGGTGCCACACTTGGTCAAATGCTTGATGTCAAGGTCAGTCACTCCCACCTGTCATTTGGAGTTCAGTTCTAAGTCCTCTGTGGACCATGGCTATGATAAAATCAAGCGTCAACTGACCCTAATGGAACCCAGACTACATTGGTCCTTCTGGTCTTTTTGCAAATACATCAAATCTTCTCACGTTATGAAAAAATAAGCTTTCTTATCAGTCCATTCCTACTGTTCTTAAAATAATTTCAAATGAACACCAACTAGCCACGAAACGACACGACCAACTATCCTTAGTAGCCACACATGCAGATGACAAGCAACATGAATTCGACTGGGACAACACTACTATTATAGGACAAGCCAAACAGAGAACAGCCAGGGAATTCCTAGAGGCATGGCACTCTTCCACAGATTCAATCAATAAGCACATCGACCTGGACCCAATATACCGGCCGCTGCAACGGACAGCTGGAACTGACAACTGGAGGCTGCCGATTCAAACCACTACAAATGCTGGAGGAAAGATCACAGAAGTGCTTCACAGGAGGCTCCCAAGCACTGAGGATGTCACCTAGACAGGGGACGAAACGTTTGCAACACAAATTCCCAGCTCGGCGAACAGAACCACAACAATCTACATTGTTTGAGATGACCTTGGAAAGCTGGATTAATATCCATTTGCTGTTGCTGAATGGAATACTTACTAAGTATATATTCTATGCATGGAAGAATGAAAGATGCACCTTATTAAAATATTTCTGATTTTGGATTAGTCATACAAAGATAAACTAAATATTGGTCATATTACCAGCACATTAAATACAATGAAAAGGAATTCTCTAGAATGATTCACATTTTCTGCTAATACTTTGCAATGTCAGCGATAAATATGAATATCCTATGGCTATGAATCAATATGGCTACCTACAATGGTAGCAAAGTGTTATCCTGTACATGTTTGTGTACTGTTTGTATATGTTTAAAACGAAATGTAAATTATGTAAATGACATCTTCATTTGATATGGATGTCATTACTGAGAAGAAATAAACCCAAATATTTAGATTGTGGGAATTGACTGTGCACAAGTAGCTACCACATTTTCTACATTACAACAGTGACTATATTTCCAAAGTACTACTTTGGCTGTAAATCACAATGGGACATCCTGCAATATGCCAAATAAATACAAGTCTTTCCATTTCTGTGAAGGTCGACGTGATCTTGGTAAAAATTATGAATGTTCAAGATGGTGAATGGATCGCCTCTCGAACTTGCAGATAAGGCAAGATGAAAAATCACACTTTTTATCTAATATAAACCAAAGTAAACTGATAAACATTCAATTTATCAAAGCCTCTTTGCTCTTGCGTTCTTTCCAATTTACAAAATCCAAAATGTCCTTTCTTAAATTATATCTGTCTCCATAAAAAGAAGCTTCTCACTGTCTCTGTGCCTTTGGAAATGTCAGGATCTTTCTCTTTAAATGGGTAATCCTTTTCATTGTTTATCTTGAAAATTCATTACCTCAGTTTTTCTGCACTAAATTACATTTGCCTCCTTCTGCCTGGTCACCTAATCTCTTTTATGCCTTGATGAAGTAATTCATCATCTTTCTTGCTATTTATTCTTAATTTCATGCTATCGGTTTTGATATTGTGCTCCCTGTGGTAAAGTCCACAATTATCAATCAAGAAATAAAGTGGGCAAAATTCCTCTACAATGCTTTTCTAACATTAGCAAAACTTATTAACCTCAGGCTTCTGTTCAACAGCTTACTTTCTATTCATGTCGCTGAATTTCTTTTCATAGAACTTCACATCATGCCTCCTGTGAGGCACTTCCCTTGTGGATATTCCAAAACTTATAGGTATCTTTTCTTTATTCTAGCAAGGGATACGGGATGAAAAGCAAGGCCAGCATTTGTTGCCCAAATCTGATTTGCCTTTGAATTGAATGGTTTGCGAGATGATTTTTAAAAATCAAGGTGTGGCATCAACATGTAGGCCAGACAGGGTAAGGATAGTAGATCTTTCCTCAAGAATACATTAGTGAACTAAATATTACATGGTTGCCATTACACTCGCTTTGAATTCTAGATTTTTATTGAACTCAAATTTCATCATCTGCCACTATGGAGTTCAAAGAACATCTCCCAAGAACATTAGATGAAAGCTCTTGATTACTAATGCAGTGATATCACCACTGAGCTACTGTCTCTCCACGATGTTTACATTTATTTTATCTCAATCATATTTAATAACTTGAATCTGTCAAATTTAATTTCTGTAGTTGGTTTTATGTTATATTTTTCATTGCTCCATGTATTTCCAATTGCTTTGCAATATTAATTTACCCAAATCAAAATCAATTTAGTTCTTGATCTTGCTTCTTTTTTTCTGTGTTTAAATATAATCAGTCTTTAAGCAAGAATACTGAAGTATATTTAACTGTTCTGAAGAAGTCATAGTAGATTCAAAATATTAAACAAAAACAGAGAGCTGGAGAAATACAGCAGGGTCTGTCAGCATCTGTAGAGAAAAAAAGAGTTTATGTTCAGAGTTTGATGAAGACTCGAAATGTTAACTCTGTTCTCTCTCCACAGATGCTGGCAGATCGGCTGAGTTTCTCCAGCACTTTCTGTTTATTTTAAAATATATTTGATGTTGTACAACCTGCGCAGCCGATGATCGAACAATTCTGTGATTTTGTATGGCAAAAGTCACAAGTAGCTCTTATCCTGAAATTATGAAAAAGCGTAGCTAGACTTAAAATGTTAACTCTGCTTTCTATCCAGTGATGCTGTCAGACCTGCTGAATTTCTCCAGAAATTTCTGTTTTTGTAGCTCTACGTCATTCACATTCAGTTTTTTTAAGAGCTGTGGAGAATATACTGTCTTCAATATTAAGCAACACGTTTATTATAAAAATGTAAATTCAACTCATAATGATGTGGGAGTGAGTGAAGGCTGTAAACCCGAGTAATTATGTGGGAGTGATTTGAAGGCTATAAGCCAATCTTCGAGTTGAGATTTTTAAAAAGTGTGAATTTAGATAAATAAATCAGAAAATGTTGAAGATACACAGCAGCTCTGTTCTCGCCTGAAAGAAACATAAGGACAAAAAGGGGTCAGGTCTCAGTGTGACACAGAAAGTGTCTTGAGTTAAAGTTTAAATATCTTAATTCTAAACCTGGCTTGTGTTTGTTTCTTTTAAATCAGGATTCAAGCAACAATCGCAACCCACTCAGCCTTCGTCCTTCCAGTTAATGCGATCCACTCAGACGTTAATCCGTTCACAGGAGGAAAGCACAAAGCTTTCATTCTCTCTTCTCATGTTGGTGCTGTTGCTTAGCGACGGAGCCGGTGGCTGTGGCGGTGTCGGCGCGTTCTCCCGCGGGGCACCGCTCGGTGGCGATGTCGTCGGCGGCCTCCGGGGGCGGCTGGAGCCTCGCAGTTGGGGAGCTCTCTTGACCCAATCGGAGAGGGCCTGGTGAGACAAGGAGCGGGTCTTTCAGTAACGCAGCCTCCGATTGGACGCGTGGTTTGGGCTTGTGGTCCAATCAGCCGGGGGTTTGGGCGGCAGGGTTGGGGAGGGAGAGGTGATGGGGATGTGGGTTCGGAGCGGGGTTCGAGGCGGTAGCGGATCGGGTCTGTGCTGAGCAAGCTGCCTCGGGCATTTTGTTGGAAGGGGAGGATTGCGGGCCCAGTCCGGAGTGTGAGGAGGGGGGCAGAGAGAGAGAGAGGGGAGGAGGAGGAGGAGGTGGTGGTGGCGACGGAGGAGGAGGGGGTGTTTGGGAAAGAGCTGGAAGGGCAAAGGTCTACTCTGCTGAACCCGGCTACTCTGGCTGGGAAAGAAAGAGCGGCGGAAAAAGTTCAGGTAAAGGAGGCCCCGTCGGCCCAGGAGAGCGAGCTCGGGGGTCCCCGGTGTCGGCAGCTTCCCTCTACCCCTGCGCTGCCTCTGTCTGGAGGAGGAGAGGGTAGTGATTGAAGGGGCTGTCCACGTTTGTGTCATTGTGGGTGGGTGTGTGTGGGGAGGAGAGAGTGGAGACTTCTAGTTATTGGTAGCATTCACAACATATTGCTTGAGCCGCGGAATTGCACCCGGGTTTTGGGAATGGTTTGGAGAGGGGGAGGCGTTTTCAGGTTCCCAGTGGAGCTGCTTCTCCCTAATTGCTAAGATTCTGGGGGACACTGGATGCAATTGCATGCAATTTGCATCCCTCCGAATCGCATCGAAGAGTTAAAGGGAGTGGGGAGGTAACTGTTTAAAGTGGAATGGGGTATGCAACTGGTTGCTGACATGTCGTCTTCTGCACCCCCCAGTCCTCCCCAAAACACACATGCACAGATCTGTTTTACTGTTAGTGAACAATTTCTGCAACATGTAGGCTGCAATAGGAGTGCAAACTGAGTAATAAGTATTAGTCATTTTTCTGCATTTTTCACTGGGTGAGTTCTGTCAGAATGGGTGTAATTTTTATGGAATATCTTCCCTGTGTTTTTTTTTGGTTCTGTCACAGTCCAGAGATATGATTTCTGGTCTTGTCTACCTTTGACACTGCAGGACATATGCATTATTTATACACACCCACACACATACTATTTCCTCCTTGGGCACAGGGCAGGTATTCAAGTTAATAGAATGACTGGAAAATGCAGAAAATGTGATTGTTATTGGTTAATTTTGGCATTAGGGAATATGTTGATGTTCAGATGAATTTATTTTGCTGCTTAGAGACTTGGAGTTTGTTCAGATTTATGGGCTATGAACAATCTGAATGTGTTTAATAACACTATTTATGTTAGTATTTCGTGCTCTTGCATGTGGCCTGCTGTTGGTAGAATATTGATATTAGGACAGTCCTAAGACAGGCCTTGTGGTGCTTTGGAATATGCGTACAATTTATTATTTTGTAAAATAGTTTTGTAGTTGCATGCCCACTTTCTCAATTTACAGTAGGTGTTGACTTCCAATATGAAAAACCTCAATCTCAAACAATTAGAATTGTATAATAGAAGGAAGATTTGAGGAGTACTGAATTGTGGTAAAGCAGTCAAGCCATTCAATGTACATTAGCTGAAGTAGCCATGAAACAAACTAGTTGAATGGTATCAGTTGACTTCTTTTTACTGTGATTACAACTATCCACATTTATACGTTTCGTCAAACAGCTGTAGGATAGCAATGAGGAGTAAAAGCTCTCGTGCAGTACTTCTACCAAATGTAGAATTGACTTAGTTGGGATCACATAGTACTTAACAGGGATAGTTTTGGTTTGTAACTTGTTGGATATGCATTTGTTAAAACATTTGAGACAATTTTTAAAAAACTTATCTCCCCTAGTTGCCTATCAGTGTGTGCTATCAACCACTTCTTGAATGTTAGGTCTTGCCAATTTACAGAAGCCTTAATCAGAGGAGTGTTAGAGGATTCTGAGATGACTTCCCATCACCTTGTTTCTGCTGATAGAAATGAATGCATGAAGGTGGTTAGGAACTTGAGAGTAATCCTAGGGAGGCAGCAGTGTAGGCATTTGTGTATATGCACATGCAGTTCTACATATGTATGTTACTTCCTGTATACAAACCTTTCTTGTCACATTTTTAACCATACTCTTGTCAATAGTTACAGTTCAAAATGGCAGCACATTCAGTTTTGCTGCATCAGTTCTCAAAATGGAATCATAGTGTCATAGAACACAGAAGCAGGTCCTTTGGCCGAACTGAATGCTTTTATCATTATGTAGCTTTGCAGCATTGGCCCTTCATGTCCTACTGGCTCTTTCAGAAAGGTATCTAATTCATCCCTTTCCCCTGATTTATCCCTAGAGCCTTGCAGTTTTTTCCTCTCAATTGCTTATTCAGTTTTCATTTTGAAAGTTATCAACTTGATTTCCACCACCTTTTCTGGCAGTGCACTCCAACATATAAACACTTGCCACACAAGATAATTTCTCTTCATGTTGCCTCTCTAAATCTGTGTTGTCTTGTACCAATCTTTCTGCTACTGCATAGTTTTCCTTTAGCTAGATAACATCATGGTTCGACAAGTTGTAAGATAACAAGGTTTCTGAATTTCAAGCTCCTTAATGTGAATTATGAAAGTGATTTTTTTTCTTTGTGGATAACAGTATATGTACAACAATGATTGTGCTGACTGTAAGAAGTTTTTAAGGTCATAATTGCAGAGGCTGAAATGGGCAGCTTTTCTAAGAAGCCTATTGTACCTGTCCATATGGTGTTAAGATTACAATAAGCTGTTAAAATATTCCAAAATGCAAATACTTCTAGTATGAAGCTCATTTAAACAGTTTGAAAGTGTTTTAAAATTGAAAATTTAAAGCCAAATGTATTATTTAGGAGCAGAAGTAGGCTATTTAGCCCATTAAATCATGTCCACCAATCAGTGTTAGTTCATGGCTGATCTGATAATCCTCAATACCACTTTCCAGCTGTATCCCCGTTACCCTGATTCCTATAATGTTTAGAAATCTGTCTCAGCCTTGAATATACTTAGCCCAACCATGTTAGCCTTCTGCTATAAAGAATTCCACAAGAAGTGCCGGAAGACTTCTTGGCAAATGTGGTGCCACTGTTTAAGAAGGGTGATAAGGATAAGCCAGGGAACTATAGACCAGTGAGCCTGACCTCGGTGATGGGCAAGTTGTTGGAGGGAATCCTGAGGGACAGGATGCACGTGTATTTGGAAAGGCAAGGACTGATTCAGGATAGTCAACATGGCCTTGTACGTGGGAAATAATGTCCCTCAAACTTGATTGAGTTTTTTAATGAAGTAACAAAGAAGATTGAGACCAGAGCTGTAGATGTGATCTATATGGACTTCAGTAAGGCGTTCAACAAGGTTCCCCATGGGAGACTGATTAGCAAGGTTAGATTTCATGGAATACAGGGAGAACTAGCCATTTGGATACAGAACTAGCTCAAAGGTAGAAGACAGAGGGTGGTGGTGGAGGGTTGTTTTTTAGACTGGAGGCCTGTGACCAGTGGAGTGCCACAAGGATCGGTGCTGGGCCCTCTACTTTTTGTCATTTACATAAATGATTTGGGTGCGAGCATGAGAGGTACAGTTAGTAAGTTTGCAGATTACACCAAAATTGGAGATATAGTGCACAGCGAAGAGGGTTACCTCAGATTACAATAGGATCTGGACCAGATGGGCCATTGGTCTGAGAAGTGGCAGATGGAGTTTAATTCAGATAAATGCAAGGTGCTGTATTTTGGGAAAGCTAACCTTAGCAGGACTTATGCACTTAATGGTAAGGTCCTAGGGAGTGTTGCTGTACAAAGAGACCTTGGACTGCAGGTTCATAGCTCCTTTAAAGTGGAGTCGCAGATAGACAGGATAGTGAAGAAGGTGTTTGGTATGCTTTCCTTTATTGGTCAGAGTATTGAGTACAAGAGTTGGGAGGTCATGTTGCAGCTGTACAGGACATTGGTTTGGCCACTGTTGGAATATTGCATGCAATTCTGGTCTCCTTCCTATCGGAACGGTATTGTGAAACTTGAAAGGATTCAGAAACGATTTACAAGGATGTTTCCAGTGTTGGAGGATCTGAGCTACAGGTAAAGGGTGAACAGGCTGGGGCTGTTTTCCCTGGAGCGTCGGAGGCTGAGGGATGACCTTATGGAGGTTTACAAAATTATGAGAGGCATGGATGGGATAAATAGACAAAGTCTTTTCCCTGGGGTTGGGGAGTCCAGAACTAGAGGGCATAGGTTTAAGGTGAGAGGGGAAAGATATAAAAGAGACCTAAGGGGCAACTTTTTCACGCAGAGGCTGGTACATGTATGGAATGAGCTGCCAGAGGATGTGGTGGAGGCTGGTACAATTGCAACATTTAAGAGGCACTTGGATGGTTATATGAATAGGAAGGGTTTGGAGGGATATAGGCTGGATGCTGGCAGGTGGGACTAGATTGGGTTGGGATATCTGGTCGGCATGGACCGGTTGGACCGAAGTATCTGTTTCCATGCTGTACATCTCTATGACTCTAAGTTCACTACCCTCCTCGGGCAAACAACCTTGCTGCATCTACCTTGTCAAAATCCCGAAGAATCTTAATTTGTAATAAGTTTTTCTCATTCTTCTAAACTTCAATGCATATAAGCTCAACCTTTCCTCATAATAAAGTCCCTCCATACTTAGGATCAACTATAGGACATCATCTCTAAACTGCGTCCAACATCTTTATTTACAGAGGGGAACTAAAACTGTTCACTGTCTTCCAAATGTGGTTTAACTTACAACTTGTATAGATTTAGCAAGACCTTATTATCTTTAGAGTCCACTCCCTTTGAAATAAGGGCCAACATTCCATTTGCTATTTCTATGACCTGCTAAACTTGGGTGCTTACCTTTTGCAAGTAATGCATGAGGATCCACAAATCCCTCTGTGCTGCAGCTTTTCTCCATTTAAGTATTCTTCCTTCTAAAGTACAAAACCTCACATTTTCTCGCATTATATTCCATATGCCATGTTTTTGTCTATATTGTTCTGTGGACATCCTTACTGTTTGCCTTCCCACCTATTTTAATATCATTTGCAAAGTTGACAATTGTACATTCACTTCTGTCATCCAAGTCACTATAGAGTCATACAGCATGGAAGCAGGTGCATAAGTCCAATTCGTCCACATGGACCAGATATCCTAAGCTGATCTAGTCCCATTGGCTCATATTCCTCTAAACTCTTCCTCTTCATGTACCCATCCAGATGCCTTTTAAATATTGTAATTGTACCTGCCTCCACCACCTCTAGCAGCTCATTCCATACACTCACCTTGGTCCGTGTAAAAACAAAGGTTGCCCATCAGGTTCCTTTTAAATCTTTCTCCTCTCACCTTCAACCTTAACATCAATGTATGTTATAAATAGCTATGGCCCCAGTGTTGATCCCTGTCACACTATATGCTAGTTGTAGATTGCTAAAATTTAAAATGTCCCCTTTATTCAAATTCTCTGTCTTCTGCTAGTCAGTCCTCCATCATGTTAATGTACTATCCCCAACACTATGGATTCTTATCTTATTAAGTAGTCCTCTGTGCAGTACTGTATTAAATGCCTTTATGTATAGACACTTAGTGTCTGGAATCTTAAAATCTGTCTGTAGCAATCTGAATGCATGCTTTCCTTAAAGATTTATTTTAAATATTAAGTGAGAAAGAATTTCAAATTTCCGTTCAGTTCTTACTCAAGACTTTGTGGTGCTTTTTCAAATGAAATGTGATTGTGGTCAAGATATGGCTGTCTTTTACAATACGTCCTTTTTTCCATCTCTTAAAGGTTGCCTGATGCTCACCAGCACATTTATTTTCTCATCGGGATGCATGTTGCTGGCTAGCAACATACTATCATTTTTGTTTTGTCATGCACAAATGACTTAATTGCACAGCCCCTTTTATTTTTGTATCACCATTTATGCATTGTAACATAGGGTCTGACTTGTGCATGGAGCCTTCAGATTGTCATGCAGTTCAGAGGGAACAGTGCTAGCAAGACCAATATTTCTTGTCCTTTCCTTCTTGTCTTTTGAGATGATGAGCTGCTGCTGGTGATCCACTGTAGTCCATGTGCCATAGATGTACAAGTATTGTTTGGTTTTGGCCCAGTGATGTAGGGTCAACACCATATTTAAGTCAGAGCAATGTGGAGTTGGCAGATTGTGGTCTTCCTTGCTACTGTTATGGACTAGGCCAGACCCTTAAAACATTTTTAAGCAGGTAGTCCAGACCGTAACTGCGCTATTTGTTTAGCGAAGTGTATAGTAGATATTCCTGGTGTGAATTAGCTGGGTCGATTGCCAGGTTTTAGACAAACAAAATTTATTTATAATATTACGGAATGAAACACAAAGAACAGAAAATAGAATACACAATAACTTGGGTGGCACGGTGGCACAGTGGTTAGCACTGCTGCCTCACAGCGCCAGAGACCCGGGTTCAATTCCCACCTCAGGCGACTCTCTGTGTGGAGTTTGCACATTCTCCCCGTGTCTGCGTGGGTTTCCTCCGGGTGCTCCGGTTTCCTCCCACACTCCAAAGATGTGCAGGTCAGGTGAATTGGCCATGCTAAATTGCCCGTAGTGTTAGGTAAGGGGTAGATGTAGGGGTATGGGTGGGTTGCGCTTCGGCGGGGCGGTGTGGACTTGTTGGGCCGAAGGGCCTGTTTCCACACTGTAAGTAATCTTAAAAAAAAAACTTATCCTATCAAAACCCGACTTAATGATGCTATTCCAAAAATACACGCAACAGTCCCAATACACACATCCTTTAGCAAAAGCAGTAAAACATGACACAGCCAACTTAGAGTTTGCCAGGGGAGAGAGAGAAGTCAGCAGCCTGTTTCACACATCCCCTGCTGCAACCGAACCAAATAAAACCACCGCTATCTGGACTGGCCAGTTCCCTTTTCATTATACAAGTTATTTCTAAACCATGAAAGCCTTTGGGTAAACAAAAAGGGCCCCAGTAAACCATTCACCTCTCCACCAACTCGGCTATTTCAGAGCCTGGCCTGTTTTATGACCCCTCTGGAAAAAAATCAAGGACACAGTAACTTTGAGAAAAAGGAACAACTTTGAGAAAAGGGCCAGTTTTGTGACGCTATCGTTGTCCTAAGTAGCAGTATTCATGGGTTTCTTGAAATGTGCTGTTGAAATCTGGGAATATTGCTGCAGTGTATTTTGTAGATGGTGCATGTTGCAGCCACAGTGTATTGTTGAAACTAATGCTATTGCAGCATGTCCTTTCAAAATGAAAACATGAGCATTTATCTTTAGATGATATTAAATACATTTTAAAGTGAAACAATTATGATTCCAGTACCAATTGTTAATCAGTACCATTATATTGTCTACTTTTGTGTGTGTTTAGGAATGCAATCTCATTGTCAGGGGTAGGTTAAGCATCCAAAATGGTATAAAGTTATTTTCTGTTGTGAAGATGAAGTTGCCATAGTCCTATCAGACTAAAGGGCCACTCTGTCATTACAGAAATGACTGCTGGTGATTTAACCTGAGGCAAGGGGCGAGGTTGAGAAGGGGAGTCCTTCATGGTAAGCTCAGCAGGAATTGAATCCACACTCTTGGCATCACCCTGCATTGGGAGCCATATGTTCAGCCAACTAAGCTATTGGCCCCCTTTTATAGTTTAAGTGGGCTTATGCATATAACATATTTTCAAATATATTTGTCCTATTATATGCAGGTAAGGAGTGCAGTGACTACCACTGATCAAGAAATCGCATGTTGGAATAATACAGGTCTTGCCAACCTTAACAGCAGGACATCATGTAAATTTAATGGCTCTGTTTGCAGCTCAGTATCTGGACAGATTGAAGGCAAGTGTTTTGGTAAAATGGGGACACTAATCTTTGGCAGCATAGAAGATTGGGAGTCAATGTGCAGTGGTCCTTGATTACAGTAAGTTTGCATGAGGGTCTCCTTACTAAATCACAAGCAGAGCTGGAAAAGTGCTTCTGTCCACAGGCCGTGGTCCTTGCCTCACTTTAGCTGCTAGATTTTCTGAATATGAGGAACCTGACCTGCAGCTATTAAATCCAAATTGATAAAACCTAAAATACACTCAAAACATTAAATCTGCTGTCTCCACAGATGCTGCCAGATGAGCAATTTCTATTTTTGCTTGATAAAATCATAGGAGTCCTTATTTAAATGATGTTAATTTCTCTCCATGGTTACTCATCCAACAGTAAAGCTCCCCTACTTTGAATGGAAGGCTTGTTCACAACTGGTTTTCTGTTTCTAAGAATTTATCTCTTGCCCATTTCCTTGCCATTCAATGTGATTAATATGCCCCACACCCTATACTATCTCATTGTGTACTTTCCACAGTGTACATTAAGTCTTCAATTACAAATAAGGAGCTCCATTATTAATAATCTCTCTGATCATTTAGTGTACCCAGTACATTGCTCTTTATCCTGGTCTGCTGTACCACAGAATAGTGCAGACAGAAATTATGAATGGGCAATTGTCATTTATCTTTGCTTTTTTTTATTTGGTTGTTACTTTGGTTTCCTGAGGAATGGAATTGTTATAAATGTTGCTGGGATTTTGAGGTTAGATTTTCCTACCAAACCTCTGTTGAGTTTTGCCTTTTGAATTCAAACTGCCGTCCCACCCTGCCCAAAAAGGGGTTTTAATTTTGTTACTGCCTTTACTACTGTTCTACCTAATTCTTATACTTGAGCAGAGAGACTGAGCAGTTGATTCCCCTGTTAATGACCCATTAGGTCTTAGGGCGTTTGAAAAGGTTCCCGATATAATTGGAAAATTTTCTGTTAAATTTGATTGAAAAGGTTTTTGGAGTTGTTTTTCAGGACAAATGGATGCTGTAATATAGGTGTCCCATTCAAGAGTACACGTACACATATGTGACATCGAGGATTATTGCCTGACCTCAATTTAATCGTTATTTCCCATAGTGTGAATTTAAGATTGAATGTTGCATTTAATGATAACATTAAATTCCTCCCCCTCCAGTGTAGAATCCCAGCTGTGTTTTGTTTTCTGATTAAGTGCTTTCTTGTATTCGCCATCAGCAATTTATGTAAAACCATTATCTTTTTAAAAGCTTTGCTATCATTCACTTGCAATGTTAAAATATTTAGCATTTTGTGAATGCCTTGGGTTGTAAATAATATGACATTGTAAGAGAGTGTTAAGATAATATTCCTTCACACCTGCTTTTAGGCTTTTTTGTTTCTGTTTTCCTTCACTAGTGTTTAGAATCAATCAATTGCTGCATCCATCATTTGAGGTGATGTGTGTAATTTTTTTTATCCTAAGTAATCTGGCATGTCATGGGTGGGGAAGAATTCATAAATTATCTTAGGGACACCGAGTTTGGAAGCCCCAGGTTCAAGACCCATCTGCTTCAGAGGTGTGTCATACAGCTGAACAGGTCGATTAAATAAAATCTGTGCCAAGTTTAGAGAAAATGCAGAAATCTACCCATGTTGCACCGACATAATTGTGGATATATTAAAGAGCAAGCATTCTGATTCAGGTGTATGGTTCCCAGTATTAAATTTTCTGTTAAAAGTTGCCTAAAGAACTGGATTTTTGGACACTGAAATGATGTACAGAATTGTCAGGCACCAGTATCTTGAAGTCTCTCAAAACATCAAGTGGGCTCTTAGGGTTTTGTTTGAAGGAGGAAGGTTTGGTAGTTTTAACACTGAAGATATCATTGCCTGGTTGTGTCCTTGTGGAGGGGGTAACTCAGCTAACCCCATGCAATTGCATTTTCCCAGTAACCTCAAATATTTTTCTTCAGATAACTGTTCAATTCCCTTTTAAAAGCCCCAATTCAATCTGTCTCCCCCACAGTCTCAAGCTATTTATTTCAGATCCTAAAAACCTTGTGCTTTAAAGCAAATTTTGCCTTCTGTAGACTTTAGTTCTTTGTTTAATTTCTTTAAATTGCTGTCCTCTGGTTTTTGACCATTCTATACTTTTCTGTATCTAGTTTGTGCAAATCCCACATAGTTTTGAATACCTCCATCAAATTTCCTTTCAACTGTCTTTGGCTGTTCCCTTTGGAGAAATGTCTCCAAGCTACCCATATAACTTTGATTCTATATTCATTCACTCGTTTGTTTTATCAAAGATGTTTTTGCTTGGGGAAAAAAAAACTGACTTTTGTTATAATTTGATTAGAGATGGGGCAATGTTGATATTCAAGCTTACTCTGCTGTGGAGTGGTATTCCACAGATTTAACAATGGATAATATGGGTTGTAAACAAAGAAACAGGCAAATTTGGCCTTATTTTCCATGCTCATGTTTATGTTCTACTCAACCTCCTCCCATCTTTGCTCTTCTAAATCTACCATTATAACGTCCTATTTTCTTCCCCCTCATGTACTTGTCTAGATTCCCCTTAAATGCATCTAAATGCATATCCTAGACCAACCATGCTTTCTATCCTAAGGTCCAAAGTGCACTCATCAATAAATGACCCACGATGTTCAGTACTATTACAACTCTTCTGATATTGAAGTAGCCTGAACGCAGTGAGATCTGGCCAATATTCAGGTATGGACTGAAGTGTCAAGCAAAAACCATCTCCAAAAAGATAGGAACAGCATTTTATAAGCAGTGAGTGAAGGTTAACTTAACACAGTCCCAGAGGACCATTGATCGGCTGTCTCATTGCCTGAGATCGTAATGGGGACAGTTTCATTAAGTTGCTTTGCAGAGATCTGGTACAAACTTGTAACTTTGATTCCTTGACATTGAAAGAATAATTCTTTCTAATGTACATTTATTGTATAAATAAACTTGTTGTCTTGCTTTATTGTAAGATTCTCCTATTATTCTGAATGTTCTTGATATATTTTCATTTGCAAGTAGCTACGAATTTTGAAATGTTTCATAAATATCATTTATGAATGATTATAGATAAATTTACTTAAGGTTAAGCTTCTGGCTTTGTATTTTGCTGATCATGTGATATATCAGGCAAGTAAGTCATTTTAACAAGTTGGCAATACAAATTTGTGCAATGTCCCATTACAGTAACAGAATTATAGCAATTCTAAGTTTGTGATTGAAAAATAAAGGTAGGATGACTCTTAGCTCATATTTATAGTTCACTTTTCTGATATTACCCTGGAGTATCAAAATAACTGTCTCTGAGATATATGGATCTGTCTCTGAGTGCAGCAATTCACAAAAATTTGGGTGGCACAAGTCAAATGAAGTTTACTTTTAAAAAAAAGTATTTAAATCCCTTGAGTAAAGCCATGGCTTTTACAACATTCTATTCAGAGTGTGCGAGTCTGACCCTGTGCATGTATGAAGTAAAACTAGATTGTTCCCCAGCTGTCTTTTGCCTGCAGCATATTTCTAATTCCCAGTGCATTTAAATGTCTGACTCTTTTCTATCTTGAAACTGACAAATTGTGAAGAAAAATTTTCAGATTCTTTGTTCTTCTGTGTTAAGAATTGTCCAGATTGATTTCTTTTTGCCATTTGACAGATTTGGTTAGTGTGATTTATAATATTTCTAGCAAGTTTTGGGATGATTCAAGGCAGCAGTACCTTGTGACTTCTGTAATAATGCTTTAGTTTGGTGGTCTCACCAGCTTCAACCCTCGTAACAGCTTTTTAATAGTCTTCTCAAATCAACTAATGGTTGTGGAAGAAGATTTATAGTAACTTTTTCAAAAATATATTTGAAGTCAAACTTGTATTTATCATCTTTGATATTTTACTAAACCATGTGCAATGGCTCAGTTTATGCTGGGCATTATATTTAAATAATTAACGGAAACAAAATATGGGATAATGTATTTCCTCGTTAGGAAAGTAGGTATTTAAATTTGTATAATTTCTTCTGAGTTTATCTTGGAAGCTGTAAAATTAGAGTATTATCAAATTTTTACAGGGGCTGCTTTCCTTCTCTTATTTGTACCTATTTCAACTTACTGAAAGTAACCAGGGTATTGAAGTTTCATAGGTTTGATAGGTTTTCATCTACTTGAAAAATAGCATGATAATTGAAGATGTCTACAACAGAATATAAAGGCGATAATTTTTATACTCCTTTTTGCAGTGTAATTTTTTTGGAAGTTGCTGGATTGGAAAATTCAGATATAAAGAGTTAGGGTTAAACTGTAAAAGTTTAAGAATTTGCCACTTTAAAATATTATGTAAAATGAGAATATTGGAATTAACTTCACTGTTGGATCATAGATATCTCACTGTTGGTGCTGAGGCGAATACCTTTTCATTATGGAAGGAATATTTGGTAATAGTTGCTCAAGTTTTGAAGAGATTATCTAGTAAGGCATGCCATTTCTGCATTCTCATTAATTCTAATAAATAATTATTTGACGGCACGGTGGCTCAGTGGTTAGCACTGCTGCCTCATAGCGCCAGGATCTGGGTTTGATTCCATAAGACCATAAGACCATAAGACATAGGAGTGGAAGTAAGGCCATTCGGCCCATCGAGTCCACTCCGCCATTCAATCATGGCTGATGCGCATTTCAGCTCCACTTGCCAGCATTCTCCCCGTAGCCCTTAATTCCTCTAGACAACAAGAACCTATCAATGTCGGCCTTGAAGACATTTAGCGTCCCGGCTTCCACTGCACTCCGTGGCAATGAATTCCACAGGCCCACCACTCTCTGGCTGAAGAAATGTCTCCGCATTTCCGTTCTGAAATGACCCCCTCTAATTCTAAGGCTGTGTCCACGGGTCCTAGTCTCCTCGCCTAACAGAAACAATTTTCTAGCATCCACCTTTTCAAAGCCATGTATTATTTTGTACGTCTCTATTAGATCTCCCCTTAATCTTCTAAACTCCAACGAATACAATCCCAGTATCCTCAGCCGTTCCTCATATGCTAGACCTGTCATTCCAGGGATCATCCGTGTGAATCTCCGCTGGACACGTTCCAGTGCCAGTATGTCCTTCCTGAGGTGTGGGGACCAAAACTGGACACAGTACTCCAAATGGGGCCTAACCAGAGCTTTATAAAGTCTTAGTAGTACATCTCTGCTTTTATATTCCAACCCTCTTGAGATAAGAGACAACATTGCATTCGCTTTCTTAATCACAGACTCAACCTGCATGTTTACCTTTAGAGAATCCTCGACTAGCACTCCCAGATCCCTTTGTGCTTTGGCTTTATTAAGTTTCTCACCATTTAGAAAGTAGTCCATTCCTATATTCTTTTTGCCAAAGTGCAAGACCTCGCACTTGCTCACGTTAAATTCCATCAGCCATTTCCTGGACCACTCTCCCAACCTGTCTAGATCCTTCTGTAGCCTCCCCACTTCCTCAGTACTACCTGCCTGTCTACCTAACTTTGTATCATCGGCAAACTTCGCTAGAATGCCCCCGGTTCCCTCATCCAAATCATTAATATATAATGCGAACAGCTGTGGCCCCAGCACCGAACCCTGCGGGACACCGCTCGTCACCGGCTGCCATTCTGAAAAAGAACCTTTTATCCCAACTCTCTGCCTTCTGTTAGATAGCCAATCCTCAATCCATCCCAGCAGCTCACCTCGAACACCATGGGCCCTCACCTTGCTCAGCAGTCTCCCGTGTGGCACCTTATCAAAGGCCTTTTGAAAGTCCAGATAGACCACATCCACTGGGTTCCCCTGGTCTAACCTACTTGTTACCTCTTCAAAAAATTCCAACAGGTTTGTCAGGCATGACCTCCCTTTACTAAATCCATGTTGACTTGTTCTAATCAGACTCTGCTCTTCCAAGAATTTAGAAACCTCATCCTTAATGATGGATTCTAGAATTTTACCAACAACTGAGGTTAAGCTGATTGGCCTATAATTTTCCATCTTTTGCCTTGATCCTTTCTTGAACAAGGGGGTTACTACAGCCATCTTCCAATCGTCCGGGACCTTTCCTGACTCCAGTGACTCTTGAAAGATCTCAACCAATGCCTCTGCTATTTCCTCAGCAACCTCTCTCAGAACTCTAGGGTGTATCCCATCGGGGCCAGGAGATTTATCAATTTTAAGACTTTTGGGTGACTATCTGTGTGGAGTTTGCACGTTTTCCCTGTGTTGGTTTCTGCTGGGTACTTTGGTTTCCTCCCACAGTCCAAAGCCGTGCTGATTAGATGGGTAGGCCTTGCAAAATTGCCCTGTAGGGTCGAGGATGTGCAGGCTAGGTGGGTTAGCCATGTCAAATGTGCGGTTAAGCGTATCGGGTGAATTTGCATGGGACACTTTTCAGAGGGTTGGTACAGACTCAATGGACCAAATGGTTTCTCTCTGCACTGTGGGGATTCTGTGATTCTGAGAAGAATAAATTGATTTCTGTCCCTTTTCAAAGTGCCACTGGATATTACAACTCTTTTTGTAAATTATTAAAATGAAAGATGAGAGGCTTTAAAGATATTTGGGTCTTCTGAAGTTTTTCCAGTATGTATTTTATTCTCTTGTTTTGTTCTGCCAGTAACTCAGATCGAAGATTGAGATTTGGCTGATGAAATGGCTAAATATAAACCACTGTCATATGTGTGGATAATAAGAAATCCTCAGAAGTGCTGAAGATGCTATAGCAGAAATGTACAGTCGTCATGTTTTGCTGGTAAATTTGTTTATTATTATAAGTTACTAAAACAGTTATCATGTTAGCCTTCATGTCTGCAAGGGCTGAATGTAAATTTAAATAATTTGAATTTTTTTTAGAATTTTAATTCATTTTGTCTCCTAACTCTGGAATTCAGATTTTCTTTTTAAAAATCCACTGTTCAAAACCTAATCTATAATCATTTGCAATGTTTAGGATCTTGGAATACATTTTATTTTTAAACAGCATGAAAGGCAATTATGTCCTCTATATACTGTACTTTTTTTTTGTCACTTATGTACCTTTATAATTTTATCTTTTTATACAAAAGGCAGGGATTAACATGGAAATGTTTTGAGTATTTACCAATTTGAAACATTGGTTTCTTTATTCCTCTGGGCTATGTCAATCCTTTCTACTTGAGTTCCTTTATCCTACTTCCATACCTTGTAGCGCTTGTCCAGATTTAATCTGTCTCTATCTTAAAAAGTTAATACGTCTCCAGTTTTCTGACACAAGGTCAACTTTACAATCCTTCTTTGTAATTTCTTCAACACGACCATGTTCTTTGTTTCTTAGCAATTAATACTGGATACTCCCTTTTTGGTATTGTCTGACTTAAGTATTGTAGTTTTAACATGATTTTCTCTAATACTCTCCTACCCTGTGCTATTATTCAACACTGTGCTAGTTTTGTTAATTGCCACTCTGCACTGGCTAAATAGATTGAGTCCGCTAATGTTTGGATCGATTTAAGTTTCACTCTTGACCGTTTCAATACCATTCATGAAATATACATTGTTCACTTTTCCATCCTTTGTTAAATATTTTACTGTGGTACTCTGTAAATGTGTAATGTGTAAATTGTGAGCGGCTTGCTAGGCCATTTCAGATAATGGGCAGTGCAGGGATCAGGACTTGGATCCTAGCCATTCACAATATTATTCATGATTTAGATGAGGGAACTACAAATATGCAGACAACACAAAGTTGGATGGGAGAGTGAATTATGAGGAGGATGCAGAGATACTCCAAGTGTGATTTGGAAACGTTGTGTGTGGGGCAGTTGCATGCCAGTTTGAAGTATGATTTGGAGAAATGTGAAGTTATCCACTTTGGTAGCAAAAACGCAAAGGCAGATTATTATCTGAACGGCAATAAATTGGCAAAGTTGCAACAAGATCTGGGTGCCCTTGCACACCAGTTGCTAAAAGTAAACAATAAGGTGAAGCAGACAGATGATATTTGGTGTTCATTGTGAGAGGACTTGAGTACAGGAGCAGGGATGTCTTGCTGCAATTGTACAGTCCCTTGGTCAGACCACTGCTAAAGTATTATGTGCTGCTTTGATCTTCTAATCTGACGAAGAATTTTTTTTTAGTTTAGAGGCTTACCAGACTGATTCCTTGGATAGCAGAACTGACCTATGAAAGAGACTGGTTCCGTTAGGGATATTAATTGGAGTTTGGGAGAATGAGGAGAGGTCTCATAGAAACCTATAAAATTTCAGTAGGAGAGCTCTTTCCATGCTGTATGACTCTGACTGGATAGAGTAAACACAGGGAGGATTTTCCCAATGAACGGGACATCTCACTCCAAGGATACAGTGCAGGCTATTAAGGAGGGAGAGGAGGCGAAATTTCTTGGCAGAGCGTGTTGAGGTTGTATAATTCTCTACCATAGAATGCAATTTAGGCCAAAATATTGAATTTTTCAAGAAGGAATTAGGTATATATAGTTCTTGGTTTAAAGGGTCTGGGCAAAAGTGAACAGGTGAAAGTGAGGACTGCAGATGCTGGAGATCAGAGTCAAGATTAGTGGTGCTGGAAAAGCACAGCAGGTCGGGGAGTATCAACGTTTCAGGCACCATTCCTAGTGAAGGGCTTTTGCCCGAAACGTCAATTTTCCCTGCTCCTCGGATGCTGCCTGACCTGCTGTACTTTTCCAGTACCACTCTAATCTTGACTGCAAAAGTGAGAACAGGTTACTGAGTTGGATGATCAGCCATGAGTATATTGAATGACAGATCAGATTTGAAGGGCTGAATGGCTTACTCCAAGCACTGCTTTCTGTTTCAGTTCTCTTTCCTGTGGACCTGGAGTCACTTTCAGATGAGATAGGCAAGAGCAGCTGACGTCTTTCACTAAAGAACATTCTTATAAAAATTCTAATCTGTGTCATCAATCAGTGGTATTCTCAGTAAAGGCAACTGTGAAACTAAATTTCAATTCTAGATTTCGTAATTAAATTTACATTCCACTAGCTGCTGTACTGGGTTTTAAACCCATTTTCCTCCACCATTGACTGTAAATCTGCATTATTAAACCACTGACATTGTCACAATTTTGATGTCTCCTTTTGCTAAATGTAGTTTGTGTTGGAGGCTAATAGTGATGGCATTGGTCTTCTAGTGTCTGGAAGAAATTGTACATGACTTAATGACATGCAAGTAATTTGACAAGACATTCAGCAGTAGTGGTGGTGGGACTGGGTGGTATCAGTGTACACATTGCATGCCCATTGTCAGTGTCTATATGTAGATGAAGCCACGAGTAGGCACTGGGACACTCTGGAGGTAGTGGTGCTCTAACTGTGGTTGGATAGAGAGGAGTGGAACCAGATGAAGGTTTTCAGTTAGGAGAACCATTAGTCTATGACATTGTGATCAACTGTCAAAGCATACAAAGAGGTCAGTTGAGAGCTAATACACTACAAGAAATTCCATCAGTAATATTTTTTTCAAGATGTTTCAGTGCTGTAGAAGGACAGAATCTTATTGAGGACTTTCAGCTGTGCAAAAAGTGGACTTGGAGATGGGGTGGTCATTTTTTTAGGATGTTTTTGTTCCTGGGTAGTAATTAGGAAGGAAGTTAAAGATGTCAGATAGTAGGAGTACAGAGATGAACAATTGAATAGTTGGTAATTTGGTGGAAATGTTTCTAGGAGAGCAAGTGGTAGGATTCATGGGCCAACAGAACTTAGTGAGAAGCGATTGAGAAATGAAAGATGTGGCTTTATGGGTAGAGTATAAGGACTAATTTTGTTTGGGTAAGGGCGATATCAGAAGAGGTGATTTTAGTCTGGGTGGCAAGTAGGAAAGAAGACTGGTTTGAGAGTGGGCATTGGTAATTTATCTTCACACAACAGGCTAATGATAGTCAGTGCACTGTAAGAAGTATGACTTTTGATGATCTGTGTTAAACTAGTTATAGCTTAATATATCATTGCACTCCAGACCAAAATGAAAACCGTATTGGGAAAGTAATCTGGGAAATGGCAATTCATTTGATGGGGCCAATTATATGAGAAAGGTGTTGACCAAATCCATAGTTGGTAAAATATCTTGTTTGAATGGAAGGGAAAAGTATGGAATTTAAAAGTGCAATTATAAGTCATTCAGGAGGGGTTTAATTTTCAGGAGTAGACAAAAAGAAATAAAAGGATGAAGGTGTGGATGGTGAAGGATTTAAAGAAGTGATCAGAAATAAGCTTGTTAGTATGATGATGGAAACAGATCCCACCAAAAGGAGCAAGACCTAGGAGATATCTTTATTTATTCATGAGGTGTGGATGTTGCTGACTGAGCTAGCATTTATTGCCCATCCTTAATTGCCATAGAGAATGACTGGAGTGCTTTTCGCATGCAGCACTGAGACTCTCGTGATCGATTCCAATCTAACTTCTGCCAGGTGTGACTAGTCTTTTCAGGGTTAGTCCCTCGACCCTCCGTTTTCCACAATCCTCTGAGGGGAAAGCTGTCAAAGTAGCTGTAAATGCACTAACTGACTGCTGGAAAAGGGGGTGTGGCTGTCCTGCCTTTTGACCATTTCATGCTACAAAGGGTCAATCAAAATAGAAGTATGGCTCCACATTTCTAAGGAACCCTTAAAGAAGCTCTTTTGAGAAATGCGGAGCTCCCTTTTTTTTTCTATTTTTAAAAAAAGGCTGAGTGGCAATCTGCATGAACTGCTGCAATCTGCGAGATGTAAGTACACCAATTGTCCTTAAATTTAGGGAATTCCCCAATTTTAATTCAGCAGTGGTGATGTTGCAGGATGTTGTGTGGCATCAAGGTGAACTTGGAGATGTTGGTGATCGCATGAGTCTGCTGTACCTTGTTTTTCTAGGTGGTAAAGTTGGCAGGTTTGAAAGTCTTTGGCAAATTGTTGCAGTGCATCATGTGGATGGGAAATTGAAATTAATGAATACTAATATTATTTCAAAGACAGTTGGAAATTTTTAAATATTTGAAATATTTTTTGAAAAACAGCATAAGTTGCTTGCTAAAACATCTGTTAATTTGTCTAAATTTAGTGGCATGCAGCTTATTGACTTGAATTATGTTGCTTGAAATTAAATGCTGGGCTGTTTCTGTTTTCAGATAGATGATTGAAAGCATTTTTTGAGCTGTACTTTATAAAAACAAAAGTTTGACTAACTACAAAACTGGATTAGGAAGATTAGTGTGTTCACAGTTGGCATAGTCTTGTTTTCAATGTGCAATTTGGAACAGTGATCAAGGGCACACATTTGACCACAGACTGACTGCAACTAAAGCTATAAGATTGCAAACTAGGCTTGCAAATCCGAGATAATTGTTGTTTTTCTGTTTAGTTATAATATAATTTTTATAGCTGTCAAATTCGATTTTAAGCTTTGTTAACTTTGAAGTTAACTGGCTCTATCCTGGAATCAGCTGTTTACCCTGAGATGTTAGTGCTCCAGATTTCAAATGTTTTATTTCAGTTTTGTTTGAAAGCATAAAAAGTACTTGAAATAAAGGCACGAGTTTGGAAGCAAACAACCTAATCATTGAGCAGCATCAGTTAAAGCTTGCATATTTGACGTAATGATTTGTGTCTCTATGCATTCTGTTGGATCTGTGCAGTACAAAATATTTGCTTGATGCTATCAATTACCACATGTATTTTGGTGGTTTGCAGAATTTGCTCGGTGTGTTTTCTTATTGTTTGCCTTCATGTGCCACTTATTTTTGTTTTAGATATTCCAGAAATGGCTGAACATAACGTGGAGATAATAGATCTGCATTTGATGACCAGCTAGTGAATTAGCAGCCAGAATGTTGCGTTGTTTGACCTGAGACAATGGGTGTCAATGCATCTAACTACCCTCACTCTTTCTCCCAGAGGGTAGGAGGAAATTCACAGGCTCAACAAACATTTATAGGTATGTTCTGTTCCATTATGCTCTTGGGATGAGAGTAATTCTAGCAACGCATTTATTGCCTATTCCTATTTGCTCTGAGAAGATTGCACTGGCCTGATCTTTGGGTGGCCACAATTCTTGTGGTAAGAGTTCTGCAGTGCGTGGCTATAATTTCCAAAATGGGGAAAAAAAACAAACCACTGCAAATGCTAAAATCAGAAACAATAGAAATTACAGGAAAATCTCAGGAGATCTGGCCGTACCTGTGGATCGAAATCACAGTTAATGTTTTGTATCCAGTGACCCTTCTGAAGAAGTGTAATTTCGAAAACATTGGCATAAATAGAAAGTTTCCTGGTTCTATCCCTGGGTTGTGTTAAATGCGGTAGTCTTGACTAGATTGCTACAATGTACCAGGTTTCAGGAGAGGGAGGAAACTTGAGAGGTGGATCTGTCTTAATAGCTTTTTTATTCATGTATGTATACCTCAGTGGCTTGTCAGCATTTATTGCTCATCCCTAATTGACCTTGAGAAAGTGATGGTGAGCCACTATCTTGAATCGCTGCCATAAAGTACTGTTCGGGAGTTTTTGGATTTTGACAGTGAAGAACAATTATGTAGTTTATGATCCTAGCTGATGTCAGGCTTGAGACAGAAATGAAACACAGTGGTGTGCTAATCAATCAGGCTGTTTGTCCTGCTTTCAATTATCGTTGTTGGAGTCACAAATCCCGACATGTGGGAGAGTATACCATCATACTCCTGACTTGTGACAGCTTTGGGTTTCAAGCAATGAGACTCTTAGTACAGGATCCCAACCTGTGACCACAGTTTGTAGCCACAATAATAATATAGCTTGTCCATTTTAGTTTCGGATCAGTGGTCAGTATGTTTTTAATGGGGATTCAGTGACAGCAATGCTGTTGAATGAGGAGGTTTTAGTGCAGTCTTATTAGAGATGGTCATTGTACTGTACTTGTGTGGTGTGAATGTTACTGCAGTTTAAATGGGAGCCTGAATGTTTTCCAGGTCTTGCTGCATGCTGACATGGGATGTTGGAATAACTAAGGCGTCACAAATGACGCTGGGCATTGTACAGGGAGCATTCTCATTTCTGAACTTGAGGGAAAAATTGATGAAACAGCTTAAAACGTGTTGGGCTGAGGATACTACCTTGAAGGACAGAGGATTCCTTAATTTGCAGTGGTGGTGCAGTAAAAACCAACTAAAAGCCTTCCTGGCTCTTTTTGAGCCCTGACCCTGCCCACTCATTCTTTTGCCACTCTTTTTTTAAAAAAACACATACTGGAGAGAACTCAAAAGTTGTTTACAAACTGTGTGTCTTTAGGAGACATTTTGGAACCACTATGGCTGTACCTGTGCTAGAGAAACAGGACAGAATACATCTCTCTTAAAGGCATAGTACTGCCACACTGTTAACAATTACTTAAGGAATTGTTTGGTGAGATCAATTTGCATTTAACATATAAATTAGTGAACAACTCTTCATGACTACCGTTCTCTTGTTCTCGATAGCTTTAACAGATTATAAGGTAACATTTGTTTTTAAATGAAGGAGCAGATGTTTAATTATATGGCACAGTGTGAATTTTTGTTCTTATTGCATAGGAACGTCCTCCTATTTACATCAAGGATATGGATGCGAATCAAAATTATATAGCCTTGAACACAGCCATGAGAAACCACAAGACAAAAAGAAAAAGAGTTCTGGTCTGGCAACTCTGAAAAAGAGATTTATAAAAAGACGTAAATCTAATCGGTCTGCTGATCATGCTAAACAGATGCGTGAGCTCCTTTCTGGATGGGATGTAAGGGATGTAAATGCATTAGTGGAAGAATATGAAGGCACTGCAGCTTTGAAAGAACTTGCATTGCAGGGTAATTTGGCACGACCGGATGCACGGACTTTGCAAAGAGATTTGGCGGACCTTTATGAATACAAGTACTGCACTGATGTTGATTTAATATTCCAAGACACTTGCTTTCCTGTACATCGAGCTATTCTGGCAGCAAGATGTCCCTTTTTTAAGACTTTGCTTTCATCCTCACCTGAATATGGTGCTGAGATTATGATGGACATAAACACAGCTGGCATAGACTTGCCTATGTTTTCAGCATTATTACATTATCTATACACCGGAGAGTTTGGGATAGAGGACTCCAGGTTTCAAAATGTAGAGATTCTGGTACAACTTACTGAAGAATTTGGAACCCCAAATTCACTGGATGTTGATATGAGAGAACTTTTTGACAGTATGTGCTACTATGATGCTGTTCTGAACTTCTCATCTGATTCTGAATTAGTGGAACCATTTGGAGCAACATCACATTGTTTAGATGAAGAACTCTGTGGGCATAAGGCTGTCCTATCTGCACGTTCTCCGTTTTTTAGAAATCTTCTCCAAAGACGAATAAGGACTGGTGAAGAAATTACAGATAGAACTCTGCAGACTCCAACTAGAATCGTGCTAGATGAGTCCATCATTCCAAAGAAATATGCAAAAGTAATTTTACATTGTATGTACACTGATCTTGTAGATTTATCTCTGGTACTACATTGTAATCCATCTGTAGGGAGCCTGAGTGAAGTTCAAGCGATGGTTGCAGGAAAAGGTAGCATGTCAAGAGCTGAAGAAGCAATGGAACTTTACCACATAGCACTTTTTCTTGAGTTCAACATGCTTGCTCAAGGTGGGTTTGATATTACTTGAAATGGACTGAACAGTTACGTGGAGAAACTTGTATCTTTATTTTCACTGAAGGCAGTCTAATTACAACTTATTTTCAAAGTTTGTGCTAGAAGGATGCTTTATATTCAAAGCAAAGTATGATTTTAGTGTACTTAAGAACTCCTGCAGTAGTACTGCTATAAAGAATTGATTTTCTGATGCACTTTTCACAAACTAGAAGACCAGGTAGAGTTGAATTTTAGGAATTGGATATTGGTATCAAAGTATTGCTTGCTTCTTATCAAACTTGGTTGGCACTGATTCAGTAAGTACATTTTGGCATGCTCCCTGTTAATTGATTCAAATGACAAACAAAAAAAAAGTAAAAGTCTTGGTTATGAAGTGCATCAAGCTAAGTTTACCAGTAATATGGTAAATTGACATTTTTTTTAACTGAGAGTTTGCCTGAAACACTTTCTATTCTATCTAAAATATCTAGCAAGGGATCTAACTGATTCTGGAAACAAATACTTAACCGTTTTTCTCACCCAATCTTCTTCCCCTCTCTGGTAGATGCAATTGAACTCCTGGAAGCATTCACCATATAGGGTTGGAAGCTGGCATGAGGGGGGGAAAGAGATCTCCAGAGTAGGCCAGCAATTTCCTTGAAGTCAGCTTGTGAACTTTTTGAATAACTTGTGATCTGCATGTCTTGTGATGTTTCCATGTCACCAAACCATTTCTTGGATTCAGTTACAGTCTGTTGTGAGCCAACTTTTCTGGAACTCCTGGGGTAGAATTGGGGTGAAGAGGAACCTTCAGGGACTTGATGTTTCTGATCTTCCAACTGGTAGGAAGACAAATCCCTTATTCCAGTGTATTGTGTGTTTCTGTGGCCCAACAATGCACAAATTTTCATGTACAATAATCCAAATGAATCCACTTGAATCTGAAGAAATGCTAGTTGGCTAATAAATCTAGATCCACTTCCCATACTTATTGCAGTCTACCTTGCATCCCATGTATGTATGCAAGAGAAAGGTGAATGGGCTTAGGTAGAAAGCAAAGTCTTGCATTTATTTCAAAATTTTCACAACTCCAATCATCTTGCAAACTGTTTGAGAGACTGGTTAATTTGCATAATATCATGACGTGGAATTATGTTGCTGTTTCATACACGTTGGAGCCCTGAGCTCCCCTACCCTTTTTTAGCACTGTGGTTGTACCTACCGCATAAACACTGCAACAATTGAAAAAGGTGGTTCATCGCCACCATCTTGAAATCAATACAGATGGTCAATAAATGATAGCCTTACCAGTGATGTCAAGATCCTTTTGATTTTCTTTCCTCTAGAAAAGGGAACAGAACTGAGGATTGTAATCAGTCTAAGTAGTACAGAGGCTGAGGTAGAAGATTTTGGGAAGAAGCAGGATTTAACTTACATATTACGGAAAAACTGATGGAGGCCATAGTGCAAGATAAGGTAAATATACACATACAGAAAAATAAGTTCATGCTAGACAGTCAATGTGGTTTTGTCAAGGGCAGGTCATGTCTGACAAATTTGAGTTCTTTGAGGTAGATGAGGGTAGTGGTATATAGTGATCAGATTAGATTACTTAGTGTGGAAACAGGCCCTTTGGCCCAACAAGTCCACACTGACCCTCTGAAGAACAACCCTCCCAGACCCATTCCCCTACACTTACCCCTTCACCTAACACTACGGGCAATTTAGCATGGCCAATTCACCTGACCTGCACATCTTTGGACTGTGGGAGGAAACCGGAGCACCCGGAGGAAACCCACGCAGACACTGGGATAACGTGCAAACTCCACACAGTTGTCTGAGGCATGAATTGAACCCGGGTCTCTGGCGCTGTGAGGCAGCAGTGCTAACCACTGTTCTACTTTTGAGAAGACATTTGATACAGTGCTACGTAGGTTGTTTAGCAAATTAGAAATGCTTGGAATTGATGGGTCCTTAATAATCTGGATTAGAAGTTAGCTAAAAGATAGGAAACAGAGGATGGGTATAGATGGGCATTTCTTAGTTTGGAGATGAGTTGAAAGTGGTGTTCCCCAGAGATCATTGTTCAGACCCTTGTTATGATTTATATAAATGATTTGGGTGTTGAGGGCAAAGTCTTTAAATGGTACTGAGCCAGGGGAACGGTGGATTATGAGGATGATGCTGAGCAACTTCAGAGGGACATTGGCAAGTCTGCCAAATGGGCTGACTCCTGGCAGATGAAATTCAGAAAAATGAGGTAATGCATTTTGGTAGAAGAAACATGGAGAGACCATACAGGGTCAGTGGTACAACTTTGTGGGGAATGCAGGAGCAGAGGACCCTTAGAGATCATGTGCATAATTCTCTGAAGGTGCCCATTCAAGTTGAAATGTTATTAAGACAGCTGATAGAATCCTTGGGTTTATAGGTTGAAGCATAAAGCAAGTAGGTGATGCTACATCTTTTCAAATCATTGGTTGGACCATATTTGGAGAACTATGTTCCATTATAGAAGGATAGGAAAGCCTGAGAGAGCAAAGGAGATTTACTAGAATAATATCAGGAATAAGGGATTTTATTTCCAGGAAAGATTAGAGAAATTGGGCTTATTCTGCTAACAGTAAGAAGATTAAGAGGTGACCTTATTGTGGTGTTCAAAATTATGAACAATTGTGATAGGATAAAGAATATTCTGTTTCCACTAGTTGGAAAGTCATTTGGAATGGCTTGCAATTTCAAAATTTTCAGCAAGAGAGCTAGGAGTCAGAGGAAGAGGAATTTCTTTATTCAGTTGTTAACATTTAGAATGCACTTCATAGGAAAGTGCTGTAAATGTATTCCACAGAAGATTTCAAAAGAGTGCTGGATATATATATATTTGAAAGTAAATTTTCAGGGTTATAGAGATTGGGTTTGAGAATGAGACTAGTCTGGTAGTTCTTTCAAGTGTTGGTACAGACACAGTAGGTCATATGGCCTCCTTCTGTGGCGTAAAATTGTATGATCGTATTATTGCTTTCAGATTTTATCATCCATAAACTTATCATCCTTAATCCCATTTACAGTTTGACTCGGTGCCCCCAATAATATATCCTGGCCAAAAGATAACTTTTGTTTGTGCAGCAAATATACCAAATATTTTGTTTTATCTATATCAATGTATCAACACATATATTCCTTGCCTTAGCACTATGTGAAATTTCTGAAGTACAGTTTTAAAAATGACATTATTGGATCTGTTATTAGCCATAATGTGCTTTTAGAACATGAAAGCCCATTGAATGCAAAGAAAACAAATATCACTTAGCCAGTTTGTTTGAAAATTGTCCAATAAAAGCCACTATCTTATGTTGCTGCTACACCCAAGTCTGTGTGAGACAAGGCATTTTATTGGAGTATATTTGTGTCTCTTTAAGCTGTGAAGTTAAATTGTTAAGAAACCAAGGCTGAGGTCATGTACTGTTTCATTGTTATTTGGCCCAGGAATTTTGAAGATTGGAATGTGCTTGTCAGCTTTAAACTGAAGTTAGAAACTATGGGTAAACTGTGTTTTGTATCTTCATTAGGGTAGGGTGTCTGCGAAAGGATATTTAGCTTTTAATAGTAATCTTATAAATTTGATATTTCTGTCCCTAAACGTGAACCGAATTAATGCAAGTGATGCAGGAACAATTTACATTCGGCTTGAGTAACTTTTTGAAGCCATATTTCAGCAAAAAACGCAGAATCGGTTTGTTTTTGTGTAATTTTTTTTGTGCTTTCTTACCCCAGAACCTAATTTAATATTAATGTTCTTTTTCCTATTACACTAAAGGTTATGTAGGTGGATGAAAAATAAGAATTCGGATGTATTCTTTAGTTATGAGTGGAGTTTTGAAAAATAGTCTTATGACAGTAGCTAGTAATTTCTGGTCCAAAATATCAAATTAGATTTATAGAAAATTCTTAAATTCAACTAACGTATTTTCTAAAAGACATTATCTGCAAACCAGGAAATATGTGCTATACACTCATAGTGGAAATACAGTTAAATTTGTGGGTATCTCCATAAAATGGCACTTACTGGTTAATTTCACACGTTATCATTATATCATTGCACAATCCGATAGTCTATTCTTGGTAATAAGGTGTTGATTATATTCCATCCTTGCATAAAGAAGTCTAAAGAATGAGAAACTATCCAATGCAGTCTATATATCTCTCTCTCACTGTCAAAGACCGGTGACAACCAATTTCAGTTTGCTTACTGGGGTATGTCTTGCATTGTTGGAGTAAAAATTGGGAACGAAATGTGCAGTTGTGATCATTTTTAGGATGCGTTTTGTTTTGTGCAACCAAACTTTTGTTGTTTGCAGTACTCTTCAAGGAATTACAGATGCTCCTTAGAATTGTCTTCATTTTCTCACATTGTTTTGTTTTTGTAAAAGCAAATCTTTATATAGATCTCAATTCAGAGAAGCATGGGCAGATCAGTGATAACAATGAAAACTGGATACTGTGCTGAAATCTTTGCAGTTGTATCAAGTTCTAAGACAGCCACACCTGCAGAACATACATTCTTGGATCACATCTGTTCACACCACCAAGAAAATATCTTCCAACTTATTTGTTCTGTGCATTTTATCCTTGATGCTAACTTGTGTTGATACTTTTTTCATCTTATCCCTTATTTCATCATCCTTGTTGCACTTCCTGTGTAATGTAAGGTCTGTATCTCTCCTTTTGGAAACCTTAGTTGTACCAGGGAGTACTTGTTTTTAGTATCATCTTAGTTTTCCTTTGTATTCAATTCTGCTTGAACATCCTTCCTAAGCTGAATACAACTTTCTAAATGTGCCCTAACCAATGACTGATTTAGAATTAACATTAACTATTTGCTTTTGTGCTCCATAACCTCATCTTTAAAATGTGTTTTTCTATCTTGTTGAAATTGTTTTACTTGCTCGTTTCCACTTTTCAAGGTTGTTAAATTTTGAACAAGGGTGTCCCTCCCTGCTTTTTTTTTCATTATTTTCTCCCCTTTTTCTGCCACACCATCTAAGATGTTTTCACATCTCATTTTTGTACACCAATTTCAAAAAGACTGAAAATATTTATCAAGATGACACCAATTTAGGCAAGTAAAGAATAGAACTTATTTCACAAGAATACTTGTAGCTTCAATCTGAATATGAAACATGGCTGCCTTGGCCTCTAATATTCTCGCCACACAACGCTGGTGTCGTACTGGTTCCTACTCCACCCCATTACTTGGAGTGTAATCACCTTTACAAATTATAATTAGTTATCCCTTACAAAATCCCTTACTATAAAATGTATATTGGCTATCACAATGCAATTGTATAAATCGTTAATCCGTGTTTATCTGATCCATATTGACCCTTTTAAGAAACTGCGGTTTGGCCTCTTTGGAATATTGTGTTCAGGTTTGAATATGAGGCCAGCCTCCTCAGAATGCTAAAATGATTGACTAATTGAACAATGAAAAGTTTGTTATGTGGAAGGCTTGGTGAAACTGGGATTTTCAGAGCAGGTATTGTTTTAACAGAACGTTGGGCAAAACCATAACCATTTTTGCTTGATGTAACAAGAAACAGAAAACAACTTGTAATCAGACAACATTAATTTAAGTTGATTAGAAAAGAACCAGAGACAATATGGGGGATTTTTCTTACGCAGTTATTGTGATCTAGAGTGCACTGCTTGTAGTGACAGTGAAAAGCAATCATTACAGCAATAACTTTGAATCACAAAAAGCCAAGTTCAGGGTTATCTAAAAGGTTAGCATGCAGCTTCAGTTGGCAGTTAGGAAGGCCTCCATTTTGAGTTGGTGTGAAAACAAGAGCAGAGGTGTACTTCTGAGGCTGTATGAGACTTTGATCAAGCTGCATTTGGAATATTGTGAGCAGCTTTGGGCCTTGTATCTGGGGAAAGATATGCTGCAATTTGAGGAGCTCCAAAGAATGATCCCAGGAATAAATGGCTTATATAAGGAACGGTTGAAGACTCTGGATCTGTACTTCATGGAGTTTAGAAGAATAAGGAGGGATCTTTTTGAAGCTTAAAGAATACTGCGATAACTGTTTCGAGTTAATGTGAAGAATGGCCAAATGGCTTCCTGCGCTCACCACATTTTGTTTCTCTCAGGCAGTAATTCAAAATAATTTTGTGTATAACTTTTTGGGTAGCAGCACCTTTTATTAAGAAGGATAATATGCATTTCTGTTGTAATCAAAATAATATTTAAATTATATTTTTACAGGTTGTGAAGATATTGTGATGGAGAGCATCTCCTTGGACACCTTGATTTCTATTCTGAAATGGAGTTCACAGCCTTATGGTTCTAAATGGGTTTATCGCCAGGCACTTAACTTCCTATGTGAGGAGTTCACTTCTGTCATGGTCTCAGATGTGTTCTTTGAACTCGGCAAGGACCATTTGCCTTCTGTCCTTCAGTCAGACTATTTGCAGGTATTGGGTTTTTTACAGTAAAATATTCAGTAAATTTATAATTTGGAGATGCCGGTGTTGGACAGTGGTGTACAAAGTTAAAAATCTCAACACCAGGTTATAGTCCAACAGGTTTAATTGGAAGCACTAGCTTTCAAAGCACTGCTCCTTCATCAGGTGGTTGATGATGAAGGAGCAGAGCTCCGAAAATTAGTGCTTCCAAGTAAGTTTATAGTTTGACAAAGCTAGTTACCTAAATAGCTGAGAATGTGTTGCTGGAAAAGCACAGCAGGTCAGGCAGCATCCAAGGAGCAGGAGAATCGACGTTGTTACCTAAATATACAAGCTCAGATTTCTTAGTGAGTCCACTGTGCTTGACCACCTGTGATATGACAATCTTGAGTGAAAATGGTACTATTATAGGAAATGGAAAACTGGCTGCTTGTTTGTGCCAAACATTAAACTGAATTTTATTTTTTAGGTTGCTCTTCCTCATCGCGAACAAAATAATTCCCCTAAAATTAACTTAAAAGTCAGTTCAAAACATTTTCAGGAATGTTTGTTACTTAACAAGTGGGAGGTTGCCTTTAAATAGAGAAAATGTTAGACCTTGTTTAAACATTAACTGATAGAGTTGCTGTAAACTGATAAAGTATCGTCCTTTTGCAAAAATGGCAAATGCCATTTAGAATTTCCTTTCTGTTTAATTTAAATTTTCTTGGATTCTAAAGTAAAAGAATATTGAAATATTTGCTTGAATTTCAATTTATTCATTATGTAGCTTTCTGTAAACATAAAAGATTAGATTAGATTACTTCGTGTGGAAACAGGCCCTTCGGCCCAACAAGTCCACACCGACCCACCGAAGCACAACCCACCCATACCCTTGCATTTACCCCTTACCTAACACTACGGGCAATTTAACATGGCCAATTCACCTGACCTGCCCATCTTTGGACTGTGGGAGAAAACCAGAGCACCCAGAGGAAACCCTCGCAGACACAGGGAGAATGTGCAAACTCCACACAGACAGTTGCCTGAGTCAGGAATTGAACCCGGGTCTCTGGCGCTGTGAGGCAGCAATGCTAACCACTGTGCCACCGTGCCGCCCTAAGGAGTACTGTTTGCATAAAGCCCATCCCTAAAGCATGCAATGTAACTTCACACAGGCTGTATTCAATTATTGCTTTAAAGTGTGTTGCTGGAAAAGCGCAGCAGGTCAGGCAGCATCAAAGGAGAAGGAGAATCGATGTTTCGGACATAAGCCCATCAGGAATTATGCAACGTCGATTCTCCTACTTCTTTGCTGCCTAACCTGCTGCGCTTTTCCAGCAACACATTTTGAAGCTCTGATCCCCAGCATGTGCAGTCCTCACTTTCTCCTGTATTCAGTTATTGCAAGGGGTGAGAGATGACTGAAGCCTTTGTTCTGACTGCATTGAATGTGTCACTTGGCAGTAGAATTGCATAACATTTCAAAATAAAACATAAATCATTTTTAGTCATTAAAAGTCTGAGAAATGCTAAGTGTTCCATATATTAAAAAGATTTCAAATCAATTTGTCTATGTAATGACTTGATCCATGAGATTAATGCAAACTGCAAGTTAGGATAGTGATTTTATAGAAGGAAATTCATTTAATCTACAGCAAATCCAAGGAAGTTCTTCATTGCGCAACATACCACTGAAAGTGAGAATCAAATCTAAGTTTGATACTCCGTTTCTTGAGAAAGATAGCATTCTCATGCTTGACTAATCTTCTTGAATTTTTTGAGGATGTAACTCTGAAGTTGGACGAGGGAGATCCAGTAGATGTAGTATACCTGGACTTTCAGAAAACTTTTGATAAAAGTCTCACACAGGAGGTTAGTGAGTAAAATTAGGGCGCATGGAATTTGGGGCAAAGTACTAGATTGGATTGAAAATTGGTTGGCTGATAGGAAACAAAGGGTAGTGATAAACAGCTCCATTTCGGAATGGCAGGCAGTGACCAGTGGGGTACCGCAGGGATCCGTGCTGGGTCCGCAGCTTTTTACGATATATGTTAATGATATAGAAGATAGTATCAGCAATAACATTAGCAAATTTGCTGATGATACAAAACTGGGTGGCAGGGTGAAATGTGATGAGGATGTTAGGAGATTACAGGATGACCTGGGCACGTTAGGTGAGTGGGCAGATGCATGGCAGATGCAGTTTAATGTGGATAAATGTATGGTTATCCACTTTGGTGGCAAGAACAGGAAGGCAGATTACTACCAATTTAGGTAAAGGGACAGTACAGAGAGATCTGGGTGTTCTTGTACACCAGTCAATGAAGGCAAGCATGCAGGTACAGCAGGTAGTGAAGAAGGCTAATAGCATGCTGGCCTTCATAACAAGAGGGATTGAGTATAGAAGCAAAGAGGTGCTTCTGCAGCTGTACAGGGCCCTGGTGAGACCACACCTGGAGTACTGTGTACATTCTGGTCTCCAATTTTGAGGAAAGACATTCTGGCTATTGAGGGAGTGCAGCGTAGGTTCACTAGGTCAATTCCTGGAATGGCAGGATTACCTTACGCTGAAAGACTGAAGCGACTGGGCTTGTATACCCTTGAGTTTAGAAGACTGAGAGGGGATCTGATTGAGACACATAAGATTATTAAAGGATTGGACACTCTGGTAGCAGGAAACATGTTTCAGCTGATGGGTGAGTACCGAACCAGAGGACACAGCTTAAAAATACAGGGTAGACCATTTAGAACAGAGATGAGGAGAAACTTCTTCACCCAGAGAGTGGTGGCTATGTGGAATGCTCTGCCCCAGAGGGCAGTGGAGGCTCAGTCTCTGGATTCATTTAAGAAAGAGTTGGATAGAGTTCTCAAAGGTAGTGGAATCAAGGGTTATGGAGATAAGGCAGGAAGAGGATACTGATTAGGAATGATCAGCCATGATCATATTGAATGGCGGTGCAGGCTCGAAGGGCTGAATGGCCTACTCCTGCACCTATTGTCTCTTGCCTGAGTTGTACTGGTTCAGAATTGCAGTTTAACCTATTCCTGATCTATTTCTTATTCCTCTTTTTATCCTTCCTTTTTTTTATTTAAAATAAAACTTCCTTTAGAGAGCCCTTCAGTGTTGTTACAGGACTTTGGTGTATTTTGTTCCTTCATTATGAAAATGACACATTATTTAAGATTCTATTAAAATATTAATCTTGACAATCAGAATGTACGGATATAAGTTTCAATATCAGACATTTAACTAAGTGCCTCTGCCACTTCCACACTTTCCCCGAACTCAGTGAAAGCTCTTCTGTAATAATCACCCACCCATCATTATGCCAGCTTTGAACTTGTATCTTTGAGTTTCTTTTCTACCTCCACTCATGTTCATCTTGTCCATGAGCCCATGTCCTGCTTTGAGTCTTATTCCCACTAAATCACTACCTAACCTTTGTTCCTGACTTGCATATTAACTGGTATTATTGACAGGTTTGTTTGCTCAAGTTATAGCCCTATCTCCTACAAATCTCTTGTTGTCAATGCTCTCTATTATCAACCAATCTTCAAACTCCTTTTTCTTAAGTCCTTGAACCTGGATGGTTAGCTCAGTTGGCTGGATGGCTGGTTTGTGATACAAAGTGATGCCACCTGATTAGGTTCAAATCCCATACTTGCTGAGATTACCATGACAGAATTGCTTTTCCAACCTCTCTCCTTTTGTAAGGCATGGTGACCCTTAGGTTAAACCATCACCAGTCATCTCTCTGTAATGAGAAAGCAGACCTATGACCTGGTAAGACTTGGTGCCTTTATTAGTGATATTATGACACTAGTGGTTTCATGACACCATTATTGGTACTAGATTTATGTCCATGTAGATTAATTGATCAGATTCCCCCAGCTCCCATGGTTGGGTTTGAACCAGTGTTCCAGAGCATTAAGCTGAATCTTTGGATTTCTAGTCCAGTGATATCACTGTTAAGACACGGCCTTTCTCTTCCAGTTAAGTAGCACATGGATTTTTTTATCGTTGTTCCCAAATCCCTCTATTGTCCCTCAGAAAACCGTACTGAATTTTCCTCATTACCTTGAGTTTTTCTATGAAGTTATGCCTAGTCATAATTGATTCAAACACTTTCCCACAACACACCCTGAAGAACATTTTGTTTGCTATTTTTCAGCCTGAATCTAGTGCGTTTTGAAAAATTAACACCAGTGCATCTACTACTTCATTAACCATCTCGAGACCCCTAGGATGAAGTTCACCAAGACCTGGGGATATCTCGACTGTTGCCTCCATCAGTTTGCTCAGTACTGTCTCCCTGATTTCACCAGGCTCCTCCCTTTTATTTCCTGATTTATTGCATAATTTTTTTTCTTTGCCTCCTCTTTACTGAAGACAGATGAAAAATAAATTATTCATTTCATCTGCTGTTTCTTTGCTGTCCACTGTTAACTCCCCATTCTCATACTGTGGAAGACTAACACATTTTTTTAAACAAGATACCCATAGGAACTCTTCCAGTCTGTTTTTACATTTATTCCAAGTAATGACTTAGTGCTAAGTCATCCTTCTGATTAATTAAGAATGTTGATTGCTGATTATGCTATGAATGCATCGAAAGTATATACAATTTTTAATGGGTTTCTAATTGATATATTGGAGATCAACATTTATGAAAGATTTTTTGGCGTAACTTCAAGCTTCAAATTAAACTTTATAGTTTTGCCTATTGCCATTTTTATGGGGGTACTAAAGTGTTATCAATGATTTAGGTATAAGCAGTTGCCAAATGTGCGTTCTATCAAAGCAATTCATGGTAATAATTACGTCCTGAACATCTTGTATCCTGTCACTTTCTCTTCACATGATTCTAGATATTTTGTAAGAAAATTAAGAAATTAACAATACTTGCATTTTATTTAAGGCTAGTGAACAAGACATCCTAAAATACATAAGTAAGTGGGGAGAGCACCAACTCATGAAACAAATGGCAGAAAGAGGTGAGAATTTGTTTATAAATTTTAAATCATCTTTTGAATCTCTGGTTAACCAGAATATGCAAGTAGAGTTGTAGAAATCATTGTGCAAAACCAGGAACTTTTAAAGACAAATACAAAATAAAAACTTTCTTGACACTCAATTACTCCAAAGCATCCATACTTGTTTTAAGATGGTATTATTACTGAAGTAAATTTTATTCAGTGTCCCATTTTTAAATTTCCTTAATTTATGTATGTTATTTACACAAGTAAAACTGATCTAGATTAAATTCAAATGAACTTGTTTTCTCTAGATTTAAATTTGAGTGTTGTTTGAATTGAAACTATACCACCCTGGATGATTTTTAAAACAAAAAACATGGTTCAGAATATGGTTTAAAGGAGTATGTATTCTTAGATTTAAATGCATAAGTTTCAGTTCTGTAATGTGTCTTTGGAAGAAGTAAACTGCAAGGTTATTTTAAAATAGAAATAAATAATGTTATGCATGGTGTTGCATTTGTTACATATAAACTTGGCATTATAATTCTAGGATTATGCTTTCAACAAATTGAATTCTTAAATACATAAGATATGGAAGAATTGGAGATTTTTATTTAAAAATATACTAATAATGAAAGTTATAGGTTGGGTGAGTCTTTGTTTCAATTTAGTCCTTATTTTGAAAACTAATCACACTTAAAGGAGTTTGAAGCATGAAGGAAGTCCATTAACATACTGTTGCAGTAATGTTTTGTTTGGATTGAGATCAATGTACCTGAAATCTCTTGTTAATTTGAAATTGACCCAGTTCCCTTTCAGTACTTGAATGAACTAAACTTTATGCACCATTAGTTTCTGGTCTGTTGTGCAAGGTAACCGCAAGTGTGCAGAGGTAATTCCTTAGTTAAATTTTGTTGTGTAATCAGTTTCTCTAGTCCTAGCCTTGCATAAAATGCCTGTCTCCAAATTTTCTATCACGTCCCTTCACCTAAAGGCTTGAGTTAAATGTTTTTCTACACTATTTCATCTTCAGCGAATCTTCCTTCGTACAGAACTTTCAACCTCTTGTGGTAACTTTAAGTGCAGTGGTTAAGGATTATGAATTGGGATGGACTAATGAATTTGCTCACATAGCATTTAGTTAATGACTGGTGTGCATCTTAAATAAATAATATTCAACTTATTCAAAAAGGGCTAGTTTTAACAATGAACAAAATCTAAATAAACTTGACCCATCCAAACAAGTCTAGAGCACCAAGTCTGTTTTTGCAATACTGCTGTATTCCTATGACCTATGTTAGCTCCTGGTTTGATGATGTCTTGATTTTCCAATTCTTTGATTTTTTTTTGTTCAAATCATGTTATAACGTCATCTCCAATCTCTGTAAACCCCTTCAAATCTGTCTAAAACTCTGTGCTCCAACTCTAGCCTCTTGCACATTCTCTTTCTTTCTTGATCATCTGACCTAATATCTCTGTAGCTGAGTGTCAAATATTGCTTGGCATTGCTGTTAATTGTCCTGGGGTGTTTTTACCATATTCAAGATGCTTTATAAATGCAATTTATTGATATTTATGTTTTCTTTTGTTTTCCATTCTTTGGAATGAAAAATTGTGATGATTGCTCTTAATGTTCTGTTTTTGGTTTAGAGCCAAACGTGCTGAGTGGAACTGCACACAGTGTAAACAAGAGAGGTGTAAAGCGACGTGATCTTGACCCAGAGGAACTGAAAGAGATCTTGTCCCCACTGCTGTCTCACATTCGCATAGATCATATTCTGCCCCAGAACAGCGAAGTTCTTAATGATGCTGTGGGTTTTACAGTTTGTTTATTTTTGAAAGAAAACTATTTTGTTTGACTTCAGAAGGTTGCTCTGTCCCTTAATTATGTAGCTCATTTTATGATCCATCTAATTCTTGGATTCAACATGTGAGAGATTAAGAAAGCCTCTTTCCCAGTACCCTTATCTGTGGTTCATGGTCACAGCCTGCTATGACATAGATGTGGGTCAGTGGCCATTTGTAGGACTCTGTACTTCAGTTATATGCTTCTTCATGTTTCTCTTACTGTTGTGTTCTCATGCTTTGCTTCACAATATTACTGTTTGCCAATACTAAACTGATTAATGGCAGCTGGGCTATAAATGGGGAATGAATCTGTTTTTGGTTAGAGCTGTTGTAATCAATAAATAGCAGTTGTGTAAATTATGGTGATTAGTGCCAAGGCCATATGACTTTTAATCTGGCTGGGGGAAATTTTGGGTATTTTTGCATCACTCTATGAAATAGAGCTATACTTGCTATACATTCTAAGCACTGTAGATGCAAGAGGACAAATAATCACATATCACGTTCCATTTGGTGGGGTTTATATAGCAAAATCAGGAGTTGTATATCAATTGAAATGCTGATGCCATTGCAATACCATTTTTGCTCTTTAGATAAAGAGAGGACTGATTAGCACGCCACCATCAGATATGCTGCCAACAGCAGAAAGCGGAAAATCTCATGCTTGGATACGTCAGAAGAATGCTGGGATATATGTGAAACCTCGTTTATTTGCACCATATGTGGAGGAGGCAAAGGTATAGTTTATTTTTTTAAATAAATGTAAATCATATTCCAAAACGGAAAGCTGTCCATTAAACATAATGTACTTTACAATTTAATATCTCCAATATGAACTAAAATAGATAAATGTAAACTATTTTCTGTTTTATTCCTTGTATTTAAATGAGGTATTGTAATCTCTTCATAATCATAGGCTGTAGTAAATTTAGAATACCCTCCACAAGGAGTGCAATAACTTGCTTGGTCTTTGACTTTTATAGCTCCCATTTGGCACTGTGCCATATGTTCTGTCTGTCAATTGGATGATGTTTCGCAGTTAGTCTTGCTGGGTCCTGTGTTTTGTACAAGACAGTTTATTAGATTAAGTGTTTGTGAGATCCGGCAGGGGTACAGTAATGTGTCCTGAGTGAGCTTGGAACATGTATTGTCTTAACAATTGAAATAACACACATTTTAGGTTTGAAATTAAATTTTAACAGAGCAGTTTAGTTTTTAATTTTGATTACATTAATTTTCATTGTAAACTTCTGATTTATAATACTGACATTTTCATTTATCTCACTCTTTAAAAATGAGAACTCCTAAATAAGTGGCTGTAAAAATAAGTATGCAACTCGGTAAAGAATTGGGCCTATATTTGAATAAAATGTTATTGCATTCTAAGCATTTACGTGGGAACCTCGTTTATGAGAACAAGATGGGTGGACGCTATTTCATTCGGATAATTGATTATTCGGTTAATCGAATCGGTGCCTTTCTTCTGGGGCTCTGAGTTTTCTATTAAGTCTGCTCCCCGTTCAGGAGACTAGCAGCAGCATGGTGTGCATGAGTCCCCGCCCCCAACATCGCCCACTGCCTGCCCCGCAAACCCCATCCAACACAGTTCCCCGCCTGCCCTCCAACACTGCCCCCCAACAGTGCAACCCTGTCCGCCTCCACATCCACCCCCCTCTCCAGGGCAGCCGGACTGGACACCAACAACAAGACTGTTGCTGCTGCTACTGCCTTTTGGGGGGTGAGTCTTCAAGTAGCACGCGCACAACTTCTTACTGTAACTTTTAAGGTATACGCCTGTGTAGAACTCCAGGGAAAGTGTGCGAAGAGAGAAAGAGAGGGTGGGAGGTCAGTCATTTAGAGACAGAGTCTGCGCTCCCATCAGTCCAGGACTGTTCTTGGCAGCACTTTTAATCACTAAACAAAAGACGCGATCAGTGTTGGACACACCTCTTTGATGTAATGGTTCTGTCGGGACCTCAAGATCTCCTTTGGATAATCCGATTTTTGGATAATTGGTATTCTGATAAATGAGGTTCCCTGTAATTACAATCTCTTTCAGTTTGGCATAAATGTCAATTAATACTTTGATATTCTGTTTCCTTTATCAGATTTGAATTCTTAGATTCCATCTTGTCAGTTACAGATTTTCTGGATATACTTTTGTGCAGTTCAGTTGACTCCATCTGTCTACAGTTTGTTTACCTTCGTTCATTGATATTAATTTGGACACATTAAGCTGTTTGTCTCTAACTGTTATTGTACACAGTTTTATTTTGTCTGATCAGTAACATTTTCTCTGACTATAGTGGGTCATTTTAATTTTGCAGAATAAAGATATAAGTAAGACAGTTACCCTATGTAGAATGTTACCTTTCAGAAATATGCTTGTATAAATACTTAAGGTATGTGCTGCACTTTATTTTAGTTAGTCATGCAGCTTGGAAACAGACCCTTCGGTCTAATCATGTTTCCAAACTAAAGCAGTCCCAGTTGACTGTGTTTATCTTATATAATTACAAATTTTTCCTATCCATGAACTTATCCATGTGCCTTTTAAATGTTGTAACCATACTAGCATCCACCACTTCCTATGGCAGTTCATTCCACACACTGTGAAAAAGTTGCCTGTTGTCCTTTTTCAAGTTTTTCTCCTCTCACCTTAAAAATATGGTCCCTAGTTTTGAACTCACTTGCCCTAGGGAAAAGACCCTTGTTATTCACCTTATCTACATCCCTCATGATTTTTTAAACCTCTATTAGGTCACCCCTCAACCTTCCTAGTTCCAGTGGAAAAAGTCCCAGCTTATTTATATAACTCAAATCTTCCATTCCTGGCAACACTTTGGTAATTTTTTTTAACCCTCTCCAATTTAATAATATCCTTCCTATAGCAGGGCGACCAGACTGTGTGTACACAGAAGAGGCCTCACCAACATCCTGTATAACCTCAACATGATATCCCAACTACTATAATCAAAGGTCTGAGCAATAAAGGCAAACTTGCTAAACTGCTCCTTAACCACACTGACACACATTTTGAAGAATTATGTACCTGAACCTCTAGATCTCTGTGTTCTACAACTTTAGATACATTAGAGACATTGAAGCGACTCTTGGATAGGCACAGAGAAGGTAGCACAATGAAGGGTATGTAGGTTAGTCCGATCTTTGAGTAGGATAAAAGGTCAGCAAAACATTGAGGGCTGAAGGGCAGGTACTGTGCTGTACTCTTCTTTGTTCTCTCTTACTCAGGGCCCTACCATTAATTTAATAATGTTTGTTTTACTAAAATGCAATATCTCGCATTTATTCAAATTAAACTCCATCTGCCACTCCTCAGCTCATTGACCCAATTGATCAAAATCTTTTTATAATCTTAGATAACCTTCACTGTCCAGTGTACCACTAATTTTGGTGATATCTGTAAACCTATTACCCATGGCTCCTCAATTCTCATCCACATCATTTATATAAATGACAAACAAAAGTGGATCCAGTACCAATCCCTTGTGGAACATCACTGATCACTGGCATCCCAATCCTCCTCCAGCACTCTGTTTTCTAGCATCAAGCCAATATTGTATCCAATTGGCCAGCTCACACTGAATTCCATGTGATCCAACTTTACTAATTAGGCAACCATGTGGAACTTTGTTTATTGCAAAGTTTGTGAAGGTTTGTAGCTCAGGTTGAGGTTTAGGTTGTAGCTTTGCTTGCTGAGCAAACCTACAGCTCAGTGAGCAAAGCTACATCCTAATCTTTGTTTATGTGGACTTTAGTAACATCGTTACCAAATCAAAAAACTCAATCAAGTTTGTGAGACACCGATTTCCCTTTGTGCAAAGCCATGCTGACTATACTTAATCAGTCCTTCCCTCTCCAAATGCATGTAAGTCCTATTTTTCAGAATTGCCTCTAACAACATACCACCACAGTTTGTGTATGCCTGGTAGCATTTGTAATGAAGTGAAGGTTCTGACAAGTGTAATTCATTGATTTAATACTAGCTGCTTTCTTTAAATATTGACACTAATACATAGTCAATATGTATTAACTTATCCTTGATGTTCAATGTGTAATGCAATGGATTTTGAAGAAAGTAATTTGAATAATTTAAGTCCTAATAGACAATTCTAAGGGATTGCATCAGTTTATCATGAGAGCTGTGGAAGTTGAGTCATTGAATATATTCAGGGCTGAGCTGATCAGATTTTCAATTTACAAGGTAATCTATGGATATGGGAGAGCAGCTGGGAAACTGGTGTTAAGTCTGCTGTCAATTCAGCTGCAGCCTTTTGAATGGCAGAGACATATTTAGTGGGCTGAATGGTCTAGCACTGCTATTTAGATTAGATTAGATTACTTACAGTGTGGATTTGGCCCAACAAGTCCACACCAACCCTCCAAAGAGCAACCCACCCAAACCCATTCCCCTACATTTACCCTTCACCTAACACTATGAGCAATTTTTAGCATGGCCAATTCACCTAACCTGCACATTTGGACTGTGGGTGGAAACCAGAGCACCTGCAGGAAACCCACGCAGACACTGGGAGAAATGTGCAAACTCCACACAGACAGTTGCCTTGAGGTGTGAATTGAACCCAGGTCTCTGGCGCTGTGAGGCAGCAGTGCTAACTACTGTGCCATTGTGCCGTCCCATTCTTACAATCTTACCTGAAAACAACAAATGCTGGAGGTCACAGCGGGTTAGACAATATCCATGGAGAGAGAGCAAGCTAAAATTTTGAATCTAGATGACTTTTCATCTAGATTCGAAATGTTAGCTTGCTCACTCTCCTTGGATGCTATCTGACCCGCTGTGATCTCCAGTATTTGTTTTCAGTGCAGATTCCAGCATTTGCTGTAATTTGCTCCTCCTATTCGATTCTAAATTGCTGTGACTTGTAATGGTTGCATGAACATTTGTGTTGCAAATTTTTCACATGCTATCAATTTGTTCTAACAACAAGCAAAACTGAGGGCATAAGCAATACTTCAATTCAGATAGGAAATTTAAATAGTTCCCTGTTTGCTTTTCTGGCAGTGTTGGTAAAAACTGCCTGTTCCCCTCAAATAAGTGGTTTGTGGCAGGAGGGGCTTGGATTTTGATAGACAGTAAAATGTTGCTCATTGTCTCAGCAGCTTTTAGTGTTAAATTGATTAACTTCATAATGAAGTATTAAGATTAGTCCTGCTTTTCAGCAAAGCTATTAATTATAAGCTTGTCTAAAAACAAATGAATTGCCCACTCTTGCATTAAATTACCAAACTAGAACATATAATCGAAAGATGGCAAAACTTGCAACACATCACCACTTCCACTTCTTGCAAAGTTGCTAAACTTGTACATTTTTTTAAAAAAAGGTTAATAGACAATTATTGATCACGTGATGGATTGTTACATGAAATTTTGTTCTCAGGCTGTTTTGGATGAAATGATGGTAGAGCAGACTGACCTTGTGCGGCTACGCATGGTTCGCATGTCGAATGTACCAGATACCCTGTACATGGTGAACAGTGCAGTACCACAGTGTTGTCATTTAATCAGTCACCAGCCGATAGGTACATCATCCAATCCTCCTACGATCATTGCCAATGAAATACCTGGTGAGTGGTGCATGTTTTGACTTAATGTTGACTTTCATGGCAGTAATTGGTTTCCCCTCTTTCTCTTAACACCACCCTCCCCCTCTCCAACCAATCCCAACCCCCTTGAAATAACCTGTACACTTTCACAACAGTTGAGAAATCTGGAATATTTATAATCAGTTGGCCTCTGCATAAGATTACATATATTTTCATTTTTATGTAGGTTTGCTTGCTGAGCAAGAAAGTTCGTTTTCAGAAGTTTCATTACCATACTAGGTAACACTATCAGTGAGCCTCCGGATGAAACACTGGTGACATGGCCCACTTTGTTTGTGTTTAGGTTTCCTTGGGTTGGTGATGTCACTTCCTGTGGTGATGCCATTTCCTGGTATCCACTGGTATCCGAACATGTAGATGAGGAAGGACACCACTTCAACTGGGACAACGCATCCATCCTAGGACAAGCCGAACAGACATGCTTGAGAATTCCTAGAAGCATGGCATTCCGACCAGAACTCTATCAACAAACATATTGACTTGGATTCCATTTACCACCCCCTGAGAAAAAGAACAGGAAATAACATCACCACAGGAAATGATGTCACCAACCCAAACACAAATAGAAAGCAGGCCATGCTACCAGTGCTTCATCAGGAAGCTCACTGATGATGTTACCTAGTCTGGTGGTGAAACGTCTGAAAACTAACCTTCCAGCGAGCAAACCTCAACCTGAGCTACAAATCTTAAAACTCGCTAATATTTTCATTTTCTAATTTCATCTTCGTGCCATTTATGACACAACCAATCAGCATCCAGTTTTCATGTTATATAAATTGGTGTCCCTTTCTCAAATTTGTTTCTTGTTCCTAGTCCTGATGAATGAAAACTGAAAAGCTTTAACTTTGTATCCAGTTTTGACAATGTTTAAGTTTTAGTTTCATTTTAATAAAGAGCATTTTCAGATACTCGCCTCCAGCATAATTCAGGAATGCACTGAAGGTAAAATCTTTAGGTTGCATTGGCCCATTGGATTATATGTGTTGTACATCTGTTTGTTTGTACCCCTGGAAGACTGTTATTATACAATTTGAAAAAAAAGCTTTCTTAAATAATACACATTTCTAAGTTTGAAATTTAGTTTTATGGAAGTGACTCAAGTAAACTGGCTTTTTTTCTTGGGTTTTTCTTTTGACTCTATAACAATTCAATGTGCATATCCAGTTTGGATCACAAGGTTTCATGAAAATTCTACTGTCTGTGGATTTAAAGAAATGAGAGACAACTCTGAGTAAGAGAGAAGCTGATACCATTAAATTAATAAAGGTATCTATGTCAGACCCAAATCTATAAGAGTTGTATAGCCTCCCAACATCTTCCGTACTGTGGTTGATATGTAAATGGTAACCATTTGGGTGAGGCATTGCTGTAGAATTTGGGGGCAGAGTACATCTTGACATTTTAAGAAAGTTTGTTACCCATGCTTCTGTTCCTGTATGGAATGTCTATAAACACAGAAATTGTTTCAAAGTATTTAATAAATGAATAAATATTACTTTACAGTCCCTCCATTGAATATGGTAAAAGATATGATCAGACGTCTACAGGAACTTAGACACACTGATCAGGTCCAGCGTGCATATGCATTGAATTGTGGAGAAGGAGCAACTGTTAGCTACGAAATTCAGATTCGTGTGTTGAGGGAATTTAACCTCCCCGATGCTGCTGTTGAGCTGCTTCAGGTATGTGAAATGTTACTGGCCCTAGAAATGTAATTGATAAGTGCAGATTAAAACTGATTTAAGATTCTACTTTATATTTCACAAGCTACAAATGAGCTTTCAGAAAACTATTAAGCAATGTCTTGCATAGTTTGTTTTGACCAAAGCAGTTTGCTGCAATATATCTAGCTAGGCAAGATTTACTAAACTGTTTAGGCTGCACTTAAAATTATTAATCTGCAGCGTAGAGATTTTTCTGTTAATACTCCCTACAGCTTTTTTTAATATAAGCAGTAGATGTTTGTATAGTATTCTACATAGATCTTTTAATAAATATAGGTATGGAAGGAAAGCTCTGATAATGAATTATGTTTACTTCCCATAGAATCCTCATAAATTTTTTCCTCATGAACGATTTGGTGATGAGAGTCCACTGCTGGGTCTTCGGCAGCACAACCATTGTAGAATAAACAGCTCATCAGCTGCAGAATATGGTGATATTGAACCCTGTGCAGCATTCCATCCAACGTTACCACCACCTCCGCCACCATATCACCCTCCTGCTCCCCCAGTTCATGAAAAGCACAAAGTAGACTGGAGGCAGAGACTGCCAGGCCAGTTGTCATCTCGCTCCTTGTCATACCCTTGTAACCGTTCTCTGCTATACCCTATGCTAGCTTCGAGGCCTGTTTATCCATCTGGTGGTAAAGGAATGCCTCTTGATTGCACCAATTCTTCTGGATTGGTTCGGATAGCACCAGAGCCGACGGTAAGTTCTGACTTCCAAATGTTAGATCAGTAACAAAATATGTAAGAGTTTATGCCTTTCCTTACAATTTTTGGCCTAAGTCTTCGAATGCTGGGGTATTAATATATTTCTAATGAGAGTTTATTTTAATCTGAGTTATTGACGAACAGCCAATGACCTCAGTGCTTTTCTTTTCCTCCTTGAGACTTCCGTAGCAGATAGTTAATTGATGCTGTTGTTGTTCAATAAATCAAGTATTTATTTCCAACTAGGCAAAACCAGCCTAATTTGTTTCCTAAGGTTACATTTAGCAGTGCTACAAAAGCATTAAATTTTCATGATTCAAATAAGCAGTGAACTTGGGACTGATTTTTGAATATTCTGGGTCCCAATGCGAGTGTTGCATTTTTTATACCAATACTACAGAATTCTGTAAATTCAGTAGTATTGCAGAGTGAATTTATAGACTTGTGAATGGATTGTTCAAACTGTGCTTCCATGAAGTGAAGCTACATGCGAGATGCCACATCCTGTTTGATCACCTGATTTTAATTTTTTTTTCTTGTGTTCTTATGCTGTGGTCAAAGAAAATTGTTCCAGTGCCTTTGAGAAAATGTATTAAGATGTTAACATGACCTGTAGGCAAGGTCACTACTTTAATAATGAAACACTCTCAACCCTGCAGAATTGGCTGTAACTGATCTCCTTTCAAAACACGTATTTTTTTTAAAACAAGAATTCAGTTGTTTTATTGCAAATGACTATTTGCCATGAGAGAATTGTTTCTCTTATTGATTGAGAACATTAATGTGATCTCAGTCCAGACATCAGTTTTGATTGTAAGAGTAGGAAAACATGAGAATGTTGTCCAGGGAACTCTGTTAATGATTAGCTGAGAATGTTTAGTTTTCATTATTTTTACCTTTCATTGGTTCCAACTGTCAGATGCTTTAATATAAAAGTTTTAATAAGATTTTATATTTAATCTAATTTTTAAAAAGTATTTTGCATGCTGATAAATATCTGACAAATTATGTTAAACGGTCTGGTTTATAAAGCTGTGGATCTGGAAATTTTATAAATGTCTTTTTTTTAATTTTCCTAGAATACTGAAGGTACCTTAAATGAACTAATGCCAGACATTGCAATGGGTGTGACATCCTTAAGTAATCTATCACTGAAGGATAGAAGGTTTCCGGAACTGAGTCTGAATGCTGAAATAAACCAAATGGTTTCAGATTCGGCATCATTTCCACGTCCTGCTCCATATATACACAATAAACATACACACAGTACTAGGAGGAAACCTGAGCTGAAACTGGAATCTCGGGAAGGCCTCCCGGAGTATCCAGATCTGTATGACTTCTCTTCCAGTACAGCTTATCGATCATACACTCCAGGAACCAGTAGGCGTACACCAGCTTCTGCACAAGGAACATTTTTGGGTCCAGACTTGTACAGTCACAATAGGCTAACAGCAGCAAGTTTCAAAATGACCTCACTTTGCAACGTAACCTCGAGTAAACCAGAAGAACCAAGGAGAGAATACTTGCTGCCTCCTGAAGTTCATCAGCCACGACCTAGTGACCCACCGTACTTTGATTTCTTGGAGCAACCTCCACACAGATTGGACTTGGCACTGTTACAAGAGTCTAGTGGAGGATCTCTGCATACTAGAAGTAGAGGTTTAATGGAGACAGATCTGACTTGTGGCCTAACAGCAAGTCGAGCTTTGCATGTGCCTTGCAGTTCTGAGAATCATGAGGCCAGCTGCAATAGAAGGTCAGCTGATGGTGGTATGCTGGAGCCAGGAATCAGTCTCCAGCCGCACAGAAATATTCAGCATAGAGAAGATACATTAAGCCGAGAAAGGAGATCACCAAGCAGACCTGACCTTCCATACAAAAAATCTGCTCTTTAATGACGACCGTAATCTAGTCTGTTTTCTTCAGCGATGACTCCATTATTAACTTTGCTTTCATAAAGTTTTGTATATATAACATTTCTACCTTGATCTGAACTATTTCTAGATGGTTTTCTATGACTTTTGTGATATCTTGGAAGACCATGTCTTGCACCAGTATTTTCATTCTTTCTAATGTTTAAATAGTCTGCTTAATCGAGTTTACCATTTTGAGAAAAAAACATGCTTGATCTGTTACCTCCTTTTTACAGGTTTGTTTAAAAAATGTGTATTTTGCGTATTGAATTAAGGCTGTGTGATATTTAATGGTGAGCTGTATGTCTGAAAAGTATTCTGATACCAGTTGATGTATTTTCTCATTTTTGAGAAAGTTTATAGTCTTCTTTAGAATGGATGGTATTCTTTTAAAGTATATTCTAGGCATTGGAATACACTTAAAGGGAAGATTATCTGTATTCCATTGGTCCACTGCCTGTATTGAGAGAGAGCACAGATCCTAGTCAATCTGAATCCATTGTCTTAATCTTGGGACAATCAGATTGCTGTGACAATCGGTTTATAAGATTAATGTTTTAATATTTGGAGAGAAGCTGAATCCCAAAGGCAGAAATCCTAGCAACATAGATAAAGTAGCTAGAGTTCCATCCAAAACTGCTGCCATATCTTTTGCCTCATGTTGATCAGTGGCAGGATATGTGAAACCTCTTTGGCCTTTCTCCTCCTCATTTGATTAGGCAGCTGCTTCTGAAAGTTTTGGATGTTGGTCTCTAAAATAGTGTACTTTGAAGTATTTGAATCAATCAACTAATTGGAGGGAAAAGTTAGAATCTGAGATCTATGTTATGATTTTAAAATTATTATATTTCCCCTTGCTGCATCCAGGTAGACTTTGCATATTGCACACACTGGGGCTATATTACTCCATTGTTGAGGTACTTTTCTGTTGCCCAGCATGTGGTCAGCTTCAGGTCTCAATTCCCAGGTGAGTCACATCCAACGTTTTTCTCCGTTTTCACAAGGTTCTAATCTGTTTGAAGGGGAAAGTGTTATGCTAACCCTAGAGACAAGATGAAAGTATGTAGGGAGTTAAAATTATTCATTTTAGTTGTAGAAAATCTATGGATTCAAAGAAAAATTGCATATGGAAACTTTAAGTAGCTAATAAGCTGCAACAAGCTCCATAGAACTAGTGTTTTAGAACTAGTGGGTTGTGGTATGTTTTAAACATTTTTATTTATAGTATAAAACTGGATTGACAGTTGTGCATGTTTATTTTTCACTTTTATGTTCTTACTGTTCAGTATTTGTATTTTTGTTTGCATGGATGATCAGGATTAGAAGTAAAATGAGAGGAGATAAGTTAGTGTGAATGAATGACTAACTGCCAGTTTCCAGTGCAAAGCATGAGTGATAGAAAAACTGATCTCTTCACTGCTACTATGCAATCTAATCATCTGTCTTTAGTGGTACTGCAATCAAAATGATAGATTTAAAATATAATCATGAAGGTTCGTTCCTGATGAGCAACTTTAAATGAATTTCAGCTTTTACAGAACTCCCTGCTCTGAGCTATAAAGTCCTGAGATTCGCTTTTCACTCCAGAGACTAGCATAAAATTGAGGAGCTCTGGGTGAAGTATTAAATAGAGGCCTTGCTTGATTTCTCAGGTGGAGATAAAAGATCCTAAGGTACTATTTTGAAGAGCAGCAGGGGAATTCTCCCTAGCATCCTGACCAATATTTATTCCCAATTCAACATCACAAAATAAATTCTTCAGATAACATTGCATTGTTCCTTGTGGAGCCTTGCTGAAGGCAAATTGACTGCTGTAATTCCTACGTTACAGCAATGGCTGCACTTCAAAAGTACTTCATTAGCTTAGGGATGTCCTGAGGTTATGAAAGGCACAACAGAATTTTATTTTTGTTCCCCAAGGTGCATGGAGATATTGCTTTCAGGGAAAGGGGTAAAACCATCTGGTCTGTCTCATTACACTAGGCAGGTGTATTGTTTCCAGATGTACCTGAACTTGAAATGAGATTTTACTGGATTAAGTAAATGCTTGAAAAATTTGAGCAAAACTTACAAGAAATTGTTGCTTCTGCTCAGCAATTTTTCAAATGATTGTTCAAAATTGTAAAATTGTTATATGCCTGGAATCTGTCTCATCCTTTTTAAATGTAGGATAATCTGTGTAACTGTCCCAGTATACAGCACAGTATCTCAAAGCTGCCTGACTTGCTGCTACTTTTTTATATTGTTCTGATGAGCTATATATCATCTTCGCTTTCCCCACCCCCCAACAAATGCATGCTCTTAAATTGCAGTGATTTACCAATTTAACTTTGGTTGAATGTTAGACCTGTACAAAATCTTGGAATCTGTTTAAAGATGAGGTTCTGGTGTTTGATAGCAAAAGATTTCAAAAACTTGCATTGTTAGTGTTAATCCTTTCATAATTTGTTTTTGATTCTTCTGATCGAAGCTGTTACTGGGATACAGTGAAGTGCCTTCCATCCTAAAGGCTCAAGTATCAGTAATGTTGATCAAACGTCCTATGCAAGTGTTTTCTACAAACTGCATAACCATCTTTGTAGATTCTACTATGCTTCAGTGTATATAATGTTTTTAAAGAGACTATTTTTATTTTAGCATCTTAGTAAGATTGTTATTGCTTAATAAGATGCATCTCCCTATCAAGTACCATGGTAGTTGTACAGAATCTGATCTATTTTTCTACTATTCTGGGAGGGGAAGAAAAAGCATGTAACAAATTCTACATTGCCATAAGTGGTGTTTCAAATAAATGGTCTATAGAATGTTTCACTCATTTTTAAATTGTAAAACTGGTTTATAATATGCAACTTCCAGTTTTAAATTAATGTGCTGCAGAGTGGTTTACCACGAGACAGCTGCAAGACCTGCAAATGATAAACATTCAATTGAATCAAAAATTACACTGATTCCTTGAAATCATAATCACTCTAGTCCCATAGATGCCTAGTGATATGCATAAAAGTCTAACCAAGATCTACTGTGCAACCCAAAGCACATATCACCATTAAACTTCCACCTTAAAACCAATGCCGATATTCAGCTGCACATAAAGTTCAGCTCAAATGATCACTTTAGCTTCCATAAAGTTAGTGTGCTTAAGTATCTCCCCTATCTAAACACCCTCCATTAACGTTCCCCTTTCAGCTCAGGCTTAATGTCGGTTTACTCTTATTTCTATTTGCAAGGTAGAATTTCTTCTAAAAACCAACCATTCTTCAAATCCCCCTCCTCATTTGACTTTAAGTATTTTCTTGTACCTTGTTCAGACATATACATTTCTCCCCAAATGCCAAACAATCCTTTTAAAGTGTTACTCATGGCTTTCTTGAAATCTAGCATTCAGGAATGACAAGTAATCCAGGTATTAAAATGATAGAATTGGGTTTCATAATAATCAGTTAATTTGTAAAGTAACCAAATTTTATTGGCTTATCTGTTCTCATAGCAAATATTTAAAGATTAATTACAAAATAGATCAGCTATGATCTTTCAGTCAACTTTACAGATTTGAAGTTGTAGAAGCTGTATTAGAGTTTAAACAGTGTATATTGATGCAAAGCTATTTAGACAATGCCAAAGCCAAATCCATGTTTCAATTATAACCTGTACAGATAGTGGAAACAAAATGCATTTAAACTAAGCACTTGTTATAGCTTAAGTACAAAGTTGTTCAGGTGAAGACCAAACAAGATCCAGGATTTCCACTTGACATCCATGTTGGTTTTCAGTCTCTACAGGTAGGTAATAGTATATCTAGATACTCCTTTATAACTTGATAAAGCACATACAAAATGGGATGTTGGCATCTAGTTTATTTTAAAAGCCAAAATGAAACAAACATTTTCTGAACCAGAAGGATTTAGTGGTTGGTTCATAACAGCAGGAAACAATCTTTTGATTGCTGGATTTGCTTGCACCACCACCATACTCAAGGATTCTATCCAATATTAACAAGTCTTTTGTAAATAATACACATCAATTTTAGCCTGCTGAATTATACCTCTCAGCAACAGTTAAGTAAACTTTTAGACAAAATTAGATAAGTCTTGAGGTTTGCATATCATTTCATATTCAACATCTACCATGCTGCAGCTGTCAAAGCTTACAAAGGAGCTATCCAGATAAGCTATGCTTTGGGCAGGAGTACAGAGATAACCCAAGGAATGGGCGCAGTCATGTTAACTGGTCATGTTTTAATTGTCACGTTTATTATGGGCAACAGTTTAAAAAGTTTAAAATACATTGTAGAAGCCATTAATTTCAATTATAAAGTCCAGTTATGCATAGCTGGATATTGTTTCTCTCTACAAAATGTGCACCAGTCCCTGCATTAAATTCTCTAACACTGCTGCATATTGAACGAGTTTCTCTGCTGCCTTTGTGAACTTCATATGAAACACTGGCAAAAGAAAAAAAATGGGGTCAACTAATTTTAATTGTTATTGAAAAATCATTTTAGATCTGAGCAATTAATGTTTTCAGCTTTAACTGCAAAAGTACTGCATTCCATCCACCCGCCGTCGCTTCTTTGACTGGAGCTCTTCAAAGAAATGCTGTATATCTTCACTTGTGACCACCTATTGGATGTAAAATAGGACTGATTTAAAATTAAACTCAAAACAAAAAAGGTCAGCTTTTGAAGTTAGGACAGCATTAATATTTTTAGTTTGACAATTGTTTCTCCACAATGAGACTAATCATGTTTAGATGCATTTCCAGTTGTTATGCAGCAACTCAGACTTTGTGCAGCCTAGGACTGCTTCAAAACATCGTGGCACTTTGCGATTCTGATTTGTAACTTTGAGGTTTTCCATTGAAAAATATGGATCAGAAGAGAGGTTCAAAACTGAAAACAAAATTGAAGCTAAATTGTAATTTCCAGCAAATTAAGATACTACCTCCAGCTTGGTTAGTTTCAGTAAAAGTATGAATTGTGCCCTTAAGAGACTTAAACCTACCCCTGTCACAAAGCAAATACTGTTTACTTGAATCCTCTTGTAGTGAGGTGTAGCTTTGGCTACACCTGAAATAGTGTTGTGATCCAAGAAGGAAACACTCAAACATTCACCAGACACACATTCTTGGGATATGGGATCCTCCTACAAGGAGAGTAGAAAAGACTATGCCCTAGAATAGTGGTTCCCAACCTTTCCAGAACATTTTTTAAAAATTAGTGGGGGGGGACTGGATGTGGGTTGCTCTGCTAAAGATTATTCTGGCTTCAACATTCCCACCTCAGGCAAATGACTGTGTGGAGTTTGCACATTCTCCCAGTGTCTGCGTGAGTTTCCTCCAGGTGCTCTGGTTTCCTCCCACAGTCCAAAAAAATGTGCAGGTTAGCTGAATTGACCATGCTAAATTGTCCATAGTGTCAGGGGCAGGGGTAACTGTAGGGGAATGGGTCTGGGTGGACTTGTTGGGCCAAAGGGCCTATTTCCACACTAAGTAATCTAATCTTAAAAAAACATGAACAGGCTGCAGAGTAATAATAGCATCTTGGTGAAAGTTAAGGGGTATTAAAATAACTTTCTTCACACTAAACAGGAACTACATTTGCAAACAATGAAGTTACTAGTGTAACTGCCACAGTAGTTAAAAATCACAACACCAAGTTATAGTTCAACAGGTTTATTTGGAAGTGCTAGCTTTCAAAGTGCTGTTCACCAGGTCGTAAGACTTAACAACGGGACTGCAGTGTCATGGAATGTAATACTAAACAAATTTAAATTGTCTTTCATCTTTTAGAATGAAAATGTTAGGATTTACATCTGAAAGAACAAACTAAAAAACTTACATTCTCAAGCAATCTTTAACAGTAGGTACCATCTCAACTCAGATAATGCATTGAAGGTGTGAGGTTAAATTCTCTCAACCAGCACCCAATGATAGGTCAGACTGATTCTATTTCTAACCTGAGACTTACAGAATGTTACATGGATTTATGCAGTCTTTGAGCAAAATAAAATGTAATTTGCAAGTACAAATTCACCCTACAAACTTGTTTGTGTGTGCAGGAGTGACTGTGTGCACATGTGGAGGTGTGTGTGTATGTGGGGGAGTGTAATGGGATAAAAGTTTGTGAGAGGGTGTGTGTGTGTGTATCTGTAGTGTGACATGAATCCAAGGTCCCAGTTGAGACAGAGTTTAACCTCACACCTTCAATGCATTATCTGAGCTGAGATGGCACCTATTAAAGCTATCTTGAGAATGTAACTTTTTAAACAAAGTTTTGGGATTTATATATGAAGGAACAGAAGCTAACAAGATAATTCTAAAAGACAATCTAAATTATATTCCATGACACTGCAATCCATTTGCTAAAAACCCTCATGATTGTGCTTCACAATCACCTGAAGAAGCAGTACTTTGAAAGAGTGTGCTTCCAAAGAAACCTGTGATTTTTAACTTCACCTCCATCATTTGGCACAATAAATATTCAGACACAGCTCTGAGCCATGAACTCATGTCAAAGTGCCATTAGGTTTTGTGGATAAAACAATTATTTACAATATATAGTGACTATAGTACATTCACTTCATCTAAGTTTGCAAAATTATACATTATTGTATGACAAGCTACAGAGGCATAGATAAAAAAGGTTAAGCAAATGGGCAAAAACCTGGTAGAAAATGGGAGGTTATACATTTTTACTAGAAAAAATGGAGGTGGCTTAATATAATTTAAACAGAGACTGCAATAACCTTTGGCAGAAGACTTTGGGAGTCTTTTGCATAAGTCAAAATTCCAACATACAAGTTTAGCAGGTAATAGGGAAGGTAAATAGTACTTTATTTTAAAAGAAAAAGAGGGGAGGGGTGAAGTCTTGCTAAAACTATACAAAGCATAGGTTACATGCCACCTGGAATACTGTGAACTGTTCTTGTCCCCTTATTTATTGAAAGATATACTGACATTGGAGGTAGTCCACAGAATATTCAGCATATTGATTCTCTATATGCAGAGACCACCTTATGAGGGGTTCAGCCTGTACTCATTGGAGTTCAGACAACAGAGATAATCTTACTGAAACACACAAGAACTTAAGGAACTTGACAAATAGATGCAGATGTTCCCTTTGTGGGGCAGTCTAGGACCAGAGGACATGATCTCAGAAAAGACAGTTTCCGGTTTAAAATTTCTTCTCTGGGTAGTAAATCTGTGGAATTCTTTACTGCAGAGGGCTATTGAGGCTGGATTGTTATGTACAGTTCAAGTCAGATTTTTATTCAGTAGGGGAATCCAGAGTTAAAGTGAAAAAGACAGGCAGGTAGAGTACGATCTCACTGAACGGCGCAGTAGACTCGATAGACTGAGCGGTTAAATTTTGTTCTTGCATCTTGTGGAATGACAAAGTACATCAGCACAACATTGCACTGTGCAGTATCTCATGTAGGAAAACCATTCCAAGGTGTTTCACAAAATGAATGCCTCTACTTTTGCCAGGATACATGTGTATCAAGCAAAAGCTCAGGTAGACCTTGAGGACTAGTTGTCTTAGTTGAAGTACAGCAGTCAATGATAGGTGCACAAGAAGATAAATGGAGTTACAAAGTCAGAGTCCTACAGCATGGAGACTGGCCCTTTGGCTCAAACTGGTCTGTGCTGACCAAAATGTCCATCCATGCTAACCCCAGTTCCCTGCATCTGCGCCAGATCCTTCTAGACCTTTCCTATCCATGTATTTGCCCAAATGCCTTTTATACCTTATTAATGTCCCCACCACAACCACTTCTGCTGGCAGCTTATTCCATATGCATATCAACTGGTGTATTTTTTACAAAAGTTGATCCTCTGGTTCAGTTTTATTCTTTCCCCTCTAACCTTAAAAATAATATCATTTAAGATTTGAGGCATTTGAAGAACCAGCCACTAAATGAATAGGTCACAGCAGGACAATCAATCAAGCAAGCAGAAATCAGTTTAGGATAAAGTTACAAGGTGCCAAGTTTTAGATTTAATGAAGATAGGAGTCAAAAAGAAACTGGCTGAGAGAAAGAAATTTGAAAGAGGGAATCTTTGGCTTTGAACTTTTAAAAACTTCCCAAAGTAGTACAATGAGGGTGAGCAGTATGAAGTTGCTTCAGCCTTAGCGACCCTGGTGTGCAAGGAATGGTGATATTTTCTTGTTATTTCTTTTATGTCTTGCATTTATACTCATGTTAAAATGCAACCAGTTGCGAGTTGGAGTAACGTCCACTAAGTGGTAGGGAGATGAAGCTATTGATGGAAAAATAATTCTGATTGAAACCATCATTCATGCTGGGTAGAGGCCTCCAGGCTATCTTTGGGCAACCAGGATTAAGGAGGGGGGGGGGGGGGGGGGGGTCAGACAGGAAAGGTGCAGTGGACACACAGGGCCTGATTTCAGAATGGTAAAGACCAAGGACTAGACTAGAATAACCTTTTAAAACAAAGGGATACACACTAAATGTATCATGGTATGTCATTGAGGTAGTCACCAACCATCAGACAGTATCTATGGCAACTGAAATAAACAATAGCCCCTTGAATGTGTGAATAGCTTTCTCCCTGCCTTACCAGGAGATACAGAAATTCCATCCATTACTGGTGTGAACCTAGAGATACCCCACCTCTAATAGCAGGATCTGACCACTTATAGGTGGTCATGTAGCCACGGTGAAATTGATAACCCGATTTCAGGCATGACCTTTTATTGCTAAAGAATTCAGGGAGGAAAAAAATCCCACCTTGAGGATCTGAGCTACAGGGAGAGGCTGAACACGCTGGGGCTGTTTTCTCTGGTGCGTCAGAGGCTGAGGGGTGACCTTATAGAGGTTTACAAAATTATGAGGGGCATAGATAGGGTAAATAGGCAAAGTCTTTTCCCTGGGGTCGGGGAGTCCAGAACTAGAGGGCATAGGTTTAGGGTGAGAGGGGAAAGATATAAAAAGAGACCTAAGGGACAACTTTGTCATGCAGAGGGTGGTACACTTAAGGAATGAGCTGCCAGAGGATGTGGTGGAGGCTGGTACAATTGCAACATTTAAGAGGCATTTGGATGGGTCTATGAATAGGAAGGGTTTGGAGGGATATGGGCCGGGTGCTGGCAGGTGGGACTAGATTGGGTTGAGATATCTGGTCGGCATAGACTGGTTGGACCGAAGGGTCTGTTTCTATCCTATATATCTCCTATGACCTCTTTGCTGCAGCCAGATGTGGTTGGTCACGGCAAAACCTTTGGAGAATTCAATATCTTCCCCCTCAACTGTATGCCTGGTGTGGAATATATTTTCTAAGTAATAAGACTATTACAATGGCAGAGCATGGAGCATGTTGAATTTTCTTGCAAACTGATTAATATTGAAATCAAAAGTTTCTTAGTTACATTTACAAATGAATGACGTATTTTGGTGGGGCAAAGATGTGGAATATTTACCAAGTGACCACTTGGTAACAAGGGCTTAGATGCAGGGTCTGACTAAACAACTGGTGTTGCAAGTATGTACTATTGCTTGGGTAGTTAGTAAAGGGTTACTGCAAAGTGGAACTTTAATTTGTGCGGTTAATACCGAAGATACAGGATAAGGACCTTAAAAAGGTACTGAGATAGTTTAAGAATTTTGCAGATTACAAATGAAATCAGTTTAGGCAGGACTTAAATGTTAGGAGACTCCAAACCATCAAGTAGAATAAATTGCAGATCATCAAGATGGAAAATCAGATTAGCATTCTAACAATACAAAATGTAGTTGACAGTGGAAATTACAGTCAAATGACACAACAGATCGATTGAAGGTGATCCCATGTCTGTAGAAGATATCATGAAAGGCCAGGGATGGTAGTGTGGATAAAGGAACGCCAAAAGGGGAGGCAATGGTCTAGTGGTATTATCACTGGATTGCTAATCGAGACATCCAGGTAATGTTCTGAGGACAAAAACAGGTTGCTGGAAAACTTCAGCAGGTTTGAAGCAACTGTTAAAAGAAATCAAAGTTAATGTTTCAGGTCAGATGACCCTTTCTTAGAACTAAAGGAAGGGTCACCACACCTAAAATGTTAACTTTGATTTCTCTGAGCAGATACCACCAGCCCTGCTGAGCTTGTCCTGCTACCTCTATTTTTGTTTGATTTACAGCATCCATAGATTTTTCAGTTTTTACTGTTCTGTTTTGAATCCTGCCATGGCAGATGGAGTTTGGATTCAATACAAATCTGGGATTAAGTGTCTAATGACAACTGTAACATTGTTGGAAAAGCCTGTCCTTTAATGTCCTTTGGGGAAGGAAACTGCCATACTTACCTCGTATGGCCTATGAGATTCCAGATCCACAACAATATGGTTGACTAACTGCTGTATGGGCAATTTGAGATTGGCAATAATTGCTGGCCTAGCCAGTGACGCCCTTGTTCTGGTAAATTTTTTTTTAGAAAACATCTTTCCAGATATCAGGGTAAAAAGGCCTAGGTGGTTAGAAGTAATGATTGGAGATGTTTTAGTTCCAGTTGAACCCAAGCAACAACTCTTTCTCCTTTGTCAAGCTCAGGAGAAAGGTAGCAGGAGTCTGGCCTTGTGATTGTGGCTCCAGAGAAGCCAAGATGGAACAAAGCAGAACTGTCAGGGAATGGATTATTACATAAGAGCTAAACTCGTGACTTGAATTGGATCATGTCCATGGTCTTACACAAGATCTAGAATTTGGCAGGAATCTGATGTACTTCTCCTTAACTAACCTCGGTGTTTTTGTTCCTTCTTTGTACATCTTACTGATGGATGGTTTCCAAAAAAGGTTAGCCTGGTTAGCCCTCAAAGCGCTAACATGTCCAATATCCATCTTTTCACACATGTTTCTTCAGCTCAGTGTTCAAGGCAAAGTTGTCACAGACAATCATTCATTCCTCAGACCCAAACATGAACACATGCACACACTTTCCAATCAAAGAATTTTACAGCATACAGCAGGGTGGTAGGCCAATTTTCCTTTCCAACTATCTAACCCCTACCTTCACCACTGTACTGAACCAAAATGTGTCCCCATTGATGTGAATGGGGTAGCAACAAGTGCAGCACAGAATTTGGCTTAGTTCCACTAGGTATGTATTTCATTTTAATCTTTAAATTCTGATAGCTGTAAAACAAATTTCAGAGACTAAAACATTGAATAATTCTTACCTTTCCCTCATCTGCAAACCTTTTCAGATAATCTTTCAGTTCAGACTTTAAATCGTTGTATTCTAGACAAGAAAAGAAATCACAAACAGCTCAGTAAAATACTCCATTCCCTCAAAGTGAATGTAATGACTTAATTCTGTGGTCCGGCATTTCTATCCAGTATGGAAAATAAATTTACTGGAGACAAGCAGCACTTCGTAAAAACTAGTAGCAGGAGGCGGCCATCTGGCCCTTCGAGCTCGCCAGCCATTCAATAAGATCATAGCTGTTCTTTTTGTGGCATCAGCTCCTTACCCACCCTCTCACCAAAACCCTTAATTCCTTTGAATGTTTTTAAAGCTAAGATTTTTTTAAACAGTGATGAAGCCTCAACTATTTCGCTGTTCGACAGATTCACAACCCTTTGTGTGAACAAGTTACTCCTCAATTCAGTCCTAAATCTGCTCCTCCTAATTTTGAGGTTTGCCCTCTTGTTCTAAATTCACCCACCAGTGGAAACAACCTCCCTGCTTCTATATTCTCAATTTTATATTTTTCTGTGATTTCATTTCCCCTCCCCGCCATTCTAAATTCCAATGAATATAATCTCTGTCTAATCAGTCTCTCCTCATAAGCCAAACCCCTCAACTCTGAAAACAACCTAGGTGAACCTCCTCTACCCACCATGCCCACCCCACCCCAAATCTAGTGCCAGTACATCCTTTCTCAAGTAAGGAGATCAAAACAGCAACAGTACTCCAGGTGTGGTGTGGCCTCACCAGCACCCTATACAGCTGCAACATAACCTCCCTGCTTTTAAAGTCAACCCCTTTCGCAATGATGGACTAAATTCCATTTGTCTTAAGTATCTGTTGCTCCTGCAAACCACCTTCATGCAATTCATGCAGAAGGACACCCAGGTCCCTTTGCACATGGCTTCACGTGTGCTGACACTTTAATTATGGAAACCAGAGAAACAGAAGCTGTAGATTTCATAGCATTTCCACAATACACTTTTTTTTAATGGATACTCTTAACAACTCATTTAGTGACAATTTTCAGACATTTTCACTTTCAAAGAAAAATCGTCTTGGAGAAGCCATTACTCACAAGGTTTTAGTAAACCTCCCATAAGGGGTAAAGAGAGAAGCTTTGAGATCTAGTATTAAAAATTAGCAGTATTTAAAATCCTCTATCCCAACACTACATTCTAGATCCTAAATCTTGAACATATATTCTAGAACAAATGAAAAACCTAAAAGGTGAGCAGAATCTGATATTATTCCATCTGCTGTCTTTCAAAAAAGTTTGTATATAAGTGCAGAACTTAATTTCACAAAAACTGACAAAAAATTGAGCGTATTACTCTGGAAACCCATCTCATTACCTAACTTCACAGGGCTTGATCTCTCGATCACATTGCAAAAGGAGACTTGTTAAAAAAAAAATCAGGTGACCAAGAAGCTAAGGATCAAATTAAAATGCTTTAGAAAATCTCTATTCAATTATCACCAGAGAAGAAAAAAGGACTGGTTTACCATAAATGAGTTCAACTTGTTGGATTCTATTCATGTTGCTCAGGGCGGTCATCAATGGATCACATTTTTCTCGTTCAGTCTCTTCGACTGTTTTGCCTTTATTTTCATAGGCCAGCACGGTATCAAATTCGTCCAACAGGAAGGAGATTTCTAGTTCGTTATATAGGTTCTGAAAAGAAAGACCAACTCTTACGTGTGAATACAAACTGACCAAGTCACAATGAGAAAGACTTTACTTCCATCAACATCCTGTCAATGAACACATTTTTAAAAAAATTGAAAAGTTTTGTTTTCAATCACTGACCGGAACAAAACTTAAGACAATTGTGGAAATAGAAAGAAGGAATTTCTTCTAACTAAAACCGCTAAATCATCAATATACATCAGTATTTCATTCACAGAATGTGTAAAATGTAAATCAGTATTTAGTCTTCATTTCACCATTTAAAATAAAATCATGTAGATACATTAGAATTTCCTTTGTTAAGCAGGTTTCTTCACTCGTCTCGCAGAAGCACAGCCTGTCACCTGTACTTTCAGTTGCAAGACCAACCACTACTACTTGTCCAGAGATACACTTGAAAGCATCCCCAACCATGGATACAGTATTGTGTGTACAGGAATGTGACAGTTATCAGCAATCCAAGCACAAACGTTATAGTTATACTGCTTTCAGAGGGGGGGGTATACTGCCATTTTCCTTTCTCTTCCCAAAACTCAGCTTTACACCAACATTCCCAAACTCAATTAAAACAATTAAATATACATATACAAACAGCCCCTGGATTGCGTACAGGTTCCATTCACAAGTCAATTTGTACACGTCAGATCACAATTCAGGACAACATTAAGCTGATCATAATCTATAGTTCAGGTCTTTAAAATTACACCCCTGTACCAGATCACCTTTAATCCCACCATCCCACATATCCCTCAATCCCTTTAGCCACAAGAGCTACATTCACCTTCTTAAAAACACTGTTTTGACCTCAACCACTTTCTTTGTTAGTGAATTCCATTGGTTCACTACTCTCTGGGTGAAGACATTTCCTGTCATCTCAATCCTAAAGGTTTACCACTTATCCTTAAGCTTTGACTTCCATTTCTGGACGCCCCCACTATTGGGAACAGCCTTCTGCCTAGTTCTGTTAGAATTTTATAGGTTTCTACGAGATCCCACATCCCACCTCTTCCTCCCCTCCCCCCATTCTTCCAAACTGCAGTGAATACAATCCTAACTGACACAAACTCTCCTTATCAAAGTCCTGCCACCTCAGGAATCAAATTTAGTAAACCTTCACTATACCTCTATAGCAAGAACGTCTTCTGCAGACAAGGAGACCAAAACAGCACACAGTATTCCAAGTGCAGCCTCAAAAATGCCCTGTATGATAGCCGCAAGACATCTTTGTTCCTGTACTCTAATCTTCTCATTCTCACCTGTGTGGCTACTTTCAGTGACTGGTTCTTAAGGACATCCAGGTTTCATTGAACATTCACCTTTCTCAATTACAGCTATGCAAATAATAATCTGCCTTAGTGTTTTTGCTACCAGTGGATAATCTCACATTTATCCACATTATGCTGCATTTCCCCACTCACGCAGCCTATTCAAACCAGACTGCAACATCTCTGTATCCTCACAAATCACCCGACATCATTAACACAATGTGAATAGCAGGGGTCCCCATACCAATCCATTCAGAAAAAGACCATTTATTCCTATTCTCATTCCCTGTCTGCTAACCAGCTTTCTTTCCATCTTAATACATCAGCCATAATCCAGTGTAGTTTAGTTTTACACATTAATCTCTTATGAGGGGCTATGTCAAAAGCCTTCTGAACATCCAAATAAATCACATCCACTAAACACACCCTATTAACTCTATCAGTTACATCTCTGAAGAATTCCAGGAGATTTAACAAGCATGATTTCCCTTTTGTAAATCCATGCTGACTGCGCCTGATTCTATGTGCTCTGCTGTAAAATCCTGGATAATGGACTCTGGCATCTTCCCACTATTGATCTCACATTCATTGGTCTGTAATTCCCCATTTCCTCTCCAATTCCCTTTTCAAATAGGGAGATTACATTAGTTACCGTCCAATCTGTAGGAACTATTCCAGAATCGAAAGATTCTCAAAAGATGACCACCAATGCAACCATTATTTCTATGGCCTCTTCCTCATGTGGTTTTATCAGACTTTGAGGATTTATCTACCTTCAATCCCATCAATTTCTCCAATACAATTTCTCTACTAATACAAATTCGCTTCAGTTCCTCTCTCACTAAATCCTGTGTTCCCCTTCATTTCTGGTATTAGTGTAACCTCCTTTGAGGTGACAGAAACAAAGCATGAACTTAAATGTTGATCTTGCTTTCTGCATCTCCTGTGCAGCGTTACTTGTATGTCTCAATCTAAGCACCCTATGACTTGTGTACATTCTTGTTTGCTATGATCTGCCTGTACTGCTTGCAAAAGAAAGCAATACAATAAATCAAACCAAAATTTAGTTTGTCAGTCAGTTTTGTTTCCCATTATAAATTAATGTAAAGGGACTTCATTAGTTTTCACTGATCTTTTTCTCTTCACATACTAATAGAAATTTCCACAGTCAGTTCTTACATTCCCCACAGGCTTACTCTATTTTCCCCTTCCTAAATCACTTGGTCCTCCTTTGCGGAGTTCTAAACTATTCCCAATCCTTAGCTCGCTTGTTTTTTCTTGCTAATTTATGCTTATACTAATTTCCATAATCAAAAATCACAACACCAGGTTATAGTCCAACAGGTTTATTTGGAAGAACTAGCTTTCAGAACACTGCTCCTTCATCAAGTGAAGGAGCAGTGCTCCAAAAGCTAGTGCTTCTAAATAAGCCTGTTGGGACTATAACATGGTGTTGCGTTATGTTTAGCTTTGTACACCCCAATCCAACACCAGCACTTCCAAATCATGACTAATTTCCATGGTTTGACCACTGTTCTATCTGGAGTCTTGCACCAGACAAGAATAAACAATTCTTGGAGTTCACTCTTTGAAGGTTTGCCACTGGCAATCCACTGTCATTCCTTTCAGTAACATTTCCCAATCCACATAGCCAACTCATGCCCCATGTCATCATAGTTTTCCTTCTTAACATTCAGGATCCTAGTCTCAGGATCAAATGCCTCACTCTCCAACTTATGATAGAATTCTATCATATTATAGTCACTCATCACCAAAGGTCTCAAAACTACATTAAAAAATTAATTCATTTCTCAGTGCATTCTACCCAGTCTAAGATGGCCTGATCTCCAGCTGGTTCCTCAAATGTATTAGTTCAACCATTCTGTATACACTTCAAGAATTCATTCTCTGCAGGATTGGGCAAATAAAATTAGTCACAATCTATATTCAGATTAAAGTCACATAATTACAGATGCTTCTTTAACACGTCTCTGATTTATTGTTTGATGCCATTCCCAATATCAGCTCCACAGCTTAACGGTCTATATACCACCCCTACTAATATTTTTGCCCTTGGCATTTCCTGCTAATTTAATTTAAAGTCTCTTACAAATACTTTTCCTAGGCATCAGTCCTGGTGCTGCTCACATATAACCTGCCCAATTTATATCAGTACCACCGTTCCCCAGAATTGGTCCCAATGCCCCAGGAAACTGATACCCTCGGGGTCCCACCATCTCTTCAGCCACATGTTCATCTGCTATATCCTACAATTTCCATTCTGACTAGCACGTGGCACTGGTAGTAATCCTGAGATCACCAACTTGAAGGTTCTACTTTTCAGCTTGCTTCTTAATATTCTGCTTTTTAAGGCCTCATCCCTTTTTTCTTAAAAAAAGAAAATTATTATTATTAGTACGAATACATTCCACAACCACTGGCTGTTCACATTCTCTCTCCCCTCCCCCTCCCTCCCCAGGATGTCCTTTAGCTGCTCAGAGATATCCTTGACACTTGCACCAGGGAGGTAACATACCATCCTAGAGTCTCGATTGAGCCACAGAAACGTCTGTCTACTCCTCTTACAGTTGAATCCCTGATGTCTACTGAATTTCCACACTTTTTGCTCCTCTGCTGTGCAGCTGAGCCAACCATGGCACCACAAATTTGAGTCAATGATGATTTTCCCAGAGAAGTCATTCCCCTCAACTGTATCCAAAGCAGTCTATCAGGGAATGGCCACAGGGAGTTCCTGCACTGCCAGCCTAATCTCCTTACTCTGCCTGGTGGTCCTCCATTCCCTCTCTGCCTATTGAGTCTTAGCTGCGGTGTAACCACCTCTCTGGCCATGCTACGCACAATTGTCTCAGCTTCCTGGATGCTCCAGTGTGTCCTGAGCTGCCACTCCAGTTCCAAAATCCAAGGGCTTCCAGGAGTGCAGCTGGAGACACTTCCTGCACACATTCCAGGCCCCCACACTGGAAATGTGCCCAGCTTCCCACAGAGCCAGAGAAGCAAACCCAGCCTTGAGCCCTCTTGCCATCACTTACCCGACTAAATTAAAGTTTTTGGAAGATGCTTAATATCAAATATTATCAACTTCTCTAGGGCCCTTCTGTAGTAACAAGGAACAGAAAAAAAAACAGCCCTGAAACTATAAGCCACAAAAGGACCCTACAAACCATAAGCACTAATCATTGTAAATATTTACCTAATCTTTCTTACTAAAAAATCGGCTCTCTCCCTTGGAGCCTCTAGTCCAGTTTTATTCCATTCTAACCACTCCAAACTTCCTGTGACCAGGCCAGACCCCCTCAAAACATTTCAAGAAAGTGGCCCAGGCCCTAACTTTGCCATTTGTTTTAAGCAGGTGTAACACGGTTATTCCAGGACTGGTCAAACTACTTAGTTTTAAACAAAACAAATTTATTTACAAGATTACCAAATGAAACATAAACAAAAAGAACAGAATACCAAATAACTTAACCTATCTGAGAACTCAACAGATCATCCCAACTTAATGACGCTGACTGAGAGGACACTTCCCAGAATGCTTCACCATGTCACAGACTGTGTGGACAGCTTTCCCACAGTGCTTCACTGTGACACTGTTCCTAAATTTATTTCTAAGTCAGACATTTGCAAATTGGGGAGTCCCTGTAATAGTGCTTTGGAAGTGAACATCCAATTGTACTTTGGATATCTATAAAACACTATCTGCTTATGTCCTTTCATTGTGGACGTTCTATCAGCTTTAGATGAATAAGCAATTATATTGTGTTTGCAGATGGCTCCAGTTATAATCCAAATTGCAAAGGATGGCCAAGTCTTGGTTTCCAAAATAGAACTCACAAAAAAGTGCAAGTGCTGGAAAAACAATAAACCAGAACAGTTAGAAGAAACAGCAACTGTAGGAGACAAGTGAAGAACAGCAATGTTGATTAGCTGCAACTTCATGTAATTAGGGATGTAGAACATCTCTGACATTACTAGTTTCAAATATGTTACAAGAAAGATTTGTGGTGCTGATTTAACCAAAACTTGGAATTTTTGTATCTTTTAGTTTACTTTTCTTTTTAAACAAGTAGGATTCAAATCAAAATCATTTTAAAAAATTGGGGGTGGTGACAGGGAGAAAAGTCATGGGAGAAGACAAACATACCATGCAAGACTGGCAGGTACACAGCTTATTACGCCAGTTATGAGGCCAGTAGGTGGCACAGTCTCTCTGCAATTCACCCTTTTTCTTCACCTGCTGCAGTTTGCAACCTGTATTCTCAGTGACATTCTCCTCCTTCACGCTGCAACTTGCATCGTCACCACTGGCTCCCTGGGATACAAAATGGAACAACCTTTTTAAACAAATGTAGCTGTTCGAGAGGATATATTTTAGGATTGTAACTTCTGCTTTCTAATATTCTGGGTCTGGAGTAAGGGGTTTTTGTGGTATTTGTGGGACAATGAGAGAGAGCTCAATCTGGATAGTTTATGAAATAGGCTTGGCGTTGCATAATAAACAGTGAGAAGTCTTCTCGTGTTGCAACTAGGATTGTAATGGCAGCTCTCAGTATCTGAAGGTGGCAGGTTTCTTGACAACTGAGGAGAGGGCTTGAAGCGAAGGTGTAAAATCGGGAGTGGAGTTAAATTATTTATGTAATTTACAAAATCCAAAGAAAGGATTGAAGATAGTTTGCAAATTAGGGAAGGCTTTCAGATTAAAAAGCAGTTTAAAGACAAGTATTTTTATCTAAAGACCAGCTATGTCACTTTGGACATATGGAGGGGGAAGGTTCTTGACTATGAAATCAGAGATTTTGGAACAGTCTGTAAGGCAGTGTGCCTGTCAGTGTGGGGAAGACAGGCTGAGTCTGCCAGGTGCTCTCAAAGTGCAATAGAAGCAAAGAACTCTAACTGTATGCAGGGACTATAAGCGTGACCCATGTTGCAAAAAGAAAAAAAAAAAGAACATGCAGATTCATGGAAATTAAGATCTACCTCGTGAAGCTATATGGATGAAATTGGCAGTGAATTTCTCAGAGAAAAAATTTTGGGAGCAATTATCAGATTGTGAGTTTGAGTGAATTCCTGGGAGCTGTGACATACCGAGGTTTGGCTCCAGAATGGAATATCCCTCAGGAAGTTGTAGTGGGTAAAAATGGATTTGTGGTTGAAATTGAAAAGTAGAATGGGGGTGTTCTGTTTGGGATTTTGGTTCAAGGCATAAGTACTTACAAGGGATGCATTTGTTTCTCTTTAAATAATAGCAGTAGAATTTTTTTCCCCTTGAAAAAAAAAAGGAAAAAACTCATTGCATGGCCATTTCAGTTAGTAACGGAGGTTGGATTTCTACTTAAAAATCACCAGTCTGAGATAAGTTATTTTTTAAACAAATACAACTCCAGGTGTGAAACATCTCAATTGAAGGAGTATACTTAAACTTACGGCATTCTAGTAACTTGTTAAAAGAAAAACTATAATGGGCATCAGGGAGTAACTGATTGCCTATCAGGGATTAGCCAAACTATGGAACTGAAACCCAAGTAACTTCACATAAACTTTGAATTATAGGGACGTCCATAGCCAATGAGATGACCCGTAAGCTCCATACAGTCCTTCAAAGATTACAGTTATAACTATTTATTCACAGATTCACAAAAGTAAAATAAATAATAAATTACAAAACCTGGAGGTAACTGTAATTGAAGAGAAACAAATAAGCATTTGGGTCACAGTTGATGGGAGTTTTGACAATTGAACTGAAAAGTTAAAACCCAAAAGATCAACACTGCTACAAGCATATATATATATATATTTAAAGAAACTGTTGTGTTTGATTTACAGCACATCATTTGATTTACAGTACATCACAAGGCAGAGAGTCTTTCGCTTGCTTTATACACTCCAAAATATTTAAGTGGAAGACTGAAGTGGCAGAGTCTGGTCTTACTGGCTTTATACCAGTACTGTACTATGGCAATACTCAAGAGCTTTTATTAGGCCAGACAGTAAAGCAGATCAAAAGCAAAAATCAGAGCACATCAAATCACAGCACACAGGCCACTCAGCTGTACTGATTAATACCAGTATTATTGATCTACATGGATTGAGTGGCCTAGTAGTCACTTGGTTAGTAATCCAATACAGTGACTCAAATCTCACTATCAGGTGGAGAAATTTGAATTCAATAAAATCTGGCATTTAAATTAAAAAATGTGTAATCACTATGAATTATTTTAGTGAGTGATAGTCTCGCAACAATACCACTAAAATATTAATCCAGAGACACGGCTAATGTTTTGGGAACATGGGTTCAAATGCTGCCATGGCAGACAGTAGAGTTGGAATTCAGTAAAAATCTGGAATTAATGATGATCATTGTTGATGGTCATAAAAACTCAACTTGTTCACTAATGTCTTTCAGAAAATGAAATCTGCCATCCTTACTGTCTAGAGTGCATGTGACTCGAAATCTGCACCAATGTGTTTACCTTTTAACTGCCCTCTGGGTAATCAGGGACGCATAGTAAATGCTGGACTGGCCACTAACGCCCACATCCCCAGAATGCATTTTTAAAAACACAAGCCTCCTTCCAAACCCATCAACAACACTCACTCCAAGGTTATGTATCAAGCTTCCTCATAAATTTATCAACACTCTTTTTTTCAAACTACTCCTTGCTGTACAGATTTCCATTTTGGATTTATTAGCTAGTTTGGCCCCATTATTAAATCTTCTAAAAGTGGAAAATCTTTCTGTCTATCCCATCAAGCCTCATCATTTAAAAAAATAATCAGAACAACCCTTGTCTTTCTCCAAGAGAGGGAAAGAAATCCCAACTTGCCCCATCTTGATAGATAATCTTGGAATGGAAATCATTCTTGTAAACTTTTTTTTTAAAAGAAAACTTGTATTCCTTGTGCCTATATTGTAATGTTATTTTTTTTTAATCAGACAGATCATTACAATTCACAGATTTACAGAACTCAAAATGTAGAGTAATTAGTTTAGACTACAAAAGTTTATCAATGTCTTTTCTGCTTTTCAATTCTATCCATCTGGAAATTGTGAATATTTTGTAATTGTAATTTTTTTGTAATGTGGCCAGATTAAACAGTCAGTATTTTGTCACTTGTGTCTTACCCCTAGATTCTTCTACTCCTGTGGCATTTAGACTCACTATTAAAGCAGTACGCAGCCTCCTTGTTCTTCCCAGCAAAACACACCACTTCACACCTCACCTTTGTGCCAATTAATGAGTGTCTACACATACCCTCTATTTGCCTTATCAAAATTTCTCAACTTTCCACATCATTTATACCTTCTCTGAACTTGCTTTGCTCCACAGGAAGTTCTCTAATCTCTCTTTACAACAAAAGCAGTTTTTCTCTAACTTACAGTAAGTGCAAATGGCTGAAAATTAGACAATATTCTAATTGTAGCCTAACCGATAAATCTCCAGGACCTGATCAAGTGTACCTGAGAACTCTGTGGGAAGCTAGAGAAGTGATTGCTGGGTCTCTTGCTGAGATATTTGTATCATCGATAGACATAGGTGAGGTGCCGGAAGACTGGAGGTGGGCAAACGTGGTGCCACTGCTTAAGAAGGGCAGTAGAGACAAGCCAGGGAACTATAGACCAGTGAGCCTGACCTCAGTGGTGGGCAAGTTGTTGGAGGGAATCCTGAGGGACAGGATGTACATATATTTGGAAAGGCATGGACTGATTTGGGATAGTCAACACGGGCTTTATGCATGGGAAATTATGTCTCACAAACTTGATTGAATTTTTTGAAGAAGTAACAAAGAAGACTGATGAGGGCAGAGCAGTAGATGTGATCTATATGGACTTCAGTAAGGCGTTTGACAAGGTTCCCCATGGGAGACTGATTAGCAAGGTTAGATCTCATGGAATACAGGGAGAACTAGCCATTTGGATACAGAACTGGCTCAAAGGTAGAAGACAGAGGGTGGTGGTGGAGGGTTGTTTTTCAGACTGGAGGCCTGTGACCAGTGGAGTGCCTCGGGTGCTGGGCCCTCTACTTTTTGTCATTTATATAAATGATTTGGATGCGAGCATAAGAGGTACAGTTAGTAAGTTTGCAGATGACATCAAAATTGGAGGTGTAGTGGACAGCAAAGAGGGTTACCTCAGATTACAACAGGATCTTGACCAGATGGGCCAATGGGCTGAGAAGTGGCTGATGGAGTTTAATTCAGATAAATGCGAGGTGCTGCATTTGGGGAAAGCAAATCTTAGCGGGACTTGTACACTTAATAGTAAGGTAAAAACAATGACTTCAGATGCTAGAAACCAGATTCTGGATTAGCGGTGCTGAAAGAACACAGCAGTTCAGGTAGCATCCGAGAAGCAGTAAAATCGACATTTCGGGAAAAAGCCCTTCAGGAATAAAGCTTTATTCCTGATGAAGGGCTTTTGCCCGAAACGTCGATTTTACTGCTCCTCGGATGTTGCCTGACTTAATGGTAAGGTCCTAGGGAGTGTTGCTGAACAAAGAGACCTTCGAGTGCAGGTTCATAGCTCCTTGAAATTGGAGTCGCGGGTAGATAGGATAGTGAAGGCGGCGTTTGGTATGCTTTCCTTTATTGGTCAGAGTATTGAGTACAGGAGTTGGGAGGTCATGTTGTGGCTGTACAGGACATTGGTTAGGCCATTGTTGGAATATTGCGTGTAATCCTGGTCTCCTTCCTACCGGAAAGATGTTAAGAAACTTGAAAGGGTTCAGAAAAGATTTACAAGGATGTTGCCAGGGTTGGAGGATCTGAGCTACAGGGAGAGGCTGAACAGGCTGGGGCTGTTTTCCCTGGAGCGTCAGAGGCTGAGGGGTGACCTTATAGAGGTTTACAAAATTATGAGGGGCATGGATAGGATAAATAGGCAAAGTCTTTTCCCTGGGGTCGGGGAGTTCAGAACTAGAGGGCATAGGTTTAGGGTGAGAGGGGAAAGATATAAAAGAGACCCAAGGGGCAACGTTTTCACACAGAGGGTGGTACATGTATGGAATGAGCTGCCAGAGGATGAGTTGGAGGCTGGTACAATTGCAACATTTAAGAGGCAATCGGATGGGTATATGAATAGGAAGGGTTTGGAGGGATATGGGCTGGGTGCTGGCAGGTGGGACTAGATTGGGTTGGGATATCTGGTCGGCATGGACGGGTTGGACAGAAGGGTCTGTTTCCATGCTGTACATCTCTATGACTCTATAACCAATGATTTGGAAAGAATTAGAAGATGGAACTGATGGCTGGGTCAACCTGAGAACCAACAAGTACACAATGGACTGAAGGGTTTCCTGTGCTGTAAATGCCCCTAATCTTCATTCACTTGAGAATAAAGCACTCAACCCTGATTTATTTCATGGGAGAAAGCATTCCAATAACATGAAGCACAAGTTGTGGATTTTTAGAAACCACGCACACAGACACTGATTCAATCTTCAATTAGAGGAAGATGGAAAATCAACTTGGTTCACTCAAAGTAAACAGGGTACATATTAGTGAAAAAAAAAATCAAAGTCACCTCAGATTTCTCTTCGACTTTATAGCTTGTAGAAGGCTCGTTGTGTTTGGCTGCAGTTTCGTCAGATTTCGTTTCAATAGTCATTGCATTCTGATTATGTACATCTCCATTTTCCCGTATTGAGCACACGTCAACAGTACCATCCTCTACTTTGGTCAGTGATCCACTGTTTTCAACGTCTGATGCTTTAGTCACTGGGTGAAGTATACAAAAGCAAGCTTTAATAAAGCAAGATATCAGATTCTTTCCCACACTCCCACCATGATGGAAGTCAACAGGGTACTCAAACACCTCTGGATGGGCTACTTTCCATTCATATTCTTTCTTGTCAATCGAGATAAAATAGCCATAAAAAAAGTTTGCCTACTCTCCCCATCCCATATTCAATTCCACCCACCAATATTATCAATTCACAACACGCTAAAACACAATGACCCATCCAAATAATTGCAACATTTCTCTTCAAGAAGTGCATTATCAAGTACATCACAAAATCACGATTTGCTACTTTAGATGCAAAATGTGCTGGAGAATGCAACAGACCTAGCAGCTCCTGGGGAGAGAGTAAAAACAAAAGAGTTTCTTGTTGAGAAGCAAGAGTTCACATTTCAATTCTATTACAACTCTTCTTCAGAACTCAGTTTGGTGTTTTGTCATTCCTCAATGAAAACATCTGGAGCTTTTTTAATACAGGATTAAATCACAAAAACAAGGATTAAAAATAAACTTTAAAATTGAAATCAGTCAAAGCTAAGCAATCTTCTTAAGAGGGGATAATCTCCAGCAGGCTATATGCAATATTAGTTTGGCTTTCAATGGACTGAAGCCAATCTAAAACAACATTTGCTTAGAGTTATGGCGGCTTTCCTCTCATCAATCTCTTGGTACGGAAAGGAAAGGTTTTTTTGTTAATCGCGAAGGTGGTAAATGTTTACTGCTATGATGGGTCGCAGTCAAATTTATACAATAAATTACAGATTTTGCCTGGTTAGCCACCAACCTCACAGAAGAAGATGAGCAGTTCATGCAACAAGTTAGTCTGGCTGATGGGCACTTTAGACAGTCAGGCATTTGGACATTAGCTCATCTACTTGTCCTTGAGGGTTAGGCAGCTGAGACTCTCTTGGACTCATCTATTCAGAGGAGCTTGGTTTTGAAGAAAGATCCTTGCGTTGAAACTTTTAAACTGTTTCTCTCTCCATGGATCTGCTGAGTTCTCTGGAATTGTGTTTATTTTAGTGTCAGAGTTACACTGAACCCTAACATATTTTACCAGGTTCAGTGAAAGAAGACCAAAAACACTAGACAAGGTAAAAAATATGGCTCCTTTGTTCATTTTAAAAGCAGTTAACTTTACATAGCAGTGCTGGGACTGACAGTGGTTATACGGTCTTAACATCACTGGACAGTGACAGGGTTGACTGCTACGTTTAACCAGCTGCTGATAACTAGCGATTTTACTAAACTTAGCAGGGCTCAAAACAGATAATATCCTGAACTGAAGCTGAACCAAGATACTTCCTACCTGCCACATGCGTTGCATAGGCCCAAAGAAATGAACATCTCTTCATGCAGCTCCGACAGACCATTTCCTGATACTCCTCATTATCTGGCAGAGAGGCACCAAGATGCTAAAAATCAATCAATCAACAGTCACAAGTTGATTAGCATTTCATCATTTAAAACTGTGATCATGGCAAGAATAGAAGGTGAACTCAGTCTTATTATGACACACACTTTAACAAAATAATTGAGAGAAGCTGCTATGAACATGCTTTGGTAACCGATGTCGGAAAGCCATTTCAATCTGTCTGTCTTAATACCGGAGATCCTGATGCATGTGCCAATGCCAGTCGTGAGTACTGATGGGAAACAAAACTCTTTGTGGTAAACAGCAGCTTCAAAATTAAAACCGTTGCAGGATTCATACACCTGATTATATATAGAATATGATCAGTGATAAACAGACCACTGCTTAAAATGTTGTTTGAAGCAAATTCAATAGTAACCTTCAAGAATGGAGTTTTAAAGTTTCAAAACAAAAAGAGAACTGGATGTGTAGTAATGAAAGGGTTGCCATGGTAAGTTAACTAAGTTGTGCATTGAAAGATTTTAAGCACAAAAAGGAGGGCTCCTTGTGTACAGTGGGTCCCAAATGAACCTCTAGTTAATTATGAGAATGACAGCTCAGTTGCACAAAGCACCTGCTACACTACACTTTCAACAAGGAGAAAATAAAATGGGAAATGAGGCATTTTCACTAGTTGCAGATTTGTGTGTCCACTAGACAGGATAAGAGATTCAAACAGCAGGTTTAGGGCCTTCAGAATGTTCTAACCATAATCTTCACTTCTAAAGTGCAGAGATCTCAATTCTGAAACACTGCTCCAAAAAGTATCGAGCTGCTTCAACCTGGAAATGATTATAGGGTGATATAAAATAGTTTAAATTAAGAATGGCCCAGCTGTAAAAACCCAAGGGGACATGACAACTTAAACAAAACTAATTAGACTCATTTAAGCATCAATTCAGGACAAAGGATGAACTTTAAAAAGGATTACCTGGGTCCCATTCTCCCACTACCATAATTTACAACAGAAACAAGAGCATGGCATCAAAGATTGTTCCAATTTTCAGAGAGATCATGGCGCATCTAAAACCTGAACATGTATACCCGCCTTTACCACATATTGCTCAACAAAAATCTCAGATTTAAAACTAATGATTACTCTCGCGTCGATTACCATTTGCAGAAAAAAAAATTCCAAATCTCATCCAGTGTTAGAAGTCTTCCCCAACTTCACTCCTAAAAAGTTCTTTAGACTATGTTTTCTAAATGCTATCTCCCACCTAGCACAAATAGATAGTTCTCTTTGTCAACCCCTTCTGATTTCCTTTAATATCCTGAAAACTTGAATCAAATGATGCATTATCTTTCCAAATTCAGATTATGCAACCCTAGTTTGTGTAATCTCATTGTAATTTAAACCCTGTAGTACCAAGTTAAAAAAAAAATCACATAACACCACGACACTACAGATTTCTTATAGAAACTCAGCACTCACGGACCAGTCGAACCGCGAACATTCTTCGTGACAATGGACGTGTCAGCACTCTACACCAGCACCCTCTACAATGACGGCATTTTGGCAACAGCTTCAGTACTCAACAACAACTGCCAATCTCCAAGCACCATCCTACAATTCATCTGCTTCATCCTTGACCACAATGTTTTCACCTTTGACCACCAGTTCTTCATCATGACCCATGGAATGGCCATGGGGACCAAACTTGCAACCCAATGTGCCAACATTTTCATGCACAAGTTCGAACAAGACTTCTTTTCTGCACAGGACCTCCAACCAACACTATCCACCAGGTATACTGACGACATTTTCAATACGGCGAGAAGTCACTGAAATAACTACACAATGATATCAACGGATTTCATCCCAGCATCAGACTTAACATGGACTACTCTTTAGTATCTGTCTCATTCTTGGACACACGCATCTCTATCAAGGATGGGCACCTCACCCTACTGCAAGCCCACAGATAACCTCACAATGTTACACTTCTCTAACTTCCACCCAAAACACATTAAAACAGCCATCCCTTACGGACAAGCCCTACACATTCACAGGATCTGTTTAGATGAGGAGGAACGTGACTGGCACTTGATGGCTCAAGGATGCCCTCAAAAGAACAGGTATGATGCCCAACTAATCGACTGACAGTTCCGACATGCCACAGCAAGAAGCCATAATGACCTCCTGAGTGGACAGACACAGTACCCTTCCTTGTCCAGTACTTGAGTCCGAGCACGTCGCCAAGACCTTCCCCCATGCCTCCACTTCTTGTTTTTGAACAACCAAACCTTAAACAGATCGTTGTTCGCAGCAAACTGCCCATCCTTCAGGACAACATCAACCACAACACTGGACAACCCTGTCACGGCTGATGCTGCAAGACGTGTCAGATTGTCGACACGGATACCATCATTACGCATGGGAACACCACCCACCATGTACGGGGCAGGGACTCATGCGACTCGGCCTATTTTGTCTATCTTATACATTGCAGGCAAGGACACCCTGAGGCATGGTACATTGGCGAGACCAGACACTATGACAACGGGTGAATGGACACCACACAACAATCACCAGGCAGGACTGTTCCTTCCAGTCGGGGAACACTTCAGCAGTCCAGGCCATTTGGTCTCAGACCTTTAGGTGATCATCCTCCAAGGTGGACTTCGGGATAAGCAACAATGCAAAGTGGCCGAGCAGAAGCTGACAGCAAAGTTTGGTAACCATGGGAATGGTCTCAACTATGCCCTGGGTTCGTGTCGTGCTACAGGTGACTCCATTGCACCACACACACACACACACACACACACACACACACACACACACACACTCCCACATATGCGTATACCCCATCAGACTCTCATTTAACCAAGCCTACATATACTCGCACACACTCACCCTGTCTCTTCGACACACGCACATAAGTTTATGGGGTGAATTTGGTTTTGCAGAATTACATTTTATTTCGCTCAAAAACTGCATGAATCCATGTAAAACTCTAAATCTCACTTTAGACATAGAACCAGTCTAACTCAACACTGGAACACAGACCTCACAACTTAATGCATTGTCAGAGTGGAGATGGTATCTATTGTTTGAAAAGCTAGACCTTTCTTGAGAATGCAAGTTAAAAGAAGTTCTGGGATCTACAGATCAAAGAACAGAAACCAACACATCCCATTCTAAAAGATGAAAGACTTGATCTAAAGTTGTTTAATGTATCAGCACATCTCTATGACACGGTATTCATTTGGCTGTAAATTCTGTGCCTCATGATCTTATTTTCCACAACCACCTGGAGGAAGGAGCAGTGCTTTGAAAGCTAGTGTTTCTAAATAAACCTGTTGGACTACAATCTGGTGTTGTGTGATTTTTAAAACTTTGTCCACCTCAGTCCAACACCGGCACCTCCAAATCCTGTAATCCAAATCTTGTAAATCAATATTGCATTCTCTCCAAAACCAATATATTCTACCCAAAGTTCTGATATGTGGAACTGCTGACAGTACTCACTCTCTCACAATTATATTCTTATGAACCACTTCAATACTCTAATTGTTCGGTTCATGGCATATTTAAATGATTCATCTACAGGTCTCTAAAACTCCTTTATTTCTAGCTTTCCATCATTTAAAAAAAAACCTAATTTTGTCCTTTTTGGGTGCAAAATGGCTGACTTCACATTTGCCTGTACTGAACACTATTTCTCACAGCTTTCCGCATTCACATAACTATTCGTATCTCTTTGCAAATTGGAATATCTATTATCCAGAACTCAATCCCCTGACACTTATCCTATTTTCTAACCAAATTATTAATTTGCCTTCAACTTTATTTGGAAACACTAGCTTTCAAAGCACTGCTCCTTCCTCAGGTGGTTGTGGAGAATAAGATCATAAGGCACAGAATTTATAGTCAAATGAACAGTGTCATGAAGAGGTGATGATACATTAAACAATTTTAGATCAAGTCTTTCATCTTTTAGAAAGGGATATGTTGGTTTCTGTTCTTTGAAATGCCTTTAAAAAAGTACATTTTAAATTAACATGCAGAGACAACACCCTAGTCCACTACTTTAGTCACATCTTTAGAAGTTCAGTTAGTCAGGCAAATTCATACTGGCTCTCTCCCTCTGACTAGCTGCAAGCTTTCAGTGTTCAGCAAATCTATTTTTAATTACTGTTCAGTAACTTTCAACAGATGTTAGGCCAGTTAATGTATAAATGTCTGGTTTCAGTCTGCAATTTATCTGAAATACGGAATGTAAAAAAAACAATTCCAGAATCAATGATACTTTTGAAAATTACAGTTTCAGCATCTGCAATGCTCTCATCTAATTCTTTGAAATCTTAGCATCGAAACCATCTGATCTTGGGAAATTTGAGCTCTTTTCATGTCCCAATTTGATTATTGTTCTGTTGCTGATGTTAATTGTGCTGAGCTCTTGCCCTTGATCCAATGTTTTGGCAGTGTGACCTCTTTAGTGTAAAATTGATGCAACATAATTATCAAAATGCCTGCCAATTCCCAATTTTTATTGAAAATGACATCATTATCCGTTTAAGCCGCCCACATTATCCTGACCACTATTTCCGAATACAAAACTGTAAACAGGTTTGCATTGATGGCCAAAAAATAACTTTGATTTATTGGAGTTTGAGTAAATTAATCCATTTGCCTACGTAGCCAGTTTTGCTTGAATAAAAATCAAAAAGTTTTACTAAATATTTAATGATTCTTCAATGAAAAAGAATGGCCTTCCACCCATAAACTTCTCTACTCATATTCATTGTTTTCATACACAGCCAATGGCTATTACTGATCCAACTGCCAATAAAACCACCTTGTTAATCAAGCGGTTTTAAAGCACTATTAAAGCTTTCCAAAAAGGTAAAATGTTAGAAAGTTAAGTCTTACAAAACAAGTCAAGTTCCAAAAGGACAGATTGAGCCCACAGATTTAAGCAGTCCAATTAGTTCAACTGACTTTAATGCAGTTAAGCTCAACACAAAATGTGCAGTGTGGCACAATAAAATATCTATAAAGAGTGTGACCTAACATAAAACAGTTACAGAATTTACAGCACAAATGGATCTTTGTCCTGATGTTTATGCTGGGCATGATGTTCCTCTCACCCTACTTAATACTGATGAGCGTGTGTCTGAGGAACAAATAGATCCATGCTGTTTATCTTGATTTTGCCACGTCTCACAGACTAACAGCAATGTGTTAACATTGCCTGAAAAAAAAAGATGCATTTTCTTCTCATCCTTTTGAGTAATTGGACCACCTTACTGTGTTCTGGATTAGTGGTGCTGGAAAAGCACAGCAGCTCAGGCAGCATCAGAGGAGCAGTAAAATCGACGTTTCGGGCAAAAGCTCCTCGGATGCTGCCTGAACTCCTGTGCTTTTCCAGCACCACTAATCGAGAATCTGGTTTCCAGCATCTACCGTCATTGTTTTACCCACATTACTCTGTTGTCCTTCCCTAATTCCATCCTTACATACTCCAACACAGCCAGGCCACGTTTAGTAATAATATTCCTTTCCACCACTTCATTACATCCAAAGTCACAAAAGAGTCTGTCCCTCATTTACCTCCCCTGTCCTGACATGATCTTGGAGTAAGCTTCTACATGCCTGCTGCTGATACCCAAATGTTTAGCCGCCCACTGCCACTGTATTGTTAGACTGTGTCTAGGCTTCAATAAGGCAGTTTATTATCAGCCATGGTAACACTCCTTCAGAGTTGGGAGGTCAAGGGATCAAATTTCACACCAGAGTCAAAAAAAAGTCGAAACTACCACTCCAATGTAGTACTGAAGTATCATCTTTTGGTTAAGACATTAAGTCAGGGGCCTGTCTCAGAATATTCTACAGCACCACACCATGAGGACAGGGAATTAAACCTAGAGTCCTGCACACATTTATCTCAATCAAAATCACCAAGCAAAACAGAGAATGTCGTCATTATCACATCGCCATTTGTGGATACTTACTTGCAAATTCATTGTAGTATTTCTTACAAATCATTAAACTTCAAAAAGCACTTACTGGCTGCGAAGTGTGGATGCAAGTGGAGTGCATTATAAACAAAATGTGAAAAATTGGGATTTTGGTGAAAGTGGAAATTCTGATCATTTTAACTTCAATGCAGAATTTTAAAAATTGGTAAAAATTAATGAAGTGGGTAAATGGAAACTACCTGCTGGTTTCAAACCGCCAATAAACAGTAACGATTCTCCAAATAGAAGCCAATTACTGTCAGCAAGGAACAGTGTGTTTGCAACTTGCATCAGGTCTTGCAGTAGTGTCCTTACCTCTGAGCCAGGAGGCCTAGTTTTAAGTCCTACCTTCACCAAGGGCATTATAACAACATATGCAAACTGGATGATTACAACATAATCAGGAAACAGTATTTGCAACTTATATTGGGTCATGGTACAATGGTGGCATCCTGAACTCGGACCTTCTGGTGAGTGAGAATGCTGCTTTTTGCCTCCTATTCTTGTGGCTCATTTAATTTTCAATCAATACATTATTATTTACTGATTTAATGCTAAAGGCCAGTGAGGGTAAGAAAAGGAAAACTGAAATCGGAAACTAAGAAAAACATAAATAATCAAGACTAAGACAGGGCAGAGTGTCTGATTGCAGAATATTAAGAGTTTGTGATTGCTGGGACTATCCTGAACAAATCCACACGCAGATTGGTCTCGAATCTCTAGTATTTATAGCCATTGAGCTAAGAGTGCGAGTTAAAGATATACCGTCATAGAAAGGCAAGCAGAGCAGCATCTGGACAGTTTGCTCCAGGGTTTGGTCTCATCTTAGAATGAGACAAGGATAACGTGACTGATCATGTACACAGCACAGGGAACCCAAGGTGAGCTGGAAAACTAGGACCGCAGAAAGTACTCTAGAGGACAAGGACAGTCAGGTCAGATAGCCTCTTGCTCCAAAGTGCCATGATCTAGCTGAAAGAAAGAGAGAGGAGGGAAAAATGTAAGGAGTAAATATATTGAGGATGCACCACATCCTTTGTCAGCAGGATTGGCAGTCCCACATGATACATTGCCTATCCCAGGGTGAGTGGCATCTCTAATTGCTTAAAACCAGCATATCAGAGAGAGGATCTCTATATTGGGACCAACACCATATGACAAGGCTAAAGAAGTCCAGTTAGAGGGCACCAGACACACAAAAGCTAAATTTAAAAGAAGAGAACTGAACTTGAATTGACCTACATCCGAATTATTACTGGAGTCGAACGCAAACTAGCGCAGTGTTAAGTACATGAAGAAGGGGAACATGTGACTGAGGGAGTGCTACAAGAAAGACAAATTCAATTTCATGGGACAGCGGTAGACATAGGAAAATGTGCAACAAAGAACCTCCACCAGAACTGTGCTATCCCAGAGAAAAATAGGATTTTAAAAAAGCAATCAGAAGGTCTTTCAAAACCGAAAAGGAAATGGGTGTGGTGGTCAGTGTGAAGAAATTGATATAAATAATAGTTTTAAAACTAAACAAAAAAGGAAGAGAGTGGACTAATAGTCCAGTACATTAAACACAAGATGTTGAGGTAAAAAGAAATAAAAAGGTTATGGAGCAGTTATACCAAGAGAGCCAAGTGACAGCGTAAACATTTCAACCAAAGGAACAGAAGAAACTGGAGTAGGAGTTGAATGAGTGGCCCCTTATTCTGCAACTACATCCCCAGTTCAAGACTCTCCTACTAACAGAAACATCTTTTCAACATCTACAGTGAAAAATCTTGAAATGTATGAACCGAAATCACCCCTCATTCTTCTGAGCTCTAATCAATAAAGACTAGTGTTTAGCCATTCTGGAGTCAATCCCTTCACCCCAGGATTTAGCCTAATGAATCTCTCTGAACTGATTCCAACACCAGTATACTGGCATTCCAATTCCATCCTTTCTGAAATACAGAAACCAAAACAATACGTAATATTCCAGGTGTGGCCTCAGTAACATACTTTACAGTTGGAACAAGACTCCAATTATTGTTAAACTCCAACCTCCAACTTCAACTCCAATTCCCGATAAAGGGCTTTTGCCCGAATCAGCGATTCTCCTGCTATTCCTGAAGAAGGGCTTCTGCCCGAAATGTTAATTCTCCTGCTCGTCAGATGCTGACTGACCTGCTGTGCTTTACCAGCACCACACAACTGTAATTTCCAACATCTGCAGTCCTCACCTTCTCCTATAGTCCAACCTTCCCAAAACCAGAACAAAAATTTCCATTTGCCATTTCACTACTTGCTGTAGCAGCATGCTAACCTTCATGTTTCATGCACAAGAACACATAGATCCTTCTGTTCTGTGCTGTACATCTTTGGAGTATCTCACTCTCTAAATAATAATCTGACTTTCGATCCTTCCTACAAAAAGTACAAGCTCCAACCACCCAGTTTTTTTGACCATTCACTTATCAATATCTCCTTGCAATTCCTTTTGTCCACATAACATGCCCTCCCACCTATTTTTAGTCAGACCCTTCCTCCAAGTCAGTAATAGTAAATAATCGAGTCCCATGGACAGATCCATATGGCACTTTACTGATTAAGTCTATCCATCCTCAAAGAGACCCATTAATTCAAGCTGTCTCCAGCTAATATAAGTTAAATGACTAGACTGCTATACCACAAATCAGCACTGCTCAAATCTTCCGTTATACAATTCTAATTGTTTGATAGGGAGGTTTTTCATATTAGAAGTCAATATCTACTGTAAAGTGAAAAAGAGGGAATCCAATTATTTTACAAAGAATAAACTGTACTAATACCCCTAAGTACCACAAGATAATATCTTAGGACCAACACTGCCCTAATATCAATATTCTACCACCAGCAGGCTACTTTTCAGAAATTACTAGATTTATACATAATCAATTGCTAAAGCTCATGTAAGGTCACTAAATACTAACAAATAGTGTCATTAATAATATCCAGGCTGTTTATAGCCTATAAATTTGAACAAACTCCAAGTCTCTAAGCAGCAAAATAAATTCATCTGAACATTAGCGTATTCCCTAATTTCAAAATTAACCAATAATAGGGATATACAGCGCGGAAACAGACCCTTCAGTCCAACTCAATCAGATATCCCAACCCAATCTAGTCCCATTTGCCAGCACTTGGCCCATATCTCTCTAAACCTTTCCTATTCATATACCCATCCAGATGCCTTTTAAATGCTGTAATTGTACCAGCCTCCACCACTTCCTCTGGCAGCTCATTCCATATACGCATCACCCTCTCAGTGTGAAAAAGTCACCATATCTTTCCCTTTTCATCCTAAACCAAGTATGCCTTCTAGTTCTGGTCTCCCCCACCTCAGGGAAAAAGACCTTATCTATTTATCCTATCTATTTTCTAGTCATTCCATTAACTTGAATACCTGCCCTGTGCCCAAGAAGGAAATAGTATGTACATGGGTGTGTGTAAGTAATGCATATGTCCTGCAGTGTCAAAAAGTAGATAAGAACAGAAATCATATTTTTGGACTGTGACAAAATTGAAAAAAGAAATAAGAGGAAAGAGATTCCATAAAAACTACACCCATTTTGACAGAACTCACCCAGTGAAAAATGCAGAAACGGGACTAATACTTATTACTCAGTTTGCACTCCCATTGCAGCCTACATGCTGCAGAAATTATTCACAGATCTGTGCGTATGTGTTTTGGGGGAGGACTGGGGATGCAGAAGACGACACATCAGCAACCAGTTGCATCCCCCATTCCACCTTAAACAGTTACCTCCCCACTCCCTTTAACTCTACGATGTGAATCGCAGGGATGCAAATGGCATCCAATGAGATGTCAGGGGAGCCAGTGCCCCCCAGAATCTTAGCATTTAGGGAGAGGCAGCTCCACAGCGACCTGAAAGTACCTCCCCCTCCCACAAACATCTCCAAAAAAAAAAAAAACCCTGGACTCAGCAACACGTTGTGAACATCACCAATAATTAGAAGTCTCCACTCTCTGCTACACACACCCACAATCACACAAACATAGATAGCCCCCTCAATGATGACCTTTTTCACCCCCAATGGAGGCAGCTTGGAGTTGGAGGGGGTAGCTGTCTGACACCAGGAAACCCCTGGGCTCGCTCTCCTGGGCCAGCAGGGCCTCCTTTCCCTGAACTTTCTCCATTGCTTTTTTTTTCCAGCCACAGTGCTCGGGTTCAGCCGCAGACCTTTGCTAACATACCTGCTACCACCACCTCCACTGGCAGTGTGTTCCATGCACCCCCACCCTCAGAAACATTTTCCCTGCATTTCTCTCCTAAAACTTACTCTCTCTCACCTTGAACCTGTGCCCTTAGGTTGATTGCTTTCGCTTTTCTCCCTTGAGCTCAGTTAACAATAACTGGATAGCTATCATTTAAGAATATGCATTTTCAAAGCTAACTTGAACTGTTCATATTTTGAACCACGAAAGCATTTTACTCTCTCCATGAAGAGCTGATGGAATAAGGAGTGCTTTGTCACAAGTTATGGTTAAAGAATAGAAACTATTACATCTTTTAAAAAGGAAACGTGGATAAATGTTAAAAGCTGATGATACTAGGTCAGTAGAATTGCTTTTGGGACAAAAAGCGACGAGCTATTAAGCAAGTTTTGAGAAGATTTGTAGCTCAGGTTGAGGTCCTGGATGTAGGTTTGCTCGCTGAGCTGGAAGGTTCTCAGATGTTTTGTCACCAAACTAGGTAACATCTTCAGTGAGCCTCCGGACAAAGCACTGCTGATGATTCCTGCTTTCTATTTATATGTTTGGGTTTCTTTGGGTTGGTGATGTCATTTCCTATTGGGATGTCATTTCCTGTTCTTTTTCTCAGAGGATGGTAAATGGGGTCCAACTCAATGTGTGTGTTGATAGAGTACCGGTTGGATTGCCATGCTTCTAGGAATACTTGTGTCTCTCTCTATTTGGCTTGTCCTCAGATGGATGTGTTATCCCAGTCAAAGTGGTGTCCTTCCTTATCTGTATGTAAGGATACGAGTGAGAAAGGGTCATGTCGTTTTGTAACTAGTTGATGTTCATGCATCCTGGTGGCTAGTTTTCTGCTTGTTTGTCACAGTTGTTGCATGGGCTACCATGAATTCACTAAAAAGGAGGAGGAAAACATCAACAAACTGCCATTCTCAGATGTCACTGTAGAGTGAAGAGCCAATGGGGAACTTCAAACCACCGTCTAAAAGAAAACAACAATACGGACCAAATATCGAACTACAGAAGCAATCATCTCAACACCCACAAATGACGAAGTTGCATCAGAACATTATTTCAATTAGCCTATACTAATGAACTTGAAAGACCCTATACGACCACAAGCAAAATGTCATTTACAAAGTACTATGCAAGACCTGTAACAAACACTACATTGGACAAACAAGCAGAAAACTAGTAACCAGGATACATTACCATCAACTAGCCACAAAACGACGTGACCCTCTCTCATGAGTATCCTTACATACAGATAAGGAAGGACATCACTTCGACTGGGACAACATATTCATCCTAGGACAAGCCAAACAGAATTCCTAAAGCATGGCATTCCAACCAGAACTCTATCAACACACACATTGAGTTGGATCCCATTTATCACTCCCTGAGAAAAAGAACAGGAAATGACATCACCATAGGAAATGACATCACCAACCCAAATAAACCCAAACAGATAAATAGAAAGCAGGAATCATCAGCAGTTCTTTGTTTGGAGGCTCACTGAAGATGTTACCTCGTATGGTGACAAAACGTCTGAAACTGAACCTTCCAGCTCAGTGAACAAACCTACATCCAGAACAATGCTCTACAAATCTCAATGTTCTACAAATCTCATTGTTTCCAAAACAATAGATTATTAGGAACTTTAAAATTAAAAAAGAGCAAGTCCATCATAAATATGTATGTTGAGATCCAAAAAGGCCATTATTGCAGGACCATATTAATAATAAAAAACTACTTTCTCAAATTTTGAAACCAGTTAGAAGATTCACCCCCTTTGGGAACCATATGTATTATATGCCAAAGACTAATTTAAGGTATAATGAACCATATTAGTTATAATGGACTTCCATTGTCTATAATTTGTGAACAGTTTTCTTACCCTTCCATGAAACCAGTCTTCACACACGACACATTGAATCATTTCATCGGGGGTCTAGAGAAATAAGGACACAGTCTCCATAAGACACTGAGCTTGCCTTATTACCAAAACTATGCAGCACTACTAAGGCCAGTATCTGAATATCTTACCTCATCCTCAGGATCTGGATAAGGCCTCTTGCAGACACAGTACAGTCCAAAGAAATTATCATTATATTTATTGCCATAGTTTGCTTTCTCTTTTTCCTGTTTACAACAAAAAGCCACAGAAAATCAGATGCTGACATAACCACAGGCAGTAAACTGAACTCCCATTCTATTAACATAAAAGTCAAACACTTTTTTATATCTCAAATGATATTTTCTGATGGTTATCAGGCTCACTGTGATACTAAATAAAAGGAAGATACAAACAGAACATGAAATAGTCAAGAGTTCAAAGTAAAAGCTTTGAGATTATGCAACTGGAAAAAGAACAGAGAAAAAATAAAGGACTGATGAATCGTCAATTCCCTCTCCATGGCAGCACATTGTAAATGCAGTGTATACCCTGGCATGTAGTCCAGTTCAAAATGCAATATTCTAGATTGAGGCAAAAAACAAAAGCCCAAAATGAAATTAACATGCCAAAAAGCCACAACATTGAATGATGTCTCTGTCTCATACCTTCTTCCTGAATTCACTTCATCATTCAGGTCCTCCTACCTTGTCATTCTTCTAGCTTTCAATCAATCCTATTGTTTCCTTACTTTTTCCATTATTGCCCTCTCCCAATACACAGTGATCAGCAAGAAGTTCTTGGACTCAGATCTAGCACCTCCAATCTAGAAAGGAACATCTTACTCAATTCCTTTGCTGTGTGCCATAGTAGCTGCTGTCTTCATCTAAGGAATTCTTAAGGAATTTTCCTTTCTTCCCTCCTGCCATCCCCCACAACCCAAAGGTTTTTCTCCTTCAATTTGCTTCTCTCAAGAGAACACAAAGCTGTGGACGGAGGAGATGGACAAGCAGCATCTTGTCATGATACTCCAGTCACCGTAAAGACAAGCTTGCAAGTCTTTCTAGCCTGTCAATTTTGTATTGACATGTTTACGCCAAAGGATTACTTCTAGGCCGAGCACTTTCAATAGGTTCCTCCTTAACCAACAACCCCCCTCCCCCGCCCCTTACTGAATCATGGTGGTCTCTTTATGCTTAAATTTAGATTTGATACTATAAACATTACTGCATGTGAATGGAGAGCCACTCTGATCATTGTTAACTAAAAAGTTAAACCAATTTTCAAATGATCTTTATTTACATTACATTAGATAACAGTTTCAACCTTTAACCTTTCAACATTTGCAGTTTGGCCTCTATCTAATGCCTGTGGAAACAAAATCATTGTTTCCATCGATTATTCTTATTCTATGCTAGTGACTTAATGCATGCAATTGTAATGTTAACTTTCAGGAGTTAGATCCTTTCTAAAGGTGCAGACAGATCATAGGATTTTCATAATTAGATCCCCTTTTGTGATGTAGTCAATCACTAAAAGGACAATTACAACATGAGAAATTGTTTTGATGAAAGTACACAGGTTGAAGCATCAACTTTGCTTTACTTTCCACAGATGTTACTTGACCAGCTAAGTCTGTCCACCATTCTCTGTTTTTAGTTCATATCTCCAAAGCAGAATGCTGGCCTAAAAGCAACTGCAATGGGAAGGAGCAGGTAGAGGCAATTGAAAACCAATACTTACAATTAGCATGGAAAAGGACACATAGGTGGAGTTTGACGCATTGGCACACATAGCATGTACTTCACATTGAAAGCTAACCATGAAATGGTCAACATACATATTAAAATACTAGAATCGCTCATGGTTCTTACTGCTTACATCTTGCTGCATCAAGACAGCACCTATAGCACTATTATTAAAGCACACGTGGAAAATAAACTCTAATTAAAACTATTAATGACCACAACAAGAGAAACTTACCGAAAAAAACTTGCACTGCAGGTTGTTAAATTTGCTGTTTCCACAATCACAACGGAAGTTTCTAGAATACAAGGCAGCATATTTTAGTGATAAGAAATTACCCTGCAAAACTAGAAGTTTTTAAAATAATTGAACTACTGCTCTGTTGAAAGTTTTTTTAAAACATACTTTCTTTGACAATCTAATATCAAGCAGTTATTAAATATTACTGAATTATAGCTAATGTTCCACTTATAAAATATTTAAAATACTTATCATTTCCTACTGCTGAAAAAGTTGCAGTTCTCGTTTAAGCATATATTTTTGCATTAGAACCTGCAACAGATTTCATCTCACATTTTACGTGAACCTTGAACTATATGTTCCACTATTTGATTTGACTCTTCCAGAGCATAGTCATTTGGGACAGCTCAGTGGGATGCAGCACACTGGTACCACAAGGAGTTTCGGGGTGGGGGGTGTGGTGGTGACAGAGAATGTATAAAGTTTTAATTTAAAAATTTCTGCTTATATTATCTTGGTCACAGATACCAGCAAATCCTGACTGCAGACTTATCTGCTGATGAGACAATAGCACTAAGTTTCCAACCTGCAGTATCCCAAATGGAAAGACAGTCAGTAAAATTCATGGGCAGGTTACCAGAGTTGTATGTGGTACAGATTGCAATTTGAAAATGTCTCCCATGTTGAGAGTAATAATCCCAGCATCCTGGCCTCAACCAGCCTTCCACTACATCACGTCCTCACAACGGAGGCTGTGCTCTCTCAAGTCAATGCCATTATATAATTCTTCTGGATTTCCCTTCACTGTCCAATTTAGTGCCTTAACTCTCAGTTTGAAGTGTGATGGTGAGCAACACTGTACCTTTTAGTATACAATTCAAACAGCTCATGGCCTTCATGACACTTGTAGCTACAAGCCAGACAAATGCCAGCAGGCTGTCCTCCCTTTGGTGTACAAGTATTACAAGCATACAATGCCTGTCTCTTCACATAGCCCTGCAAGGAAAACAGCAGTTAGAAAGGAAGGGATTCCGAAGTGCAGCTGCAACAACTTCTGACCATTAATGCAACTACTGCGGAAGCAAATCCAGCAGAGGTTAATTGCAAAATTAAATGAACTTTGGAGGGGGTCATAACCAAGGGTTGTCAAGCACACAATCTAACTGGAGCATACAGTACTGTTGTTCCATCTATTGAAATACATTCTAGATCAATATGGAACAGTGGGGAGGGATTACAGTTTTGACTTTGGGCAGGATGGTTCTAAATTGACTAACCACAAGTTAAGTATCAAAGTCAAGAGCTTAAGGGTTCTTGTGGTGCAGGAGTAGTGTCCCAACCTCTGAGCCAGAATGCCAGGGTTCAAGTCCCACCTGCTCCAGAAGTATGTACTAACGTCTCTGAACATGTGATTGGAAAATCTCTCAAAGTCAGGAGCTTCTGGAGTGATATAAAAATGAATTGGTTTGTCTACACCAGAACTCAATAGGCTAATAGCTTTCAAGGTGGTCTTATGCAAGAGACTTCCCCACAAATATTGAAGTACTCCAGAGGGCCAGAGCATAACCTGAAAGAAACTGTTAACCACCTAAAAAGAAAAAGCTGGGCAAAACAGAAAATCAAAGGTTTCTTTCTTTCCTACCTACAACTGCAAGAAACGTTTTTGCAGCACACAACAGAAATATCTTGCTATTAACTTGAATAGAGAAGTATGACCCTCCAAATCCTGACTGGTTTCCCCCAGGGCAGGACAGTGGTTAGCACTGCTGCCACACAGTGCCAGGGACCTGGGTTGAATTCCCATGTCGGGCAACTGTCTGTGTGGAGTTTGCACATTCTCCCTGTTTCTGCGTGGGTTTCCTCTGGGTGCTCCAGTTTCCTCCTACAGTCCAAAGATGTGCACGTTAGGTGAACTGGCCTTGCTAAATTGCCCGTAGTTAGGGGAATGGGTCTGGGTGGGTTGCTCTTTGGAGGGTCGGTATGGACTTGTTGGGCCGAAGGGCCTGTTTCTACACTGTAGGGAATCTAATAATCTAATATTCCATACTTTGAAACTAGAGCTCACACATCTGCTACCCTGACCTAACCTGCATCCAACCCAGAGCTTGATGAACTACACTGACTCCCAAACAAGTGATGCCTCGATTTTAAAAATCACAATCTGATTTTCAAGACTCTTTCCCCCCTCACCCCCGACATGGCTCCTCTCCGTAATTCCAAAACCCTCCAGGCCATCTACACACATTTAACTCTGACCTCTTGAACATCCCCGATTCTTACCACTCCATCATAGGTGGCTGAAAGCATTGTCCTCAATGTTCTGCGCTCTGAAACATCCTCCTTAAATCTCTACATCTCCTTCTTCCTTCAAATTGACATCACTTCAAATTGACCTCTTTGCCCAACCTATTCAGTTTTCGCCATGGAATTTCCACATGCGGCTGGTCTCAGAGTTTGTAACATTCTTGTGAGGCACTCACCTTCACTTTACTACATTAAAGGGACTGCATTAACGTTAGCTATTGACATACTCCCCAGGTAATAGATGAAGCAGCATCTCAGTGACAGTGCAAGTACAATGGACAGCATAAGCTCAGTTGGGACGGCTGCTGCTTAGGGAGGTCTGATTCATGGTGTGGGGTCATACAAAAAGAAGTCACAAATCAAATGGAGCACAGAATGGAGTCCCTGAAGCCAGAAGGTGCAGAATACAGAGTCTGCCCTAGAGTCCTACAATTCAAGTGCCCACCAACCCCCCTCCACTTCACTCCACCAAGAGTCCCATTCCTCATCTACCACCAGTCCCCTGTACAAGTATCAACATTCCAAACTGTAACCAATCCTCTGCGCTCTGGCCAATCACCAAGGTTGAAAAGGTATGATAAGAAAAAGGCGCCAGATGGAAGGGGGGGGGGTAGTGGTGGACATTGAGATGTAATTAACACGGCTTGTGGCTGCTACTGGATCTACAGGGATCCACCAATCTGCAACCTCAAACCACGGGCTTAAAAAATAAACTTGCTCCTTCCATCAAGGATGTTCATTTTACATCTGCAGTCAGCTGGAATTGGGTGGCTCCTGTCTTGGTGTGGGTTTATGATTGTTTTTGGGGAAGGGGAAGGGGAGCGCACATACACATCCGTACACACAGTTTAAAAATAAAACCCCACTTCTTCTGAACATCCCTGTCCACCTGTGAACCGAGGTTCCCCGGTTCAGGACCTCGACCCTCACCCCGGGGGGGGGGATCGGGCTGGGATTTGGGGAAGGGGGCGCGATGCCGAGGAGCTGCGCGCAGACAAAGGACACACACTCCCGCTTAAGGAAAAGGGGGGGGGGAGGAGGAAAACCCAGCACGCCGCCCAAAACAAAAAATACAAAATAAAACCTCACGTCCGAGTAGGAGCATTTGTCGGAGTCGCTGCCGCCTAAGACGGCGCAGGCTTCGTTCTCCAGCTGCTCGTCCTCTTCCAGGACATCGGCGAGGGAGACGATGGGATCCTCCTCTTCCAGCGGCCGCTTGTGATTCCCTTCGTTTGCCGCCATCTCGAAATGTACAAAGACTTCCGGGTTGGGGGCGATTTAAAGCTGCATGTGGCAGCCCCCACCCCCCTGTCGTCGCCAACCGCCTCTCTCTGACTCGGTCTCACGCAGTGTCACTGAATACACCGGCCCGCTGTGTGTTGGGAGGCCGGGCCTCTTATTGTTACGTGCGTTTACCGAGAAGCCGGGGTCCTCTCGGCATCTCCTGCCGCTGCCTGTTGACTCTCTTCCGATAGTGAGAGGCGGGCCCTGCGTTCCCCCCGCCCCCCGGGGCTGGACGGGAGCCGCTGCAGTCGGTCGGACATGTGCACCCCGGCCCCTGAGTGCGAGCTGTGCGGGGAGCTGTGTCCCCGGGGCGGCGAGCGCCGCCGCTTCGCCGTCCGCACCGCCTGCACCGTCCCCGGCGTGCTGAGCGGAGTCCGCCTCCTGCAGCAGCAACTCCAGGCCGCTCTCAGCGAGCTCGTCCTGCAGGAGAAGGGGCAGGGGCAGGGGCAGGGCTGCCCGGAAAGCCCGGCCTCCAGCGCTGCCGGTGAGTCTTGGGGAGAGGAGGGGGATAGAAGCGTGTTAAAAATATTATTGCTCAGCCTTCCCCGCCAGGATGATTCTCAATCCACTGCAGGTTCGTGAACCGTTTGGTTTTCTCCGAGCTGCGGAAGAGAGCACTGATCGATTTTGATTCCCCTTTGGTGTACAGGCTCCGATGGGCTGAATGGCCACCCCCCCTGTACTTATGGGAAAGTGAGGACTGCAGATGCTGGCGATCAGAGGCGAGAGTGTGGTGCTGGAAAAGCACAGCAGGTCAGGCAGCATCCGAGGAGCAGGAGAATCGACGTTTCGGCCATAAGCCCTTCATTAGGAATCAGGCCTCATCAGGCCTCGGATGCTGCCCGACCTGTTGGGCTTTTTCCTGTACCAAGGCCATCCCACTACAGTGACCTTGTTCACACATCTAAGACCTTGAGATGGATTCCAGGAGGATGCTCCCTCCTGTTGTGGAGACTAGAAGTAGGGGAGATGGTTGTGGAGAATTCTTTTTCTCTGAAGGTGTACAGAATGGAAGTGATGATAAATTTTAGGCAGATTAGCTTTTGTTTTAATTGACCAGGGAGTTGTGTGGTACAAACAGGACAGTGTAGATGAGACCACAATCAAAACTGCCATGATAAGTGAACCAGGAAGGCCTTCTCTTTCTCCTATGTCAAATGTGCCCATCTCCTGTCCTCCTACAATAAGTCGATTTAATTCTTGATGTTGCTATACTTTTTAATTCTCTATTCCACCCTCCCCATGATAGAAAGAATCCTAAGGTCATGATGGGTTGTAAGGTATAGGGTTAAAATTGTGCAGAATAAGGGAACAGTTGTTGCTTCTGCAAAAGCTTACATTATAAATGCAAATGCGAAACAGAAGAAGCAAAAACAGGGTAGAATTATTTCTGACTAATAGGGCAGAGTGACCATGTAGCAGGATGTACCAGTAACAGGAGAATAGTGTGCCAGTCTCAGGAGGGATATGGTCAACAGATGGAATTTAGTTTGGCAGGATGATTGCACGAAGACAGCAAACTATGACAGGATAGTCACATATAAGGAATGAGATAAATAAGAATAAGGGGTGACAGGCTTAGAGTAATAGGAGAAATAAACAGAGGCAGAGAGAAGCTAGACAAAGGTGGAGTGAAGCTAGAGCTTGTGATAGGCTACGTGCTACAGAAAAAATAACCAATGGGGTGAAAGGGGAGGACCGAGAGATGCAGCTGAACAGCATGAATCAGAATGTCACCCTCCGATCGGGGTGCTTACCTGTTAGGCACCCGTTCTTGCAAGTACGTATCAATAAAATTCACTGCTTCAGAATTTGACTCGGACTGAAATTTATTAATATGTGAGTTCTATTTCTAACAAGGGTGTTGTTGGGGTATTTTTCCATGCATTGTAGTTTGAGGGAGGGATTGACTAAACCTTGGTTGGAACGTTGGGAGTATAATAGGAAGCGTGGATGATCTTGCACATGTCCTGACCTGTCCTCTCCTGGACAACAGTTTGAGTCTATTTCCTCTTCCTCTGCCCAGGACCACATTGCATTCCTTCCTGTCCCATCATCTCTGTGTTCTCCCCTTCCTAATTAGGAAATAGCTTACATTTGTATGACAGTGAAAAGGGGCAAACTGTTGATGGGAGGGTTGAGAGTAAGGGAAAAACTGAGTTGACGTTAATTGGCAAAAGAAGAAATGACAACATCGGGGAAAAAAACCTCTTTATGCAGCCAATTGGGTTCAGGTCTAGAATGTACTCCAAGTATAGTGGAGGCAGATTCAATTGAGGAAATCGAGAACAAATTAAATTATCACAATTATTAAACCTGCAGAAGGAGGCCATTTGGCTGCACTGCTGTCCAAACAAATAATTAAGTGCTGTTCTCCAGCCCACTCCTTATAACTCTGCACATTCTTCCTTTTCAGATAGCAGTCTAATTCCCTTTTGAATGCTTCATGTGAACCTGCTTCCAGTACACACTCGGGCAGTGCTTTTTCACGTTTCACCCTTTTATTTGAAAAGGGAGAAAGCAGAGAAGTTGCCATTTGGTACATTGTTCCTTCAGAGAGCCAGGGTAGATGTGAGGGCCACATGGTCTCCTCCTGTGCTTGTGACCATTTTGTGGTTCTGTATGGCATCTTTCCTAACCTTTGAATGCTCCAAGATTCTTCCCTATCGCAGCAAATGTTTTATGAAGTGTAGTGATTCTTGTAATGTTGCCAAATAATGGAGTCATTTTTTGTGCAGCAAGCTAACACAAAATGTGAATGAGATAAATGACACACAATTATTTTGGGTGTTTGTTGAGTGATCAGTGTTGGCCATGACCTCTGAACTCACCATGTCTTCTAAAGTGAAATCTTTTAGATTGATCATTGTTTAATACCTCATTCAAAAATGTTACCTCCTGACAATGTAATGCTTCTATAGCACTGCATCCTTTTCATTATCTTCTCATGAGATTTGGGCATTACTGGCACAGCCAGCATTTGTTGCCCATCCCTAATTACCCTTGAACGGAGGACTCAGGGCAGTTAAGAATTGACCACGTTGCTTTAAATCTGGAGTCATGTAAGCAGACCAGGATAGGATGACAAGATTTCCTTTCCTGAGGAAATTAGTGAACCAGATCTGCCTTTATGACCATTGCCAATTGCTACATTTCATCCAGTTTTAATTAAAGATTTTTATTAACTTCAGACTTTGCTATCTGTGATGCTGGGATCAAACCCAGTTAGAAAGTGAGGACTGTAGATGTTGGAGATCAAAGTCAAGAATGTGGTGCTGGAAAAGCACAGCAGGTCAGGCAGCATCCAAGGAGCTGGAGAATCAATGTTTCGGGCATACGTCCTTCATCAGGAATCTGATGCCTGAAACGTCGATTCTCCTGCTCCTCGGATGCTGCCTGACCTGCTGTGCTTTTCCAACGCCCACAGTCTTGATTCAAACCCAAGAGCCCAGAATATTAACCTGAATTTTTGGACGACTAGTCCAGTGACATTAACAGTACCTCCCATCTCTCCGTATTGGTGATATGAATACACAGTAGACACTGAAGATTTTGAATTTGGAGTCACATCCTTCTGACTCTGGGGAAAGAGCATTACCACTGACCCAAGGCAAACAACTTGAAGCACCTTCTTTTCCCTTTCCCTCCAACCCTTTCCCTTAATGCCTTGGGCACTGCTCTCCAATTCAACTGCTCCAGCTATTTCCCTTTACATCCTCTCTTCCTTCAACTCTATATCCATTCTTTAAAAGTTAAAATCAAATTGTCTTCATGATCTATCCTAGATTGAAATTCAGAATTATGAGTGAGGAAACAAAATGTCTTTTTCTTTATAAACCCTTCCTTTAGGACAGGAATGATGTGAAGAGGGATAGGAATTGTCGGGAAGGAAATGGACTTGATATCAAAAAGGCAGGGAAGAGAAAGAAGCAAAATGTAATATAACAACAAAGGACAGAGGAGACTTTTTTTAATGAAAGAGAAGTGGTTGTTGTGGGAAAACTACGTCAGTGGTGGTAGTTGAGGCTGCACATGCCCCCATTTTGTGCTGTTGGCATTATGTGAATATTACCACTTGGACAGGAGGAATACACTGGTATTCAAGTCCCACTTCTCCATGGGATGTCCTGAAAGTGTAAATGTCCAACTGAGTCACCAAAATATTTAAGTTCCTTTACTTTTACGGATATCTGGGACAAAAATAAACTTCCAACTAAATGTATTTATTATTAATAAACTTAAAAGTGGGAAATGGGTTATAAACTACTACGAGGTAAACTGCATACATGAAGAGGACAGGGCAGTTTGGAGTTATTATAGCTGGAGGAACAAATTGGCAAAAAAAGAAAATCTCGTGTGTTAAGAGTCCAAACCTCAAGGATTAAAATTGGAGTTCAGCAAGAGAAGGAGAAAGTGAGGACTGCAGATGCAGGAGATCAGAATCAAAAAGTGTGGGACTGGAAAAGCACAGCAGGTCAGGCAGCATCCGAGGAGCAGGAGAGTCCCTGTTTCAGGCATAAGCTCTTCATCAGTGAGAGAAATAGGGTTTACCATTAGGGTGAATGGAGTCAAGATTAGTCTTGTCACTAAACATGTGCCTTATGAAAATGTAGCACTAACAGCCATTTTACTGTATCATGTAAAATATCAATTTGGGCATTCATCATAACTATATAGCCATATTCAATATATTTCCCAAACCGTATTCTGGTCAAAAAAGTCCCAAGATACTTGGTGCCGGGCAGAAAACATGAGCTGCTTGCCACTAAACAAGGATTTACAAGGATGTTGCCAGGGTTGGAGGATTTGAGCTATTGGAGAGGCTGAACAGGCTGGGGCTGTTTTCCCTGGAGCATCAGAGGCTGAGGGGTGACCTTATAGAGGTTTACAAAATTATGAGGGGCATGGATAGGATAAATAGACAAAGTCTTTTCCCTGGGGCCGGGGAGATCAGAACTGGAGGGCATAGGTTTAGGGTGAGAGGGGAAAGATATAAAAGGGACCTACGGGGCAACTTTTTCACGCAGAGGGTGGTACATGTATGGAATGAGCTGCCAGCGGAAGTGGTGGAGGCTGGTACAATTGCAACATTTAAAAGGCATTTGGATGGGTATACGAATAGAAAAGGTTTGGAGGGATATGGGCCGGGTGCTGGCAGGTGGGACTAGATTGGGTTGGGATATCTGGTCGGCATGGACCGGTTGGACCGAAGGGTCTGTTTCCGTGCTGTACATCTCTGACTCTATGACTCTAAACAACATTGACCTATTTGCAGTTAATTTTAAACAGTACATAATCTGATTTATGTGAAGAATTCTGTTTAAAGCCTTTTGAAGTTTCCATTGAATACTGTTCCTGAATCTTTCTTTAGGGCTTCTAATGATTGATCAAGACAAGACTAATTGTTTGGGAGCCATCTTTTCCCTCCCAATTTGAAAGTCATAAGTTGCACAAATTAGGGTGGATTTATTCTTGATTATATTTTTGATATTGATCTTGATTGAAGTTGTATTTTTCTCAGTTCTTTTTTTCTTTGAGGTGTTTTTAACCCGTGCCATCACAATTCTGCCAATAGCACTTTGCAACTGTTTAAAACATCAAGAGAACAATCTGAGATGATTCCATCTCATTGCTGTATTCTTGCATTTCTCTCCCAATGAGGGAATGCTCCTGGTTTCTGCTTGCTTATTGTATACTTCAGATTTGATGCGCAAACTCTGTCTTTATAAGAACAATGTTAAAGATGAACAATTATTGTTTCTTTCCCTCTCGAATGAAAGATTGGAATGTATTCTTGGTATTTATAACAATGTGTTTTTGTGGAAATCATTACTTTTTTAAAAGTAACTTGGAATTGTACTTTGTATTTTACATTGTTTTAATTATTAACATGAAGGTCCCTTCCTTTTCATAGTTGCTGGCGGAAGTATTTAAGTGCATGTTGTGAGGCTTCCTAGTGAAGGCAGAATTCTTGACAAGTATACTTGCTGCTACCAATAATACAATGTGAAGTATATGTTATTTGATTGTAATCTTAAAATTAATTTAATATGTGGAGCAGAGGCTGGTGGATTTACAGTACTGTATATCAGAAATGGCTTTTCAGTTCTGTTATGCACTGCCTTGAAGCATGATTCATTTAAGCTAATAACTCTGCAGTACATTCAGAAATGAAGCTAGAAAACAGGTCAGCCTTTTGTCTGTGCAAGAAAAAAATAATGACTGAAAATTAGTTTGTTCAGTTAAAATGTTTGTTTGTTCTTTTTCATGATATGGAATCCATAATTACCTTTCGTATCTTCCAGGAAATCGTCTTTTTCATGTAAAAGAAAATCTTGATTGTTTTTCTTCTTGACTGAAAAGGACATTTGCACATTTCAGTAAAATAATGAACCATCAGAAATGCTGGAAGTCTGAAATAAAATAGAAAATTCAGGAAGTGTACAGCTGGCCTATGAGCACTTGTCAAGATACAGAATTAATTGGTTTCCCAATTTATTTCCCGCTAATTGGTCTGGATTTTAAAAACTGATTGGCGTTTCCCATGAGATTTACATAGCTTTGGGTGGATGAGAAGGTGATAATATTGTGATGCCTACGACTGTGTGGGACTATCTAGGTGGACTGGTTTTATTTTTCAATTTTGTCTATTTTTAAGTGTCGAAGCCTTCACTTAATGAAGTGCATTTTTTAGCAAGTTTGGCTTTTAAATTTCAGATTTTTTGTACCAAAGGTTTTTGGCAGTTTGCAAGCAATTACTGTAATTCAAGTTTTTATAATAAATTATTCCTTTCCTATTCTTGGTAGAGTCTTTGCTGTCATTGTTCGGTCAATTCAGATGTATGTTATGTGCCATTTTAAAACCATTTCCCTCCCCCCACCCCCCCACCCCCACAATCACTAAAATGCCCAAGGCTGAGCTTTAAACTTTATGGTTTTGTGCAGGGAAGCTTCACTAATGTACAATTACTGGAAGCAATAACTGAACAGATGCAAACAAGAATTTACACTAAGGAAAATGTACTGGTGTCTATAATGTGATCACGATTGACAAAGAAAATGTTATCCATGCCAAATGATGCATATTATTGTGGAGTTCTTGGGTTTTAGCTATCAACATGTCTGTTTGAGATAAATCTCTTAAGTGACTAAAGTTGAGCTCTATGCATTGTGTCTTTCCGTGTGTAATGCTATAGCATTGGGCTTGATAGAATTTTCCAGCCATGGTTTGGCAACATTGTAACTAAGATGTTGTACCTCATGACCCGGAAATGAAGATTTGGTGATAGAAAGTTTTGTGTGCTTTTTGAAAGTGAGGAACTGAGTAAAAGATGTTTATCTGTGGTAGGCAAAAGTGAGGACTGCAGATGCTGGATATCAGTCTACATTAGAGTGGTGATGAAAGGCTTTAGCCCGAAATGTCAATTTTCCTGCTGCTTGGGTGCTGCCTGACCAGCTGTGCTTTTCCAGCACCACTCTAATGTTTATCTTTGGTATACCAAGAAGGCATTTGGAATGCTTTTCTTTATTGGTCAGTGAATTAAGTATAGATTGATTTTTAGAATGTGAGGTGCTGCATTTTGGAAAAGCAAAATAGAGCAGGACTTGTACACTTAATGTCCTGGGGAGTGTTGCTGAACAAAGAGACCTTGGAGTGCAGGTTCATAGCTCCTTGAAAGTGGAGTCACAGGTAGATAGGATAGTGAAGAAGGCATTTGGTATGCTTTCCTTTATTGGTCAGAGAATTGAGTATAGGAGTTGGGAGGTCATGTTGCGGGCTGTACAAGACATTGGTTCAGCCACGTTTGGAATATCGCGTACAATTCTGGTCTTTTTCCTATTGGAAGGATCTTGTGAAACCTGAAAGGGTTCAGAAAAGATTTACAAGGATATTGCCAGAGTTGGAGGATTTGAGCTATAGGGAGAGGCTGAATAGGCTGGGGCTGCTTTCCCTGGAGCATTGGAGGCTGAGGGGTGACCTTAAAGAGGTTTGTAAATCATGAAGGGCACGGATAGGATAAGTAGACAAGCTCTTTTTTCCTTGGGTGGGGGAGTCCAGAACAAGAGGTCATAGGTTTAGGGTGGGATGGGAATGATACAAAAGGGACCTAAGGGGCAACTTTTTCACGCAGAGGGTGGTGCGCATATGGAATAAGCTGCCAGAGGAAGTGGTGGAGGCTGGTACAAATGCAGCATTAAAAGGCATCTGGGTGGGTATATGAATAGGACGGGTTTTGAGGGATATGGGCTGGGTGCTGGCAAATTGGCAGGATATCTGGTCGACATGCACAAGTTGGACCCAAAGATCTGTTTCCGTGCTGTACATCACTATTACTCTAAGGTGTTATTCAGGATAAATTACAACATGCAAAGTGCTTTATAAAGTATTTGCAGTACAAAATATAAGCATTTCACTTCATGCTGGTGTTTATATTCTACACAAGCCTCCTTTCATGCTGCTGTGTCTAACTCTATCAATGTATCTATAGACCATCTCTCATCCTTGCGTTTTAAATTTTATTGCAAGGGCACATTCTGTTCAATTGTCCTGTCTCTGCCCCTTACTCCTTCACATCCAGTTGCCTCCTTTGCATAGGCTCCAGCTTTTTCCTGTTTTTTTAAGCTTGTGCATAGGTTGTTGGCATCACTGGTTAGGCGAGCAATTATTTCCCATACTTTAATTATCCTTGAGAAGCTGGTGGTGAAATTAGTTCAGTTGCACACCCATAAAATATGTGGCTTTGAAGGATCTGATTCTGTTTACGGAACTGAACCTTCCTGAACCTACGTTCATCCTGCCCTTAAAGTTCTGTAATCATTTTGGAAACCATAAGTGGCCATGCAGGGATTTCCTGGAATTAAGGTTTCTGCCAATCCCTATGGATTTCAACATTCATTTTATCTAATGTTCTTTTTAGCACATGGTTCAATAAGGGTTGGTCACTTTGATCACTCAGGTGGTGATTCCTCATGTGTGAACCTAAATCATTGGTAGACTAATCTTTTGGGGAGGCAGTATCCGAGGAGCAGGAAAATTGACATTTCAGGCAAAAGCCCTTTGTCAGGAATAGAGGCAGGGAGCCTCCGGGGGGAAGAGCTAAATAGGGAGGGTGGAGCTGGGGAGAAGGTAGCAAAGAGTACAGTAGGTGAATGGGGGTGGAGATGGAGGTGATAGGTCAGAGAGGAGGGTGGAGTGGAGAGGTGGGAAGGGAGATTGGCAGGTAGGACAGGTCATGGGGATGGTGCTAAGCTGGAAGGTTAGGACTGGAATAAGGTTGGGGGAGGGGAAATGAAGAAACTGGTGAAGTCCACTTCCAGCTCAGCACTGTCCTCATGACCTGTCCTACCTGCCAATCCTCCTTCCCACCTATCCATTCCACCTTCCTCTCTGACCTATCACCTCCATCCTCACCCCCGTCCCCCTATTGTACTCTTTGCTACTTTCTCCCCAGCCCCCTCCACTGGAGGCTCCCTGCCTCTATTCCTGATGAAGGGCTTTTGCCTGAAACATCGATTTTCCTGCTCCTTGGATGCTGCCTGACACACTGTGCTTTTCCAGCACCACTCTAATCCAGACTCTGGTTTCCAGCATCTGCAGTCCTCACTTTTGCCTAATCTTTTGGGGAGTTGGCAGGATAGAAGGTAGCATAACTGAGTCTGATCCAACCATCAGCTTGCACTCCTTTGCAATGAGCCTAGGTATTAAACCCCAGTCAATTTTGCAAAGGCCCTTAACAAAGGCTGTCACTAAAACAAAGCTGGGATGTGATAACTCCTTAGACTGGGGAATAAATTGCAATCTTAAACTTTATAAAAGCATTTTTTGGAGATTTGATTTAACCAACAAGTAAAATTGGGGTTTAGTGAGTGAATGTATTGGACAGATATGGTTTTTTTTCTGTTGAAGGGCAGAGTTGCCCAGTTATTTCTTTGATTTCAGCCACTCTGTGAGAAAGTGTATCAGGTATGAGCAGATAGGGGAAGAGTTAAGTTTTGGATTGCAAGACAAAGGCTCCACTAGCATGACTTTGACCAGATAAGAACTTGCAGTAAACAATGAGCTGCTGGAGGCAAGGGTAGTGGGTTAATGAGGTTTAAAAAATCCATTTGTGTAATGCCAGTTAACAAGGTGAAAAGCATCCACTGTATAATGTCAGATGGCTTAATCTTTACTGCTGAGGCTCGCTGCTTGTAACCATCACCCAGTCAATATAGATGTTGCCTTATTTGGATGTTGCTCCCTGTAAGTGACCACATAATTCCTTAAGAATCTGCTGTTCGAGAGAAGACGGAGAATCCATGCCTCTGTGTACTTGGGCGATCGTTCTCTCTTCCTCCAGGACCCAGAATAAAGGTGGAGATAAAGCCATACTGTGTCTGAGTGTTTGCTTTGACTGATACAGGAATAGGGAAACGGGTCAACGTCTGGGGTTGACTGAGAAATGACTAGACTCAGGCAATATCATTTTTCCATTTAGGATTTAAATTGTTACTCTAGAAATCATAATATTATACTTTGTGCTTGTAGCTTTTGGTGTCATGCAGCTTTTTGGGAATAAAAGCAATGCTAGAAATATCAACAAGACAAATTATCTCAATTGTTAATCTTTCACCAGGTTGATTTAGAGGTTACGCATTAAATCCTATTATGGCTCCTCAAGATGAATCTTTTCTATACTTGTACCATTACTCTTCCTCCCACTCTTACCCTTGGCTTACAGTCTCATCCTTTTTGGAATTTAATATCTCTTGCCTTCCACCCTATGCTGCTTCATTCTTCAAGTAGTACCAGCACCTGTGATAGTTTGCTTCTGTTGTACTATATTGGAGCCTGGATTGTAACTTATAAAATGCATTTTGATATATTTCTTCTTTCAACAGATGAAGATGAAGATGACAGTGAAGACGAATCGGCTGATAAAGGAGATGGAGATGCACCTCCTTCCAAAAGGACTAGGAAACAATGTTGACTTTACCCTCTGAAGCTGTCTGACTGCTCCAGTTTGTTTGAGGTGCTGCAATGATGACTTCCTTTAAAAAGTCACCAGTTTAAACTGAGGCTCCTCTTCATGGCTACTCCACTTTTTCTACGACTTAAAAGATATTTTTAAAATAGACAAGTTTGTTTCTTATGTAAACCATAAAAAGTGACATTTCTATAATGTTCTTGTTTTTTTCTTCAGAGAAATGAAATCTGGGTGATGAGGACAGATCTCAGTCGTGGAGTTCTTGTCTAAAGTAGATATGTGAATGAGAATATCTGAATATTTTAAAGATTTTTCAATAATTTTAAGACAATGTAGGAATTCTATGATTCTATAAGTAATTAAGTCTGCAATTTACCCATGTTCCCACAGGGAAGCACTGTGGGCTAAGGTGAGGCCTAGATGATTGCTGTTAATTTTTGTCTGTCGAAAAGGCAGTGAGAGTTTGTAATTAGAATTCTTCATTAAAATCATGGCACAATACTTTGTTTGTCTTGCTGCTCAACTTCACCTTTAACAGAGGTATGGTTTGGGAGATCCAAGATGGTGGCAATCTGAGAGGTCTGCTGTGCTGGGCTCTGCACCATATCCCAGGTTCAGTGGAGCTTTTATCCCCCTCTAATTAGCCATCCATGAGAAAGATCGAGAGAATGGAGTCTAATAAGATCCCTAGAACCCTTTAAGTACTAATCTTAACATTTTAAGAAGAAGGTGATGTCGGCTAAAGGGAAGGAAATGGGAGGATGGCAGCAAGCAAGGCCTATAGTACCAGGCACACCTGAGGCCACAGCCCCGACTCCCGTAGTGGCGCCCTGGAATCGATTGGAACAAAAGAATTGTTGTTTGTAAAACTCCGACTTGTAAAAATCAAGTCAGCGCTGGAACCAATCTCTGCCACGCCGCAGAAGCATCAGCAGGCGATCCAAGTACGGGACTAATGTGCCAAGATGGTCAACCAAAGGACCTTGGCTGAGACTGCAGCTGAGAGTTCGGAGGGGAGGATTCAAAAGCTGGAAGGCCAGGTTCGAGCCCTGCTGGACCAGGTCTGCGACCTTGAGAATAGAGATTGAAGGAAAGACTCACGGTTAGTCTGGCTTCCGGAATGTGAAGAAGATGAGGGCCTGGTCAGCTTTCTGGTACAGTGGGCTCCTGCAGTTCCTGGGGCTGGGAGTTGAGTCGGGCAGCGTGCGTGTAGAGTGGGCCCACCAGATCGCAATGCGCAGGTCTGAGTTGGATCAATGCCTCTCCCTGGTCCTAGTGCGACTCCAGTATTACAAGGAGAAGCAGATGATAATGGAAGCCTCCAGAAAGCTGAGGAAAGACTCACAGGCCCTGGTGTACAAGGAGTCAAAAATTGTCTTCTCAATACTTTTCTCTGGGGCTGTAATCAAGAGAAAATCTTTTGATTGAAGTCAGGAAGAGGTTGAGAGACTTGAATATCCAATACTCTGAGGTACCTGGCAGTACTACGCTTCAGCCATTGAGGGTATGTTTACAACTTTGACTCAGCAGACAAAGCAAGGGATTTCCTAGACTCTTTGAAATAGGTGGTCTGGGTCAGAAAAAATAATGGACAATGGTATATCCTTTGCTAAATCAGTTGTTGGTTTTTGTGTGCTGGGCATTGCTTGCATATAAGATTCCCTTTTTCCTTTTTCTTTTTTCTTTTTTTTTGCATAGTCATGGCTAGTGGTTCATTTTGATGGTGCACCTGGAACATTAAAAGGGGGTCAGTCTCCGATCAAAAGGAAGAAGGTGCTCTCAAACCTCAAAGGAGGGGGTTGACATCGCCCTGCTGCAAGAGACACACCTCAGTGACCAGGAACATTTGAAATTACAGCAGGGAGGGTCTGGTGGGGTATTCTTTTCCTCTTTTAATTCTCAAAGCAGAGCAGTGGCCATACTAATACAGAAGAACCTCCTATTTCAGATAATAGACCAAATTAAGGACAACATGGGTGGTTCATCATCATTAATGCCTTGGTACACTGGGAAGAATATAGCATCCTGAATGTCTATTGTCCTCTGGTGCACCCTCTTAAATACTTAATTGACACATTCTCTAAATTGATGGCTCTTGGGCTACACCATATGATTATAGGAGGAGACTTTAACTGTTCTCGTGGACCCTGAGGTGGACAGGATGCCAAGGGGTCTCTCTGGTATCTCCCTGCAGTCCAGACAGTTGGTGGACTTATGTGGGGCATTGGCGTTGGTGAATGTGTGGTGGTGCCTCCACCCTAATGGCAGACATTTTATCTTTTACTCCAACCGCCCAAGTGCCACACAAGAATTGATACGTTCTTTGTTCCATCGATCTGTCTGGATTCGGTGTTATCCTGCAGGATTGGGAGCATTGCCATTTCGGACCATGCGGCAATGTTCTTAAATGTTCAGACCAGAAGTAGTGGAATAGATATTGGCGCCATAAGTTCATTTCTTTTGAAGGATAGAAAATTTGTAGAGTACTTCACTGCCTGTAACGAATCAATGCTTTGGGAATTTTACTTAAGCGGTTTAATTATTTCATATTCAGCAACCAGGAAGAGCCAGAATGGAGAACAGCAATGTATGGTTGAGGCCCGGCTGAAGGCAACTGAGTTGGCATATTATGACAGACCATCCGTGACTAAGTTGCAGCAGGTCCTAGCTCTCTGGGCTGCTCTGAATTCAGTACTTACCCAGGCGAAGAGACAGGTTTCCTTATTTGAATACAGTAATAAGCCAGGTAGATACCTGACATATTTGGCCAGGAAGAAATGTGCGCCACAGTCCATTGTGTCCATTAGGGAGAGAACCGGTACTATCACTTGAGTCTAAAAAGGTTAATACTACATTTAGAAAATTTTACCCAGAGGATTTGAGGGTTGTGAGGATGGAGTAGCAAGGATAGAATCCTTTTTTTTTAGAATCTGGATCTCCCAGGTATATATGCAGAACATTCTCTCTCTCTTTTGAATGCTTCCTTAACAATACAAGAGGCAGTAAGGCAGCTCCAAAGTGGCAAAGCGGCTGGCCCAGACGGGTTCCCAACTGAGTTCTATAAGGAATTCATAAACACGTTGGCCGAACCAATTGTTTATTCAGCCAGGACTGCCTTCCACCCTCTTTGGGAGGCCAATATTCCCCTTATTCTAAACAGAGGGGAATACTGAAGACTGTGTGCCTCGTATAGGCCTATCTTGCTACTGAACATAGATTTTAAAGTCTTGTCTAAAACACTAGATTTGAGAGTGGAGAAGATATTGCCCACAATCATAAAGGAAGACCAGACAGGTTTTATTAAGGGTGGTAACTCTTTCAATGATATCACGAGAGTGTTGAATGTTGTACACGTATATCAGCTGAGGTCAATTCCGGGCTTGGTGGTCTCCTTGAACGCAGAAAAGTCATCTGATTGGGTGGAGTGTCCATATCTTTTGGCATCCTGGAATGTTTTGGCCTTGGGTGGGCTTTTGCTAGGTTGGTTGCAGTGTTTTATAACGACCCTATGGCAGCAGTCCTCACGACCAGCGTAAAATTAGATAACTTTGGCATTGAGAGAGGCAGCGACAAGGGTTTCCTCTCGCCGCTGCTATTCATCTTAGTAATCGAACCGCTGGCGGAGGCTACTGGCAAGGACTCTGAAATGGTTGCCCGAAAAGTAGGAATGGGAGAGCACAAAATTACTCTTCACACTGATGTTCTCCTCTTTCTGGCTAACCCAGAAAAAGTCTATACCCCAGTTAATACAAGAATATTCGGCAAGTTTTACAAAATCGTAAACCAGGCCTGTGGGGGGGCTTGCCGGGAGTACCTGATCTGGAGGATGGAACATCATTCCCTTTCCGGAGGTCACAAAAAGTTACTTGGGTATTTTTAACACTCCCGCTTTCCACTAGTTGTATAGAGCTAACTTTGTGCGATTGTTTGAAAGGATAAAACAAGATTGTTAGCATCGGGAGGTTAGGCCGGACAGCACTGATCAAAATGAATGTTCTTCCTCTTCTTCTATACCCCTTGAGAAAGCTTCCGCAGCTATTGCCCAGAGAAGTGCTACGGAGACTCAATGACTGCCTTGGATCTTTTATTTGGTGTTGTAGGCGCCCTCTTATTAAATTCACCAAGTTGCAACTCCCATAGGGTATGGGGAGGTAGATCGCCCAGATTTTAAGCAATACCAAATAAACGCCTTATTGTCCTATGCGAGTGACTGGGTGCGGAAGGACTCGAGGTCGATAGGACTCCACAGCAAGATCTCCCAGACAAGGTGTCCCCTCCTCAGCCTGCTGCTTATGGATAAGATGAAATCTGTTGCTGAGCATTGTCAAAGTCTGAGTATTATAAACACAGTTAAAGCATGGAGGATGATGCAGCAGGGCAAGGGTAACCTGCATAAGACCTTCGCCGTCACCTTTGGTTGGAGCCCCAGGATTCAGGCCAGGGTCAATGGATTCTGGCTTTAAGACATGGGAGGTCAAGAAAATCTCCTGTTTGAGAGACCTATTTGAGGGAGAGGTCTTGATGTCTTGTGACCAGTTAAGTCACAATGGGCTACCCATTGGGACCTTTTCCATTATTTCAGATTAGGGATTATAGACAGGACCACGCATTTAACTCAGCCCTACAAGTCTGACCTGGAGAGAAGAGTGTTCTGGTGTGTGGGCACACTCTTAGTCAGTGCTCTATATCATTTACAGAGAAGGGACACCTTTTGAGGATATGAAAAGACTATGGAGTCTGGAGTCAGGAACTAGGGATAGAAATTTCATCTGAAACATGGGAGGACATGTGGGAAAATGTGAAGAAAATCTCGATATGCAATTGACGATTCTCCACAGAGCCCACATGGCTCCAAAGCGATTAGCAAAATTCAAGAAAGGAGCAGCTCCACGGTTCCCGCAATGTAAAACAAGTACTGGCACCCTGACACATTGTCTGTGGTTGTGTCATAAGATCTACAGGTACTGGGGTGCCATAGTGAACGAGGTGGAGGAGATTCTGGGAATTGAAGTTAGGGTGGATCTGGTATTCCTTCTTTTGGGACTGCCTAAACTGCCCTCATTAGATGAGTATGGGAAGAGATTATTCAATATTCTTAAGCATTGTGCAAGGAAGAACATTTTAATGAGCTGGATCTCAGGTTCCCACCCCGCCCCACAGTTCTTATGTAGTTCTGTAGTTCCCTTCCTAATTTACATAGGCATGGACTTGTTAGCCACATTGACCGGCCCTTTATATATCTATTTGGCAGTCTGGGGGCCTTTGCAGGGGAAGCTTGAATAAATACAGGTATAATGACTAACGCTCCCTTGGATGGGAGCTTTGGTGGGAATGCGCCGAGTGGTGTAATTTAATTTAATGAGTCGAGTTAATTTAAGTTAATCCTATCAAGTTAGATTGAGTCAAAGTTAAGTCAGTTCAGTATAAAGTAAGCTAATTTAAACTAATTTGCTAAGTTCAACTACTTATCGAGTTGTAACCTGGAAAGATTGTTCCATAGCTTTGTGATGGTCTTGGTTTGTTTTGTAGAGTAGGAGGTAGTTTATTGTTAATAAGACCTTTGTACTTTTTATAATTTTGTGAAAAATAAAAACCTTTTTCAATAAAGTTATGGTTCTAAAAAGATTGAGTAATTGCATAATATGACTATAATATGATCCCAGCTGGAATTATTACTAGACTTGTCAGATGCCGACTGAAATCAGGCTTGATAATTCATACTGTTTGTGTTTTTGACAAGGTGAGCTCTCACTGCAATGCATAAACATGCAATGTTGTGGATTTGGTTTTAACAATAAAACAAGTTTATTGCATGTAAAACTGAACTGGAATAAACCAAACTGTGTCCATATAACATATTTAAATGTTTTGAAACACACAATAGAAAATACAATCTCATTAATCCCAACAGCATCCACCACAGTACTCAAACACCAGTGAGAATGCTCTGTCCCACATTAGATTTGACTTTGCTGTGACTTCAGTTCCCATTCACGAAAATCTGATGGCCTCTTCCTTATTCATTTTATAACCAAACGTAAACTTTCTCACTGTGATGTGACCTCTTCAAGGGTTTTAACCAAACACTTCTGGTCTAGAATTTATCAACTAAATTCCTCACAATGAGTTAACTTCTTTAACAATTCAAAGCAATCTTCTCCCTTGCGTGTAAGCAATTGCTTTACATATCCGGTTTTTCCAATTACTATGTGCAGAACTGCCCTAAACAAACCAAAATAACAATTACAAAGTTATGGGAGTTTTCCCTAAGCTTAAAAAACATCCAGAATTGTCAATCTGAATGTTACTTTGGGAGAGTTTGAGGAAACAATGTAAAAAAAAATTGCATTAATCTCCCTCCTATCACGTAGTTTTAAAATAAATCTCCATGTCTATACAATTAGTTACAAGTTAATCATGAAACTCCTTTAGGTACACACAGCCAGCAAGCCACAAATTCAAATTCATGTTCAATTCAAGTAAATTACATTTAAAATATGTATGAATCATATACCTTACTGAACCGTAAACACTAGATTAGATTAGATTACTTACAGTGTGGAAACAGGCCCTTCGGCCCAACAAGTCGACACCGCCCCACCGAAGCGCAACCCACCCATACCCCTACATCTACCCCTTACCTAACACTACGGGCAATTTAGCATAGCCAATTCACCTGACCGGCACATCTTTGGAGTGTGGGAGAAAACCGGAGCACCCGGAGGAAACCCACGCAGACACGGGGAGAATGTGCAAACTCCACACAGAGAGTCGCCTGAGGCGGGAAATGAACCCAGGTCTCTGGCGCTGTGAGGCAGCAGTGCTAACCACTGTACCACCGTGCCGCCCACTAGCTCACAATAATATTGCCATTCATTGATGGTCTGTTCATAGAGTCATAGAGATGTACAGCATGGAAACAAATCCTTCGGTCCAACCGGTCCATGCCAACCGGATATCCCAACCCAATCTAGTCCCACCTGCCAGCACACTGTGCATATCCCTCCAAATCCTTCTGATTCATATACCCATCCAAATGCCTCTTAAATGTTGCGATTGTACCAGCCTCCAACACTTCCTCTGGCAGCTCATTCCATACATGTACTACCCTCTGCATGACAAAGTTGTCCCTAAGGTCCCTTTTATATCTTTCCCCTCTCACCCTAACCTATGCCGTCTAGTTCTGGACTCCTCCATCCCAGGGAAAAGACTTTGTCTATTTACCCTATCCATGCCCCTCATAATTTTGTAAACCTCTATAAGGTCACTGCTCAGCCTCCAACACTCCAGGGAAACCAGCCCCAGCCTGTTCAGTCTCTCCTCATAGTTCAAATTGTCCAACCCTGGCAACATCCTTGTAAATCTTTCCTGAACCCTTTCAAGTTTCACAACATCTTTCTGATAGGAAGGAGACCAGAGGTGCACACAATATTCCAACAGTGGCCTAACCAATGACCTGTACAGCCCCAACATGACATCCCAACTCCTGTACTCAATTCTCTGACCAATAAAGGAGAGCTTACCAAATGCCTTCTTTTCTAGCTTATCTATTTGCGACTCCATTTTCAAGGAACTATGACCCCGCACTCCAAGCTCTCTTTGTTCAGCAACACTCTCCAGAACCTTACCATTGAGTGTATAAGTCCTGCTAAGATTTGCTTTCTCAGAATGCAGCACCTCGCATTTATCTGCATTAAACTCCATCTGTCACTTCTCGGCCCATTGGCCCATCTGGTCCAGATCCTGTTGTAATCGGAGGTAACCTTCTTCACTGTTCACTACACCTCCAATTTTGGTGTCATCTGCAAACTTACTAACTGTACCTCTTATGCTCGCATCCGAGTCATGTATGTAAATGATAAAAAGTAGAGGGCCCAGCACCGATCCTTGTGGCACTCCACTGGTCACAGGCTCCAGTCTGAAAAACCACCCTCCACCACCACCCTCTGTCTTCTACCTTTGAGCCAGTTCTGTATCCAAATGGCTAATTCTCCCTTTATTCTGTGAGATCTAACCTTGCTAACCAATCTCCCATGGAGAACTTTTGATGAATATTTTACTGAAGTCCATATAGATCACATCTACCGCTCTGCTCTCTTCAATCCTCTTTGTTACTTCAAAAAACTCAATCAAGTTTGTGAGACATGATTTCCCACGCACAAAGCCATGTTGACTATCCTTAATCAGTCCTTGCCTTTCCAAATATATGTACATCCTGTCCCTCAGCATTCCCTCCAACAACTAGCCCACCACCGACGTCAGGCTCACTGGTCTATAGTCCCTGGCTTGTCCTTACCACCCTTCATAAATAGTGGCACCATGTTTGCAAACCTCCAGTCTTCTGGCACCTCACCTGTGACTATCAATGATACAAATATCGCAGCAAGGGGTCCAGCAATCACTTTTCTAGCTTCCCACAGAATTCTAGGGTACACCTGATCAGGTCCTGGGGATTTATCCACCTTTATGTGTTTCAAGACATCCAGCACTCCCTCCTCTTTAATCTGGACATTTTGCAAGATGTCACCATCTATTTTCCTACTTTCTATATCTTCCATATCCTTTTCCACAGTAAATACTGATGCAAAATACTCATTTAGTATCTCCCCTATTTTCTGTGGCTCCACACAAACATTGCCTTGCTGATCTTTGAGGGGTCCTATTCTCTCCCTCGTTATCCTTTTGTTCTTAATGTGTTTGTAAAAACCCTTTAGATTCTCCTTAATTCTATTTGCCAAAGCTACTTTATGTCCCCTTTTTGCCATCCTGATTTCCCTCTTAGGTATACTCCTACTGCCTTTATACTCTTCTAAGGATTCACTTGCTCTATCCTGTCTGTACCTGACATATGATTCCTTTTTCTTAAGCAAATCCTCGATTTCTTTAGCCATCCAGCATTCCCTATACCTACCAGCCTTTCTTTTCATCCTAACAGGAATATACTTTCTTTGGATTCTCGTTATCTCATTTCTGAAGGCTTCCCATTTTCCAGCCGTCCGTTTACCTGCGAACATCTGCCCCCAATCAGCTTTTGAAAGTTCTTGCCTAATACCGTCAAAATTAGCCTTTCTCCAATTTAGAACTTCAACTTTTAGATCTGGTCTATCCTTTTCCATCACTATTTCAAATCATTTAGAATTATGGTTGCTGGCCCCTCAGTCACCTGCTCTGCCTTATTTCCCCAGAGTAGGTCAAGTTTTGCACCTTCTCTGGTAGGTACATCCACATACTGCATCAGAAAATTTTCTTGTACATACTTAACACTATGGCAGTCCCAGTCTATGTTTGGAAAGTTAAAATCCCCTACCAAAAAACCACTGTATTATTCTTACAGATAGCTGAGATCTCCTTACAAGTTTGTTTCTCAATTTCCCAGATTATTTGGGGTCTATAGTACAATCCCAGTAAGGTCATCATCCCTTTCTTATTTCTCAGTTCCACCCAAATAGCCTCCCTGGATGTATTTCCAGGAATATTGTCCCTCAGCACAGTTGTCATGCTATCCCTTATCAAAAACGCCACTGCCCCTCCTCTCTTGCCTCCCTTTCTATCCTTCCTGTAGCATATCTTGAAACATTAAGCTACCAGTCCTGCCCATCCCTGAGCCATGTTTCTGTAATTGCTATGATATCCCAGTCCCACATTTCTAACCATGCCCTGAGTTAATCTGCCTTCCCTGTTATGCCTGTTGCATTGAAATAAATGTAGTTTAATTTATTAATCCTACTTTGTCCCTGCCTGCTCTGACTGTTTGTCATGCTTCTGTACTCAACTGTACCAGTCTCAGATTGATCTCTTTCCTCAGTATCTCCCTGGGTTCCTACTCCCCCAACCTTACTAGCTTAAATCCTCCCGAGCAACTCTAACAAATCTCCCTGCCAGTATATTAATCCCCTTCCAATTCAGGTGCAAACCATCCTTCTTGTACAGGTCACTTCTACCCCAAAAGAAATCCAATGGTTCAAAAATGTGAATCCTTCTCCCATACACCAGCTCCTCAGCCATGCATTCATCTGCTCTATCCTCCTATTCCTGCCTTCACGAGCTCATAGCACCGGGAGTGATCCAGATATTACTACTCTCAAGGACCTCCTTTTTAAATTTCTGCCTAACTCTGTCATCTCCCTTCAGAATCTCAACCTTTTCCCTTCCTCTGTCGTTGGTTCCAATGTGGACAATGACCACTTGCTGGCCTCTCTCCCCCTTGAGAATATTCTACACCCTCTCTCTGAGACATCCTTGATCCTGGCACCAGTGAAGCAACACCCAATCTGAATTTTTGCTGCTGGCCACAGAAACTGGAGAGTCCCTTAACACAATTGATCACTTGGAACCCGACGTATCCCTCATTGCATTAGAGCCAGTCTCAATATCACAAACTTGGCTTTTGTGCTATGTTCCCCTGAGAATCCATCACCTCCTACATTTTGTTTGAAATGGATATAGCCACAGAAGGCACCTGCACTAACTGCCTACCTCTCTTACCTTTCCTGGAGTTAACCCATCTATGTGACTCTGAGACTTTTCCCCCCTTCCTTTCACTGTCATCCATCCCATACTGTTGCTGTTGCAAATTTCTCATTGCTTCTAACGGTCTCTCCAACTGATCCATTCGATCTGATAAGATTCATAACCAACAGCATTTATTGCAGATATAATCCACAGTAACCCTTAAACTCTCTTTAAACTCCCACATCTGACAAGAAGCGCATATCACTTTACTAAAGGCCAATTTTGCTCCTTCATAATCTACAGATCCAGAAAATAAGTCTTATTCCTCTACAAAACACTACTCCAAGTTAAATTAATAGTTATGGCTTATGTTTTAAAGTTTAATCAAGAGACATATCTCAAAAAACATATAATCAAGAACGAACCCTCTCCACTCATGACTGCAGCCTTTCTGTAGGTCACTTAAAAACAATACACCTACCTGCTTCTGTGCTGTGAACTTTGCCCAAACAGTTCCTCCACAATCAGTTGTGAATTTCACTGTTTGTTAATTTTCCCAGACGCACTCCGATGTCCAGCGATACATGAATTCAAACAGCAAAGGCAGTAACTGTGCAGGTTCACAACTGTGCCAGTTTCTTTTTCCTCTCTCTCTCCTGCACTGACCTCACCATGAGCTTCCTTTGTCTGTTCTTCTCCCATTTCAAACTGTTGTTTTGACTTGTTTTACCCAAAGTTGTCAAATGATCTGTTAGAAGCACAGAATGATTGCAACATAGGTGGTCCTCATTCGACCCACCATATCTGTCTTAGCTCTATGTAATAACAATCCACCTAGTACAACTTATTCACTCCCTTTCAATGTTCCTTTCAAGCTACATGACTATACAGTTGTTTGTTGGATCTGAGTAAACTGACTGGTGTGGGGGTATTGGAGGTCTTTGCAGCAGCAAAAAAAAAGTACAGCATAGCTTCCCCTCACTTTTCTCATCAGTTAATTATTCAACTCTTTTACAGGCCCCACATTAACCTGCTGCCACCTTTGTATTAGGCAGTGCACTACAGCTTCAAACAACTTCCTGTCAAAACAAGCATTGATGGAGGATTTTTAAATCATTTTAAATCTGCATCCACTGGTTCTGGATTCTTCCACCCCTGGAAACAGTTTCTCCCCATTCTATCCTGTTCAGACCTCTAATGATTTTAAATATCTCTACCACATCTTTTCAAGGGGAATTATGCATTTCTCAAACCTATTCACGTAATTGAAGCTTTTGAACTTTGAATAATCATTGTGAATCTTTTCTGCACCTTCTCCAACATTTTAGTGTCCAGAAGGAGAGATATACACCAGTGTTTTAGACAAAAAAAAAAGTTGCTGGATAAACCCAGCAGGTCTGGCAGCAAATGTGAAGAGAAAGTAGGGGTAACATTTTGGGTCCAGTGACCCTTCTTAGCCAGGTAAAGGTGGTATATGTGCTGACGACAAGGGTGGATCATAACTGCACTTTTAAAATGTTTTGTACATATGTTACAAAGTTCATATTTTAAGGAAACTATTTCTCTACCCTCCTATTTTGATAGCTCAGCTTGATCTGTTTATATATTATGTTACTTGTTGGAAATTTCTAAACTTTATTTTCATTAGTAAGCCAAGGCTTAAAAGTTTGTTTCTCCGGGGATCACTGATGTACTTTCAATTTCTTTTTAACTCATCAAAAATCACTTAAAACAATTCTGTACTAAAACAATATTTATTGTATTTCAAAAGCAAAAGGATCATATGACAATAATTGAATTGATAATGATACATCTTCAATGTATAAACATAAACATTGTTTATCATGATTCAGTTTCTATTGACCTGGATGTCTAGTTACTGTACTGTAAACAAGATAATTCTACTCCAGGTCATGGACAGGAAAGGTAAACACTCTTGGGAAAATAAAAACTTCATGGGATGTAGAGAGTTCATACAAAATAAAATGTAGTCGTCAGCCATGAAAATAATCACCTGCTGAGTCTATTTGTGCAAAAGTTAAAACCCATCCTCTCTTTCCTTTCCTACTTACAATTTAGTACCAAGTCTGTCATGTAAATATAAAATTTATTCTGTTCAGACTATGAACCTGAATCATCTGTCCCATACCAAGCCAATATGGCCATTCTTGCTGTTCAGTCACTGAGATAATCACAAGCATGAATCTTTGCTCAGTACCTATATACAATCACTTTGCAATAACTGTACAATATGATGGCACATTGGAACCAATTGTCAATGCTCTGACTATTCAAATGTCTGAGATCAGCAAATTTCATAGAGCATGTATTGAATTGTTTGATCTGAAACACACAGTAGTCAGCAGTAGACTTACCCAAATCAAAGTAACTTTTAAATCATATGTTTGAAGTTTAGTGGACTAGTTAAGGGTTCGTTTGTATCTTGAATGAACCAGGATGCTTTTCTTCCAGAATATGTTAAAAACAAATGCTTCTTAACATTAGCTTCCATACCAAAGAAACCTGTGTGTCCAAAAGATCAAGAAACCTCTGACTTTTTAAACATCAAATACAAGGCCAGAAATTACTATATACTCAATAAATGAAAATGTATTAAAAAGAGGTAGACTATTGCTATTGAAAGTGTATTGGATTAACAATCTCTAGGTTTTTAACAGTTTCAAGTAAAACAATTACACACGAATAAAAGACAAGGAAATTAAATGTCATATATTAGTTAAATTATTTAAAAGTTGTACTCATTTGCATGGCTAGCGTGCACACAAGGTACAGAAAGAGGAAACTGATCCCACAAATTGTTAGGAATTCAGTACATGTTTATTCCCTGTACAGTTCTCCACATAAAATAACAGAGATAGATGATTTAACTCTTATATTACAACTACTTTACTACTTGGCAGCCTGTTGTTTCTACACTGAGACTCTTGAATTAAATTATACAAAAATACAAGTCAGAAGTTAAGAGGGCTTGAAAAGTTATCTTTGAGGGAATGAATGGTACTGCCTTAGTTTTGATTATGTTGAACTATTTTTACAAAGATCCAAACGAACATTTAGAAACCAAACTACAGGACAATTCTACAATGGACAAATTGTAAGCTGGGAGATTTAGACCGTTTGCAACGTTTACATGTGCAAGCCATTTGATTGGGCAGTTATGAGATTTTAAAAAGGTGAAATACAGACTTTGCTAACTTGATCTAAACGATGTCAAATAATATAGCATTTATACTGTTCATGGTTCTTTGATGCAATGTAAGGTTATTAAGAGCATTGTCATACTTTGCCACATTTATAAATCTCACCTATAAATCAGGTGGTGATGATAACTGCCAACCTTGCTTCTTTGGAGTTTGCTGAAGAATTGCATTCAATAGAGGTTTACTATGGTAACAGTAAAGTACACAGATGCTGAAATTAAATTTAGAATGCACAAAAATTATGGGACCGAAACTAAATATTGAACATTTTTAATTTGGCAGAACAATACTCAACCATATGTTTCTTATTAAACAACTTTAGAGTCAGCAAGATGATTTGATTGGATCCAATCCCATCTCATGACACCATTAGCACATGCAAATTTACAATCCTAGAAATGAATTATTTTCACTCTGGTGTTGAAAACAGCAAGACACTTTGGAGTCTATATAATACTTGATATTGTTAAACTGGTTTAAACCAAATGTTCACACTCATTAAAAAGACAAGACTTTATTTGCAGAAAATTTTGTAATAATAGAAGCAGCAGCAAATCCAGCACCATATTTCTTACAATTGTCTACATATCAGATAAAAGGCATCTGTATTCTGGATGTGCGCTGGGGTTCCAAACACTAGCACAAATCTTAAACACTTAAATGGCTTTAATATAACTTTTTTAAAGCAAAACATTCACAGCTGTCTTATTGGCTCCATATTACAATATTGGTTTATGGCAACACCATTAAATTAATTTTATATGCAATCAGCCACACATGAATAAAAACATCCCCTCCACCGTCTGCTGTTTCCATTCAGATGGATGAACGATCCAAATTTGTACCCCAGGTAGGAGAGAACAAAGTATTAGCTGCCTCAGCTCACATCAACAACCCTTCATTCCTCAGCTATTCATTTTATACAGTCAGATCAGCATTTGAACAGCACTTGATGACATTGCTACAGAAGTATTTCGAAGTATATATGATCAATCACTTTGGAACTTAGACACTTTAAATAAATCCCTATTTGGCCAAATTGTGCAACAAATACAGGTGATTTCCCAAAATGTAGTTTTCAACATTCAAATGAGGGAGGGAGAGGGGTTGGTGGCAAAGAGACAACAATAGATGCATGCTAGTCCTATCTTGGTTGTTCAGCACTATTTGGGCTCAGCTAGGCTTCTTTCATACATTTTATATAATTGTGTCAGGTTAAGTTTGTGGCAGTTGTCTTTTTCTCTTCCATTTCCAATAATAAAGTTACAATAGGAAGTGAGATGAATGTTGCAAGGAATTTAATTTATCCTAAAAGCAGCTGACATTTCCAGGCATAAGTTAATAAGTTGCAAATCAAATTTATATAAAATTACTTTTTAAAAAAGATCTCTCCTTGTGGTATGATCACTGAAGTGCTCTTCACTAAAAATATAAAAACAATTTGCATTAGAATTTGTAGAAAAGCATTGAGAGGGGGCAGTGTCATTCGGTACACTTTTCACTACAATCTGCTGCTCTGCAAGTGATACTTTGTCTGCATCAGACAATAAGCTGATTTTTGCTCATCAGTATTTTTGTGAAGGACTTACGATTGTAATTTAAAATCCAGTTTTCCTTCAAATATTTCTGATCAGGTTACAATGCATGATATATAGCTACTAATTTAGTACAGATTAATCTTAGTTTGACCATGATCTTAATATAGAGTCCAGTACTGTTTAAATTTATATTTGAAAATTAACCAAACAGAAAATAAGTGATCCCTTCCCTACATTGCCAATAATCAAGACTCACATTGATACATTAATCACCCAAAATACGATTGGCCTGTAACACCTAGTGAACTAGGTTACTCATTTTGTTCAAAACCTTGTGATTTTACAATCTTTAAAAAAAGATTTACCAGCTCTTTCGGTTTATCCAAAATGACTTTAGTTATAGGGTTAGCCCTTTATTAACAGAATACATGAATTTACAGTGAATTATCTTCCTTTGCTACATACTGGCAAGGGAACTGAAGCGAACACAGGTTAAAGTTTTGTGCAAACAAAAAAGGAAATGACATTAGTAGATGGTCAAATAATCTTTATTCACAAGGCCATTTTGAAAACACACCATTTCCAAAAATGATTGGTGTGAATGTAATCAGTGTTGTTTGAATTAACCCAATTAAACATTTTGCTAGAAGTTGAAAAAAACATTTACTGTACCTTGTTTTAAGTTACAGTTAAAAACAGAAGTGCAAAAGACAAAAATATAGGTTTAAAACATCAGGATGAAACAAAACCCATTCCACCAAAATAGCCTTAAAGAGCTGAGAATTCCCATTGGAAAATAATGAAAATTCCTGAAAAGTGCACGCTGAATGGAGTTACTGGAGTGATTCATGGTGATTGACTCTTAAATATGAACAAAATCCAAACAATGTCATCTTACACCATTGTCTGCAGGATTTGTACTATCCCAAATAACATAATTTTTAAAACCACAGTAATGAAATTCGGTGCAGCCAGACATTTCATTACAGATTACATCACACTAAGCATCCATGCTCTGAAACTTGATTTGGTGTTAACTTATCATAACCTAAAGTGATCGGTCCATTCATGTGTCAATTATTTTCAATCTGTTGATTTGATTGGAGGCTTTGACAAAAGCTTGGTGGCGATTGCAAACAACAGCCATGTAGATTGGGAAAATACAGTAACCAACTGTTTTGGGATTGGCTCGTGTACACGAGTAAAGGAACAAGAAGATTTGCAGGTATGGAATCAAAAACAGGAAACCCCACAGCCAGAATGGGAGTGAAAACAAGCGCGCTGTTACTGTCTGTGTCCAAGAGGCTCCATTGCCCAGGTCCTCAGAGTTCCGTTGAATATGCTCTAAAGCCAGTTGGTTGTAAGTTTCATTTATTTCAAATACATAATAAATGGCTGCAGCACTTGCTAGAAGATATAATCCTACTCCAATCCAACCCATTCGCTGGCGAAAGTTCATCATTCTCCATAACCTACTTTATCTGCAATGTAAAAAAAGGAGGAAAAATGGGTTACAATAAATCTACAAGGGAATCATTGACTTGGGATTTGCCCTACCACCATAAGACTATAAACAAACAGTTCTCCCACTGAAGAAGACAGGATTATCAGTGTTAAAACAAGAACAAACTTGTAAATGCACAGTCAGCAACTGAAAGAAGCTGGGTTGATCATTACAGCCTCTCTAATGTTTGAATACTGTCCTACTCATTCAGCCATCATTTCTCCAGTGACCCCTCAACCAACACCTCCATTTTTTATCATTCTCGCTGCTTTCAAAAGCAAATGTGTTTTTGGCCTTAGTGATCTCCTTCTTACTTGGCAATTCCAGAAAGTATTTATGTAAAAAATACTCAAGGCCACACCTGCTGAGATGCCAGCAACTCAGATTTGGGGAGAGGCCATTCAGCTTCTGAATGTGGGGGAAGATATTCTTCATCCAACTTGCAGTGACACAAGAGTGTTCACATTGCTGAGAGACCCTTTCAATGTTCTCTGGGGGGATAAAAAGACAAATGCTATATCTCCTATTCTTGGATGGAAAGGTGCATGGGAGTGGTGAGAGAAGACCATGTTAAGGGTGACTAAGTAATTGCCTCCATTACACCCAGGTCTATGGTTCCCTTGCACTGAAACAATAGAAGGAAGGAAGGTATTTGGGGACATCAGGCTATAGAGGTAGAGAATGGCCCATTGAAAGTGCAGGCTAGTGCATGGACAGTCAGGATAAGATTAACTTATCATATTCTGGGAAGGAATGGGTTGAGTGTAGAGGGATAAAGTAGATGGGCAGGGAAAAGGACCACAACTGCAGTGCTGTGGCAATTTTTGGAGAAGAAAGGAAAGCCAGTCTAAAACTAGAGGGCATAGGCTGAAGGTGAGAGGGGAAAGATTTACAAGGGACTTGAGGGGCAACTTTTTCATGCATATGTGGAATAAGCTGCCAGAGGAAGTGGTGGAGGCAGTTACAATTACAACATTTAAAAGTCATTTGGGCAGGTACATGGACAGAAATTCTCTTCTTCTGGAGTTAGTGGAGGTTTTAAATTTATTTGAGGTGGAATGAGATTGATTTCTGACAGACAAGGTAGTATAGGATTATGGTGTCAGGCAAAATGAGGATAAGAGCTCAACTAGATAAGCCATGATCTTCTTGAATGGTGGATAGGATCAAAGGATCAAATGTGCCACTCCTCCTAATTTCTATTCTTCTGTATTCATTTCAAATGTTAGTGTCTGGAAAGTTCAAGAGCTTGCTGGGAATATAGCTGAAAGAAACCATCAAGGGCTTTATCAAAAAGAGTACCTTTGTTTCAAATTACCCTGATCAAACAATGTCTTGTTCCCCTTTATGCAATTGGAAAGCATTCTTCAATATATCTGCCTTGCCAGATCTTCTTTTAAAAAGATTGAGATGTGCTCCACAGTGCAAAGTGGAAGCAGAATTCAGCAAACTTCTTTGCCACATTATCAAATGGAGGAGTGCAATGAGAACAACTGTGCTCTCATATATACATTGAAATAGATTACAATATTCACTCCCTTCCTTTCAAACAAAGATGCTGGCTCCAAAGAGTACAATAATTGATGTTAATCACTCATCAGTTCTTTTTCCAACACAGCATTTTTCTCTCTCAGCCAACCAAATAAGGCTATTCTACATCAGTTAAGTGCTTGATCATTTCAGAAATGACTGTTAAGACAATTCATCTGATGTACATTCGATACATTCACATACATCCATTCCTACTCAGGAGCAACATATTTGTGTTAGACAACTCAATGATTAATGTTACTGGAAAGAAATGGCAAAACAGGCTTTAAACTGAGATAAAAACTGCCTTAAAATTTACTTAAGAACCAATGTGATCAATTTTGCTTTGGAACATGCTAATTTAAGCAGACATCATAATTGCTAACAGGATGAATTATTACTACAACAACTGGACTATCAGCTCATCCACTAGTCAACAAAATCAGTAAATTTTCAAACAACAACCAGGCCACAAATGTATTGCCACCAGCTCAATGGCATGCTGAGACACCTATAAAAGTCAGTTTCTCCAACAGCGAGCTATTTGGAAATCAATTTGTTTGCGGGAGGGGATTTGCTCCATGCATAAAGACACAGTAGGGAGTTTGTTTCTTTGAGCATGCTCCAATAAATACGACCAGGTCTGATCTTATGCCTTAACTTTACTTTCCTGCACTTGCTCCTTATCCTTCAATTCCTTTACAAAAAATATACCAACATTTGTCTTGAAAATGCACTGAAACAGAGCATTCACAGTCCTAAAGATTCACAATCCTCTCAGTGAAGAAATTGTTGCTCATTGCAGTTCTAAATAATTGATCCCTTATCCTGAGACCCTGTGTTCCAGATTCCCCAGTCAGGAAACGGCATCAAAATGTTGCAATTAAACCATATTCTTCTAAATTCCAGGGAATACAGCAAACTATAATCAAAGGGTAACAAAGCAGTAACCCTTAAAAAAAAGGCACTGCAGGAAAATGCAAAGTGTTCTAGAAGGTTCACTTTCAGGTATAAATCAGGCAATACATTCTCCAATGATTTCACATAAAGATGGCATTGTAGCAACTTACTGTTTCAGCACCAACTTAAAACCACATACGGTCACACAAACACAAGTTAGTGAGGCAACTACTTAGGTTGAAGTATTGAAAATTAAATTTCTTTTGCAAAAGGTCTGAAGAGTACAAAGCCAAGGTCTTTCCCAAAGGATACTACAATCCAATAAAATTGTTCAAATTTATTTAAGTAATAAATTTATTTATGGAGTTACTCATCACATCTTATAGAAACATTCTGAACAGCTCTTCATTGAATGAGTACTGTTGTAAACAGGTATGATTTCATGTTAACCTTCTGCTGCTGTAATTCCCAATAATTTCCTTGTGCTTGTATGAACAGCACAAGATCTTTCATCCACGTGAGCAAGCAGTTGAGGTTTCAGAAATAGTTTTCTGACAAAGCAGCGCTACCCCAGAACAACACTGCTGTGTGAACCCAAGATGATCTGCTCAAGATCTTCCCGTGTAGTTGCAAAATTGTTATTAAGGCCAGCCCTGACACAATGACAGACGAACATCCATGAAGCACTTTGGGATACCCCGCGGTCAGGCAAACCATTCCTGGTCAATTTTGGGCACTTTCGAACCTAAGTCGCTGTTCCAATGCAGTAAAACGTGGCAGGAAGAGACCCACACACAGCAACAACCGGTTAATCTGCGCTGTTAATAATGTTGTCAGTCATAACACGGCGGAAAACTTGGTCGCTCTTATTTGTCAAGAATGGGAGGGGTGATTTATTTTTAAACGACCACGTGAGATAGAGAGCAGTTGATGGATTTATGCAAAAAACCGGCTCCTCCGACAGTGCAGCTGCACCCCTACCCCGGGCAGGCCTGTCCCTGGGGGGTAGGAGAGTGTCAGCTCAGGTTATGGTGCAGATGGCCACCCCAGAGCCAGGGCGACAGGAGGCTGCGGTTTGCGGGGGGGGAAGGGGGGTTGATGAAGAGAGACAGCTCGGCGAGCCGGTCCTCTCTCTCTCTGAGGGGCTGTCAATACCCGAGGCCCCGGGGCCCCTGACCCACACTCACCATTGTCAAGAAAGGAAACGCTGCTGTGGCCGGGGAGAGGAAGGGAAGGGGCCGCCGCGGCGCTCGGTCCCCCTCCCTGCTTCAATCCATCGCTTCCGTTCTCTCTGTTTCCGCGGCCAGCGCCGGCTGACGAGTCACAAATCAACCCACTTCCGTCTCCTGACCAACTCGATCCGGGCTGTTGCCGGGGAAACCAGGGCACAAGAGGTGACCTCTAATATCAGCGGCCCGTGTGAGCCCCAGCGCGCCTCTAGCGTCTGGAGGACCTCACTTCACCTCCCTCTACACACACTGGGACAAGGCAATCGAGTCACAAATTCAATGCTACCTTGAGGTATAAAACCTGCGCCCACACCTCCGCCCAAGGCACCAAAGGATTTGTTCAAGGATTTTCCTGCACATCCAAACGCGACATCTACTGTGTCCATTGCTCTCAATGTGGTCTCCTCGACATCGGGGAGACAGGATGCCAACTTGCAGACCGTTTCAGGGAACATCTCTGGTACACATGCACCCAACAACCTCACCACCCTGTGGCCGACCACTTAAACTCCCTCCCCCATTACACCAAGGGCATGCAAGTCCTGGGCCTCCTCCACCACCAAGTCCAAGCCACTCAATGACTGAGGAGGAAGTCTCATCTTAGGCCTTGGGACCATTCAACCACATGGCATCAACATCGATTTGAAAAGTTTCCAAATCCCCTCCCCCTCACCTCTTCCCAGATCCAATCCTCCAACTAGGCACTGCCCTCTTGACCTGTCCTGCTCCTTGAATGCTGCCTGACCTGCTGTGCTTTTCCAGCACCACATTTCTCAACTCTACTCTTGATAAAGTTGTCTGAACCTTGTGGTGTCAGACCAGGTAGCACAGTGGCTCAGTGGTTAGCACTGCTGTCTCTCAGCGCCAGGGACCCAGGTTTGACCCTTGGGTGACTATCTGTGTGGAGTCTGCACTACAAGTATTCCAGTTTCTTCGCACAGTCACAAAGATTTGCAGGCTAGGTAGATTGGCCATGGGAAATGTAGAATTCGTGGGTGGGATGTTTTTTGGAGGGCTGGTATGGCCTGCTTCCACACTGTAAGTTTTTGTGATTTCTATGAAAGACTTATTTGGAACAGGAGTAAACAGAAAGCACTGGAGAAACTCATGCAGGTCTGGCAGCATCTGAGGAGAGAGAAACACAGTTAATATTCCAAGTCCAATATGACTCTTCCTAGTGTCTTCAAGGGCCATATCAGATTCAAAACATTAACTCTGATTCTTTTTCCGTACTGTAGATGCTGGCAGACCTGCTGAGTTTCTCCAGCATTTTTCACTGTTATTTGATTTTGGGCTCTGCAATAATTTGCTTCCACAATTCTTGTTCTTCAATTCTTACTGTCTACTGTATCTTGTTAAGAGAAATGTTTGTCTTTCTTCAATTTTATCAACATTAACGTGCTGTCCATCCAACTTACTTTGCATCGTCTAAAGTTGGGTGTAATATTACTGCTTGTTATTTTCTCAGTTAAGATAATTATTATTCTTTGGTAGAATCAGCAAAGAGAATAACATATTTATTTCCTTCTCCCTCAAATTCAGTCAACCCCCTGAGCTGCATTGATGTCAGCTATGGCTTAATTAGTAGGACTCTAGCCTCTAAGTCAGAAAGTTGTAAATTATAAAGTCCACCCCCAGGATGTAACCAGAAAATACAAAGCTGACACTTCATTGAAAACTGAGGGAATGCTGCATTGTCAGAGGAGCCATATTTTAGATGGGATTTTAAGTCAAAGCTCACCTGCCCTTTCAGGTGGGAGGTAAAAATGCCATGGTACTATCTCAAATAAGAGCAGAAGAGTTTTCCTCTGCTGACCAGGCCCTCAATCAACACCACAACAAAATTATCTGTTTATTAGATAATCTGTTTATCCCCTTGCTGCTTGTGGAAGCCGTCAGTTTGTGTGCTACAATTCATAAATACTTGATTGACTCTAAAGTTCTTTGAAATATTATTGTGAAACCTGCCATAAAAATGCTAATGATGCAACCTAGCTCTCAGAGGTGAAAGGTCCTATACTTCCCAGCTAAGGACGATACTACTTGTCATATCATTGTACCCATTGTACTTGATGACAATGGAGCTTTCAATGTCTATTTTAAAATTATCAACCAGATCTTTGTGGAAGAAAAGGAACAATTGTAAAATGATAGAAATCTGTTTATTCTAACTTAATGTTTCAGCACATTAACAGTGTTACTTTTCATCATAAGCTATCAAACGCCAACTTATCTGTAGTTTAGAGTACCATAACATATTTGGATATCTATCTAGTGAGTAGCCAGATCAAACTTAGTCAAAAAGTCATAGGTTCAATCCCCAATTTGTGCTGAGTTATCTGAACTCATCCAAGAGAGCAACAAGTTATTAGTGTTTTTGGGCTAAGGAGGAAAACATCATCCAGGAATCCCACTTTTGTTCATTATTGGGAATGTCACCAGCAGTAACTTTCTTTCCAAGCCACACATCATCCTGTCTTAGAAGCAAATCACTGCTCCTTCACTGTTGGGAGGTCCAAATTCTGGAACTCTCTTCCTAACAGCATTGTGGGTGTCCCTAACTCTCAAGGACTGCAGTAGTTCAATAAGACAGCTCACTATTGTCTTCCCCAGCACAATTAAGGATATACCAGCTAGTGATGCCCAAATCCCATGAATGAATACAAAAACAAATCAGTAACAACTTCCAATAAGGCATACACATGAACATTTGTGGGCGGCACGGTGGCACAGTGGTTAGCACTGCTGCCTCACAGCGCCAGAGACCCGGGTTCAATTCCCGCCTCAGGCGACTGACTGTGTGGAGTTTGCACATTCTCCCCGTGTCTGTGTGGGTTTCCTCCGGGTGCTCCGGTTTCCTCCCACAGTCCAAAGATGTGCAGGTCAGGTGAATTGGCCATGCTAAATTGCCCATAGTGTTAGGTAAGGGGTAGATGTAGATAAAGATGTAGGGGTATGGGTGGGTTACGCTTCGGCGGGGCGGTGTGGACTTGTTGGGCCGAAGGGCCTGTTTCCACACTGTAAGTAATCTAATCTAATCTAATCTAATCTAATCTAATTTGTTTAGGTCCTGTACAATCTGGATTGTGGAGTTCCCTCTGATGAAATAAATGTTTCTGTGAAGTTAATACAATTAACTAGAGACATATTCATTTTAATCCAATATGGGGTTGACTTTGCTTCCTTCTCACAGACTGACACGTAATCATTTCTTTCTATTTGGTTGGTGCATCACCCATGAGCAGTCAATTGAAATGTATAAACTCATCTTGGGATGGGATGGTGACTCAGTGGTTAGTACTGCTGCCTCACAGCGCCAGGGACCATGGTTTGATTCCTGCCTTGGATAACTGTCTGTTTGGAGTTTGCACATTCTCACTGTGTCTGCATGGGTTTCCTCCCACAATCCAAAGATGTGCAGGTCACGTGAATTGGCCATGCTAAATTGCCCGTAGTGTTAGGTGCATCAGTCAGGGGTAAATATAGAGTAGGGGAATGGGTCTGGGAGGGTTACTCTTTGGAGGGTCAGTGTGGACTTGTCGGGCCAAAGGGCCTGTTTCCATTCTGTAGGGAATCTAATCTAATCTTTGAAAGACTTTGCAGGTAAATATTGACCATGGCCATAAAACAAAACAGAGAGGCATAGAGAGTTATTCAAGCTTTGCTGAGAATTGATTCATAGCTGGACCACCAGATTGGATGCAAAAATTGATGTCACTGTCTATGGGAGAAAATTATGTACTGCCTGTTGGGAATCTTGTGTTTGTGGATATCAGATGAGAGCACAATTATTTTCGCTGTAATTTGTTCCCTCACCCGCACATTCCATATACTTTGCTGGCACTTTCGGTTCATGCATGATGGATGGGTACACGCTGTGCTTATGTTGGTGCCTGTGAAGTCACACACCAGCAGGAATCAGCTCTTTCAGGACAGAATAAAGTGTCAGCTGAGCCTTCAGCAAACATACTCAGAAATCTGCTGTGCTTTGGCATTGCGTCACTTCAATGGTGCTTTGTGCTAACACTTGCTTTATAAAATTTTAACCTCAATGTTCCACTGTACTTCACAGATACTTTACAGTATCTCTAGGAGAGATGGCCACAAGCCCCATGGGAAAGTTAGGTTTTCAGGAGACAATAAAGGTGGGGATTGTGCTGGGAGGAGTATTTCATCAATTTGGCTGTGATGGCTGGATACCACATCTGCTGCCATTTTTTGGAAAAACGTTCAAAGAGGGGATGTATTGAAAAAGAGAGTCAGATGATTAAGTTCATGAGCTGTTGCACGCAGCTGAAGATGGTTCCAGAGGGAAAATGAAATGAATCACAGAGATTTAGTAATGTAGGACTAAGATTTCAGTCTGGGGTAACAGAAGTATATGGAATCCATAAGGACAGGACTAGCGAAACTCAGACAGAGAGTAGCATGCTGCTTGTATTACTAGACTGGATAAACAAGACAATGTGGGTTGAAATTCCAGAGTCTAGATTAGAGTGGTGCTGGAAAAGCACAGCAGTTCAGGCAGCATCCGAGGAGCAGTAAAATCGGTGTTTCGGGCAAAAGCCCTTCATCAGGAATACAGGCGGAGAGCCTGAAGGGTGGAGAAATAAATGAGAGGAGGGTGGGGGTGGGGAAAATGTAGCATAGAGTACAACAGGTGAGTGGGGGAGGGGATGAAGGTGATAGGTCGGTTGGGGGGTGTGGGGGGAGTGGATAGGTGGAAAAGAAGATAGGTAGGACAAGTCATGGGGATAGTGCTGAGCTGGAAGTTTGGAACTGGGGTGAGGTGGGGGAAGGGGAAAGGAGGAAACTGTTGAAGTCCACATTGATGCCCTGGGGTTGAAGTGTTCCGAGGCGGAAGATGAGGCGTTCTTCCTCCAGGCGTCTGGTGGTGAGGGAATGGCGGTGAAGGAGGCCGAGGACCTCCATGTCCTCATGGGAGGGGAAGTTGAAATGTTGGGCCACAGGGCGATGTGATTGATTGGTGTAGGTGTCCCAGAAATGTTCCCTAAAGCGCTCTACTAGGAGGCGTCCAGTCTCCCCAATGTAGAGGAGACTGTATCGGGAGCAACGGATACAATAAATGATATTGGTGGATATGCAGGTAAAACTTTGATGGATGTGGAAGGCTCCTTTAGGGCCTTGGATGGAGGTGAGGGAGGAGGTGTGGGCGCAGGTTTTACAGTTCCTGCGGTGGCAGGGGAAGGTGCCAGGATTGGAGGGTGGGTTGTTTGGGGGCGTGGACCTGACCAGGTAGTCACGGAGGGAGCAGTCTTTGCGGAAGGCGGACAGGGGTGGGGAGGGAAATATATCCCTGGTTGTGGGGTCTGTTTGGAGGTGGCGGAAATGTCGGCGGATGATTTGGTTTATGCGAAGGTTGGTAGAGTGGAAGGTGAGCACCGGGGCGTTCTGTCCTTGTTACGGTTGGAGAGGTGGGGTCTGAGGGCGGAGGTGCGGGATGTGGACGAGATGCGTTGGAGGGCATCTTTAACCATGTGGGAAGGGAAATTGCGGTCTCTAAAGAAGGAGGCCATCTGGTGTGTTCTGTGGTGGAAGTGGTCCTGCTGGTAGCAGATACGGCGGAGGTGGAGGAATTGGGAATACGGGATGGCATTTTTGCAGGAGGTAGGGTGGGAAGAGGTGTAATCTAGGTAGCTGTGGGAGTCGGTGGGTTTGTAAAAAATGTCGGTGTCAAGTCGGTCATCATTAATGGAGATGGAGAGGGAGGTGTCAGAGATGGTCCAGGTAAATTTCAGGTCAGGGTGGAATGTGTTGGTGAAGTTGATGAATTGCTCAACTTCCTCGCAGGAGCACGAGGTGGCGCCAATGCAGTCATCAATGTAGCGGAGGAAGAGGTGGGGAGAGGTGCCGGTGTAATTACGGAAGATGGACTGTTCTACATAGCCAACAAAGAGACAGGCATAGCTGGGGCCCATACGTGTGCCCATGGCTACCCCTTTGGTCTGGAGGAAGTGGGAGGATTCGAAGGAGAAATTGTTAAGGGTGAGGACCAGTTCGGCCAAATGAATGAGAGTGTTGGTGGAAGGATACTGTTGGGGACGTCAGGAGAGGAAGAAACGGAGGGCTTGGAGGCCCTGGTCATGGTGGATGGAGGTGTAGAGGGATTGGATATCCATGGTGAAGACGAGGCATTGGGGGCGGGGGAAACGGAAGTCTTGGAGGAGGTGGAGGGCATGGGTGGTGGGGAGTTCCTGGACTAGGGGGGATAGGACAGTGTCGAGGTAGGTAGAAATGAGTTCAGTGGGGCAGGAGCATGCTGAGACAATGGGTCGGCCAGGGTGGTCAGGCTTGTGGATCTTGGGAAGGAGGTAGAACCAGGCAGTGCGGGGTTCCCGGACTATGAGGTTGGAAGCTGTGGGTGGGAGATCTCCTGAGGTGATGAAGTTCTGTGTGGTCTGGGAGATGATGGTTTGGTGATGGGGGGGTGGGGTCATGGTCAAGGGGGCGGTAGGAGGAGGTGTCCTCGAGTTGGCATCTGGCTTCAGTGGTGAAGAGGTCAGTGCACCAGACTACCACTGCGCCCCCTTTATTGGCTGGCTTGATGGTGAGGTCCCATCCTGGCACATACCCCTGCCACTGCAGGAATTGCAAAACCTGTGCCCACACCTCCTCCCTCACCTCTATCCAAGGCCCTAAAGGAGCCTTCCACGTCCATCAAAGTTTTACCTGCACATCCACCAATATCATTCATTGTATCCGTTGCTCCCGATACAGTCTCCTCTACATTGGGGAGACTAGACGCCTCCTAGTAGAGCGCTTTAGGGAACATTTCTGGGACACCTACACCAATCAATCACACCGCCCTGTGGCCCAACATTTCAACTCCCCCTCCCACTCAGCCGAGGACATGGATGTCCTCGGCCTCCTTCACCACCACTCCCTCACCACCAGACGCCTGGAGGAAGAACGCCTCATCTTCCTCCTCGGAACACTTCAACCCCAGGGCATCAATGTGGACTTCAACAGTTTCCTCCTTTCCCCTTCCCCCACCTCACCCCAGTTCCAAACTTCCAGCTCAGCACTGTCCCCATGACTTGTCCTACCTGTCTATCTTCTTTTCCACCTATCCACTCCACCCTCTCCTCCCTCCACCTTCATCCACTCACCTGTTGTACTCTATGCTACTTTCTCCCCACCCCACCCTCCTCGAGCTTATCTCTCCACCCTTCAGGCTCTCTGCCTGTATTCCTGATGAAGGGCTTTTGCCCCAAAACGTCATTTTTTTCTTCCTCGGATGCTGCCTGAACTGCTGTGCTTTTCCAGCATCACTTTAATCTAGTCTCTGGTTTCCAGCATCTGCAGCCCTTGTTTTTACCGGGTTGAAATTCCACCATGGCAAGTTAAAGATTTGAATTCTATTTGTCAATCAAATTGACCACAAAGAAGTTGCATTGTTATTCAAACTCCAGAGAAAGTAGTGTGCTGTTCTTACCCGATCTGGCCTTTAGGTGACTCTAGTCCCATTCTGATAAGGATGACTGTTAATTGCACTTTGAAGTAACTAAATGAGCCCAGCAGTTGTGTCAACGTTTATCAGGGCAGTTAGGGACGGGCAGCAGGTATGATGCTCGGGGGAATCGGCAAGAAACATATTCAGCTTGCTGGGTCCGGAGGCAGAAAAGACGTTGTTACTAATTTCACTCCACGGGGAGTGAGGTATTGGCAGAGGGAGACAGCGTTGCTGAGATGGAAATAAACAGTCTTGGATGTCGGAATCGTAATAGATCCAAGCTATTATCAGGATTACTATTTTACAATAAAGCTCAGCAAAGTCCAATGGAAGTGGCAAGTAGGTGGAACCGAATAACTTTTACAAGTATTTTTTAAAAAAAGAGAACTGAAGGTGACGCCCACTATTGCCATGACGCTTGTTCAAAGATCATATATGCTCTTCAATAGCAGATCGGAGTTTGGACTAACACCGAGTTGTTTCCTGGCGCACTTTTATTGGCGATGCTAACCTTGCAGTTCGTGGCTGAATCACTAAACATGTCCGTGCCAGCCAGTCATTCATAAGTATCCACAGAACACAGAACAGCGCAGGAACAGCATTGCAAAGTTGTCAACCACCGAGTGTGAATCCCAGTTCACACGCTACCTGATTTTTTTAGATACTTTAAAATACGAAGTGTATAATTTATGACGCACAATTATCCAAAAGACTTGCAGCTGGTCATTTCAGAAACGCCAAATCCACCATTCCATTACATATACAGCAGGGTTGCTGACTGCACGAATCCAAACCACAAACTCCAGGAAATTATGTTTCCAACTAATGGGTGTTTTGGACAGTGTGGTGAGCTGCGCACTTCTACAATATACCAGAAGTAGACTCGTCTTTATTCACCAAAAAAATACACTCCAATTTTCATTAAAAGAAGCATATAACTCAGAGGCAGTCCTCCGGAAATCCTGTAACCAAAAGGTCACCACGACTTGATCAGTTGGAGCGAGTGCTGCTCACCAGCATCCCCCACTCCACACCCCATTCCAGGTTAATGTAACAACAACAAAAAATGCTCCGCAGTCTCCTGGAGCAAATTTTAACTCGAAACGTGTCACTGGAGAAATGTTAAGCCCGGGGCGAGAGAAAAAATATATTTCTGGAAGTATTTGGTCATCACCGGTTGGCTCGAGGGAAAGCAGAGCAACAGAAATACTTGCATTTGTGTAGCGCCTTACACAGTCTTGAAAGGTCGCAAAGCGCTTGACAATTTTATTTTTAGTTGAAGCTGTTGCAATGTTCAAATCGGGTTCAGTGGTGGGCGGTTGGAGGATTTGCCGGTCGTCAGACTGATAGAATATGACCGGGATGCTGAATTAAAACTGAAAGAAGTGACAGATTGTAATTGGTTTGATTGCACTGTTTTGCCTTTATGTCCATTCCTAAACCCAGCCAGCATTCCGCGGCTCATACGGACTTAGAGGCGCTGTCATTTTTCGCCGTGGTTATTGCAGGGAAAGGAGGTCCCAGTTTAAACAGCGTGATCAAATGGATACATTTTATGATCGTAACTTTCATGGTTTAAACCGGTATTGACAAGTGACGTTTTTAGTTCTCACGTTTAGGAACTCGAGCATACATTTTCAGCAGGTAATACATTTTCACCTTTGATGTCTGTTCGCTCATTTTTTTCACCACAGTGTGTATGGGTGGATATACTGCAGTTAACATATTTTGAATGCAAATTTGCTTCACTTGCCAGCGGGAAATGTACACTTGTAGTTGAATGTGTCTTGTCCCATTTCACTGTTGGATGAGGACTATTCGCTTTCTCAGTGTAGGTTCCGTTGGGAGAAGATTTGTTTTACCTTAGTTTTATTTAACCCACGCTAATGTGAAAGAATTCCTTGTATTTATACAGCAGCTTTCACGACCTCCGGGTGTCTAAGAGCCTATGTAGCTGATGATGTACTCTGCAATGTTACTGTGTTATTGTTGTGATGTTGGAAATTTTACAATGTGATAATGTCCAGAGAGCGTATTTCGCCCATGTTGGGTGGAGGTTACATATAAAAGTACATTTTTTTTTCTTTATCTGAAAATGAAACATTGGATTTTAAAGAGGGTAAAAGAATCCACTTGTGTGTCAACTATGGTTCAGTTTGCGACACTCTTCCTTCGGAGTCAGAACGTTATGGGTCTGAGTTCCACAGTATGTTATGAGCGCAGAAGTCATAGAGATGTACAGTTCGGGCATAGACCCTTCGGTTCAACTCGTCCATGCCGACCAGTTATCCTAATCTCATCTAGTCCCATTTGCCAGCACTTGGCCAATATCCCGCCAAACCCTTCCTGTTCATGTACCCATCCAGATGCCTTTCTTGTCTGAAATTTTCACTGGAGGAGAAAGTGGGGACTGCAGATGCTGGAGATCGGAGCTGAAAATGTGTTGCTGGAAAAGCGCAGCAGGTCAGGCAGCATCCAAGGAGCAGGAGAATCGACGTTTCGGGCATAAACCCTTCTTCAGGCCCGAAACATCGATCTCCTGCTCCTTGGATGCTGCCTGACCTGCTGCGCTTTTCCAGCAACACACTTTCAGCTCTGAAATTTTCACTGTCCTCATTTGAGCACACATGACAATAAAGTGAATTAAATTAATTTCGATAAAACGCTTGTGAAGTACGAAGAGTATTGTTGGAGGTGCTGTCTTTTGAATGGGACGTTCAATGTTTTTCTTCTATGGTGAGCGTAAAATGGCACTCTTGTTGACCAGTGGGGGAGTTATCTCGTGTCTTGGCCAATATTTATCCCTCAATCAACATCACTGAAACAGATTATCTGCTCATTATCATATTGTTTGTGGGAATTTGCTGCGTGTAGCTTGGCTGCTGTCTTTTCTATTTTGTTTTATCCATTAAGTATTTTAATTATTTCAAATATATACTTTAAATCATCAAAAAAATCTTTATATATATATAATACATAGTCACAAATGCAATTTGGTTCTGTAGAATAAATAGCATATGAAGAAAACGAGCAAACATTGGAGTTTGACTGTCCAAACAAACCAGGCATCTCTTACTTGAACCAAACTATATTTACATGCATTTGAGCCACCAGGAGGGTCCAATAACTGAATGGACCCCCATTTAGCTTTAGCAGGAAGACCTCAGACAGTGGTCTCTCCCCACTGCACTTCGGTAACAGCTGACCCACATTTTAGTGCATCTCTCAGGACACAGTCCTAGACCTTGGAATATGCTAGTTGCAACACTCGGTCGGGGTCTGGAAGACTGTTTTGGAAGACCAACAAGTTTTGGCAGACAAAAGAGCATCTTTCACTGAGTTGATTGTCCTACAGGCACATTTGATGATTGTTTCAGGCTGTGTCCCAGGGAACTTATCCAGAAGTAGTATCACAGACTATCGAATGGCTTTTTGCCCACCACCAAGTCATCTGTGTTGCTCTGATTCCCATGTTACAAGATGACCATACTAAGGTGCACTTCATTGGATTCAAAACATTCTGTCCTGTGTAAATGTATTTTTTTCTCATTTTAGTCAAACTGATCTTAATTTCAAAAGTCAAGAAAGAAAACATACCTTATAATTGATACTGTAAATCAGATTTCTTGCCAATATCTGTATAAAGTCCTCTTAACATTACTGATGCAAATCAGTCTTGATCATTTTCCAGAGCATCTCATTCAATCTTCAACATCTTTTAGGATTGTAGAATAAAGGTACTCAGTAGGATAGGAGATCATTCAGGCCTGATGAAGGGCTTTTGCCCGAAACATCGATTTTCCTGCTCTTCGGATGCTGCCTGACCTGCTGTGCTTTTCCAGCACCACTCTGATCTAAACCCTAGGAGATCATTCAACCCATCATTCTTGTGCTGGCTTTTTGAAAAGCAGGTTGTACCCTATACCTGTGTTCACCTATTGCTACCTCATCACCCCATCCAAAACCCTCCCCTATCTCCTCCTTTACCTGCAGCTGCCGTTACACCCAACCTCAATTCTGAAGAAACCTTCTAAAAGCTTGACTCCTCCACCACCTGCAGTTGTCTGGCTTACTGTGTTCTTCCAGCCTCTCCTGCTTGTCTGCCTTTGAAAAAGCATGGCTTTCTTGGTTTTTATCTGTAAACTTGTAAGTTCGACATTCTTAAGTACCTGTCCATCCCTTTATTAAAATTACTAATAGAACAAGTTTCACACCAAGATTTCAGGTAGAGCACTCCCAATCCAACAACTCTCCTGTTATCCTGTTCATAACTTCTCTTGTCTCCTTTTGTGTAATCATCACATCATCCCCTTTGTTTGTGAAAAAGCAAGATATTTATTTAGTGTTTCAGTTCTGAACCCTGTCTTCACCTGGGTCGTGACAAGGCCCAACCTTTCTTCAAGCTAATGACTTATGCTTTATAGAAATTTTGGCATTCACTTTATTGTTGCCTGCTAATTTTTTCAGAATATTTCTTTACCTCCGTGTAATATTTTCAATTTGCTGTTATACTTTTCATAATCGTCCTGATTATTAACTGAATCTGCTCCTGCCCTTGATCATAAGGATTCTTTTTGCTGTTTTATTTCATCCTTTGCAATTAGGGTGCACTGATTTTGGAGGATCTACCTTTTCCCTTAAAAGGTATATGCTTAGTCTGATCCTGAATTGTGTCAACACTCTCTAGGCTGCAATTTCTTTGATTCTAAAAGAATAGTGCTATTCTAAAGTTGCATACATTATTAGACCAGTATAGAACAAGTTTTCCTCTGCATTCATTTTATACCATGTCTGAACTGGGAGTGGTTGTGTTGACATTAGATACCAAAGATGAAAAATGACCCTGGCGTCCTTTGAGTACAATGTACAATAGCTTACATAAAGAGAGGATGCCTCTGTAATATGATCTATAATCCTCACTAAATGGTTTTTCATCATGGAAGTATCAACCTTTTGACATGCTATTGAAGCTATTTCAAAGATATTGAAAGATGCATAGAATGGCGGTCTCAGGAGTGCAATTTCTCACACCACTGCCCCCAATTCATTATGTTAATGCTGTAGCAATGCCAGAAGTCAGGGGTGAAAAGGTCTACTGTACACATATGTAACACAGATTGTCATGAGGTTGACCTAAAGGATAAAGGTCTAAATAACTTCACAATAATTAAAAACAGGAGGTTTTTAACTGTATCAAGTTTAGTCAGGAGATAAGGAAACTGTTTAACCCCAGGCTAAACTTCTGACAACCCCATTTTATCATTAAGCTCATTTCAATCCAATACAATTAAATTTCCCTGTTCCACCCTGTTCATCAAATGCCTTCATCGTTTTGAGCTTCAACTTCCCTATTGCTTTCTCAAGCTTCACAAATTACAACACATTTAAAAATTAACAATCTCTTATGGAACTTGTCATCTCTCTGAAAACTTCACTGATTCTCTGTCTCAAGCAACTTGACTTCATAATTATTGTTCTTGTATTTTAACTTATTTCATAGTCTCCATAATGTGTGCTGCAAGGGCTGAGTCTGTGCTTCCATTAGAACAATTGGGTGTAGGCCCTTGTCAAAACTATTCTGACAAGTTAAATATTAAATTGGCTTGTCACTTCATAAATATTGTCAAACCTGTCTGCATTTCCAGTGTCTTGTTTTGTTTGACATATCAACAGTTAAAAATATGCCTAAGCAATTTATTGCACATGACAGCTCTTTGAGTCATGAGGCATGTTTGTTGCAATGTAACTTACAATTGCAGTGTATGACACCCACATTAATAAATAAGAATTGATACATTTTTAAAAATAAAATATCCTAATTGTAATTCATTGATTTAGGGATGTTTTGAATGCCCTGAGGACAATGAAATAGGAACAGAAAATGCTGAAGAAACTCAGCAGTTCTAGGAGCACCTATAGAGAGATAATAGATGACAGGGGTTGAAAGTGATGGTATTTATTTTGTTCACAAAGGGGGAGGAGGAGTAAGTGAAACAGATAGTGAGGGACAAGCGAGGGGATGGGTAAGTATACTTGGTGGCCATACTCTATCATTTCAGCCACTACCAAACGTATCTCCTCGTACTTGCAACACAAGCCAACACAACCTGGAGAAACAATATTTTCCACTTAGGCACTTTACAGCTCTCAGGACTCATTGTTGATTCCTGAACAGCCTCAGAACATGAACAATACCCTCCATCTGATTCCACCTCCCTGCCCCCCACCACTCACCATGTCTTGCTTATGTGGATTTGCTCTTAGCAAAATTGACCTAATTTCGACTATCCACAGATAACTTTAACATCTATTTTGCATTGAGTCAGAGAGAGATTTACTGCACAGTAAAATGTCCTTTGGCCCATCATTTCTGTGCTAGTCAAATGTAACCACCTAACTATTCTAATCCCATTTTCTAGCACTTGGCCCATAAACATTGTATATTGGCATTGCAAGTGTACATCTAAATACATCTCAAATGTTATGAGGATTTCTGTCTCTACCACCCTTACAAGCAGTTAGTTCCAGATTCCCACCCCCTCTGGGTGAAAAAGTCTTTCCTTACTTCTCTAAACCTTATGCTCCTTCTTTTAAATTTATATCTGGTCATTGATCCTTCCATCAAGAGAAAGCATTTCTTCCTGTTTACCCTATCTATGCCCTCATAACATTAAACATCTCAACCTCATTTCTTCAAGAGAAAGCAGCCCTAGCTTCTCCAACCTCTCTTCATAACTGCAACTCTCCAGGTCAGGCAATATCCTGGTAAATCTCCTCTGCATCCTCTTCCAGTCCTATCACATCCCTCCTATAATGTGGAGTCCAGAACTGCATACAATACTCTTCCTGTGGCCCAACCAACATTTTATGCAGTTCCAGCATAATCTCTCTCCTCTATGCCTTGACTAATAAAGGCAAGTATACCATATGCCTTCTTAACCCCTTTATCCACCTACCCTGATACCTTAAAGGATTGGTATACTGCAATTCACCATGTATTTCTTTGCCTTGTTTTGCCCTGCTCAAGTGCATTACTTAATATTTGTCTGGATTGAATTCCATTTGCTGCTGATTAGCCCATTTGAGCAGTCCATCTATATCCTGTTGTAATTTAAGGATATCCTCCGCATTACTTACCAACCCACCAATCTTTGTAACATTTGCAAACTTAATGATCAAACTTCTGATATTCAAGTCTAAATCCTTTATGCAATCACAAACAGCAAGGGCTCAAGACTGACACCTGTGGGACCCCACTGGTCACAGGCTTCTAGTCAGAAAAACAAATCTCAATTATCAGCTTCTGCTTTCTGCCACTCAGCCAAATGTGAATCCAATGTGCCAAATTTCCTTGGATCCCATGACCTCTTACTTTTACTAACAGTTTACTATGTGATTTCACTCATTTACCACCATTGGCACTCCTTTTGCTTCTTCCTCAGGGCACTATCACTATTTCTTCCACTCACTCCTCTTCCCTCTTTGTCAATAACATAAATAGCATCATTTTCTAGCTTCCATCAACTTCAAAGAAGAGTTATGGGAGGGGACACTTGAAATGTTGACTTTGTTTCGATGCCACCAGACCTGCTGAGTTTCTCCACGATTTTCTATTCCTAATTCAGATCTCCAGCATCTACCAATTTTACTTTTATCTGAGGATCTTGAAGCCCTGTGTGAACACAATCTTTTGAAATCAATTCTTGGCAAGGAGTCCCTCAAAATTAATGAGATGCAAAAGACAAATGAAAATCAATGACCCACTCAGGAGAAAATAAATATACTAACTGAATACAATTCTAAATCTGATGGATACACGCTGCATGAAACGCCTATCCCATAACAAAGGTAATGGCCATGATGTGGCGATACCAGAGTTGGACTGGGGTGGACAAGGTCAAAAATCAAACTACACAAGGTTATAATCCAACAGGTTTATTTGAAACTGCAAGATTTTGGAGCTCCGCTCCTTCAAATTCAAATAAACCTGTTGGACTATAACCTGAAGTAATCGAGTCATAGAAACGTACAACGCGGAAATAGACCCTTCGGTTCAACTCGTCCATGCCGACCAGATATCCTAAATTAATCTAGTCCCAAGTATGTAGTGAATTTAGATTGCACAAACTAAAGCAGGCATATTTGACGTGCAATTTAACAGACGATATTTTCAAAACCAGCACTGTAGAAACGTGTTTTTTTTGAAAAAAAACTGCAGTAGAAGAGGTTAATGGTGGCTTTGAAGTGTTTTCCTGTTTGGGGAAGGGCAGGACAGCTTTAAGGGGCAGCGTTGAGGGGGAGTGGGAGAAGGATGACCATGTTGGCAGGCGGCTCGGGAGCGTCCCCTGTTGTCCCGATGCGCTGCTGCCTCTATTTATTTAGAATGCGAGCCGGGGTCTGAGGGATTTCAATGAGCCGAGAGACTAGGCTTTGGAGGAGGGGAAATCGGGCTGCAGGCGGCTGCCGGCTGTCGGTCTCTGTTCTGCCTTGTTCCTTCCCCCGTCACTGTGTGTGTGTGTATGCGGCCAGTTTGTGCTGAAAGTCCGGGGCTGGGCTTGGAAGCCGCACTCTGTATTTGAGAGACTATTATTGATTGAGAGAGACCTCGGAGCAGTGGCGTCTGATCAGAAAGCCCAGGCGCGAATACCAGGGCAGAGGGATTTGTGATGAACCGGGCACTCACCATTGATAGAGGTCTCTTTGCAGTCCCCCCCCAACCCCTGTGTGTTTTGTGTTTTTCTCTCTCCTCTCTGTCAAATTATTTTTCTTTTCCTGTTGTAATCTCTCCTGTATTGGGTTCCTGTGCATGAAAAAAAATGTAACTGCAAAATATTGTATGTATGCAACGCTGCCACTCTGGTGTAAAAGGTACACCATTGATTTTTTTCAGGTTTGTTAACCTACGGGAGGCACACGGTGTAGATTTCACTTCCGCACTTGTTCCATTTTCAAGATGCAGACTTGGCTGAAAGGCAAGCGGGTCGGATACTGGCTGAGCGAGAAGAAGATCAAGAAGCTGAATTTCCAGGCCTTCGCGGACCTTTGCAGGTAAAGCCGAGAACATCCCCCCCCCCCCCCCCTCAATGGTTTGAGAAATTAATCGATTGCGTCTGGACTTGGGGAGAGGCAGCAGGAAATAACGCTGATCATGTAGGCAGCAGCCCATGTGCAATCCGCTTCACGGCCACCAGCTTCAAGGAGGCAGAGGGGGAGAGAGAGAGAGAGAAAGCCAGAAATAACCAGTGATCTGCTGCTGTTGCACAGTCACCATCACTCTCACTTTAGCGGGTTAAAGGGAGGGAGGGATTAGTCGGTGTTAATTTCCCCTCATTGTATAAAACAATAAGATGCTTCCTTCAAGATTTAAACCTCTCATTGGTAGAATAGTTTGTGTCATATTCAAACCCCCAATACACCAGCCTTTCTGGTCGTTTGCAAAGCATTGCAAATGCACTGTACTGAAAGAGGAAGGGTTTTTTTAAATGAAAGTTTTTAGAATGAAGAACATGGTTCTGGATCTCGGGCTGTAGGAGTTGTGGAGCTTTGAACCGTTTCCTTGGAATAGTTTACAGCAGACACGATAGTCAAGTGATCTTTTCTAGACTGTGTTAAAGTTACTACTGGCAGGGAGCTTGAGGATGCTGCAGCAGGGATCTCCATGTTGGTTCAAGTATGTACTTCAACTGTCTTGGAGGTGAACTCTGAAGTGATTGTTTATGAAGTTAATGTTACTGTTTTGCTGACTACACTGATGAAGGGATATACTGCTGCAAAGTGATCTCCCCTATTTAACCTGTTGTGGTTATCAATAGAATGCTGCTGTTTTATTGCATGGGGAAGTGAGGGCTGAAGGGACTTTAGAGGCTAAGCGCTGGCAAGAGATTTCTCTTTTTGAAAGAGAAATTAGAGCCAGTCAATATATTTAACAATGAGGGATCTCCCATTTATGACACACAACTTCACTGAGTCATTAATCCTTGGTATCCTCTTCCTCCAAAAGCAGCGAAGGTGGGGACATTGAGTATATTCAAAGCTGAGTCCAGTGTTTTTAATCAACAGGTGGGACCAGAGTTTCAGAACCTAGAAGGAAAGGGCAGTTAAGGTCCCAACAGATCTGTGTTATTGAATAGCTGAGCAGTTTAATGGACTTAATGGCCTAGTCTTGTTCCTGTTAATGATCTCCAAATGATTGAGTGGAAATATAGTGATAATCAGAATTGTATCACCTCTCATTCTTCTAGCCTCCAATAAGTACAGGCCCAAACCGCTCAACCTTTTACCCCAAAATCATACTGAACTTTCTCTGAACTGCTTCCAGTGCAAGTATGTCTCTCCTTAATTAAGGAGACCAAAACTGTACACCATACTTCAGGCATAGTCTTATCAATGCCCTATTGAGCTAGCCCACTTTTATAATCAATCCCCTTAAAGGATTAAATGAATAAAACAGTAAAGGACACCATTCTACTTGCCTTCCTAAATTCTATGTTTCAACTATGATTCATGTACAGGGACACCCAAATCCTTCTGTATTACATTATGCTACAATACTGTTTTTTGTTTACTATTCGTGCTAAAGTGGATCATCACACAATTCCAACATTTTTCTCCATTTGACAAACCTTTGCTCACTTAACCTATTTACATTCCTTCACAGATATTTTGTTTCCGCCTCACCGCTTGCTTTCCTACCTATCTTTGTCTGATTAGCAACTCTGGCTATAGTTTAATTTATTACTTCATCGAAGTCATTCGTACAGATACAACATTGAAGCTCCAGCACTGAGATCTGTGACATCCTGTTACTTAAAGTTTGCCGACCTGAAAATTGCCTTTCCCGCCCATCTCTCCTTGCTAGTTGACCATTCATGTATCTATGCTTCTGTATCACCGCCATGTACACTTATTGTTATGCTGTAATCTTTTATATGGAATTGTATCCAATGCCTGAGATTAATCCAAATCCATCTGCTTGTTGCATCCTCACAAAATTCTTAATGAATTTATCCAATGAAGTTTCATTTACAAAAACACCTTATTGACTCTGCCTGGTTTGCTTATGATTTCCTAAGTGTCTGGCTACTACTTTCAAATTAATGGATTTCTTCACTTTCCCCAGTGACAACAGTAAGACTTTCTGACCTCTTTCTTTTTTTTGATTAATTGTATTATATTGATGGCTTTTCTTTCTGCTGGGAGACTTTAAGAATCTTGGGAATTTTGGGAAATTCCAACCAATGAATTCACAATCTTGGCTGACATTTCCCTTTAAGGGTGTAGGATGGAGGCCATCGGGTTCCAAACACATGTCAGCCTTGAGTCCCATTAGATTTCCTAGTACATTTTCTCCAGTGATTGTGAATGTTCTAACTTTCTCCCTTCCTATTGGCCACTGCTATATTACTCTTCTTGGGATGCTTTCTGTATCTTCTGAGATTGAATTTTGATTGTTGTCACATGTACTGTAATACAGTGAAAAGTGTTGTTATGCATGCTACACAGACAGATCCTACACACAAAGTGGATCGGGGTCGCAGAACACTGAGAAGGTGCGGAGAGAGAGATCAAAATTAATAAGAGATGTCCATTCAAAAGTCTAATAACTATGGGGAAGATGCTGTTCTTGAATCTGTTGTGAGTGTATAAGCAGTATAGTAGGGGTCTGAGCCCGGTAGTCTTGTAGGGCACTGGTGTCGAGCAATATGATGGAGGAGGTTTGTTCCCTATTCTTACTGGTTGCAGTCAATGGGTCAGGAAGTCCATGATCCAGTTACAGAGAAGGGAGCTGAGATCTAGGTCTCAGAGTTTAGAGTTTGTTTGGAATTATGGTTTTGGAATATCGAGCTGTAGTCAGTAAGTAGGAGTGTAAGTTTCTACCTTCTGTTGTGAAGACACATACAAAATATTTGTTCAAACCTCTGCCATTCCCTTTTTTCCCATTTTTAATTCCACATTGTCACCATTTAAGGAACAAATACACACTTTATTTTTGTATTGCTTTTACTGTCTGCTTCTTTTATATTTCTTGCTAGTATTTTGGACAACTTTTGTTTTGATTTCTTTACTTTACATTTAAGACACCAGTCATGAATCCATATTTCTCACTAGCAAACTGAGTGTGTGTCGTGATCAGTCTTGGGTGGAAGATCCTTTAGGGTGAGGTAACTAACCAATACTTTCTTATTAGATATCACTGAGTTGACAATAACCTGTTCACTGGTTAGTTCTAAATAGAATTGTCCTCAAAATATTTCATGAACTCATCCTGCATACTACTTGCAATATGATTCATCCAATCTGTATGAAGATTTTTAATGTCTGAATACTACAATGCCTTTCTTGCAAGCTCCTATTATTTCTTGATTCATACTTTGTCCTACAGAGTAGCTCAGGGGGACTATTCCTACCATTGACTTTGTTTTTCTTACCTCCACCCAAATTGATCTTGCAGTTTGATCATCTGGGTCAAGATCATTTTTCACTAGTTGTAATGAACTCATCCATTATTAACAGTGCCATCTCACCACCTTTTATATCTTATCTTTTCGAAATGTCAAATACGCTTGAACATTTAAGTTCAAGTTGTGGTCATTTTGCAAATGTATATGGTTCTGGAATGGCAATCTCATCACATTTCTTTGTATCTGTGCTATGAATTCATCCTCTTGATTATGAATGTGGTGTGTATTCAGATGAGGACAAGTATAGGCCATTTAATTCTTTGAATCAACTTTTGCTGCTTAGTGAGATTCTGGATGTCCAGTGACCTCAATACTATTTTCCTGCACTATTCTTGAATCCCTTGTTTTTAAAGTGTGGGGATCTGTAGATTTCAGTCTTCAATAATTGAGACTTCACAGCCCTCTTGGGTAGAATGGTGAAATGCCTTTGCATCTCAGCCTAATGGCATATCTCCTTATTCTGAAACTGTCCTTTCATTCCAGTCAGAGAAAATATCCTTTCTGTATCTACCCTGTCAATCCTTATAAGAATTTTCAATGAGATCATTTTTCTAAACTCCAAAGAATATAGGCCGAGTGTATGTAATCTTTTCTCCTAAATTAATCCCTCTATTCAAGGAATTTGGTTGGTCAACATTTGTTGCACTCCTTCTAGATCCTTCCTTGGGTAATGAGAACTTTTGTTTGTATTTTACCTTTTTTTTCTTTCCTCTGGCTTCATTTGATGGACCACTGTTACATTTGAATGCATTGTCCTTTCTGGTCATTATTGGCTACATCATTGTCTTGCCTTGTCCTTTGTCATAGTTTTCCTAACCTCCTCTCAAATGAACTCCTGCCATCTCCACCCCCATAAATCCCCAAGTTAGTTAGTTTAATACCCTTTAGAGCCATAGTGATGTGATTTATTAGATCAATGGTCCTAGCAGGGTTTGGATGTAGACCTCCCATGGTGCATTCTGTCTTTCCTCATTATTTATTCACTAATGCCCTTCAGGGAGTGAAACTGCCATGCTTCCCTGGTCTGGCCGACATGTGATTCCAGATTCACAGCAATGTGGTTGATTGTGCAATTAAGGATGAGCAATGAATGCTGGTCCAGCCAGCAACACTCACATCCCATGAATGAATAATTCTTTGGTGCTAGTGCCCTACGAGTCAAAACCCATTCCTTTGCACTGATCTCTGAACCACTACAGTTGGTTCTGCAATAACGTGTGTTTCTTCAATGCGAATTGGCTGTAACGCGATTGAAAAATTTAGACTGTTATTTGTAGAACGTGAACTTTCCTTACCTGTATTGGCTACATCTTGATTTCAGTCCCATTGGTTTAAATGGTGCTGCTATTGCATGATTTTCTTAAAACGTGGGTTTGCACAGAAATGGAGCTATTGCTTAATATCAGAAAACCGACTGTATTCAGCTATCTATTGTAAGGGATTGTTACCTTTAGTGCTTCTGTTTTCTAACGTAATACCAAGCTGCTCCTGCTCCCTCAACAGAATCTCTTTCTTAGTCCCTGAGTCCCACTTATCTGGAGTGCTGTTATATTATTCACTTAGTATAATACTTAGGATAGCAAAGATGATTCTAGATAGAAGCGAAAGTAACAGGGTAGTTGTTATGGGGGACTTTAACTTTCCAAATATTGTCTGGGAATATATAGTCTGAGTACTTTAGATGGGTAAATTTTTGTCCAACACATGCGGGAGGGTTTTCAGACACAGTATATGGACAGGCCAACAAGGGGTGTGGCTACATTGGATTTGGTACTGGGTAATGAACCCTACCAGGGAGGGAGGGAGGTGAGCACTTCGGTGATAGTGACCACAATTCAGTTATGTTTACTTTTAACAATGGAAAGAGATGGGTATATACTGCAGAGCAAGAGTTATAGCTGGGGGAAAGCCAATTATGATGCAATTTGGCAAGTTTTACGATGCATAGGATAGGGAGGAAACTACAGGGATGGGCACAAATGAAATGTGGAGCTTATTCAAGGAACAACTACTGCGTTTCCATGATCAATATGTACCTGTCTAAGGAATAACTGGTCAAGCGTGGGAGCCGTGGTTTACTAAACAAGTTGAATCTCTTGTCAAAAGGAAGAAGAAGGCTTATGTAAGGATCAGAAGTGAAGGCTACGTTAGGGTGCTTGAAAGTTACAAGTTAGCCAGGAAAGACCTAAAGTGAGAGCTAAGAAGAGCCAGGAGGGGACATGAGAAGTTGTTGGCAGATAAGATTGAGGGAAAACCCTAAAGCTTTCTATAGGTATATCAGGAATAAAAGAATGACTAAAGTAAGATTAGGGCCAATCAAGGACAGTAGTGGGAAGTCGCGCATGGAATCAGTGGTGATAGGTGAAGCACTAAATGAATATTTTTCATCAGTATTCACACTGGGAGAAAGACAATATTGTCAAGGAGATACTGAGATATAAGCTGCTAGACTAGCCGGGATTGAGGTTCACAAGGAAGAGGTGTTAGCAATTCTGGAAAGTGTGAAAGTAGATAAATCCGCTGGGCTGGATGGGATTTAGCCTAGGATTGTCCGGTAAGCCAGGGAGGAAATTGCAGAGCCTTTGGCTTTGACCTTTATGTTGTCATTGTCCACAGGAATAGTGCCAGAAGACTGGAGGATAGGAAATCTTGTCCCTTTGTTCAAGAAGGGGAGTAGAGACAACCCTGGTAATTATAGATCTGAGCAGTACTTCAGTTGTGGGTAAAGTGCTGGAAAGGGATAGGATTTATAATCATCTAGAAAGGAATAAGTTGACTAGTGATAGTCAACACCATTTTGTGAGGGGTAGGTTGTGTCTCACAAACCTTATTGAGTCTTTGAGAAGGTGACCCAACAGGTAGATGAGGGTAAAGCGGTTGATGTGATGTATATGGATTTCAGTCAGGAGTTTTGATAAAGATCCCTATGGTAGGCTATTGCAGAAAGTATGGAGGCATGGGATTGAGGATGATTTAGCAGTTTGGATCAGAAGTTGGCTAGCTGAAAGAAGACAGAGGGTGTTAATTGATGGAAAATGTTCATCCTGGAGTTCAGCTATTGGTGTATACCGCAAGGATCTGTTTTGGGTCCACTGCTGTTTTTCATTTTTATGAATGACCTGAATGATGGCATAGAAGGATGGGTTAGTAAAGTTGTGGATGACACTCCGGTTGGTGAAGTTGTGGTAGTGCCGAAAGATGTTGCAGGTTACAGAGGGACATAGGTAAGCTGCAGAGCCTGGATTGAGAGGTGGCAAATCGCGTTTAATGTGGAAGAGTATGAGGTAATTCACTTTGTAAGGAGCAAAAGAAATGCAGATTACTGGGCTCATGGTAAGATTCTTGGTAGTGTAGATGCGCAGAGAGATCGCTGTCTACGTACATAGATCCCTCAAAGTTGCCAACCAGGTTGATAAAACTGTTAAGAAGGCATACGGTATGTTGGTTTTTATTGGTGGAGGGATTGAGTTTTGGAATCACTAGGTCATGTTGCAGCTGTACAAAACTCTGGTGTGGCCGCACTTGGAGTATAGTGTACAATTCTGGTCACCACATAATAGAAAGGGAGTGAAAGCTTTGCAAAGGGTTCAGCGAAGATTTACTATGATGTTGCTTGGTATAGAAAGAAGGTCTTCTGAGGAAAGGCTGAGGGACTCAAGGCCGATTTAATCAGAAAGAAGAAGGTTAAGAGGTGACTTAATTGAGACATTTAAGATAATCACAAGATTAGATAGGGTGAACAGTGAGAGCCTTTTTCATCAGATAGTGATAGCTAACACAATGGGGCATTGCTTTAAATTGAGGGGTGATAGATATAGAACAGATGTTGGAGGTAGTTTCTTTACTCAGAGTAGTAAGGGCGTGGAACACCCTGCCTGCAGCAGTAGTAGACTCTCCAACTTTAAGGGCATTTAAGTGGTCATTGGACAGACATATGGATGAGAATGGAATAGTGTAGGTTAGATGGGCTTCAAATGGATTTCACAGATCAGCACAACATCGAGGGCCAAAGGGCTTGTGCCACGCTGTTACATTCTATCATTGCATTAAAGCATAGGAACTAGATGGGATCAGCACATGACCTCTGGAGCAGGTCTGTCATATAATGCTTAGTCTGATGTTGGAAAGCTTTGTCCATTCATGGGGCCAGTATTCGATCCTAATTTTGCGTAAGCTCCTGAGAGTCCATGAAATCAGAAAAAAAAAGTCTCCAAGGTGCTTTGTTGGAAGCATTTTCAATCCCAGAAAGTGTTCTCATCTTTGTAATTCATTAAATTGTGTGCTTTAAAGTAGAAGCTAGTGTGTCAAGTCAGTTTTTTTTTTAAAGACTCATCGAGTCCTACAGCATGGAGGGAAGCCCTTTGGCCCAAACTGGTCCATGCCGACCAAAATGTTCATCCACGCTAACCCCGCTTCCCTGCACCTGGCCCATATCCTTCTAAGCCATTCCTATCCATGTATTTGTTCAAATGCCTTTTCAATGTTATTAATGTCCCTGCCTCCACCACGTCTACTGGCAGCTCATTCTGTATGTGTACCACCCTCTGTGTTTAAAAAAAAAAAATTGCTCCTCCGGTTTCCTTTTTATTTTTTTCCCCTCTAACCTTAAACTGATGCCTTCTAGTCCTCAATTTTCCAAACCTGGGAAAAAGATTGTGCATTTACCCTATGCATGCCTCTCATGATCTTATACACTTCAACAAGATCCCCCCTCAGTCTCCTAAATTATAAAGAAAATGTCCTCGCTTGTCCAGATAACTCAGACCCTTGAGTCCTGGCAAATCCTTGTAAATTTCTTCTGCATTACTTCTAGTTTAATAACATCCTTCCTGAAGCAAGATGACCAAAACTGAACACAATACTCAAGTGCAGCCTCCCCAAAGTCCTGTACAACTGCAACATAACTTCCCAACAAGTACACTCCGTGCCCGAACTGATGAAGGCCAGTGTGCCAAAAGCCTCCTCCGCTGCCCTGTCTACCTCTGACTCCAATTTCCGAGAACTATACACCTGAATTCCAAGGTCCCTCTGTTTCACTACGCTCTTTAAGGTCCTACCATTCACCATGAAACTCCTATCTTGATTTGACTATCCAACATGCAAGACCTCACACTTATCTATATTAAACTCCATTTGTCATTTCTTTGCCCACTTCCCCAATTGGTCAAAGTCCTGCAATTATTGATAATCTTTCTCACTGTCCACGATACTTCCTATTTTAGTGTCGTCTGCAAAGTTATTAATTATGCCTTGTACCTTCTTATCCAAGTCATTGGTATAGATAACAAACAGCAATGGGCCCAGCACTGATCCTGAGGCACTCCAGTACTCACAGGCCTCTAGTCCAACAAGCATCCTTCCACTATTGCCCTCTGCTTCCTATCATCAAGCCAATTGTGTATCCAGTTTGCCATCTCTCCCTGGATTCCATGTGATCTAACCTTCTTCATAGCAGCCTACCTTGTGGAACCATCTCAAAGGCCTTCCTGAAATCCATATAGACTATTACTACCACCCTGCCCTCGTCAACCTTCCCGGTCATTTCATCAAAGAGCTCTAACAAATTTGTGAGGCATAATCTCCCATGCACAAAGCCATGCTGACTATCTCTAATCAAACCCTAACTTTCCAAAAGCATGTATATCTTATCTCACAGAATCTTCTTGAGTAACTTACCACCCACAGATGTTAGGCCTACTGATCTATAGTTTCCAGGTTTTTCTTTGCAGTCCTTCTTGAATAATGGCACAACATTCGCTACGCTCCAGTCTTCCAGGACCGCATCATGGCTAATGATGATGGAAAAATATCAAGCCAGTGTCCCCCCCCAGTTTTTTTCTCGAGCCTCTTGCAGTGTTAGGTTGAACATGAAGATGTGTAGCTGTTGTTTTCTTTGCTTCCAGTGTGATGGGCCAAGTTTTAAACCTGGAGGTATAATGTAATTTTTCTCCCAGATATTTTTGAAAGACAGTGCTATTGTAGTTGGGTACTTTTCAACAGAGTGTCACTGAAATGAATACTAATGAGGTTTTGTTTTAGAATTGGTGTTGTATTTGGGGGGGGTGGTGATGGTTCAATCCACAGAACCCACCTGAAACATTGTCATTTGGGTAGTCTCCTACCTCAGTTATGGTGGAAATCACTGAATTAAGCCCTGGGTGCTGTAAAGAATGTTTTGTTATTGCCATAATGATTGCCATTCTTTTTTTAAAACAAACAATAATTAGGCTCACTGTAGCCTACATTTTGAGCAGGTTGTGAAATATGAACAAAATTTCTTATGATGGAGTGCAAGCTAATATATAACATTTTGAACAAGAGCTTACGAGGGCCTGGGAAATTTTTCAGCAGGGGGCCCCTTAACCTCAAGAAAATGTTGAATGAATATTCATGTCAGCAGTTAAATCTGCCAGGATTTACTCTGGACAGCTCGTAATCCATTAGTAGTGCAGGTTTTCAACTGATCCATTAAATGAGCAAGGCTAGATGTTTTTGTGAAATGCATTGTTTGAAGCTTGTCAAACTATGGATTGGATGTTGCTGGATATAAATGTTTTTGAGCCAATGGGGAATAAAAAGTCCACTGAATAATCAGTTTGGAATCTCACTTAAAAGTCTTTCAGGAAAGAAACCAAGATTTAGTGAATTTGGATGGGTTAGTGTAAAAGGAGAATCAATTTTGGATAACTTTTTTTGCCCCTGGTTTCATGATGCCACTATTTTAAAAATTCTCTCTTTTTTTGTTTTCAAATCCCTCCATGACCTTGCAAACATCCCCCACCCCTCTCTCGCCACCCCCAATATCTCAACAAGGGCTTATAGCCTTGCAATTGTTCAAATCTCTATACTCTACTTTTTGTTTCTTGTGCATCCCTGGTACTCATTGCTCAACAGCTTGTGCCTTCATCTGACATGGCCTCCAGCTCTGGAATTTGCCTTCATAAACCTTTCCTCAATTTCTTCCATTGAGGCAACCCTTAAGTGTATGGATTTAAGTGAGGCTTTGGCCAACAGTGCTAAATGCCTGTGGCTTGGTTTTCTATTGTGTTTTATAATGTTTCTGGGGTGCACTTTGGGGGTGCTATGACATTTAAATGTGCTCTATGATTGCAGATTATTGTTGTCCATTATCTAATGAATTGGAGTGGAAGTATTTTTCACTCTGGCAGCTGGCTAAGCGTATTTGCTTTTGTGTAACATGTGAATCAGGGATTGACATAACCCAAATATGAATGTAGCATCTACAAGGTGATATCAACCATATCTCATGTCATTTGCCTTCGAGCTAGATGTGTGGGGTGAAAAAATTTTGTCCCGTGTTTAGTAGAATCCTGAAGTTGCCCTTTGCTATTATAGTAGATTGAATGAGGTTTGGCATAATGTTGATTGTCCAAAACCTTTTATCCCAAACTCAATGTTCAAAATGCTGAAAATAGATAATCTGTAGAACAAAGTCCCACATATTAAATTAAAACAAAGACTGGAATTGCCTTGGAATGTGCAGATTATTGTTGGCTGTGTATTATAATTTAAAATAGACAGTATTTAGGGTATTGTAAAGTTCTAAGATGTTGTGCTGCACAGTAATTCACTTGCATGTAGATTTGTACCTCAGTTCACACTGTGCTAAACAATGTTATAAATGTGGAATAGAATTTGTTTAATGTACCTGACATATAAATGTCTTAAATGGCTTTTTGGCTGAACTTACTAGCTCAGTTGTACCTAGCTTTGTAATAAGTATTATGACTTCTTATGGAACCTTTTAAGAGCAAGGCCAAAAAGGTTGTATAAAATCCTCCGGGTAATCACTACCATTATATGGGATCCTCGCCATATTTGGAAGTGACAAAACTGCAAAAGTAGGTTGTAATTGAAGGTTAAAAGCAAATTACTGCGGATGCTGGAATCTGAAACCAAAAGAGAAAATGCTGGAAAATCTCAGCAGGTCTGGCAGCATCTGTAAGGAGAGAAAATAGCTGACGTTTTGAATCTAACTGACCCTTTGTCAAAGCTAGCATTTTTCCAGCATTTTCTCTTTTGGTTTGTAATTAAAGGTTGTTCATGGGAAACAAATTAGCACTTGTTGCATTTTATTACTTTTAGTTAGGGGTCAAAAGGTCTGAGGCATTGATAAGCCACCACTGGAAGTTCTATATAAGAAGTATGGATTGTTATGTTTGGAACTGTAGGAACTTCTGTAATTTTAAAAAACACTTGCATCCCCAGCATTGCTGTTTCTTGGTTTTTTTTTTTGCGACTCCATTTGCTTCTCAATGTGATAATTCAAACATAATTATAACAACATATACTGGAATGGGAGATATGACTGTGAACAGTGAGCATGAGCAGGCTATTAAACCAATCTTGCTTTCTTTCAACAAAGGCCAATCGGTATTGCTCATAAGTGGGAATGTCTTCCAGTTGCACATTTCAATAAACCACATTATTCCTGTGCTAACATTTCCATCCTAGGCCCACTACAGTATTCTAGTGACGCTCAATTCAAACTGGAAGTATAGCACCTCATTTTCTGCTTTGGCATTTTATAGCCTTCTGGACTTAACATTGAGTACAACAACTTTAGACTCTGAACACTGTTCACCATTTTGCTCTCAGCAGTGCCACCCCATTTTCACCTGTTCAAATCTACCATTCACACTTATTTTATATCTCAATTGCTCCTTTACAAGTATCAGGACTCCCTTTAGTCTTTTGCTCAGGGCACTCTCACCATCTGTTCTACTGGCTCCACCTCTGCCTTTTCAACAGGGAAAAAAAAACTTAATATTCCAGACCTATAAAGGCTGATTTCTATGAATGTTGGAAATCTGAAACTGACGCCGAGAATGCTGGAGAAATTCAAAAGGAGTGTCATACCTGATTTGAAATAGTAACTCTGTTTCTCTTTCCAAGGATGCTGCTTGAGTTGGTAAGCTTCAACAGCATTCTGTGTTTATCTTTGTCCAGCCCTCTTCAGTTCTGCAGATGAATCAGTTGGATTCAACATTATCTCTATTTCTCTCTCAGCAATTGCTGCTATGTCTGACTTTCTCCAGCACTTTATTTTTATTTCACATTTCCAGTGCTTGCAGTATTTTGTTTAATGTATGGGAACACCTCATTTTGGATTTCCTTCTGTTGCTGATCTCTACAACCTTGGGACTCTGCTTCATTTGGTTTACAGCTGTATCGATCTAATTCTTAGTGCTAACTTTGACTCGATATATGAAATGTTTCTTCTTCCTTTGCTTGTTTCCTGTGATAGCCAATGTGATTTTGAGTGCAGACTTGTTTGCATGTTAGTCTAATGGTCCATTCCAGAACTAAATTTCCCTGGAAAATGATTTCTTATTAAAAGTAATTTTCTGTCAAGAACTTATCATTTAACCAAACAATAAACTTGAAGGGGTTTATAAAAAGAGACAACAAAAGTTAATTAAAGCAGGAGAAATTGATTCCAGGATATCTTCTGTTTTCAAATTCTGGTGTGCTTACTGTTGGAAATATGTTGTGAGACTTGTAAATCTTTTCCGAACCTTTTCAAGGATGTTGCCAAGTTTGGAGGGTTTGAGATACAGGGAGAGGCTGAATAAGCTGGGGCTATTTTCACTGAAGCATTGGAGGCTGAGGGTTGATCTTCTGGAGGTTTATAAAATCATTGATAGGGTGAATAGTCAAGTCTTTTTCCCAGAGTAGAAGAGGCCAAAACTAGAGGGCATATGTTTTGGGTGCGAGGGGAAAGATAAAATGGAGCTAAGGGGCAATTTTTTCGTGGTGTGTGTATGGAATGAGCTGCCGGAGATGATGGTGGATGCTGTCACAATCGCAGCATTTAAAAGGGATCTGGATGGGTACATGAATAGGAAGGCTTTAGAGAGTTATGGGCCAAATGCTGGCAAATGGGACTAGATTAATTCAGAAAATCTGGTTGGTGTGGACGAATTGGACCAAAGTATTTGCTTCCATGCTGTACAGTTCTATATCTCTCAGCAGTTGAATTTAGAATAAGCTGATTGCTTGATAGGCATATGCTCTGCAGAATTCAACTTAAAATCTCTCTGCCTGAAAGGTTTTAAAAATGTTGATAACTGAATGAATGATTCTATAAACACGGTGGCACAGTGGTTAGCACTGCTGCCTCACTGTTCTAGGGAATGAGGTTTGATTCCACCCTCATTCAACTATCTCTGTGGAAGTTGCACATTTTCCTTGTGTCTGCGTTTGATCCCTCCAGGTGCTCTGATTCCTTCCCACAGTCCAAAGATGTGCAAGTTGGGTGAATCGGCCATGCTAAATTACCGATGGTGCCCAGGGATGTTTAGGCTAGGTGTGTTGGCCAGGGGAAATTGTGGGGTCACAGGGATGGAGTAGGGGGGGATGGCCTGGGTGGGATGCTCTTCAGAGACTTGAATGGCCTGTTTCCACGCAGTAGAGATACTACTTTTCAAAAAAAGATCAATAATGAGTCAGATTCCTGGGATAGCTAAGCTAAGAAGAGTGTTCCCAAATGGGAAACCCCAGAGTTGAAGGACAACCTAATGTTCGGAGCTGAGATGGCTATGCTTAAGATACTAACGAAGCTTGTCTTAACTGGAAGTCTTCCGTTGAAACCTCCTCCAACCATTCCATGCTTAAGACCTTGCCAGAAGTAAGTTAAAAATCACACGACATCAGGTTATAGTTCAACAGGTTTATTTGGAAGCACTAGCTTTCAAAGCGCTGCTCCTTCATCAGGTGGTTGTGTCAACTTGAGCGGGTTCGTGATCTGTAATCCGTAATCCTTTTGATCTTTTCCTGCATTTCTGTAGAAACTTGATTAGTGTGTCGATATGTGCAATCTTCTTGGAGATCCTCTCCACTTTAAGCCAGCAGTTAGTGATGTCGGTGGTAGTCATGATTTGGAGATGCTGGTGTTGGACTGGGGTGCACAAAGTTTTTTAAAATCACAGGTTATAGTCCAACAGGTTTATTTGGAAGCACTAGCTTTCACACCGCTGCTCCTTCAAAGCTAGTGCTTCCAAATAAACCTGTTGGACTATTACCTGGTGTTGTGTGATTTTTAACTTTGTACACCCAGTCCAACACCAGCATCTTGAAAACACAGGCTTGCTACTTCTGGCAAGTCATGAAATCCATTTATAAAAACTTTGAAACAGTTACATTTTCCAGTTTCTGTGTATCTGACTTGTGTTTTTGATGTAAGTCAACTGATTAGAAAAAAAATATCAGAATTAAGTTGAGACCATGACTAACTTTATTCATTGTAACTTTAATATCTTTAATGTGACATGCTAGATAAGGTAGAGGTAGTTATTAGTTTGCATCTAATTTTGATTTCTGTTTTAAACAATGGCTTCATTTTGTTAGTAGATACCTGGGTTTTCTGGTTGAAAAATAAAATAAAACTTACCAATGTCTATTGAAGTCATAACGCCAAGCAGATCAATAAAATAGACAAGATCTTTGTTTTCCTAATTAGACATTCAAATGAACTGGGTGAAGTGGAAGCAAAAGATAATGTGGTATTTTTATATTCTTCCTTGGAGAATGTGATGAGCAGGATCTGAAGTTCAGCTTCCCCATGGTCTGCTTGCATCATGAAGATTTATTATACTGGGTGTAAATATGTTGAGGCACCAAAGTGAATTTGGCTGTTTGATAAAATATTGGAGGCAGTTGTTACTGCTGCAGGAGCCTGAGGAAACATTGTTTAATACCAGAAACGTGACCATTTATTTTGAGTGCTTACATTCTCAGTAGTTACAGCACGGATATGTGATGAGATTGCCCTTTGTAACCTATAGGCATTTTGTTTTTGTCATTTACGGGATGCTTGCTAGCTGGTTCACCATTTATCCTCAATTGTCCTCAAGAAGGTGTGATGAACATGTCTTTGAGCACTAGCAGTTGTGTTATAGTTGTGCTATTGAGAAGTGAGTTACAGAATTTTGACTCATGACCATGAAGAAACACTGATTTATAGTTGCAAGTCAGGATGTTGTGTGGTTCAGAGGAGAAATTAAAGGTGGTAATGCTTCCTTGCTTCTACTGCCCTTGTCCTCCAAGGTGATAGAGGTCATGGATGTATAAGGTACCTTGGTGAAAGTACCTTGTGTGGATGGTATACACGGTTGCTACTGTGCAGTGGTGAAAGGAGTGAATGTTGAAGATGGTGGATAGAATGCCAATCCAGTTGGTTGCTTTGTCTTAGATGGTATTGAGGATTTTCAGGTGTTGTTGGAGCTGCATTTGACCAGGCAAGTGGATCAATCCTGTCTTTATAGAGTTTGATATATTTCAGCAATTCATAATTAGAATGTATGTAGATTGGAATTAATACCAATTATTTTCTATCCTGTTCTACATAGTTAATGAGAAATGTATTCTTGATTAAAGAAGTGGCACAATTGGGTTTTATGATCAAAAAGTGCATGTGGAATAGTTTTAAACATTTTAAATTAAAAAAAAAGTTTGCTTCTCTTGTGTCAAATTACATTTTTTTGCTGGCCATGAAGCTAGATAGTTCATTTTTAGAGTTTTGCTAATGCAGACCTCAATGACTTGTTTTAATGTCATTAATCTGATTAACTCTCTTTTCCAAGGCATCTTGGCTAAAAGTGGGCATTCTCTCTGTGTGTGGGGGTCAATGATTGGTTATTAATTTGAATGTTGAAAACACCTAATTGAGGTGTTTGGGATGATTAAAGGATTTTGATAGGGTAGAAAGCATTTTTTTTTAGGCTCCTTTGTTCTATACCTAACGTTAAACTGAGTCAGGCTTTTTCAGGGACAATCTCGAAAATGGGGGTTGACAGTCTAAACTGTTCCAAACACTCAGAAGGCTAGGTTATTAAGAATTGGTAAATTTCAGAGATTTGACAAAAATCTAAGTATTGAAGAATAGTCTCTGGATTAGAAACATATAACTTTGCTTTCTCTCCACAGATGCGCTGAGTGTTCCCAGCAATTTCTGTTTTTCTTTTGAGATTTGTTAGGTAAGGGTAATAAGCATTTATAAACATGGAGTGAAGGTGCAGATTAGTCATGGCCTAACTGAATCTGTTCCATTATCCAAAGGACTAAATGTTCTACTGCTGTCCAGTTATCTTCATGGTGTAACTCCAACGTAATGGATTAGTCTGGTGCTGCAATTGTTTTTCATAAATCGGGGTCACTATAGGAGCACAATACTTGGCTTGAGCACTCTGACGTAGGAGAGAATATTTGGGTGAGCCTCTGGTTCTGTCCCAGTGAGTTGCTGCTAGATAACACTATTGTGGAAACCTTGGTGTAGGTGGGGATCAGCCTTTGCTTCAATGCACCCTGTATAATACCAACCCTGAATTGGGCTTGACTTTCCTGTTGAAGAATGGGTAACACGCTAAAGGATTGCTCATAATTCTCAAGCTATAATGTCTCAAGAATCAATGCCTTTGGAGAAAAGGAGAAGAACATTTTTCTTTTGTGTTTCTTAAATAGCTTTATGGTCACCGTTATGCTTTATGGCATTAAGGAGAGACTGTAGAGTGATAGCAAGATTTGTAGGTCAGGTTGAGGTTCTGGATGTAGGTTTGTTCACTGAGCTGGAAGGTTCATTTTCAGATGTTTTGACACCGTACTAGGTAACATCTTCAATGAGCTTCCAAACGAAGCACTGCTGGTATTTCCTGCTTTCTATTTATATGGTTGGGTTTCTTTGGACTGGTGATGTCATTTCCTGTGGTGACGTCATTTCCTGTTCTTTTTCTCAGGGGGTGGTAGATGGGATCCAAGTCAATGTGTTTGTTGAAGAGTTCTGGTAGGAATACCATACTTCTAGAAATTCTTGTGTGTGTGTCTCTGTTTGACTTGTCCTAGAATGGCTGTGTTGTCCCAGTTGAAGTGGTGTCCTTCCTTATCTGTATGTAAGGATACTAACCACTCTCCCCTACATCAAATACAATTTGAAAATGATTGCTAGACTATTCAGACCTCTTGGCATCATGGTAGCCCACAAACCCACCAACACACTAAAACAGCAGCTAATGAACTTGAAAGGCCCTATATAGACAACAAGCAAAACTAACGTTATTTACAAAATACCATGCAAGAACTGTAACAAACACTACATTGAACAAACAAGCAGAGAAAACTAGCCACCAGGATGCATGAACATCAACTAGCCACAAAACAACATGACCCTCTCTCTCTAGTATCCTTACATACAGATAAGGAAGGACACCACTTCAACTGGTACAACACATCCATCCTAGGACAAGCCAAATGTAGACACACACGAAAATTCCTAGAAGCATGATATTCCAACTGGAACTCTATCCACAAACACATTGACTTGATCCCATTTACCACCCTTGAAAAAAGAACAGGAAATGATATCACCATAGGAAATGACATCACCAACCCAAGGAAACCCAAACCTATAAATAGAAAGTAGGAAATACCAGCAGTGCTTTGTCTGGAGGCTCACTGAAGATGTTACCTAGTATGGTGACAAAACATCTGAAAATGAACTGTCCAGCTCAGTGAGCAAACATACATCCAGAACTGTAGAGTGAGCAATTATTTTAGTAAACAGGCATCCATAACCAAGTGGCAGATGTTGGATGTTGTGACTTTTCTGAACTGTAATTTATTTATTTCTAGAATTATCCCAAAATAACATTTTAGTGTACAGGAGACTTATATTTTCTGTAATACCTGTTACAATTATTTTATAGGTGGCTGTACAGATTTAAAAGTGGATGAGTAATGGGGATCTTCAAGTTGGCACTCACTCACACATACATACAGGATAAATATTTGAATATCTTTTGACTGTTTTCAGGAAGGAGTTGGATGTAATTCTTAGGGTGTGGGGTGGAAGTGGTTGACATTCAGAACTGATCATATATTGATGACCAAGGGACTAAGTGTGCTACTCTTGCTCCTATTTTTAATGTTTCTAAGTTGCTTGTTTAACTTGAAGCCATTGAGCCCTGGCATAAGTCCATTTTCAGTTCTGTCACTGTGTCCATCTAGATTAAAATTTTATCAAGTATCCCTCTTAATATAGGCTATGTTTATCATCTTCAGCATCTCTAGTGTTCTTTTGTGGTTGCATAAATAAGGCGGTGTCTCATTCCTTTTTTTTTCCTGAAGGCACAGACTGTTCTTAAGGTATTTGCCAAGATCTGGTACTTGGCTTCAACTGTAAGCCAAGATACCAGGTCCTAAGATTTAGCAGCAATGTTGACAAACCAGCTTGATTGAGTGTAGTTAGCTTGCTGCAGGCTGGAGATCCTATTTTGGCATATTATCGAGTGAGTGTGGGAGAGCTTGGTGAAGATCCCTATGACACACTGCCAACTAATCTGTCACATTTCACTTAGCTGTCCACAGTATGTAAGGTAGAATCTTACAGATTATTGATGATCCTGTGTATGGTTGAATTGACACATACGTCTTAATGTTGGAATAACTGCTGTTGTTGTGTAAACACTCAATGCTGCAAGTTGCTGTAATTTGTGCCTAAGGGGTGTTTCCTTCACATTTTAACAGCATTATATAATGTATACAGTTAAAAAGAATTCATCTCCTGCAGAAGAATGAGACTTGAATTCTTCATTATATGCTTTCGAGAGATCTATTTTTGGTCCTCCAAGCCTCTTCAAGTTAGACTGCCTCAACGACTGATTATGTCTGGGTAACATAATCTCCTTTTGAGACTGAAATCACCAGCATTGCTGCAATTGCTTTTTAAAGTGTATAATTACTGGCAAAATTTCAACTTTTATCAAACAGCTATCTTCATTAAACTGTTCCTGAATCTCTCTGAGCTCCAATGTTTCTCAACTGGATCAAGCAATTACTACTTGTGGACATCTTTCACCCTGCTTGATGTGCATTGATCTATCAATGGCTCCTCGGGATTTTCTTCTACCATTTTTCCACACCATGAACCACCACTTCCCAGCCGTTTGCAGTCCACTAATCATCAACACTTCTTCTGCTTTAGCATTCTCCTAACCACAAGCTAATTTCTCTCTTCCTTCAGTAAGAGAACTGAGATATTGAAACTACAGAACATGCTTAGACACTCCATAATGCATAACTTGCTCTGATCTGTCTTTTAGGGTAAGTAAATCATATTTTGCAATTTCTGCTTGGCTGAAGTCAATGGGTTTTACATCTTAGTTAACTCAAAGTGTTTTAGCATTTAGCTGTAACTCCCAAAATAATCATTATTTCATAAGATCCCTACAGTGTGGAAACAGGTCATTTAGCTCAGCAAGTCCACATCTACCCTCCAAAGAGCATTCCACCCAGACCTGTCCCCCTACCCTGTACTTCCCATGGTTAACGCACCTAACCTATACAACCCTGGAGAGTGTGAGCAATTTTTAGCGTGGCCAATTCCCCCAACTTGCACATCTTTGGATTGTGGGAAGAAACTGGAGCACCTGGAGGAAACCCATGCAGATACGGGGAGAATGTGCAAACTCAATACAGTCACTCTAGGGTGGAATTGAAATCTCAACCCTGACCCTGTGAGGCAGCAGTGCTAACTACTGAGCCACTGTGCTGTGGCCTGTCAAGACCACAGGCAGTAGAGACAGCATGCCTCCACTCTGCAAGCTCTCCTGACCTGACCTTTTTAGCTATTGACCTTGCAAAGTAACATGACCCTAAATATTTAAGACCCTCATGTGCATGAATTGCATTTATTCCATTTTCTGCAGTCAAACTTTAGCACCTAAAAATTACATAAGAGAGAACATGAACCAGACATTGTGTCCTATTTCATCTGTCTCGATTTAAATAGCCCTGATAGCTATCTAAATCTAATTGGAGTGGACCAAGCTCTTTTTCCACCCCCCCCCCCCTCAAATCCTACCTGAGTTACTAAGATATTTAAACTTGAAGTTATTGTTCTTTTCTGACCTAGTTCCTCACACACCCAAGTGGACCAATAATGTGCATTGTAATCTAAATCTGGTCTAACCAAGGTCTTGTCTTGTACAAAGACAAACTAATGTGTTTTATTGTAGGTTGAATACACTTGTCTGTACAAACCAATTTGCTTTAGGTTTTGTTTACTTTGAATCTTAAGCTTTTTTCTGTTGACAATTTGCAATTCAGTTTGATGTAAAGAAGAATTATTGGTCTTGCCTGTGTACATAACCAAAATAAATGGTGTTATGTGCCACTTACTAGACCTTAGACCATTCTCCCAATTAATTTTAATCTGCTAACATAAATTTGTTCTTCACCCTGCAGCTTTGTTTGTATTGGATTCATGCCAAATTTTAATTCAGTTACGTTCACTATGTACAGTAGTGAAATGATCTACTTTGCATAGCGTGCAGTATGGTGGTGCTCAACATTGAGATCTCAAATGAAAATCATGTGGTGTAGGCAGGATGCAAGTAGCTCTGCTGTCTGTGTATTGACAGAGGGCTTGTACTTGGGTTAGAACATAGAACATAGATAGAACATAGAACATAGAACAATACAGCACAGAACAGGCCCTTCGGCCCACGATGTTGTGCCGAACTTCTATCCTAGATTAAGCACCCATCCATGTACCTATCCAAATGCCGCTTAAAGGTCGCCAATGAATCTGACTCTACCACTCCCTCGGGCAGCGCATTCCATGCCCCCACCACTCTCTGGGTAAAGAACCCACCCCTGACATCTCCCCTATACCTTCCACGCTTCACCTTAAATTTATGTCCCCTTGTAACACTCTGTTGTACCCGGGGAAAAAGTTTCTGACTGTCTACTCTATCTATTCCTCTGATCATCTTATAAACCTCTATCAAGTCACCCCTCATCCTTCGCCGTTCCAACGAGAAAAGGCCGAGAACTCTCAACCTATCCTCGTACGACCTACTCTCCATTCCAGGCAACATCCTGGTAAATCTTCTCTGCACCCTCTCCAAAGCTTCCACATCTTTCCTAAAGTGAGGCGACCAGAACTGCACACAGTACTCCAAATGTGGCCTAACCAAAGTCCTGTACAGCTGCAACATCACCTCACGACTCTTGAATTCAATCCCTCTGCTAATGAACGATAATACTCCATAGGCCTTCTTACAAACTCTATCCACCTGAGTGGCAACCTTCAAAGATCTATGTACATAGACCCCAAGATCCCTCTGTTCCTCCACCTGACCAAGAACCCTACCATTAACCCTGTATTCCGCATTCTTATTTGTTCTTCCAAAATGGACAACCTCACACTTGGCAGGGTTGAACTCCATCTGCCACTCCTCAGCCCAGCTCTGCATCCTATCTAAGTCCCTCTGCAGCCGACAACAGCCCTCCTCACTGTCCACAACTCCACCTATCTTTGTATCATCTGCAAATTTACTGACCCACCCTTCGACTCCCTCCTCTAAGTCATTAATAAAAATTACAAACAGCAGAGGACCCAGAACTGATCCCTGCGGAACTCCACTTGTAACTGGACTCCATGCTGAATATTTACCATCTACCACCACACTCTGACTTCGACCGGTTAGCCAGTTTTCTATCCAATTGGCCAAATTTCCCTCTATCCCATGCCTCCTGACTTTCCACATAAGCCTACCATGGGGAACCTTATCAAATGCCTTACTAAAATCCATGTACACTACATCCACTGCTCTACCCTCATCCACATGCTTGGTCACCTCCTCGAAGAATTCAATAAGACTTGTAAGGCAAGACCTACCCTTCACAAATCCGTGCTGGCTGTCCCTAATCAAGCAGTGTCTTTCCAGGGTTAATGCACAGGGCACCTCCAGTTTGCTTTCCTTTCTTTAACTTTCCACAATCAATTCAGGAATCCAACTGTGAACGACATGTATAATAAATACTCTTATGCCTGCATTATAACTTGCACCATTCCATTCACTCTTGTCCCCTATACTCACTGACCATGTCTGGCACTAATGCAGCAACATCTTGATTTTAACAATCTCATCCTCTTCTCTCCCTATCATTGCAACCTCCTTTTAGCTTTATGCTCTGGCGGAATTCTGTATTTGTATATGCAGCTTTCATTTCCTTTACCTTGCTGTTTGTGGCTGTGCCTTCAACCATTAGGGCCCTTCTTGTCTCTCATGCCTTTTTTTCTTAGCTTTAACAGAAACAGCTCTGAAAACAAAGGGCATTTGTTCACCTGTCTTAATATTTCCTATGGTAAAAACAATGACTGCAGATTAATATTTCCTATGTCTAGGTGTGAAATTTGGACTGAAGTAAAGTAAAAGGGAAAAGTGAAGCCACAATAGTCTTAGCACATCATAGAGCTGCTCTCATAGAGAGAGAGAGAGAGAGAGAACTGGTGGAGGTTTAATCGGAGGGTCACCACACCAGGCAAGGTAAAGAGGTTCAGAAGGAGAATCCTTCATGGTAACTTCCATCGGTGTGGGAATTGAACCTGAACTGTTGGTGTCACTGAGCATTACGAACCAGCCATCCAATCAATTGATCTAGCATACATCTAAAATTCACAGCTTGTAACGGCTGGGAATAATGCTTTCTTTGAAACGTGTTGCAAAGTTACCTTTTCATTAATTCCTCAGTGCTAGGATTTAGCAGCTCCCAAAATGCTGGCTTACAGCATTCTGTGGGAAATCAAGAGCAGGTCTAGTAATTTGTCACTCCATTCTGCTCTTTGAATGTCTGCAAGTCGAGCAACATAAGCCTTACCTGCAGGTTGTCTGCTCTCCTTCTCAGTTTGGGAATGAAGGGTAGAGGATAGAATGGAATTGAGGACAAGTTAACATTCATTTGATTCATCTAAAATTAACATAATAATCTCTAAGTGACACCATGATCACAAACTAGGCGTATCCTCCGAGTGGTCTATGAACTAAGGTTTTCTTGTATATGCTCCTATTAACTTGTATGTTTTGATTACTAAAAAAATGACCAGCAGTGCAGCCTTTGTTTTAAAACAAGATCAAAGGTTGGTTTAATATGTAGCCTTTGCTGTAAGTTAATTGAGTAAAAAGTAGTTATTAGCTAAAACATATACAAAGACTTGAAATAAGTAAGAATAAAAGTTACACATCAAGAGGAATATTAGATCAGTTTGTAAGTTTGCTCTCTGAGCTGGAAGGTTTGTTTTCAGACGTTTTGTCACCATGCTAGGTAACATAGTCACTGAGCCTCCGGTGAAATATTGGTGTTCTGTCCTGCTTTCTGTTGATGTCTTGGTCTATTAAGGTGGGTGATCTAATTTCTGGTTCTTTTTTGCAGAGGATGGTAAATGGGTCCAACTTGATGTGTTTATTGATGGAGTTCCAGTTTGAATGCCAGGGCTGTAGGAATTCCTGTGTATGTCTCTGTTTAGCCTGTCCTAGAATGGATGTGTTGTCTTAGTCAAAGTGGTGTCTTTCTTTGTCTGTATGTAAGGATATTAGTGAAAATGGGTCATGTATTTCGGTGGCTAGTTGGTGTTTGTGTATCCTGGTGGCTAGTTTTCTGCCTGTCTGTCCGATCTTGTAGTATTTGTTGCAGTCCTTGCAAGGCATTTTGTAAATGTCATTCCTTTTGCTAGTTATTGGTATAGGGTCCTTTTTGGGTTCATCAGTTGCTGTTTGTGTGTTGGTAGGTTTGTGGGTGACCATGATGCCAAGGGATCAGAGTAGTCTGGTAGTTATCTCCAAGATATCTCTGATGTATCAACTGCTGACACCGAATTCTAAGATTTCTTTTCTCTTTCTCCTCCCCAAAGGCAGATGAGATGTGTCAAAAAACTAGAAAGTTAGGAACAAACAAATGGAACTTTCTTACCAAAAGGCTTCAAAAAAATGTGGAATTATTACCAGACACTGAGTAGAAAAGAAACAGAAAGAGAACAGGTTTAGTCTGTTTAACCATTCAAGAGATGATGTCTGATCTGTGACTAGACTCCATACACCTGTATTTGCCCATATCCTGTTAACACCTTTTGATTTAGCAAATATGTAACTGTGGCTTTTAAAAAATTAACCATTCATCAACTTGCCATTTACGGGTGAGACTTACAAACGGCCATGTCTTTTTTTTTTGTGTGAAGGGCAATTTTTTTTTCATTTCTGTTTCAGTTCCAATTCTTAGACTTTGTCTCTCTCTCTCTTTCTTTCTTTCTTTCTTTCTTTCTGACTCCCCTACACCACTCTTCAATTCTCAAAAGTACTTTTTGTCCTATTTAATCTGATACCTGTGATCACCTACATTTTAGAACATAGAACATAGAAAAATACAGCGCAGTACAGGCCCTTCGGCCCTCAATGTTGCGCCAACCGAAGCCTACCTAACCTACACTAGCCCAATAACCTCCATATGCTTGTCCAATGCCCGCTTAAATGCCCATAAAGAGGGAGAGTCCACCACTGATACTGGCAGGGCATTCCATGAACTCACAACCCGCTGAGTAAAAAATCTACCCCTAACATCTGTCCAAAACCTACCACCCCTTGATTTAAAGCTGTGTCCCCTCGTAACAGCTGACTCCATACGCGGAAAAAGGTTCTCACTGTCAACCCTATCTAAACCCCTAATCATCTTGTACACCTCTATCAAATCTCCCCTAAACCTTCTTTTCTCTAATGAGAACAGCCCCAAGTGTCTCAGCCTTTCCTCATACGATCTTCCTACCATGCCAGGCAACATCCTGGTAAACCTCCTCTGCACTTGTTCCAATGCCTCCACATCCTTCCTATAGTATGGCGACCAAAACTGCACACAATACTCCAGATGAGGCCGCACCAGAGTCTTATACAACTGCAACATGACCTCAGGACTCCGGAACTCAATTCCTTTACCAATAAAGCCCAGTACACCATATGCCTTCTTCACAGCACTATTTACCTGGGTGGCAACTTTCAAAGATCTGTGTACATGGACACCAAGATCCCTCTGCTCATCCACACTACCAAGTAGTCTACCATTAGCCCAGTAATCCATCTTCTTGTTGCTCCTACCAAAGTGAATGACTTCACACTTAGCTACATTGAATTCCATTTGCCACCTTACTGCCCAGCTCTGCAACTTATCTATATCGCGCTGTAACCTGCCACATCCTTCTTCGCTGTCCACAACTCCACCGACTTTCGTGTCATCCGCAAACTTGCTCACCCAGCCTTCAAGCCTCTTCTCCAGGTCATTTATAAAAATGACAAACCGCAATGGTCCCAAAACAGATCCTTGTGGAACACCGCTATTAACTGCGCTCCAAGATGAACCTATACCATCAACTACCATCCAGCCAGCCAATTCCTAATCCAAACCTCTGATGCACCCTCAATGCTATACCTCCGTAGTTTTTGCATTAGCCTGCCATGGGGTACCTTAACGAATGCCTTGCTAAAATCCATATATACCACATCTACTGCTTTACCCTCGTCCACTTCCTTGGTCACCTTCTCAAAGAATTCAATAAGGTTTGTGAGGCACGACCTGCCCTTCACAAAACCATGCTGACTATCCTTGATCACATTATTCTTATCCAGATGTGCATAAATCCTATCCCTTACAATTCTCTCTAAGACTTTGCCCACAACAGAAGTGAGACTCACTGGCCTATAGTTACTCGGGCTATCCCTGCTCCCCTTCTTGAACAAGGGGACCACATTCGCTATCCTCCAGTCTTCTGGCACTATTCCCGTAGACAACGACGACATAAAAATCAAGGCCAATGGCTCCGCTATCTCCTCCCTAGCTTCCCAGAGGATCCTAGGATAAATGCCATCAGGCCCAGGGGACTTATCTATTTTCATCCTTTCCAGTATTCCCCGGACCTCTTCCCTACATACCTCAAAGCCATCCATTCTAATCACTTGTGACTCCATATTCACATCAGCAACAGTGTCCTGTTCCTGAGTGAATACTGACGAAAAGTATTGATTTAGAGTCTCACCAATCTCCTCCGCCTCCACACACAACTTCCCACTACTATCCTTGACTGGACCAATACCTACCCTAGTCATTCTTTTATTCCTGACATACCTATAGAAAGCCTTTGGGTTTTCCCTAATCCTACCAACTAAGGACTTTTCATGTCCCCTTCTCGCTGCTCTTAGCTCTCTCTTTAGATCCTTCCTGGCTACCTTATAACTCTCAATCGCCCCAACTGAACCTTCACGCCTCATCTTTACATAGGCCGCCCTCTTCCCTTTCACAAGGGATTCCAATTCCTTATTAAACCACGGCTTCCTCACAAGACCCTTTCCTCCCTGCCTGACTGGTACATACTTATCAAGGACACCCAATAGCTGCTCCTTGTCCTTCCCTTGAAGCCTATTTTTCCAATCCACGCATCCTAAGTCATGCCTCACCGCATCATAATTTCCCTGCCCCCATCTATAACTGTTGCCCTGCAGTGCACACTTATCCCTCTCCATCACTAGAGTAGAAGTCACCGAGTTGTGGTCACTGCCGCCGAAGTGCTCACCTACCTCCAAGTCTAACACCTGGCCTGGTTCATTACCTAGAACCAAATCCAGTATGGCCTCACCTCTTGTTGGCCTGTCTACATATTGTGTCAGGAAACCCTCCTGCGCACATTGGACAAACACCGATCCATCTAACGAACTCGAGCTATAGCTTTCCCAGTCAATATCTGGGAAGTTAAAGTCCCCCATAACAACCACCCTGCTACTTTCACTCTTCTCCTGAATCATCCTCGCAATACTTTCCTCTACTTCTCTCAGACTATTAGGAGGCCTGTGGAAAACTCCTAACAGGGTGACCTCACCTTTCCTATTTCTAACCTCCGCCCACACTACCTCAGATGGCAAGTCTTCCTCCATCACCCTTTCTACTGCTGTAATACTATCCTTGACAAACAATGCCACACCTCCCCCTCTTTTACCCCCATCTCTGGCCCTACTAAAACATTTAAACCCTGGAACCTGCAACAGCCATTCCTGTCCCTGTTCTACCCACGTCTCTGTAATGGCCACAACTCTCCATTAATCAAATCTCCATTTGCCCTTCTGAATTCCAGGAACTACAGCCATAATTTGTATTAGTGTAGTCCCTCCTCATAGTTTAATCCTTGAATTCAGATATCATTCGAGAAACCTTTGCTGAGTGACATCCAAATGTGTTACATCCTTCCTAAGATCCTGCCCAGCAATGGTCAAAGCAATAGATATGATCTGAACAATGGTTTGTAACAGTGACATATTACAACTACTTTCTGATCATCTATTCCTGGGGATATCAAGACCAGCATTTTATCACCTTTTTTAAAAAATATTTTCTGCAGCAATATGATATATTTTGTGAATAAGAAAGAATTGAAGAGTCAAAAGATCAGGAAGGTGCTATTAATCTGAGGGGGAAAAAAAATAGTATTTTATGTCAAAGGACCTTCTTTCCACTTCTAAGTAATAATTATTCTGTTCTTCCCCGATGGTTGTGGCCTATGATGTGATCTAGTTCTAAAAGTGTCAGTAGTTGTGTTATTATACGTACTGTTCATTAGACACTGAATGTTGGTGTACTGTTTAGCAAGAGATGCTGGTGTAGTCTGGCCTGTTCTCGGTCTCCTATAATGCTGGTGTGTTTGGGTAGATCAAGGTTGTGGGGCTATGCTGTTGAGTTTTGTCCCTCAAAAAAAAAACGGACAGTTGTCTCCTTCTGGTTGAACTGGGCCAACTTACATTTGGCTGGTGATAGAGGCTGGGGACATAATAGTCGAGACTGTGGTGCTGGAAAGGCACAGCAGGTCAGGCATCATCCGACAAGCAGGATAATCGACGTTTCAGGCATAAACCTGTCAGGCTTATACCCGAAACCTCTATTCTCCTGCTCCCCAGATGATGCCTGACCTGCTGTACTTTTCTAGCACCACACTCTCTACTCTGTGCTCCAGCATCTGCAGTCCTCACTTTCGCCTGGGGACATAATCGTCTGGGTAACTCAATGCTTCTGTCCAAGTGAAAATATGACATGTAACTTTCTCTTTGAAGATTTGGATATTGACTGAAGGATGAGAGAGAAATCTGTGCCTGAAACTTTCATTGGGTGCTTAAAGGAAAAGCTGCATTCTTCTTGGTTTTAGAATGAAGAAGGGTAAATGGAGAATGTAACTCCATATCTATCTTTAGAGTTTGAACTGTGCAAAACAAAAAGGGTTGAAGCTGTGGATGAAGCGCCATGACTAAGAAGAATAGCTTGCTGTCAGTAATGCACCATCTTCAAAGATGTTAAGGTATTTCCAAAAAAAAGCAGAAATAACCCATTTAGTTCCTTGAACCTATTCAACTATTCAATTACATTGATGATTGATCTGTTTGTGTTTTCAATTCCATGTTGCCATCTACCCCAATAATCTTTTGATTTCTTGCCTAACTAATCTAACGGCTTCCACCCAATGAAAATATTCAATGATCCCTGCTTCTACTGATTTCTGAGTTACAGAACCAATTGGAGTAAAGTGGATTTTGTGTCCTTGGTGTTATCTTTTGCAATTCTTAGATTGCCCTTGATACTGTAGAACCCTGATTAAGAAGGTCAGGTTTTGTAGGGGAGTTTCACTCTTTTAATAGCTGGCTCCAAATGTCGGCAAAGCTTTTTTTTAAGTAAGACTAAAATTGCAAATATCTTAACGGAGTTCCTTGAATTGGCTGTTTTAAAAGATAGACTGTTGGTGTCAGGTTCATACTTAGAAATATTGAGGACATCTTGTTTTGAAAATCATGTTCTATGGTTGTAGACAATTAACTCTACTTCCAGCTTCAAGCCATGGTGGTCAGCACAAGATGTCTTTTAATATTTTTATTTTGTGTTTTACATGTTTGTTTGCCCATTAGGACTGAAATAGGCTGCATCTTTGGCAGAACCTGCGAAATGAAAACGGTTTGTTGTTTTAATTGTCCAGCAAATATTTATTGCAAATCCTAATTTTAATTCTTGTTCTTGTGGCTTGAGGAATAAAATGTTTGAGATTTTTTTCTATAATGCTTTTCTCACAATTTTATTGCTTTGTAGCTGTCTGTTTCTATTTTTCTCTAATTTATTTTATCCTTTTTTTTTCTAGGAAAAGGGGCATAGATGTTGTACAGGTGAGTTGCATTATCTTCATTCCAGGTGCTGCCTTTTGTTTGATCTGTTGATTCATTCTGAGAAGGTAACAGTATGTTTATTTGAATGATGCATCAAGGGAAAGCTATATAGTTGGTGTGCTGTGGCCTTTTCATGATTGCTTCACAAGTGGGATTGTGGCTAACATTTTAAAGTGTGTTGGGGGTTCGTGAGGAGGTGAGGGAGGAGAAACTGGACAACTTGATAGAGTTAAAAATGCTATGGATAAAAGAGTATTAATGTTCTTCTGAGCTCTTCAATGGTGTTTTTTTGTGTGTGAGGGAATTGTGAGAATCCCTTGACTTTGTTGTTTGAAATATTAATCTTGATCCTACAGAGGAACCCACTGGACTCAAATGTGCCCCTCAAAATATTCTAACTTTAAATTTAGAAGTGATGACTATTATTTCTATTGACTGAAGTGCTCTGTGTTACTTAAAAGGAAGAGGAGGTGCAGGAAGTATTCTGCATATTTTCATTGACAGGATCATTTATTTTGTGCATATTATTGTTTATATAAATGGAAGAAAATTGCATTTAATCCAAGGGAGATCATCCCACTAGTTTAGACTTGATTGATAGTGTTGAAGTGGAAGTATTTCATTTAACTTTTTGATGTCTTTTCTGCTTGTAATGTTTAATGACCATCACTAAGAACTGGACTTCAGTTTTTTATACCGCATATACGTTTATGCTTTATCAATGTCATCACTATTTGCAGTAAAGGCCAACCATATGTTTAGATTACAACAGCGATAATATGTCAAAAGTAATTAATTAGGTGTAGAATACTTTGGGACTCCAAGATTGTGTTATATAAACCAAAAGTCATGATTGTTGCATCATCGCTGTCTCTGTCTCTGTCTCTGTCTCTGTCTCTACACTGCTCTGCTGCCCTGGCGCACTTTGCATGGTATCATCTACCAGAATAACACGCAAAGCAGCACTTTACACTGTCTCTCCATACATATGACATTAATGAATCCATTAGTCAATCAGTCTGCTACACTATGGAGGAGATTTTGTTTGTATTTGCTGATGCAATTGAGAAATTTTTAACTCCCAAAACCAGATGGAGTTGGGTCAGCTGAGATCTCTAACATACTGAAAATCTCATATCTAACCTCAACTTGCCTTCATCCCTCCCAGCTATGGTTTTAAAGACTCTGAATTATGAAACTGCTTTCAACTATTTTAATGAGGTTACGTGTGTCTGGGTTAGCTCTGTTTTTACATTTTACACACGTCAGTTTGGTGAAATATGTGCCTTTTGTAGCACGGCTTCAGGGTGAGAAGGAGGATGAGTGACTGAGTGTAAACTGCTTTAGCCATGAGTCATTTTTTAAAAAAAAATCATTTGTGGGATGTGTGCATCACTGGCTGGGTTGGCAGTTATTGCCTGTGCCTAGTTGCCCTGAGAAGGTGGTGGTGAGCTGCTTTCTCGAACTTCTGCAGTTCACCTGCTGTGGGTTGACCCACAATGACATTATGGAGTGATTCCCAGCATTTTGACCAAATAATGTTCCCCTTCCTTTACACATGACTTCCTACCAATCCAGCTTTCCAATTCCCCTTGTTGTTTCAGCCACCCCCACCAGCCTCCATTCCTTGTGCTGTTTGAGCAAGAGAGGATGCAGGCCACACAGTTGCTGCAGCCTGGTGTCAATAACATACCCATATAATAGCCAACAATCTCTCCATTAAGAGGGAAAACATTTAAATCCAGTCCTGTTGTTACATTTTGCACCTGGCTGAGTTTGTCTTCTAAGAGTACAGTCACTGATGGAAATTGTTTTAGTCACTGCAGTGTATAGGTAGGAATTTCTATGATATTCTGGCCATTTGATCTGCAAAATACAATGTCTGTCATTTTATGGGTGGAGAGACTGAAGGATAATGGAAAGGGAGCTAGTGTTTTAAGAGTTTGAGCTTTCTAGGGATGTATCAGCTTTTGCAGGTTTTGTAATTTGTTCTGCCCCATTATATAACAGTCCTATGTTCAGCCTTTGAAAGATTTACATAACTGATGAAGGAAGCAATTTGATGCCTTCATTTCCAATGTTTTTCCCATTTTGTCTATACCATTTAGAAGACAGCAACTAATTTGTCATTGTCCTCTTTATACACTTCTATCATGGAACCTCGTGTAGAATATGGTGCTTCCAAACTGCGTGGGGTGAATGTGCTGCTGGGTTTGAGAGCTCACATCTCCTACATAGCATCGATTCGCTGGGATTTGACTTTCCTTCATGTGTTCCTCTAGTGCTGACTGAAATGTCATTTAAACTGGGAAGTTGGAAAAAGAAAATACTCAAACTTTGCCATTTTTAAGAAGATTTGTAGCTGAGGTTGAGGTTTAGATTGTAAGTTGCTCTCTGAGCTCGAAGGTTTGTTTTCAGATGTTTCATCACCATACTAGGTAACATCATCTGTGAGCCTCTAGTGAAGCGCTGGTGTTCTGTCCAGCTTTCTATTTATGTCTTGGTCTGTAGTGGTGGGTGATTTATTATTTCCCACCTGAACAGACCAAGACACACAAATAGAAAACAGGACCGAACACAAGCGCTTCACCAGAGGGCTCACAGATGTTACCTAGTATGGTGACTAAACATCTGAAAACAAACCTTCCAACTCAGTGAGCATTCTTACAACCTGCATTCAAACTTGTTCTGTTTCTGTGCAGAAATGAATGCAAAACAATAGCATGTTTCTTTATTATTGTATAATAGGTTCAAAGCTCTTCTGAATGTGTGGCTGATATGTGTGGAGACCCAATAGTTAACCTTCTCATACCTGGATCTAGCAAGCAGCAGTAAGATGAATGACCAGCTCCTGTGTTTTGTTGTGGTTGCTTTAGTATTGGAAGAATGTTGGTCAATATTTGTGCCAGTATTTCAAATGCAGTGAAAATTGAAACCGGCATTTATCATAGAATATCATTATCATTGGCCTGTGCCAGACCTTTTGTTCCATTTAAAAACTCTACCCCACTCATTCCCCATAATGTCTGTCATGGCCATAGGATGTCCCAAAACACATTAAGGTCAATCAATTTAAAAAGAAGGAAGAGAGACAAAGGTAGAGACCACATGGGAAGTGAATCAAATGACCGAGAAACCTACACTGCTGCTTGACCCAGCAGTGAATCTGCACAGCCACAGCATCTGCTGCTAAGTGGAGGGCATAGGTTTAAGGTGAGAGGGGAAAGATTTAAAATGGACCTAAAGGGTAACTTTATCATGCAGAGGGTGGTGCATGTATGGAATGAGCAGCCAGAGGAAGTGATGGAGGCTGGCACAATTACAACACTTAAAAAGCACCTGGATGGGTATATGAATAGGAAGGGTTCAGAGCGATTATCAGCCAAGTGCTGGCAAATAGGACTAGATTAATTTAGGATATCTCGTCCTGATGGACAACACGGACAGAAGGATCTGTTTATGTAGGTAAAATCAGTGACTGCAGATGCTGGAAACCAGATTCTGGATTCGTGGTGCTGGAAGAGCACAGCAGAACTGCTGTGCTCTTCCAGCACCACTGATCCAGGATCTGTTCATGTGCTGTACATTTATGACTCAAGTACTTAAGTGTATTTAATGCTGTACACACAGCACACACTCTCAAACAACAGTGTGGTGATGACTGAATAATTTGTACTTTGAACATGTTGACTGAGAGAGAATTATTGAGCAGGACTCTAGGGACAACACCACAGTTATTCTTTAACATAATATCATGAAATCTTTGCATCTGTTTGAAAGAGCATGCAGCATCTGAGTTTACTATCTCCTCTGAAAAATGGCACTTGCTCGTAATGCCCTGGAGTGTAAACTCGTTTTTTATGTCCAAGTCTGTGTATGTGCTGTGGAATCAGCCAGTATCCGTTAATGGTTGGGGTAGAGTATTGCCACTGCTTCTTCGTTCCAAACAGGGCTTCAGGGTTACAGTGGTAAGAATTAGCCACAAATGAATCTTAACAAGAAGAGGCATTTATCTTAACAACAAGATGTGGTTTATTGCATGATAACAATAGGTTATTACATTGGCTAGTTAGGTATTTAGGCAATGGCTAGTTTCCAATTAGCCCTAGCAATAACAATGAGACAGCTGACACTGTAGGGATAGTGAAATCGACACTGCTTTTCTCCACCAAAAACTGTATGACATCATCAGATTGGATGGAACTTCATGCAGTTTCCAACATTAATCTTTTCAAAACCATTGCAACACAATTAAAAATCTCACAACACCAGGTTATAGTCCAACAGGTTTAATTGGAAGCACACTAGCTTTCGGAGCATCGCTCCTTCATCAGGTGGTTGTGTCACCTGGTGCAGGAGTGGCACTCTGAAAGCTAGTGTGCTTCCAATTCAACCTATTGGACTAGAACCTGGTGTTGCTGTGTTTTTGTTGCAATGTTAAAAATCAGAGTCTTGGACTGGTTCTTGAACATACAACCTTCTGATTTGCAGGCAAGTGCTCCTAGCTGATCCAGAGGGGATACAGTTCTGTTTGTGATATAGGGTGGTTAATTTGTTTTTCTGCTGCGGTCTTATATTTGTTTGTGCATTGTGGCTGGAAGTATTGGTGGGAGAGCTGGTTTTTGTTTGTAAACAGTTTATTTTTAACTCTTGCTTTATTGTGCAGATGTTGTGACTGCCTCTGGGCTCCCCTTGAGCAATGAGAAGTTCTCTGCTGCAGTGTGGCAATAGAACTGGGGCAGAACCACTGGGTGATACTTTAACTTTTTTGATTGCATTGGGAAGCTTAAAGCTTTTAACCCACTTTGCTGCCTGAATCTTTCACCACATGGCTAATGGTTCAAATAGTTACTGATATCCTGGACAAGGACAATGTTGTTAATGTATTCACTGATGCTTCATGTTTGGTGAATACATTGGCTACTGGTTATGTTTGTTAGTTCAGATTATAACATTCCTGTATCTGCACATTGGCACATTAGGGGAAGCCGGGCTAGATGCAGGTTTATGTTTACATCACAGCAGCATGTTTATCTACCAACTCCTTAGACATAAAGATTCACAGTCTTTCATCATTTATTAAGCAATTTTGTTTTTCACACCATAGAGTCATAGTCATTACTTGAGACACTGTGGTTTAACTCTTGCTTTATTGTGCAAACGTTATCACCTACAGTTTTGCTAGCTGCTTTGTGTAGTTTATTGTACAGATACGGTCAAGATGCTGTACAATGTGAAAACTCGAGCAGCTGATGCTGTCTTTTCCAATGGATAATTCCAGTACTCCTCTATAGAAATGCTCACTTCACTGAAAAGCCAGGAGGAGAACCTGTCACGAAGGAACATTCTTTGTTCAAATAACAGATCCTGCTTGTGATTTATTGAAAAGGGCTGTTGTTTTAGGACTCTAGCACAAGTTGCATAGAATTCTTTTCATTTTAAGCTTGAATCGGTGGAAAATTTAAAAAAAATAATTTTGGGTGTGTTTCTGAATGGATGCTGATCATTTGATAGAAAGTTGGTTAATGGCACCTTGCTTTGTTACTGTCAGAGAGACATTTTGTAAATAGGAGCTATCACCTTGATCTTTTTAGAATCCTGTCAGACCTGCTCCGTGTTTTTAATTTCACGTTCCTGCATCTGTTGCTCACTTATTATTTCTTCCATTCTCTTGGCGTTCATCTTTCTCCATCCCTTGCTGAATTATCGTCCCCCTTTTTGTTTCATGAAATGGTATTTATGTCAGCCTTCTGCTGCCCCACTTTCTTCCCACATTTTCAAAAAAACTTTCTTCCTGGCCAGATCCATAAGTTTCTCCTTAGGAATTAACATTGTTAACTCAATTTCTCCCTTCTCTGTTTTGTTTCTCCACCCATCTTCCCTTTGTTTCATTCCATCCCATTTAACTGCAAATAACATAGAGTCAAGAGTCAGAGATGTACAGTATGGAAACAGACCCTTCAGTCTAACTTGTTCATGCTGATCAGGCAACCTAAATTAATCTAGTCCCATTTGCCAGTATTTGGCCCATATCCCCCTCAACCCTTCCTGTTCACGCAGCTGCCTGAAGATTAACACTGATGCCTTTATAAGGGCATTAAGCAAGTCTGAGTGAGACGTGAATTTAAGATTAAATTTCTGAGCTCAGGGGAACAGGGGTGGGCGGATGCTGACATGAGTATGCCAACTGATACTAGCCAGTTAGCCTGTTTCTGCATTCAAAATTCTTTGAGTTGGTAGCTCAGTGATCAGCACTGCTGCCTCTCAGCACCAGGGACCTGGGTTTGATTCCATGCTCTGGTTACTGTGTAAATTTCACACAGACATTCTGTGTTTGCATGGGTTTCCTCACATTAGGTGGATTGGCCATGTTAAATTGCCCATAGGGTCAAGGACTGTGCAGGCTAGGGATAGCGTGTGGGTGGGATGTTCTTCAGAGGGTCAGTTAGACTTGATGGCCAAATGGTACTGAGAGATAAATGGGAGGGAATAGGGCCTGGAGGGAAGGTAGCTGGGAATGCAATAGGCAGACGAAGGTGGGGGTGAAAGTGATCAGATGGAGCAGATAGATGGGAAGGAAGATGGACAGGTAAGAACATTCAAGAGGGTGGTGCCGAGTTGGAAGGTTGGGATTGTGACATGATGGGGGGGGGGGTAGAGGAATGAGGAAACTGGTGAATGCATATTGGCCCCATGTGGTTGGAGAGTCCCAAAGCGCAAGATGAGGCGTTCTTCCTTCAGGCATCAGGTGGTTCGGGTTTGGCGATGGAGGAGACCGAACACCTGAATGTCCTTGGGGGAGTGGGAGGGGGAGTTAAAGTGTTCAGCCACCCCAACCCTAACCACCTGATGACTGGAGGAAGAATACCACATCTTCCACCTTGGCACTCTCCAAACACATGGCATCAAATGTGGATTTCACCAGGTTGCTCATTTCCCCTCCTCCTCCCCTTATCCCAGTCCCAATCTTCCAACTCTGCACCACCCTCTTGAACAGTCCTACCTGTCCATCTTCCTTCCCACCTATCATTTTCACCCCACCTTCATCTACGTATTGCATTCCCAGCTTCCTTCCTGCTCTTCCCCCACTTGCAAATATCTCTCAGCCACCTTGGGCCACAAGCCTCATTCCTGATGAAGGGCTTATGCCTGAAACATGCACAATCCTGCTCCTTGGTGCTTTTCCAGCACTACACTGTTGGACTCTGATCTCCAGCATCTGCAGTCCTCACTTTCTCCTAGACTTGATGGGCCGAATGGCCTGCTTCCACACTGTAGGGATTCTTTGACCCGGTCTCAACTGCCAGCCCTAAAGAAGGATTTTCGCTTCCTGTCAATCAATCCTTGTGCACAGCTGTACGTTTTCCATTTTGATTTCAGCTTTTTAACATTTAGATTTCTTTTTTCCTCATTCAAGTTCCAAAACTTGGAAATCATAAACAAGAACAAAAGAAAACTTAAAATATCTGCTTCTGATGAAAGGTCATTGATGTAAAATGTGACTTGCATTTCTCTCTGCTGATACTGCCTGACCCACTGAGGTTTTTCCAGATTTTTTTATTGTATTCTGGCAGAGTACATTAACAGGGCTATGAGCAAACCTGAGAGAGCTTCGCAACATCTGAAGATGATGTATTTTGTTTGGAACCTTTCCAAGCTGGCAGTGCTTGTGTTTTGTATTGATTTAGGGTAAAGCCTGGAGGTAAATGTTTGTAGCTTTAGAATGTTGACAATAACCATCTCACTGTGTGAACTTTAGCTGAGAACCTCTTGGGACATTAAAATTTTCATTTTCTCATTCTAATCTCTTCAACTCCTTGATCTTCTACAAAGTAAACTGTTCCATTTATGCTTGGTTTACTCCATATTGTCAGTACGTATTCTCCTTTGTCTAAAAGACAGCACAGACCAAAATAATACATGGTATTTACTTTAACTTAAAATCTGAATCACTGCTTTAAAATATTTGCTACAAGTTAAGAAAATGATCAAAGAATGGCCAGTGGAGAAGATCTTCTATTTTAGAGTCGGGTCTTAGCTTGAAGTTTTTGTATGAATTATTTTTATTTCACTTCCCAATGTGGGTGCAACAAGATTTAGAGTCATAGAGATGTACAGCATGGAAACAAACCCTTCGGTCCAACGTGTCCATGCTGACCAGATATGCCAACCCAATCTAGTCCCACGTGCCAGCACCCAGCCCATATCCCTCCAAACCCTTCCTATTCATATACCCATCCAAATGCCTCTTAAATGTTGCAATTGTACCAGCCTCCACCACTTCCTCTGGCAGCTCATTCCATACACGTACCACCCTCTGTGTGAAAAGGTTGCCCCTTAGGTCTCTTTTATATCTTTCCCCTCTCACCCTAAACCTATGCCCTCTAGTTCTGGACTCCCCGATCCCAGGGAAAAGACTTTGTCTATTTATCCTATCTATGCCCCTCATAATTTTGTAAACCTCCTATAAGGTCACCCCTCAGCCTCTGACACTCCAGGGAAAACAGCCCCAGCCTGTTCAGCCTCTCCCTGTAGCTCAGATCCTCCAACCCTGGCAACATCCTTGTAAATCTTTTCTGAACCCTTTCAAGTTTCACAACATCTTTCCGATAGGAAGGAGACCAAAATTGCACACAATATTCCAACAGTGACCTAACCAATGTCCTGTACAGCCGCAACATGACCTCCCAACTCCTGTACTCAATACTTTGACCAATAAAGGGAAGCATACCAAACGCCGCCTTCACTGTCCTATCTACCTGCGGGACTCCACTTTCAAGGAGCTATGTACCTGCACTCCAAGGTCTCTTTGTTCAGCAACACTCCCTAGGACCTTACCATTAAGTGTACAAGTCCTGCTAAGATTTGCTTTCCCAAAATGCTGCACCTCGCATTTATCTGAATTAAACTCCATCTGCCACTTCTCAGACCATTGGCCCATCTGGTCCAGATCCTGTTGTAATCTGAGGTAACCCTCTTTGCTGTCCACTACACCTCCAATTTTGGTGTCATCTGCAAACTTACTAACTGTACCTCTTATGCTCGCGTCCAAATCATTTATGTAAATGACAAAAAATAGAGGGCTCTGCACCGATCCTTGTGGCACTCCACTGATCACAGGCCTCCAGTCTGAAAAACAACCCTCCACCACCACCCTCTGTCTTCTACCTTTGAGCCAGTTCTGTATCCAAATGGCTAGTTCTCCCTGTATTCCATGAGATCTAACCCATGGGGAACCTTGTCAAACGCCTTACTGAAGTCCATATAGATCACATCTACTGCTCTGCCCTCATAAATCTTCTTTGTTACTTCTTCAAAAAACTCAATCAAGTTTGTGAGTCATGATTTCCCACACACAAAGCCATGTTGACTATCCCGAATCAGTCCTTCCCTTTCCAAATACATGTACATCCTGTCCCTCAGGATTCCCTCCAACATCTTGCCCACCACTGAGGTCAGGCTCACTGGTCTATAGTTCCCTGGCTTGTCCTTACCACCCTTCTTAAACAGTGGCACCACGTTTGCCAAACTCCAGTCTTCCGGCACCTCACCTATGACTATTGATTGTACAAATATCTCAGCAAGAGGCCCAGCAATCACTTCTCTAGCTTCCCACAGAGTTCTCGGGTACACCTGATCACGTCGTGGGGATTTATCCACCTTTTAACTGTTTCAAGACATCCCGCACTTCCTCCTCTGTAATCTGGACATTTTGCAAGATGTCACCATCTATTTCCCTACAGTCAATACCTTCCATATCCTTTTCCAGAATAACTACTGATGCAAAATATTCATTTAGTATCTCCCCCATTTTCTGCAGCTCCCACACAAAGGCCGCCTTGCTGAGCTTTGAGGGCCCCTATTCTCTTCCTAGTTACCCGTTTGTCCTTAATATATTTATAAACCCCCTTTGGATTCTACTTAATTCTATTTACCAAAGCTATCTCATGTCCCCGTTTTGCCCTCCTGATTTCCCTCTTAAGTATACTCCTACTTTCTACTCTTCTAAGGATTCACTCAATCTATCCTGTCTGTACCTGACGTATGCTTCCTTCATTTTCTTAACCAAACCCTCAATTTCTTTAGTCATCCAGCATTCCCTATAGTTACCAGCCTTCCCTTTCACCCTGGCAGGAATATACTTTCTCTGGATTCTCGTTATCTCATTTCTGAAGGCTTCCCATTTTCCAGTTGTCCCTTTACATGCGAACATCTGCCTCCAATCAGCTTTTGAAAGTTCTTGCCTAATACCGTCAAAATTGGCCTTTCTCCAATTTAGAACTTCAACTTTTAGATCGGATCTATCCTTTTCCATCACTATTTTAAAAAGAATAGAATTATGGTCACTGGCCCCAAAGTTATCCCCCACTGACCCCTCAGTCACCTTCCCTGCCTTATTTCCCAACAGTAGGTCAAGTTTTGCACCTTCTCTCGTAGGTACATCCACATACTGAATCAGAAAATTGTCTTGTATGCAGTAAACAAATTCCTCTCCGTCTAAACCCTTAAAACTATGGCAGTCCAGTTGATGTTTGGAAAGTTAAAATCCCCTACCATAACCACCCTATTATTCTTACAGATAGCTGAGATCTCCTTACAAGTTTGTTTCTCAATTTCCCTCTTGACTATTGGGGGGTGGGGTGGGGTCTATAATACAATCCCAATAAGGTTATCATCCCTTTCTTATTTCTCAGTTCCACCCAAATAACTAACTTCCCTAGATGTATTTCTGGGAATATCTTCCCTTCGCACAGCTGTAGTGCTATCCCTTATCAAAAATGCCACTCCCCCTCCTCTTTTGCCTCCCTTTCTATGCTTCCTGTAGCATTTGTATCCTGGAACATTCAGTTGCCAGTCCTGCCCATCCCTGAGCCATGTTTCCGTAATTGGTATGATATCCCAGTCCCATGTTCCTAACCATGCCCTGAGTTCATCTGCCTTCCCTGTTAAGCCCCTTGCATTGAAATAAATGCAGTTCTGTCACTTAATTGTCCCTTTTCCTCCTGCATTTCCTCTTTCTGATCACATGCCCTAATTGGTGCTTCAGAGTCCACAAGAGTAATGGAGATTTGCCATTTTCATATCCTTTGGCAAGGTTCAGAGGTTCAACCCAAACTTCTCACTTGTCTGATTAACACAGGTGTAGTAGGCCAGTAAATGTTCCATCGGCTCATCAACTGTATGGAAGTCAAAGTCCACACTGAATTCTACCTCGCCCAGACTGAGACGTACTGCTATTGGTTGACCAGTTACTTACCATCTGCTTAGGCCAACTGCCTCAAAATTACCCTGGAAAGCCAATTCTGCAGGAACCATATTTTTTCATATCTCATTTAAGGCATGGCTAAGGTAGAGTATGTTCTCAAGGCAATATGAACTCTTTGAATTCTTTGATTTCTCCAACAATCCAAAATCTCAGTTCAAGCCTCAATTCTTTATAGGGACTTACTTGTGTGGGAACAGAGTCATAGAGATGTACAACATGGAAACAGGCCCTTCAGTCCAGCTTGTCCATGCTGACCAGATATCGCAACCTAATTTAGTCCCATTTTCCAGCATTTGGCCCATATCCTTCTAAACACTTTCAATTATTTTATGCTTTTATCTTCAGCTGTGGACCCTGTAAAACTGAAACTAAATCTGGAAGGTTTATGGTTGTTTCCCTTGAGCTTAAAACCCAGAATGTTCCATTAGACAGCCTAATTTCCCATAATGTATATGTTTGTTCACTTTCCCAATGTGAACAAAACTCCATTAGTTCTTAAACTCCATTGGCTACTAGTTCAAAATTCAAAAGTATTTTTTTAATATATGTAAATCTCTCACCCTACATTACACTACAGATGGATTTTTTTTTGTTATGCTAAAAATGCTAATGAAATATACTATGATAGCTTAGTATACCTTAGAGACACAGGCCAATGTACTGGAATATGATCAAATAGCTAGGGAAATAGGTTACCTTAGTATAAAGTTTTTTAGATTTGAAGTTCCAGACCAGAAATGTTTGGTGGAACCCTGAGGGCTTACCTTAAGACACTCTGCACTCACTACACACACACGCACACTTTCTCACAACCCCCACCCCAGACAGACCGACACGCACAGACAGACAAAGATCCACATACACACATTTTGTGGGGTGAATTTGTACTGGCAGAGTTACATTGGACTTTGCTCAAAAACTGCATGCATTCATGTAGAACTCTGAGCTCAAAAACTGCATGTATTTATGTAAACTCTGTTATCTCACTTTTTAGATTAGAATCAATCTAAACATCAGGTCATAGACAGAGAACACAGAGGGCTAACACCTTCAACATATTGTCTAGCTATCACCATTGTTAACAGCTAACCCGAGAATGCAACTTTAAAAAAAGGTTTTGTGATTTACACATGAATAAGTGAAACTATCACTGTATTCTAACAGATGAAAGGCTTAAGAGACCATCAATTTTTCAATGTATAATTTCAGTTACATCACACTGTAAATTTTTGCTATAAATTCTGTGTGACGATTGAGCCCTCCACTATCACCTGATGAAGGAGTGTCGCTCTGAAAGCTAGTGTGCTTCCAATTAAACCTGTTGGACTATAACCTGGTGTTGTGTGATTTTTTTTTAACTTTGTACACCCCTGTCCATCACCGGCATCTCCAAATCAAGTCTAAGATCAGGTGTGTCAGTCAAGGAAGACATTCAGACCATGAATTGAAAGAAATAGACTAGTCCAACCTATCAATGTGATAGAGATGGGAACACACTCTAATGTTTGAATAAAGCAGTATTATTAGGATAGATGGGATTGTAATTTATCTGTGTGTTTGGATAATTTGAAGTTGTGTTATATGTAATTAGTTTTGTATTCTATTTGCTCTTAATTTCCCTTGTGTTAAATTTGTTTTATTGCTGCAACAGGATGTGCAGCATTGTATGTCTTGTATTGTAATGAAAGGTCAGCTTGTTAAATTTGGGGGTGGGGGGGGAGGAAAACCCAATATGATCTATCAAGCCAGATTTCAGTTTGGAATATGACCTGCCTGATCACACCATGAGACACAATTCAACAGTCAGCAAATATTCTGCATGCATTGATCATAACTGTTAATTCTTCTAGGAGAGGGAATGTGTCAACACATCTAAAAGCTTTTTTTTGATGTAATATTAAATTGCTTAAATTTTTTTGGGGGCTTAAATATGATTTTACAAAGAAAAGATCTTGCATAACTCAGGAACTTTGATCTGTTTACTACTTTGGTTTGTGAATGTTTGCTGGCTCAGTATAACGTTTGCATTCAGTGATAGAGATCGATATGAAGTTATGGCTTGGAAATATGAAATTCCTGATGTAGGGCCCTCACAAGCCTTTCCATTGCTTTGATATTGCTTTTCTTTCCTAGTTTCCATGTCCATCTGCATATCATTGTGGCTGTACAGGACATTGGTTAGGCCACTTTGGAATACTGCATGCAATTCTGGTCTCCTCCCTCTCGGAAACTTGAAACTTGAAAGGGCTCACAAAAGATTTACAAGGATTTAGCTAGGGTCGGAGGATTTGAGTTATAAGAAGAAGTTGAACAGGCTAGGGCTGTTTTCCCTGGAGCATCGGAGGCGGAGGGGTGAACTTAGAGACTTACAAAGTTGAGGTGCTTGGATAGGGTAAATAGACAAAGTCTTTTCCCTGGGATGGGGGAGTCCAGAACTGGTGGAGGGAATAGGTTTAGGGTGAGAGGGGAAAGATAAAGAGATCTAAGGGGCAACTTTTTCACGCAGAGGGTGGTATGTGTATGGAATGAGCTGCCAGAGGATGTGGTGGAGGCTGGTACAATTGCAACATTTAAGCGGCATTTGGATGGGTATATGAATAGGAAGGGTTTGGAGGGATATGGGCTGGGTGCTGGCAGGTGGGACTAGATTGGGTTGGGATGTCTGGTCGGCATGGACAAGTTGGACCGAAGGGTCTGTTTCTGTGCTGTACATCTCCTATGACTCTGTCTCTTGTCTCTTATGCTCTGTGCTTGTTTCACTTACTCATTGGCATAGTATGACAAACCATATTAAGCAGTCGCTGGTCTTTATCAGAGTGAGTGTTACTGCATATCTATTTGAAAGGTGTGTGCTCATTCAGTAGATAGTTGAATGAGCAGTGTTGCCTGAAACTAGTCTTAGTTTGAAATTCAACAGCAGACCTTTTGCTATAAACTTGTGGTTTTTAGAAATTTCTTGTTTCATACTGCAATTAATTACGAAAGCGTTCCCCTACCCTGCCAGTTCCATTAGCTGGTATCTTGGTGTTTTGTGCCACTTCTCACCTGTTTTGGCAACCAACCACCAACAGAGTGGCAGGTTGGGTGCAAATGTGTTGGCATTTCAGCCACTAACAAGATGTGAAATTGAAATAAAAGCAGAAAGTGATGGAGACACTTAGCCAATCTGACAGCAACTGTGGAGAGAGGAACAGTAAATGTTCGGAGTCTATCTTGCCTGAGGGACAACCTGATACATATCTAAAAAATGTGAGAGGCATAGCTGGGGTGAATAGTTAAAGGCTTTTTCCCAAGATGGAAAGGTCAATTACAAGATGGCACAGATTCAAGGTGAGAGAAGGAAGTTTAGGGGAGAAGTGCAGGGAAAAGTTTTCTCAGAGGGTGGTGGATGCCTGGAACAGATTGCCATTGGAGGTGGCGGAAGTAGGCACGTTAGCAATGTTTAAAGCATATCTTGATAGACACGTGAATGGGGAGTGAATAGAGGGATTGAAACTCTGCATGGGCAATAAGTAGTGGGTCGAAATAAGGATTTAGAACTGGTGCAGGCTTGGTGGGCCTAAGGGCCTATTCGTGTGTTGTGTTGTGTTGTATTGTATCCCCTGTTCCAAAAGACAGCTCCACTGGGAAATATTTACTGCTTTTCTGTCTCCACAGATGCTGTTAAAAATCACACATTACCAGGTTATAGTTCAACAGATTTATTTGGAAGTAGTAGCTTTCAGAGCACTGCTCCTTCAAGTAGCTGTGGAGCAGGATCCTGTTCCACAGCTACCTGATGAATACACAGCACTCCAAAAGCTAGTACTTCCAAATATACCTGTTGGACTATAACCTGGTGTCGTGTGGTTTTTAGCTTTGTCCACCTCAGTCCAACACTGGCACTTCCACATCCACAGATGCTGCCAGATCTGCTAAATCTTTCCATCATTTTCTTTGCTTTAATTTCAGTCCAACATCTGCTGTAATTTACTTTTCATTTTATAGAATAATGTGGTCCTCTATTTATTTAAAATTAAAAATATCAGGTCTTTATAAGTTACTGTAGAATTTGTTATCTGGGAGGCACCATGATTGGGTGTAAATGATTTGTTTGTAAATCAAAATTACCCAGTTAAGCCATTGCAATAGTAAGAATCAAATGAAAACTTTTTTTTATTGAAGTATTTTGCAACTTGCAAAGGCCTTGAGCCTTTCAACCTTTGACTGTCGCTGTGAACATTCAGGGAAAAATACTTTGATTATCAACATTGCAGGTGCGGGTGAATGCACTGATGTTGCTGGTGAGGTGCAAATCCTTAATGTTTGAAAATAAATTGCCCCTAGTTGGAATTGCCTAGCACTGCTGCTCTATAGAGTTACTAAAAGGCTTTAAAGCTTAATTGTAAATCTCTCAGAGCTGTGAAATGGAGAACTCATCCCGTCCTAATGAATATTGGTGATTGTTCCATCTCCTGTTGAGCTGCAGTTTTGGTGCCAGGTTGTAGTTTGTTTCTGCTGTTGTTTCTATTCCTACTCCAACTGAGCAGAGGTGGAGATGAAAATGTAAAGTGCATTGGCTTCATCGTAAGATTTGATAATAGCTCTGGAGCTAATCCCAGCTTGATGATTATGGGGTATGGTTTCGAAAACATTGTAAAGAATGAGCATGGACACCTGACTGCTCTTCCATTTTATGTATTTTTCTTTAAAGGTGACTAATGACAGTCAGTAGTGAATGCAAGTATTGATTCAGCATGGTGAAGCACAGCATATTTTCCTACTTTTTTTGACATCATGGTTGTGCCTCCACTCTCTCTCCCGTACACAGTTACCAATGGTTGATTGTGACCTCACGCTCCTTTTAAAAGGAGTGAGAATTTTAGAGAAAACAGACCAAGTATAGAAGTGGTACTTTCTACAAATCAATTTTTCTGCTCCTCGGATGCTGCCTGACCTGCCGTGCTTTTCCAGCACCACTCTAATCCAGGTATAGAAGTGGTACTTCCTACAAGGCAAATGCACTATGCTGGAGAAACTCAGCAGGTCTGACAGCATTTGTGGAGGGAACAGAGTTAATGTTTTACGTCCAGTATGACTCCTCTTCAGAACTGAAAGGTGCTGGAAAGTAGGTTCTTTTAAATGCTTTTGGCAGAGGCAGAGCAAGAAGGCAGATGGTATGGATGCCCAACACAAAGACCAAAGGGTGGAGAAAAAGGTGGGGGAAAACAAGATGTAAAGTAGTTGTCCATTAAAGTGCGAAAGGGAGAGAATTTTGTGCTTGTGAAATAAGAGGGTCTGGTGCAGTGAGAAGAGGATGCAAGAAAAGTTAGAGGGCAGACATAATGCAGTCGGTTTCTGGTGTTATTGAATTCAGTGTTAAGACATTTGAGGCTGTGAAGTGCCTGAGCAGAAGATGTGTTGTTCCTTGAACTTGTGTTGTGCCTCATTAGAGCATTGTCACAAGCCCTGGACAGCAATGTCAGCATGAGAGCAAGGTGGTTCAATTAAAGTAACAAGCCACTGGGAGGTTGGGGTCATTTGTGCCAATAGATTGGAGATGTTCTGCATAATAATGACACCCCGTGTTTGACGCTAATAAAGGAGTAAGTTTGAAGTGCAAAACGACTTGGAAGTTCTAGTCCAGGATTCTTTCAAGGTAAGCTTGCAGGTTGAGTCAGTAGTTAGGAAGGCAATGCATTGGTGGTATTTATTTTGAGGACTTGAATATAAAAGCAAGGATGTACTTCTGAGGCTCTAAGGATCTAGTCAGGCCACATTTAGAGTATTGTGCAGAGTTTTGGGCCCCATATCTCAGAATGGATGTACTGGCCATGGAGCGTGTTCAGAGGAAGTTCATGAGAATGGTCCCAGGAATGAAAATCTTAACAGATGAGGAACATTTGAGGACTCTGGGTCTATTTTGAAGTTTAGAAAGATGTAATGGTGGTATCTGTGTCGACACTCTGACACGTCTTGCAGTGGTTGTCATGACCGGGTTGTATGGTGTAATGGTCGATGTTGTCCTGAAAGTTGGACAGTTTGCTGTGGACAATGATCTGTGTAAGATTTGATGGTTGTTTAAAGGTGAGAAGTGGAGGCATGGGAAGGCCTTGGTGAGGTGCTCATCCTCCTTGATAATGTGTTGCAGGCTGTGAAGAATATTTCATGGTTTTTCAGCTCTCGGAAAGTACTGGACAACGAAGGGTACCATGTCAGTTGCAACCCGTGTCTGTCTCCTGAGGAGGTCATTATGGTTTGTCGCTGTGGCATGTTGGGATTGGCAATCGATGAGTTGAGCATTGTACCCTGTTCTTATAACACCTGTTCTTCAGGTGTCTGTCACGTTCCTCCTCCTCTGAATACATCCTGTGTATGCATAGGGCTTGGCCGCAGGGGATGGCTGTTTTAATATATTTAGGGTGGAAGCTGGAGAAGTGTAGCATTGTGAGCTTATCAGTGGGTTTGTGGTAGACTGAGGTGCCCATCTTTGACTGAGATATACTTTACATGCTTTACCATGTTTGTGTATGTGTGAACACATGCACTCTCTCGTGCACTCACATGCGCTCTCTCTCTCTCTCTCTCTCTCTCTCTCTCTCTCTCTCTCTATGTGCACACACACAAGTTTATGGGGTGAATTTGTATTTGCAGATACATTCTATTTTGCTCAAAAAATGCACAATCTGCAGGCAGTTAAACCATGAAATATTTTGTAAATTCCATTTTGGAAACAGAACCAGTCTGACTCAAGATTGGGATACAGACAGACTCTAACATCATTCCCTTAAGGCATTGTCTGTGCTGAGATGTCACCTTTTACAAAACCTTAAGTTATCTTGAGAATGTGACTTAAAAGAAGTTCTGGGATTTACAAATGAATGAACCAAAACCAGCAAACTTATTCTAAAAGATGAAAGTCTTAACTATCTCGGTTTGTTCAGTGTATCATTGTATCACTAATTTTTTGCTATAAGGCGTCTTAAGGTCCTGCTTCACAACCACCTAATGAAGAAGCAGCGCTCGAAAGCTAGTGCTTCCAATAAAACCCGTGGACTATAACCTGGTGTTCTGTGATTTTTAACTTGGTCTAAAGTAGATAATATGATCACTATGTTTGCAGATGATACAAAAATTGGTGTTGTGATAAATAACAAGGAGGAAAGGCATAGACTACAGGAAAAAGTGGAATTTAATCGACAGGAGTGTGAGGTGATTCATTTCTTTGGAGGACTATCATTGGAAGGGAGTATACAACAAATGGTATACAACACAGGAAGTACAGATTCAGATTCACCTTGGCATGCATGACCACAGGTCCTTGGAGGCAACAAGGGTTGGTGGATTAGCCATGGTAAATATGGGGTTGCAGGATACACTGCAATAGGGCTGGGTGAGGTGCCCTTTGAGGGGTCGGTGCAGACTTGATGGGCCGAATGGCCATTTCGTGTACTGTAGGGATTCTGTGAAACAGTGTACCTTTTGGACTGTGGGTTGAAACTGGAGCACCCTGTCGAAACCCATGCAGACATAGAAAATATGCAAACTCTCCAAGATGGTCACCCAAGGCTGGAATTAAAGCTGGGTTCCTGGCACTGGGAGGCAGAAGTGCTAGCCACTGAGCCACCATATAAGATGTAGGTGACATTGTAGTGTGATAACCTGAATTGCACACAGGAAAGATATATGATTGCACTGGAGGGGGTGCAGAAGAGAATGTGGCCTGGGCTGGAATGATTCAGTATGAACAGACTTGATAAACTGGGTTGTTTTCCTGCGAGCAGAGAAGGCTGTGAGGTTGGGGGGCAGGGGAGGATTCTGACTCAGCACAAAACTGAGGGGCATACTTAGGGTAAATAGGAAGAATGTTTTTCCCTTTAGCTGACTGGTCAATAAAAAGAGGGTATAGTTTAAAACTAAGTGCCCGGAGGTCTGGCTGCTGACTGTATTGCATTAGCCTTCTGGTTTATTAAACACATTCCCTGGTCCCACTTCTTTCCATCAGGCTTTGTGGACAAGGAGATTTGGCAGTGTCTCCTAATACCCTTGGAAAATGCATGTCTGGCACAAGGAAGGCATTGACTTTCTGTTAACAAATGCAAAGTCCGGCAAGAAAACTCTCTTCAACCAGAAGCATTTAAATGTCAAAGCACCTCGAGTTATTGAATGCGATAAATAATTAACATGTTAATGTTTTGAAGTTTTAATTGAAGCCTGCCTTCCTCTAGCATGATGTCATCATTTACCAGAATAATACGGGGAGTAGGTTGGGCTTGAATGAAAGACTGCTTCAATTGTGTGTGATGACTATGCACCCACACACACACACCAAATGAGAGCTCAGCAGTGCAGGCTCATTTTATAACCTTTTTTTATATTGTATAAACTATGATTCACGGAATGCTACTTACCATAGTTGGAGAAACATTGTCGTAAACATTTATGGATTACCAGACTTTAAACTTTAAACTTGTTCTTGGGTTTTTAAGAATAATGTTTATTTAAATATAGATATATTTGTCCTTCCGAGAATTGTTAATTTAATTCTTGTTCTTAACCTAAATTAATAACATTTCTATGAAATTTACAGATTAATGTCTATGAAAAACATGGTAGATTATTTTCATCCAAGTATGGAAATCTACAGAATTTAATTCTGCAACTGAACTGTCTTGTCTTGTCCTTTAGTAGTTGGAACCTGTTTTCTCTTTGGCCTTCTTTTTTGACTTGAGTTTGAGGTAATATTCTAGATCAACCTTTTTTTCTATTTTAGACTCCTGTCTGAAATACTTGTCTACACCATTAAGACTGATCTGCTCTTGATTCTGAAGTCCCCTTGTCTTGGCACGTATTAAACCTGAATTTTTGTAGCTTACCCTCCTAACTCTGATAGCAGCTGTCAGTGGATTTTGAAGAAGAGTACCTAGACTCAAAGTTAACTGTTTCTCTCCACAGATGCTGCCAGACCTGAGTTTCTCCAGCAATTTGAGGGTGGGGAGGTTTTTGTTGTAGTTATTAGCATCCTGGCTCATGTACTGCCTCCCTCCACATTTGTGGGGAAAAAAAATCAAGGTACTGCAATCCTGAGATTCATATATTTAAGTATTCATTAATAAGATGACATACATTTGCAGATGGGAAATGCACTTGGCAGAAAGACTATCAACCCAGACTAGAGTGTGGCTAATACCAAATTAGGAGATACAACGCTATCTACAAAATATACAGTTGAGCAGTTTTGTGCTGAAGTGTCTTGGTCCTTCAGCGTCAGTCAAAGCGCTTGCTTTGCTAATCTACTGGGTTGCATGTCCTATAATTTCCTTTTTAAAAATCAAGGTATTTGAATGGAAACTTGTGTATTGCAATTGATGCGATCAGTGTCCAAAAGTGCAATGGTGAAAAAGAGCTAGTGAGAAATGAAAACCAATTGTCACTTCAAGGAAAAACACTCTGGAAGTGAATCATTAGGTACTCTGGAACTGGCTGGGATTAGGAGAGTTAGTGTTTGGCTTCCCTTTCCTTCTGAAATTGGTTGATTGGTGGAGTGTTATGTTTCCACTGGCCAATTCATTACAATTCCAGCCATTTTGACAGCAGTTGAACCTTTCTTATTAAGAAGTCCTAAACAAGTATGCATATCTCCTAAAGTGTCTTTGGGTGCTGGTCCTCTGTCCCATCCCCCACGATATCATCCCTTCCACAATGGGTATTTATCCTTTTTGTAAGCTTAGGGTCACTTAATTCAATTGCTGCAATATAGATGAATTCAGAACCCTGAATCAAAAACCTGTTTACTACTGCTAGAACAAATATGGTTTATATTGTATTAGGACACTGAAACATCAAAAATATCCAAAGCAAGTTGTGTTTTTAAGTATATTCCTGTCTTTGTCTTTTAGTGTTCAACACCAAACCTGCTCTTCAGTCAACATGAATCTTGCTTGAATACTGTGCTAAAAATGTGTTGCGGGAAAAGCGCAGCAGGTCAGCCAGCATTCAAGGAACAGGAGAACCGACGTTTCGGGCATCAGCCCTTCGCTGCCTGACCTGCTGCGCTTTTCCAGCAACACATTTTCAGCTCTGATCTCCAGCATCTGCAGTCCTCACTTTCTCCTGGATACTGCGTTACCAAATCTACCTTCTTTTTGAAAATTGATATACTTTCTGTTTGTGTTTTTGAATTCTCCTCACTCTTCTTACGATTAACATTCTAGAGTCACCCGTTGGCCAGTAGAGTACAGGAGAACCATACAGTGGCTGTGAGATCAGATCTGGGGCTAGGCCATAGTCATACATCATGGAAACAGGTCCTGTTACCATGGAAACAGGCCCAACTTGTCCATGTCGACGAGGTTTCCTGAACTGACCTAGTCCTATTTGACTGCATTTGGCCCATATCCCTCGCTCTTTCTTATTCATGTACCTGTTGTAATTGTGTTTGAAATGTTGTAATTGTACCAGCCTCTACCACTTCCCTCTGGCAACTCATTCCATATACAAACCATCCTCTGCATGGAAAACTTTGTCCTTTTTAGGTCCCTTTTAAATCTTTCCCCTATCATTCTAAACCTATGCCCTCTGGTTTTGGATTTCTCTTGACTCCATCCAGCACCAAGTAATGCATTTGATTTTTGCTCTGTCCACGAAGTCTAAATTCTCCAGCAACCCTTAAGTTTTGTTTTGACAGCACTCCTCAATGCCTAACTTTCCAACACCTAGAAGGATATAAGCTGCACGTGCATTTGAACACTCCTTTCCTCCAAGCCCCAGTCAATTCCAATTTGAAATTATGTTACAGTATATCTTCATAGGACTAATTCTGTAACTAATCACCTAACGGCATCTTTGAAACATCTTCACTACAGAGCAAAGTTTTATCATCATCATCTTGAGACATGTAAGTTCTGACCTTGCATTTTGAGAATGAATGACTCATTTTCAAAAATTGCTTTGGCAATTCATGAGGAACAATTACTAAAGTATGCTTATAGCCCTGCAGTTTCAAGCTCTTCCTGTTTGATTGGTTTAATCTAATTGTTTTATTGAAACAGAAAGCATCAAAACAGTGTGTGTGTGTGTGTGTGTGTGTGTGTATATATGTATGTATATACACCGCTTAATTCAGATATCTATCACACTAACATACAAAGAACATTTTTGCATAAAAATAAAACTTCTAATGAGTGCGTAAGTCTTTTTAGAATTTTAACTATTTGCCTGTTCCTATTGTCTGCGGAGACTTTGCTTCACAAAGGTTAAAAACAAAACACTTTATTTCTGTCCAAGATTTCCACTTTCCTGTTGCTGTTCAGAACTCTGTTTTGTTTCTATAGCTTTTTGTAGTTCAGAGAGAGGGCAAATTGATACATTTCAGTGAAAACCTGGTATAATTTCAGAGACCTGCCCCTCATCTTTGTGCACTTCACAGTCATTGAGCATTCTGCATTCTGTGGCAAATCATCCTTTTGCTGTGTGGCAATCATGGGTGAAGGAAAATCATAATTGCTGCTTTTATATCATCACCTTAAGAGATAGGTCACCACCATAGTATTGAAGAATCACAGATTCCTTATCCTTAATGCACAGAATTTAGAATGTGGTACATCAAATTCTCTCGTAGCTAGTTATTTATTTTTATGGCAAACCACATCCTCTTGTACAAATGTAATGCTTGGCTGATTAAAGAATTGTGTTAAACTAATATGGGATCTAGAATGATGACTTCTTCTTAGAAATTGAACAATGTTTATTTAATTGGGATGGTAAGTAATGGAATGAGGTCTCTTCTATCAGTGAAATACTGTAGTTTGGTATCTTTTTAAATCCAATAGTTTTGTGTTGGTTATGTTACAGAAGTCATGGTTAATAGCATCCAACCATACCTGTGAGTTTGGAAACTTGTATTAAACTTTTTTAAAAAAATTATAATTTAAAAAAATAAATCTGTTATCTTCAAGATTGCCTTTTTTTTTTGAGATCTGATCTGCTATTGACCTTTCTAATATGGTTTTAGTCCCACAGTGATGTTGTTTTAGAAATGATCTCGCCATCACTCACTGACTTGGTGTTAAACAATTGTCGATTTCACCACCTTGAGGGACATGGGAACATTGACTAGAAGTTGTGCACTGTCTTGATTTGGACATGTGTTGACCCCATTTTTTTTTTGGATCAAGATCCTGGAACTCCGTACCTAACTGCATTGTGGAGGGGCTTCCATTAAATGTATTGCAGCGATTCAAGAAGAAAACTTGTGTATACCACCTCAAGGGCATTTAGGGGATGGACAATACACATGGGCCTTGTGTGTAGGACCCATGCCCCCGGAGTGTATTAAAATGCAATAATAGATATTTTATGTCATTAGGCAGCGTGAAAGTGTTTTCAATATATGTAATCATTTTACCAAACCATTTAAAAATAAATATAAAGAAAGGGCACCTTGGTTTTAATAAAGAAAGTTGCTGAGATTGACTTTTCAAAAAGATGTGTTTTTGTAACCTTGATAGAAAAGAATTTATGCCTCTGTCATTTTTATAACCAAGTCCAGTCATGTATGTGATCTCTGTAGCAACCTTGCGCATGATTGCACTTTACATAATATTACATATCATCTATACATTTGTATTCCTCTAAACCTGGCTACACATGTGGGTTATAGTCAAAGTATAAACTTTGAGTTCAAAACTAATTTGCACTGTATTATGATACAGTCCCTGAAACTGAAGAATGGATTTCCTATTGCACAACCAATTACTTCTGTTTGAAGAAGGGGAGTAGCTTTCCATCAGCTCAAATTTGCTTCTTTTTTTTGTATGACTGTCTTTTGAACTTTAATGTGGCTTCCACTGAGTATGTGATCTCTGAAATGGGCCTATGTATTAGTGTCAAATTTCTGGCTTGGGAGAAGTAGAAATCATCGAGGAGAAAGTGAGGACTGCAGATGCTGGAGATCCGAGCTGAAAATGTGTTGCTGGAAAAGCGCAGCAGGTCAGGCAGCATCCAAGGAGCAGAAGAATCGACGTTTAGGGAAGGGCTCAAGCCCTAAACGTCGATTCTCCTGCTCCTTGGATGCTGCCTGACCTGCTGTGCTTTTCCAGCAACACATTTTCAGAGGTAGAAATCAGCCAGTTTTCCCATTACACATTGCCCATTACACATTGCCCTGCAGAAATCCCTGCTGAATATACCTGAATGTGAGTTGAGGATACGTTTAGGTTTGGTTGTGATTTTCCTGTCCTAATGATACTCTGTTGCCAAACATGTAATTGCCTCTTGGCTGAGAAGCAGGAGGCTGGATCATGGAATGGTGTTGGGGCAAGAAACCAGTTTGAGTGGTTGAGAAACCAATACCTTGTTTTTAGATCATTGGGCAAAGGTCTGCTCAGATTTAGACTAAAATAAAATCTCCTGTCATATGGAGAGATGCTGAGGATGCAAAATGAAAAATCTGAATTATGGGGCAGCTCGGGATGTAATATTGAGTCTAAAACTAGCTAAAAACATTTACATTTCGGTGCAAGCTAACTTATGGAGTGAGTGGGCGATTGTTTCTCTCCACTGTGCCCACAGCTGTTATTGACTGAAACCATTATGACACTTTTAATCAGTGTAAGGCTATAATTATATGTTTATTTCATGTGGAAAGGGTGTAGAGCTGTTTTCATCATTGTGGTTTTTGGTCTTGTTTACTTTTAATGCAAATTTTTCTGGTATGTAGATGGCTCTGTCCAGCTTTTCTGTTGTACACTGAGTTAGTGTTAATCCTTTTGGATTATCGTATTGTACAAAGGAAAGGATTTCAAGTCTCTAAGAGAAGATATTTGCACGTAATAAGTTACAAAAGTAATAAGGCTTGTTTGAATACTGAATATGTAGGAAAGAACTGTGATCATGAGTGGGTCCAAAACCTGAAGTTGACCTTCTGACGAAAGGTCCTTATTTGTAATTTTTTTAGACTAGTTGCTGCTTGACCTGCTGAATATTTCTAGTATTTTCTGTTTTTACTTTGTTTCCAGTGTTATGGACTAGACAAACCAACCAAACTTTAGCCTAGACCCTAATTTTTTTTTTCTTATTTTAAAAGATGAATACCAGGCTTTGCATTCCAGATACCGTTCAATTGGTCAAAGTATTAGTCTTGAAGCAAAATATATTTTATTTGTATATTGTAGTTAAAGATGGCAAAAAGAAGAAATTGGAATAGCATAACTCTATTAGAAACCTTAATAGAATAATAGATTATTTAACTGTAACTGTTCCAATATAGTAGCATCCCATAAACTCGGTCTTTGCAAAGGCAAATTCAGTTAAACAGATCACCTCAAATGCAATACTCTCAGCAAAAAGAGAACCCCAGCTTGTAGCTGTAACAGAGAGAGGAAAAACAACTTCCAAACCCAGCAGCAACTGAAGGCTAAAACTTAAAAAAAGAAGTCCTGGTTTTCTGGGAGCTTAAGCACCCCCACCCCCAACATTCAGGCAGCTGCTATTGTTCCAACTTTTTAAAAAAAACAGCCCAAGGTCTCCAGCTGTTTACTGTATTGGCTTTGAGGCCGACCACTCACCTCAAACTCAACACTGAAGTGCTGCTGTCATTTCAGAGGTTAGATTGGTGCCCTGTCTGCCCCCTCAGGAAGATATCAAAATTTCTTTTCCACTGACTGAGGAATAAATATTGGCTACAGATATCACACCTGCTCTTTCAATGTAACAAAAAGCATGATCTGATGACAATCAAATAGTTTGTAAATTAGCAGACATATTATCTGTATTGCAGCAGTGACTTCACGTTAAATATATTCTAATAGCTATAAAGCCCTTTTTTAAGATTTCTGGTGGTCATGAAATCCAGTTTTTCTTTTAACTTTCCACATTTTTATCATTCTTGAGTTTTTCTCAATGTTTTGTTTTTAATTCATTGATATGGGCGGCACGGTGGCACAGTGGTTGGCACTGCTGCCTCACAGCGCCAGAGACCCAGGTTCAATTACCGCCTCAGGCAGACTGTGCAAACTACACACAGACATTCTCCCCGTGACTGCATGGGTTTCCTCCGGATGCTCCGGTTTCCTCCCACAGTCCAAAAATGTGCAGGTTAAGTGAGTTGGCCATGCTAAGTTGCCCGTCGTGTTAGGTGAAGGGGTAAATGTAAGGGAATGGCTCTGGGTGGGTTGTGCTTAGGTGGATCGGTGTGGACTTGTTGGGCTGAAGGGCCTGTTTCCACACTGTAAGTAATCTAATCTAATCTCTGCACACTAAGAACGAGTGGAACTAATCCTGACTGCCATCTAAATTATATTCTTCGTGAATCCCCCTTGGTGAGTGTCAGTGAGATATTTAGTTATAAAGACTATCACAGTTGATCCTCATTGCATCCTATTACTGTTACATATGCTTCCACTTTATGTAGCATTAATCCCATTGATTTTTTTTTCCCTGCTCCCTAGCCCATTATTGTTTGGGAGAGTTGATCGGATGACCTTCCCAAGTCTCTTCTCGGAATGGCACTAAGTGGTAGCATGCTTATGCAGTAATTCATTTAAGAGCAATGCAGTTAAAAATAATGTATGCTATCCATTGTTAAGCAGCTGTGTTTTTCAGTGCTCTTTAGTTTCAGAATCCTCTAGTTGGTTCTTGGCCTAGTTCACATTAGAAGGCCTTTAATTATTTACCTGTACTGAACATAAGGAACCTACATGGTTCAAAAATCAGAAACCTTCCACTATATAGTGTTCCAAACAGTCGCTTTAGTGGGTAAGCAGCAGTGATGGCTGCTGTGGCACTGAAATCAATGCTGGTGATTCTTCAGTAAGACACCGTTGTCATGTTTTTACTGAATAGTGCGGACTTAATGCTCTTAAGACCACAACTGAATTTACAGACTGCTTGAATGTTCTTTGTTTAATTTAATTAGAGTAACAACATCACACTTTATTTAGCGTCACTTTGTAAAATAAGAAGGATGTTTTGATTTGTAATGTGGAGTTTAAAACGGTAACTAACAGCACCGTGTTTAATGTGAACTCAGCATCAAGAGATTCTCTCATGCCCTGCTTCCAACACCTCATTTCAAAGGCATGCAATAAACTGATTACTGCTTTAGCCAGGGCTCAGTTGGTAGCACACTTGGCATAAGGAGTCATAAAGTTATGGATTAAAATTCCATTCCAGTGCGTTCCAGCCATATTTCAGGCAGTCACTTCATTGCATTATTGAAGGAGAGCAATATTGTTGGAGGCACAATCTATCAGCTTGATCTTGAACTGCAAAGTCTCAATGATGTTATTCAAAAATGAACAGTCTGCACACTTGGTGTTGTATTAATTCATTAACCAATATCACTGGGAATTGCTTTTACATTAGTCCCAGGGGAACATAAGGCTGCTCTCTCATTAGAGGGAGATATCTCCTGGTAGTTTTGTTTGAGAGTCACCATGTCTTAAGCAAGGGGCAAGGTTGCGAAGAAGGGACCCTCATTAAAAATCAGATTTTCCCTATTGGAAGGATTTTTTTCACTGCATTTTGGTTGCCATGGTTCCTGTATTATAGTGGTAACCACACTTCAAGCATTATTGGCTTTAGTGTTTTGTAGCGTCCAGTGCTTGTGAAACCTACTACATTTAAAACTCATTTCTACCTAATGATGCAATATGAGGGGAACTGATTGCCAATTATAATCAAGAAAAGATAACCAGCGAGGTGGTTTCAACTTGTCAGAAATGTGTCATATAGTAAGATAAAATGCACAGAATTCAAAGTCTGCCTTTGTCCATCCATTTCTGGCTTTAACTGATCCTTCTCTACAAAGTGGGTTTCTCATTGAAATTTGTTTTCTGGCAGAAGAGAGTATTTAAAAGATGGTCTAGCTGTTCATGCAACATTACTACACTGGTCACGCCAATATGGCTGTCAGCTGCAGTGAACCCTCAACACTTTTACAGAGGAATTGTCATTGGCTGAAAGTAAGAAATTTCACCATTTTAACATGCCCATCCTGAATTATAGCAGGTTATTTGCTAAATCTGATTCCTGATGTATTATAAAAGTGACCTTCAAAAACTGGTCCAACTGATGCTTTAGTTCACTTCAGTGAGATCTTTCTCTGATCTATGTAGAGCAATTGCTCATGACAAAGCCAGTCAGTCTGAAAACTGCCCTGGACCATAATGTTTGAGCATACTTTCTCTTATCTCTCGATATTCCAGTTAAGCGTAATGTTCCAGAGTCATCCATATGTGTTGCTGGCTTGGGGCTGTAGATGCAGCCCACTTAATGAAGGTCACAGTCTACAACCATTTTGGTGATACAGGACATTGAGCATTGCTGAAAAACCACACTTTTTGTCAAAGCTTTTCACCTTGCAGTCATCACGACAATTAATAAGAAATACCAAAGTAAATGAGAAACAACACTTATAAATGAGAAACAACACTTATACTGCAGGAAAGGAGACCACTGCTAGGTTGACAGGTAGAGGCATTAACACGCAGAATGCATTATTTCATAATTACTGACCATTAACAGAAAGAAATGCAGACAGCACGTGTATGTGCACTGTGCCTGTTTCAATGCAGTGAAGTAGATGACAATCATTCTCATTTATTTCTTAGGGCAAAGTCTTGACCAATCAATCTGCCTGTTTTTAAACATTTCAAACCAAGCTTGCAGTTTAACTGGATGAATGTTGTTAGTGACTGTTCAGCCACAGTCTTTAGCAGAGAAAACCAAACTGTTTAATTTCATTTGTGTTAACTTTGGGAGCAAAACACCATTTACACAGGAGATTTGAAAAATGGATGACAGCTGATTTTTTCCCCCATCCACAAATGATCATGTGTAATAGACTCCTCCGTTACTAACAGTGCCAGAAGCATAAAGCCATAAGATAAAAAGCGGCAGAAGTAGACTATTGGGCCTACTGTGTTTGCTGTGTCATTAAAATCGATCATAGCTGATCTGATAAACCTTTTAACTCCACTTTTTTGCCGTTTTGCCCCATGACTCTAGATTCCCTTACTGATGAACATTCTGTCTCTCTCCGCTTTGAAATAGTCTCCAGGGCCCGTTTATGGTAAAGAATTTCACATATTCATTCCCTACCAAGGGAAATAAATCCTCCTCGTCCCTGTCTTCAATGACAACTGCCTTACTCTGAGATCCTGTTGTCTAGTCCTGGACACTCTGTCCTTCCACCGAGCAAGTCTCCCATGCTAAAGTCAATCAATCATCCTTTAGGCATTTTCACTCACTAGAGTGTAATGCCACCACCAAAAACATCTTTCTTTCCCTTTCGGTTCTCTAAAGGTACTGTCCACTCTGTGACACCTGAGGCTCAATATGCCAACATCACCAGTACCACCTCTCTCTCAAAGACAGGAATAGCAGTAATTTTGCCTCCTCCCTTCCCTCTGCCCATGGCATTGAATGTTATTTTCTACAGGCGAAACCGTGGTTTACTTCACAGAATCTCACAATTGTTACAGCACAGAAGGAGCCATTTGACCCTTTATCTCGACTTGCTATAAGCTGCTCACCCAGTGCTAATTGATGCTTTCTGCCTAAAACCCTGCATATTCTTCTGTTTTAAATTAACTGTTAAACTTATCTTTTAAATGTCTCAACTGTACCTACCTCTACCAGCATTCTCATGCTTCTCTTAATTTTGTATAGTGTATTCTATTCTCACTGTAGTGGTCTCCTAATATTGGAAACTATTACAGGTATAGGTAATTCCTTGGCTAAACATGGCTATTTATGAGCATGATTTGAGCTCCTGGTCATTTTTCATTTTAATTCTCTATCCCACTCTCATTTTCCCCTCTGTCTCTTTCATTGTTCAAATGAAGCTCAACTGGAGTTGGAGAAAGAGAATCTGATCATCCAATAAGGTACTTTACAGAATTCCAGACTCAACATTTTGTATTCAACTGTTTCAGATCATAGCCATTATTCCCGTTTTTCTGTAGAGCGGTTGTTTGTAGAGATCCAGCTTTTAACACTTCCATTTTCGTTCACCCAATTTTTTTGCTTGCTTGTTCTATTCCACTGACTTTTACCTTGCACCATCACCCTTTTTGACAATAACCAACATTTCCATTCCCCCCACTCCCCTCCTGTCATTGTTCACCTTTTGACCCTCTATTGTTTGATGAAAATCTGTAGCTTTTTCCAGTATCTGTACAGAGTCTTGCTCAACTTGATGGAGTGAATGGTCTAATACTTCACCTATGTCTTTGGTTTAATGACCAATTATGGCTCCTGATCCACCAACAGCCAGACTTTGAACTTGAAATCCATTACTTTTAAAGTATTTCCCTAAAGTTTCTTTTCAAAGAAAACTTCAGGCCACAACTCTTGAACTGTGATTTGACATCGCCATTTTTGGTAAATCCGCATCGAATAATTATTGATGACTGAAGATTATTTGCACCTTTAAAAGTATAATGCACTAGCTCCTAAGTATGTTTTCAAATCCCTTCATGACCTCTCTCCTCATTCCTCCTCTGACCCTTGGGAGGTCTAAATTTCCAGAATTCCTGCACTCTCCTAATTCCAATGTTGCTGATATGTTTGTCCAGTCATTGGTTGCCCTGTAATCATGGGCTGAGCAGTAATCTATCAGTGCAGCTGTATGGAATATGTTTCACAAAGTTTCTGTATGTTGAGTCTGAAAGTATAAAGGTTTTGCAGTCTGGGAACCAAAAGTCATAACCATTGATTATGTAATAGCACCATGCACCATGCAAACGCAGGTGATTATTGTGAAAGGCTCAATTAAATGGAGTTTTATGTCTGAGAACTCCCAGGGTTGAAATGTCTAATACTAGGGGGCATACATTTAAGGTGAGAGGAGGAAAGCTCAAACAAGATGTGAGTGGGGAGAGTCTGCAAAGTGCTGTCAGATTATGGCGGAGGCAGATACGATAGAGATGTATTATGGATTTTTCACCCTGAATATAGAAGGAATGGGGGTGGGGGTGTGTGGAATATGGACTAAGGGCAGGCAAAAGGGATTGGTCTAATTTGGTGTCATGTTCGACACGACATCATGGGCCGGGCCTGTTCCGGTGCTGTACTGTTCCATGTTCTAGAACTGAAGTCACAGTTGGCCGCTGGTCCAATAGAAGAAATGACACTTGCTGCTGTATCTGAAGTTTTGGAAACTCAAATGTTAGCGTCTTTCTTGCAATTAATTCTCTGCTTGGAATCCAATTGGCAACTAAATTGCTGTGATGAATTGGTGTTGGACGGGTCAGTGCTGTATTAACCCTTGCAAAGCAGAGTAAGAACGTACACTGCATCGAGCAGAATTGTCCTTCACATTATAGGCTTTCCTCAGCATCTTTTTCTTTTTCTTGTTGTTTCATCTGCATTTGTTCCCCACTAAGAGATCCGATAATCGTAGAGTTCACATTAGACCAATCAGTTATCCTGGCTTGACCTTTTTGTTGCTGAGTAGTCTGTGTTCTTCAGTGTTATTTTCTGGGTCTGTAGATTGTGAAAGAACTAAAATGGCCTTTAGTAGAATGATATGCGCTTCTTGTCAGATGTGGGAAATTAAAGAGAGTTTAAGGGTTATTGCAGATTATATCTGCAACAAATGCTGTTGGCTGCAAATCTTATTGAATGGATTGGTTGGAGAGACAACTAGAAGCAATGAGGAATTTGCGACAGCAACAGTATGTGATGGATGGCAGTTATAGGAAGGGGGGGGTGGAGGGAAAGTCTCAGATACAGTCACATAGATGGGTTAATTCCAGGAAAGGTAAGAGAGGTAGGCAGCTAGTGCAGGTGCCTTTTGCTATACCCATTTCAAACAAGTATGCTGTTTTGGAAAATGTAGGGGATGATGGATTCTCAGAACATAGCATGAACAGCCAAGTTTCTGGTATTGAGACTGGCTCCAATGCAATGAGGGGTACGTCTGGTTCCAAGAGATCAATTGTGTTAGGGGATATTGTAGTCTGAGGTACAGACAGACGTTTCTGCAGCCAGGAGCAAAAAATCAGAATGGTTAGTTAGATTAGATTAGATTACTTACAGTGTGGAAACAGGCCCTTCGGCCCAACAAGTCCACACCGCCCCGCCAAAGCGCAACCCACCCATACCCCTACATCTACCCCTTACCTAACACTATGGGCAATTTAGCATGGCCAATTCACCTGACCTGCACATCTTTGGAGTGTGGGAGGAAACCGGAGCACCCGGAGGAAACCCACGATGACACGGGGAGAACGTGCAAACTCCACACAGTCAGTCGCCTGAGGCGGGAATTGAACCCGGGTCTCTTGCGCTGTGAGGCAGCAGTGCTAACCACTGTGCCACCGTGCCGCCCACATGCCACCGTGCCGCCCATGGTGTTTTGCTTCCCTGGTGCCAGGATCAAGGATGTCTCTGAGAGGGTGTAGAATATTCTCAAGGGGGAGAGGGCCCAGCAAGAGGTCATTGGTTCCAATATGGACAATGATATAGGAAGGGAAGAGGTTGAGATTCTGAAGGGAGATTACAGAGAGTTAGGCAGAAATTTAAAAAGAAGATCCTTGAGTAGTAATATCTGGATTACTCCCAGTGCTACGAGCTAGTGAATGCAGGAATGCGAGGATAGAGCAGATGAATGCGTGGCTGAGGAGCTAGTGTACAGGAGAAGGAATCACAATTTTTTTAGATCATTGGAATCTCTTTTGGGGTAGAAGTGACCTGTACAACAAGGACGGATTGCACCTAAATTGGAAGGAGACTAATATACTGGCAGGGGGATTGGCTAGAGCTGCATGGGAGGATTTAAATGAAGGTGGAGGGGTGGGACCCAGGGAGATAGTGAGGAAAGAGATCAATCTGAGACTGGTGCAGTTGAGAACAGAAGCGAGTCAAACAAACAGGCAGGGACAAGGTACAACTTAAACTGCATTTATTTCGATGCAAGGGGTCTAACAGGGAAGGCAGATGAACTCAGGGCATGGTTAGAAACATGGGACTGGGATATCATAGCAATTATGGAAACATGGCTCAGGGATGGGCAGGACTGGCAGCTTAATGTTCCAGAATACAAATGCTACAGGAAGGATGGAAAGAGGAGGGGGAGTGGCATTTTGATAAGGGATAGTATTGCAGCTGTGCTGAGGAAGGATATACCCGGAAATACATCCAGGGAGGTTATTTGGGTGGAACTGAGAAATAAGAAAGGGATGATCACCTTTATTGGGATTAAAGTATAGACCCCCCCCAATAGTCAGAGGGAAATTGAGAAACAAACTTGTAAGGAGATCTCAGCTATCTGTAAGAATAATAGGGTGGTTATGGTAGGGGATTTTAACTTTCCAAACATCAACTGGGACTGCCATAGTGTTAAGGGTTTAGACTGAGAGGAATTTGTTAAGTGCATACAAGGAAATTTTCTGATTTAGTATGTGGGTGTACCTACGAGAGAAGGTGCAAAACTTTACCTACTCTTGGGAAATAAGGCAGGGCAGGTGACTGAGGTGTCAGTGGGGGAACACTTTGGGGCCAGTGACCATAATTCTATTAGATTTAAAATAATGTTGGAAAAGGTTGGACCAGGTCTAAAAGTTGAAGTTCTAAATTGGAGAAAGGCCAATTTTGACGGTATTAGGCAAGAACTTTCAAAAGCTGATTGGGGGCAGATGTTCGCAGGTAAAGGGACGGCTGGAAAATGGGAAGCCTTCAGAAATGAGATAACAAGAATCCAGAGAAAGTATATTCCTGTTCGGGTGAAAGGAATGGCTGGTAGGTGTAGGGAATGCTGGATGACTAAAGAAATGGAGGGTTTGGTTAAGAAAAAGAAGGAAGCATGTGAAAGGTATAGATAGGATAGATCGAGTGAGTCCTGAGAGTATAAAGGCAGTAGGAGTAGGCAAATAGAATTAAGGAAAATCCAAAGAGTTTTTACAAATCTATTAAGGACAAAAGGGTAACTAGGGAGAGAATAGGGCCCCTCAAAGATCAGCAAGGCGGCCTTTGTGTGAAGCCGCAGAAAATGAGGAGATACTAAATGAGTATTTAGCATCAGTATTTACTGTCAAAAAGGAAATGGAAGATAGAGAAATTATTGAAATAGATGGTGACGCCTTGCAAAATGTCCAGATTACAGAGGAGAAAGTGCTGGATGTCTTTAAATGCATAAAGGTGAATAAATCCTCAGGACCTGATCAGGTGTGCCCTAGAAATCTGTGGGAAGCTAGAGAAGTGATTGCTGGGCCTCTTGCTGAGATATTTGTATCATTGATAGTCACAGGTGAGGTGCCAGAAGACTGGAGGTTGGCAAATGTGGTGCCACTGTTTAAGAAGGGTGGTAAGGACAAGCCAGGGAACCATAGACAGGTGAGCCTGACCTCGGTGGTGGGCAAGTTGTTGGAGGGAATCCTGAGGGACAGGATGTACATGTATTTGGAAAGGGAAGGACTGATTCGGGATAGTCAACATGGCTTTGTGCGTGGGAAATCATGTCTCACAAACTTGATTGAGTTTTTTGAAGAAGTAACAAAGAAGATTGAGGGCAGAGCGGTAAATGTAATCTATATGGACTTGAGTAAGGCATTCAACAAGGTTCCCCATGGGAGACTGATTAGCAAGGTTAGATCTCAGGGAATACAGGGAGAACTAGCCATTTGGATGCAGAACTGGCTCAAAGGTAGAAGACAGAGGATGGTGGTGGAGGGTTGTTTTTCAGACTGGAGGCCTGTGACCAGTGGAGTGCCACAAGGATTGGTGCTGGGTCCTCTACTTTCTGTCATTTACATAAATGATTTGGATGTGAGCATAAGAGGTGCAGTTAGTAAGTTTGCCGATGACACCAAAAGTGGAGGTGTAGTGGACAATGAAGAAGGTTACCTCTGATTACAACAGGATCTGGACCAGATGGGCCAATAGGCTGTGAAGTGGCAGATGGAGTTTAATTCAGATAAATGCGAGGTGTTGCATTTTGGGAAAGCAAATCTTAGCAGGACTTATACACTTAATGGTAAGGTCTTAGGGAGTGTTGCTGAACAAAGAGACCTTGGAGTGCAGGTTCATAGCTGCTTGAAAGTGGAGTCGCCGGTAGATAGGATAGTGAAGAAGGCGTTTGGTAAGTTTCCTTTATTGGTCAGAGTATTGAGTACAGGAGTTGGGAGGTCATGCTGCAGCTGTACAGGACATTGGTTAGGTCACTGTTGGAATATTGCATGCAATTCTGGTCTCCTTCCTATCAGAAAGATGTTATGAAACTTGAAAGGGTTCAGAAAAGATTTACAAGGATGTTGCCAGGGTTGGAGGATTTGAGCTATAGGGAGAGGCTAAACAGGCTGGGACTGTTTTCCCTGGAGTGTCGGAGGCTGAGGGGTGAGGGGTTTGGATAGGATAAATAGACAAAGTCTTTTCCCTGGGGTGGGGGAGTCCAGAACTAGAGGGCATAGGTTTAGGATGAGAAGCCAAGATATAAAAGGGACCTTAGGGGCAACCTTTTCACACAGAGGGTGGTACGTGTATGGAATGATCTGCCGGACGAACTGGTACAACGGCAACATTTAAAAGGCATTTGGATGGGTATATGAATAGGAAGGATTTGGAAGGATATGGGCCGGGTGCTGGCAGGTGGGAATAGATTGGGTTGGGATATCTGGTCGGCATGGACGAGTTGGACTGAACTCCATGCTGTACATCTCTATGACTCTATGATTGAGTTGGTTCTGAATAGAGTGGAAAGTTTTGAAACTCAGCACTCTCTCCTCATTCCTGTCCCAGTCTTGGTGTTGCTGGTGGCTGACAGTCACAATGATGCAATCCTGTAAGGTAGACCTGTGGTAGAGGTTCTCAGCAATCTATGCCATTTGGACACAGTTAAGAGGATGGGCTGTCTGTGTCACTTGTGGTCTTTGCCAACATTCATTGAGGTTTCTGTTCACAATGTGAGCAACTTGTAATTGATGTAACCTTTCTTTTCACGTAAAGCAAACTGGGAAGATTCTTGATGCTTTTCTGAAGTTGTGTATAATGTTCACTGCTCAATGCAATGCAATTAAAACCTGTACTGAGAGCCCCAGCTTCCAAGAATGAAAATACTCAGTCAGCCAACAATTGTTCAGAGAGATACAAGTTATTGGTTAGAACCTTGCACCTTGCTTCCCTGGTAGTTTTTGTGGTTGGGGAGGAGGTGATGGGGTGGCAGGTGAGCTGTAGGTGGCAACGCCAATGCCACCTTGCTCCTCCCCGATTGGTTGATTGGCAGGCCGGCCTGTGGATGACCTTCCCATCCTGTACAAATTGAAAATTGGCATGAATGGCCCACTTAAGGGCCTCACCCCACAGGCCCATTGAGGAGGCTCTTCACAAAGGGAGCATGATTGACAAACTGTTCAACTCCCTGCTTGAGAGGGTTTGAAGGTCTGAGCTGAAAAATGTGTTGCTGGAAAAGCACAGCAGGTCATGCAGCATCCAAGGAGCAGGAGAATCGACGTTTCGGGCATAAGCCCTTCAGGGTTTGAAGGTCTTCATTGCCTGCTTTAAGGAACCTGGCAACAAGAGGGCACAACCCCATTAACCACCACCCACCTGCCCATGAACCAACTAGCCCCACAACCTGTTTGCCACCATCTTTCATTCACTAGTGCATGGACATCTCTTCAATTCGAGGCCTTAGGTAGCTCTGCTACTGCTAGCAGCCACCACCCTCAGCTGGGATTGCTGAACACAGGAACTGCCAGTCTTTGATCTGCTCTGATTGGACAAGACTTCCACCTCTGGTGCCAAGGAAGACCCACTGAGTGGCAGCAGAGGCATTGGGCATCTCCTAATAGAGGCAAAATTGAAGTCTCGTTCAGTCTCCTGCAGGCAGCTGAGAAACCGTCCTCTACAGGCTGCTGCCTGGCCTGTCAGGCCAGTGGCAAAAAGTGAATACTGCAGATGCTGGAGGTTAGAGTCAAGTGTGGTGCCGGAAAAGCACAGCAGGTCAGGCAGCATCCAAGGGGCAGGAAAATTGACGTTTCAGGCAAAAGCCCTTCATCAGCCTTTGGAAACTGTTAGTGATATGCAGTGTGTGGAATGAGGGCCAGGTGGATCACATCGATTCTGAGATCCCTGATTTGGATCAGGTTAGTAACCCCAATTGGGGATCTCCTATGCTGAGACCCACCTGGCACACGTTTCATTTGCTGCAGATGTAATGGACTTTGAAGTAAGTACAGAGCAATAGGCAATAAAGATCAAAAGGAAAGTTCTTGAGTGAGTGGAGAATAGAATCCTTACAGTGCAAAAATATATCATTTGGCATGACGCTCTGAAGAGCATCCCACCCAGGCCCAGCCTGCTACCCTATCTCTGTAACACCATCTCTGTAACCCCATGTTTACCACGTCTAATTCACCTACCCTGCACATCCCTGGACACTATAGACAATTTAGCATGGCCAATCCACCTAATCTGCATACCTTTGTACTGTGGGAGGAAACTGAAGCACCCAAAGGAAACCCATGCAGACATGGGGAGAATGTGCAAACTCCATAGTTGCCCAAAGCCAGAACCAAATCTGGCTGAGGCAGCAGTCCTAACCACTGAGTCATGATGCCACCCTAAAGAGGTGTGTTTGGATTGTTCGGAGTGTTTGGATTATAAAAGTGATACAAATGCAGTGTTAGAGATTATAACGGCAACCACGTAATCATGGGCCCATAGGTGGTGTTCATTGTGATAGCAGATCAGCAAAGGTGGTTCTGAAATAAGATCCTACAAATTACTAACCAGTCCTACCCTACTCTACTTTTACCCACTCTCACTTACTACAAGTAAGCTCTTTGTGAATGAGTGGACATAATGACGTTGCTTTAGACAAGGCACCAATGAGGTGATGTCGAGCTGGGCTTCGCAATGAGCCATCTTCTCATCATTGCAAAATCACATTTGTCAATTATATGTTGTTTGGTGTGGCAGCAGATTCTTCAGTGAGACTCTGATGTCAGGCTCCAAGTCTGATCCAGAGGTGCACACTCTCTCTTGAAGGCCTTGTTGCAAAGGGATGCACGAGACATTATGGCAAAGAGAAGAGGACCAGAGAGTGTGACAGAAGAAAAGCCGGGCAGCTCTCAGGGCTTGGAGTGTGAGCCTTTCTCGTTCCAATGAGGGTCATTGTTTGATCCCAAAGACTGAAGTCAAAATGTGGGACAGTGAATTAAAGTAACAAGCAACAGGTAGCTAAGGGTCACACTTAAAACTGAATGGAAGGCACAAAATTCAGTGCATCCATTATTCTCGCTGCTGAGAGCTGATGCAAAGATTTAAATGAGTTGTCGTCACGATGGTTCCTGAGTTGATTTTGAATTTTTTGATTCGGGCTGCCTGCTTGAAATTTTATTTGAATTTTTCAGCGTGAAGTTGCCATCTCACTTACTGCTTTTCAGTAAGTGATGATTGATTTAAGCTATGTGCCTTTTACATACAACCACAAAATTAGTGAGTAGTAGTCAAATGTCATCGCTATTGTGAAATATCCAATAAACAATCCTGTAATTCTGTTGCATATTACCCAAAAAGAGTGGTTTTTCTTAAATGATTACTATTTTATAGTGAAGCTGGAGTGCTTGTAATTCCATGTATGCAGGCTATTTTGTTTTTTTTGGAATTGAAAACATATGACTAACTAGTGTGCATGTTGGAGGATGAGAATTTCCTTCTATTACACTTTCTGTCTCTACCTTTCTATCTCCAAATGCTTCAGTCTCCAGCACCCATTATCATCGCCATGGATCCTCTTTCCCAGACAAAGATCTTTCGGGTTATGTGGAGAGTGGCGAGGAATATTTTTCAGTTCCCTTTTGAGCTAGGGCACAAACTCTTTGGTTCTTGATGCTGCCTGGAGTTTCTGCATTTAAGTCACTGACCAAGAATTTGCACTTCGACAGCACCATTTTTGAGTCTTAGGACTAATCCGATGTCCCTTTTAAAGACACTGCTTAATCTTTAGAGGTGTAGCTGCTGTTGCAACATAGGCATCTGCACTAAAGTACACCAGTGCCTTTCCACTATCTACAAGGTCCAAGTCAGTGCTGTGATGGAATACTCTTCCCTTGTCTGGCTGGGTGCTCTTTCAATAACACTTGACATGTCCAGGGGAAACACAACCTTTTGATTGGCACCACGTCCAACACCTCGAAGATGCACCGCAATGACTCATCCAGGCTCATCTGCCAGAACCTTAAAAATCTGTGAGCTTTCTTATCTTGAAGGAGAAGACCTGCAACTGCAGGAGACCTCCACATTCCACACGTTCCCTGCCAAGCAGCACACCATCTTGGAATCTTCAGTGTCACTGGATCACAATCCTGGAACTCCATTTCCAACCACAATGGGGACTAAACTACGTGGGCTGCAGGGGTTTGAGAGGGCAGCTCACCAGCACCTTCTCATGGACAATCAGTGCTTGCTTAGCCAGCAATATAAACAAGTTCCTATTTTTAAAAAAAGTCTATTGGTTATGAGGTATTAAAGAGGGACTTCTAACGAAACTGGTTGTGAGGGAGGGGATGGTAAAGGCTGGGTTACAATCATAAGCAGAAAATAAATCCTTTTCTAATTATTTCTTCCATTCGACTGGGTAAACTTGTAGAAGACCAACCTTTTGCTCCCAAAAAAAGAATTATTTGTGTTCCGTATTCTAAAGCATCTGTTTAAACACTCATTAAAGAAATATCAGAAAGCATCTTTGAAAAGAACAGTAAAACCTTTGTTTCCCTGACACACCAGGTCATGTGGTTCGGAGACACATGGATCCAGGATGCTACGTGTGGTTCAGACTCTGAATTTATTGTTTTGATTTGTATCAGCTTGGCAAACAGAACATCAACCAGCGTATTGCTTTTGGCAACATTTTTTTTCTGTTTTATGTCAAAAATGGTTCAGAAATGGTAAAACATTGTATCAGCATCACTGTCTGTGGCCGAGCATGAAGAAAGTGGGGATTGGATTACGACATAAGCAAGCCTTGCAGATGGTTCCTCCTCAGCGAAGCAGTCAGTGATGGAGCGAGACACCAGCTGTAGCTCGCCTCTGAGTGCCTTTGTCAACTTGGATGAATCGCTACCAGAGCCAAGAAAAGCTTGTTTGGAGATTATTATAGTGCGTTTGAGATGATGTGGGCGTACTGAAATATTCCAGTACGTCATACAAGTTAAAGCACCTGCTGGGGTGGTTTATTAAAGCTTCCAGCTGATCAAATGTTATGTTAACTCTACACAAGATCGCAATACAAAGCCAATTTACCTGTCAACTAATGTTCAAAATAAAATATAATACTTGTTTACAACATTTTCATTGTTAGATTTTTATTTTCCCTCCCTTTTGTGAAAGGTCAGGTTATATTTAAAAAATTGTGAAATAGTGAATGAGCAGATGATATGATTGCTCAATGTGTAATTGTGATCTTTTACTGAAGTAAATGCAATGTGGTAAACGTGGTTGGAAATATATTGGTATCATGAGGGAATGAAACATCTTAGTGGGTGAGGCACTACGTGATGGAGTACTAAGTCATTCGTTTTGTAATTCCTTCCCAATGCCCCTCCCCAACTACTCCGATTTCATGTACCAGTACCTATCTATGTTACATTAATGTAGAAGAAAGGTTTGTAGTTTATATAACCTTGAAACACAAAAACCAAAATACCAAAGAAGTGCAGATGCTGGAAATCAGAAGTGGCTGGAAAACTCAGCAAATTATGGAGAGAAGGCAGAGTTACGTTTTGGGTCCAGTGTCCCCTGAATGAATTAGCTTTATTGCCATGTGCACTAGAATGAGTGCAGTGAAATATCACTGCTTACGGCAGGTAAAAGATACCTAAGTTTTATACAGGCCTCTGAATAATTCCAGAGTTGTAGAGGAAAGGACAGCAAAGATGATTCTCAATAGGAGCAAGAGTGACAGGGTGGTAGTTATGGGGGACTTTTAACTTTCCAAATATTGACTGGGAATACTATGGTTTGAGTACTTTAGATGGGTCAATTTTTGTCCAATGCATGCAGGAGGGCTTCCTGACAGAATGTAGATAGGCCAGCAAGGGGTGAGGCCACATTAGATTTGTTATTGGACAATGAACCCAGACAGGTGTTAGATTTGGAGGTAGGTGAGCACTTTAGTGATAGTGACCACAATTCGTTTATGTTTACTTTAGTGATGGAAAACGATAGGTATATACCACTGGGCAAGAGTTATAGCTGGGAGAAAGGTAATTACGGGCGATTCAGCAAGGTTTAGGATGCACAAGATGGGGAAGAAAACTGCAGGGGATGGGTACAATTGAAATGTGGAGCTTATTCAAGGAATAGCTACAGCATATCCATCATAAGTATGTACCTGTCAGGCAGGCAGGTTGTTGTCAAGCACAGGAGCTGTGATTTATTAAAGAAGTTGAATCTCTTGACAAGAGGAAGAAGCAGGCATATGTAAGGATGAGGCGTGAAGGCTCAGTTAGGGTGCTTGAGAATTACAGGTTAGCCAGGAAAGACTTAAGCAAAGAGTTAAGAGCCAGGAGAGGACATGAGATGTCGTTGGGGGATAGGTTCAAGGAAAACCATGAGGCTTTCTTTACATATATCGGGAATAAAAGAATGACTAGAGTAAAATTAAGGCCAATCAAGCAGTAGTATTGTGAAATTGTGCATGGAGTCAGGTGATGGAGGAAGCGCTATGTTGTCATTATCTACAGGAATAGTGCCAGAAGACCAGAGGTTGGCAAATGTTGTCCTCTTGCTCAAGAAGAGGCGTAGAGACAACCCTGGTAATTATAGACCAGTGAGCCGTACTTCAGTTGTGGGTAAAGTGTTGGAAAAGTTACAAGAGATAGGATTTATAATCATCTGGAAAGGAATAAGCTGATTAGTGACAGTCAACACTGTTTTGTGAAGGGTAGGTTGTGCCTCTCAAAACTTAGAGTTCTTTGAGAAGGTGACCAAACGGGTGGATGAGGGTAAAGCAGTTGATGTGGTGTATATGGATTTCAGTAAGGCATTTGATAAGGTTCCCCACCTCGGCTGTTGCATAAATTACGGAGGCATGGGATAGAGGGTGATTTAGTGGTTTGGATCAGAAATTGGCTAACTGAAAGAAGACGGAAGGTAGTGGCCAAATGGTCTGTGCTGTGCTGTAATGTTCTAATGTTCTATACCTAGGTACAGATACTTAAATATTTGGTACAAAATTGAAAGAATAATAAATGCAAGTCCAGCATAAGAAGAAAAAGGAAAAAAAACCTTCCTTTCAGTCACCCTTCCCTGTCTGTGCCAGCACCCAGCCTCCAGACTGCGTCAGGCCAAATCTCCAGACTGTGCTGGGCTTCGAAACCCGAGGCCTTGCAACAGTCCGCAAGGCCCCCTTCTCCCCACACTGGCCTCCAGTCTGCAAAAGCCTCATCTTCGGGACTGGGTGAACCTTTAAGTACTGTGAAAAGTGGCCAATTACCTGCTCGTGAAAACCATTGCACCATTTACAAGTTCCAAGTTGTTTAGTGGAATATTCAGAATCTAACAGCACCATCCACAAAATTTCCTTTAACTTTGGTTGATCCAGTGGAACTGGATGCACTAGCTACTCTCTCCAATGTTGTGTCTGTAGTACAGAACACTTCATTGTTCGTTTCTGTAGTCTAAGGTATTGACTGAAAATACTAAGATAAGCTTGCTAAAGTAGTACTTAGCAAGGGCATAAACCTATTTAAGCACTGTCCATCTTCGTGTCCTGCCATTTTAACGTGGACGTTCTTGTAAGGTCACCTTTGTCAAAATCCTGAAATTTCCGATGCAGCACCATTTTGGGAGCATTATAATCAGTGAGTGCAATGCTTTGAGCAAATCAACTACTTTCTCTGGAAAGCTGCCAACAGGCCATAAATAACTTTATTTGAAATGCTCAATGTGTGATGCAATAAAAACTCTTGTATTTGGATGTGTGGGGACAGGAACATTAACGTATCCTATGAATGTGTCAGAACATATTCAAATATTTTTCACATTTATGCCTCAGATAAATTTATCTGTTTAGCCACATGTGATCAAATGTTACAGTGAGCAGTATAAGGCTTGTCTTCAAAATTACTGAAATAAAAATCCATAACAACCCTTGCCTATGTTTAAAAAAAGTGACGCAAAATCATGGCCTAAGTGTCTAATCTAATGATCATAATTCTGAGGTAAAACTGTAATATATTTTCTAATTTTGAAGCTGGAAATTACTCTATAGTTCCATAATTGTAAGATCTGTTTATTTTATGATACAGTATATTCTATCAACAGTTTAGACATTACACTTTTTAATTGTAGCTTATGCTTAGAGTTCCTGTACAGAAGCGCTTATTAGCTGCAGCTTTGTATGACCGTGGTGTTCAACTCTGGGAGCTGACTGCACAGTAGTAGGTATTCAGTTACTTGATTGGGCCATAGATTTTGGTGATGTAAATTATACAAAATAATTCAGTGCCAGACAAAATTCTTGCAGCCCTGTAAGTATTGCAGACTATGGACTTTAGTGGTAAAACTTGCTGAGGTCTTTATTGGTATAAAATTATGGTGTTTCATTTCAATTCAGGAAAAACCTTCATTAGAAGATAATTACTCAACCTTTATTTTTCTCTTGGCCAGTGTCAAGAACAAGTTATTTGCTTCCCTTTTTAGAGAAAGACAAGTCTGTTTTATCAAGTAAATAGGATTGCACCAGTAAAACTACTTTCTCCCCCTGCCTTGTTATAACATTATTCCTCCCCTTTTAATATTTCATGTGTTAATTTAGAGAGCTGGTCACATGTCCTTACATGCAACTACAAGTGAGCAACAGCAGTTACCACTTTTGAATGTTAATTGTTTGATTTTTAATTTTAATTATAACGTTATGAAAATAATTAACTTGACTCTTTTAAAGTTACCCTTGCAGTTTGCTTTCCCTTTAGTTTGTTTTTCTTTGCTCTGTCCCCACTCTGTCCCCATATATGGGGGTGAAAGCTTCTTTAGAAATATTCTTTGTAATTTGTAAATACATTTTGAATTTTCTCTTCTCTAGTCATTGACTCATGATGGAGTGTGTTTCCACACTGTCAAGTACCCTGTGGTATCAGTGACCATTTTTTCTGTGAGGCATTGTTTGAGACTTAAGTTGTGGCATTGGGGGGTGAGACAGAAAGACAGACAAACACCACAGGGGAGTATCTGATTCCATCTTTACCCAGCCTCCATGATGGCACATTCATCGACTGGAATCGCTCGTTAATGATTGAGCTGCTCACTGACATCTCCCTCCTCATATGCCTGCAGTAACCAAGATCAGGCGTAAAACTTGTACAGCTCATTTCTGATAAGCACTTTAAATCACTGTGATGATGTAATGGTTGTTTTTATTTGAGTTTCTGGAAAATTCAGCACTCAAGTCTTGGAGATCCTATTGTGTAATTGCTATAGAGATTTAGTAAATACACATACGATGAATGACATGGGAAAAAAAATTTAAATTTAGTTTCCTGCTGCCCCTTTAGGTGAATTGTAAAGACCCCTTGATCTAATTCCAAAAACAGAGGGGAAGTTCTTCCAGGTTTTATAACCAATATTGATTCCTTAATCAAAATCCCTTTATGTTCCAAGAAATTACCTGATCTTTCCATTTTCTTGCTGTACAAACCTGCTGTGCGTAAGTTGGGTGAGCATTTCTGAGGTTAGCAAAAGTGTTCTATAGGTGTGAGGCTTTTTCTTGAGCCTTTTTCCACACCTGCCAGCCTTTGGGGACTTTTGTCACTTTTAATGACATTGAGCTTGTTTTGGTGCTGTTTTGGATATTGTTTTTGTCTTAGCTTTACAAAGACCAGAAGTCATTGCAACAGTTCATTGCTTTGATAGCTGTAATTTTCAAAATTTAATGATCATGATCTCTGCTTAGTTTCTATAAGGGTCGTTGGGAGCCTCTAATATTTAGTTTGGTCACAGTTTGGACTTAATGGAAGTCTTTTCTGGCTAGTTATTTACTGGTGGATTTGTATTTGCTGAATGTGTCCCTTTATTTAGCCAAGACCACCATGATCACGCGTTGTGTTGTAAGACTCGTGTTACTTAATTGTGAAATTTAAAACATGGTTACATTCTTTCAATGTAGCCTCATGATATCCACTGAAGTCATCTACTCCTCAGTTTCTTGTGATTGAGAATGACTTCTGATTCACTGGATTTTGAGATGGCAGATCAGCCCATTGAATCATAGGTTCATGCTGCATGGAAACAGACTTTTCAGTCCAACGAAGTTTCCCAAAATAAACTAGCTCCACTTGCTTGCGTCTGGCCCATATTCCTGTAAACCTTTCCTATTCATGTATCCATCCAATGTCTTTAAAATGTTGCAACTGTACCTGCCTCTACCACTTCCTCTGGCAGCTCATTCTACAAATGAGCTACCCTCGGTATGAAAAAGTAGCCTCTCTGGTCCCTTTTAAATCTTTTCTCTACTCACCTTAAAATATGCCCCTTAGTTTTGAACACTCCCCACCGTAGGGAAAAGGCCTTTGCTAGTCACCTTATCTATGACTCTCATGATTTTATAGACTGCAGCAAGGACCCCCCTTAACCTCCCCAGGCTTCAATGAAAGAAGTCCCAGCCTATCCTTATAACTCAAACCTTCCAGTCTGACCAGCATCCTGGTAAATCTTTCTGAACCATCTCCAGATTCTACCACTTTTGAAGCAGATGACACTTGAGAGATTTAGTTTGAGTTGATTCGGGTTTTGTGTCCTCACTTTGAATCCTGGACCTTGCTTCAGCATGTACCCAACTATGTCTTTGTTGTCAATGCCATACCCAATCAACCTTCTCCATTTTGGTTGTTCGTAAGTCAGGTGCTCTCAGAAGTGGGAATGTTTGAGGTGCAGTCCTGCAGCTTTTCCACTGCCCTGCTTGAAATCTCTTATGACTGATCCAAGTAGTACAGTTTCTTTGGTACAGAAGCAGAACTTGCTGGAGAAACTCAGCAGCTATGGCAGCATCTGAGGAAAGAGAAGGAGAGTTGTCGTTTTGAACCCAGTGACCTTTCTTCAGAAGAATCTGGTGTCAGGCAGACCAATGACCCAAGGGAGGTTTTGAGTGATTAATGGCTTAATACTGGGCTTGGGAGATGCTGTGGTTTGGATTGCCTTTCTCAGTACTAAGTGTGAAATATTTCTCCAGCCTGCTGTAGGTTATCCATGTTTCTGAAACAAATAGGAACATGATGCTTGGTAAATCATGATCTTAGTTTCAGCCCTCCTGGTCCTTAAATCCTCTTTTCCTGAGTCAGCTAAAGACTGAGCTGGCATGTTAGAGACAGATGGATTTGCCATCTACATCTGCCTTCAGTGATAGGAGGATGCAAGATACTGAAAACAATCCGCATTTTCCAGGATTGTCTTGTTGATCCTAATTGGAGGGGGAGTGGGAAGGAAGGATGTTTTCTTTAATGTGGGAGTTGATTACATTTTTCAAGTGCTTGGTAAGTTGTGTGCTTTAGAAGAGTAAACCAAGACATACAGCTTAGTTTCTAATTGAGCATGTACTTGAGCATCATCAGTAGACTGCAGCTCGGGGAACCAGGTTAGAGGAGGAAAAAAATACAAGGCCCCTCACAAGTAAACCAAAGAGAAGAGTTTCAAACCACATGTGTACTTTTCTTCAAAAACGATGAAAGTGCTGTGAAAACTGCCATGATGCTCCCCTGGGTGCTGATGTGACTAGCCTAATATAACAACAACATTTGCATTTACGTACATTGTGACAGTAACTTTACGTAGTACAATGTTCCAAAGGGAGTTTATCAAACAAATGTTGATACCAAGCCACAATGGGAGATTTCTGACAACAGACCTAAAGCTTTATCAAGGGGATACGTATTCAGGAGTATCATGGAGTGACAGAAAGTGAAGAGGTTTAGGGATTAAACTCTGGAACTTCAGATCTGGGCAGCTGAGATTGTATCTGGAATTGGGAGGTCATGTTGCAGCTGTACAGGACATTCATTAGGCCACTTTTGTCAATCAATTCTGGTCTCCCTGCTATAGGAAAGATGTTATTAAAGTTGAAAAGTGTAGAAAAGATTTGCAAGGATGTTGCCGGGATTGGAGTGTTTGAGCTACAGGGAGAGGCTGAATAGGTGGGAGCTGTTTTCCCTGGAGCATTGGAGGCTGAGAGGTGACTTAGAGATGTATAAAATAATGGATAGGGTAACTAGACAAGGTCTTTTCCCCAGGATAGGGGAGTCCAAAACTAGAGGGCTTAGGTTTAAGGTGAGAAGGGAGAGATATAAGAGGGACCTGAGGGCCAACTTTTTCACACAGATGGTGGTGTTTGTGTATGGAGTGAGCTGCCAGTGGAGGTGGTGGAGGCTGGTACAATTAGAACATTTAAAAGGCATCTGGATGGGTACATGAATAGGAAGGGGTTGATAGATTTGGATCAAATGCTCACAAATAGGACTAGATTAATTTAGGATAGCTAGTTGACATGAATGAGTTGGCCCGAAGGGTCTATTTCCATGGTGTACAACTCTATGACTCGTATCTCCTAAATGGTGAAGTAAATAGAAGTTTTGTGCAAGGCTGCAATTCTTTCTGGTACTTCACTGACAACAATCCTGCCTTGTCTTGTCTCATTAAATGATGAGTGGTAGCGCCACTCTTCTTAATTGTGGGTAAAAAAAACCTGGTCATCAGGTGTGAGGTTCTCGCACTCGCTCTCTCTAGCGCGCTTTAGCGCTCTCGTGCTTGCTAGCCCTTGCACTTGCATTCTCTCTCTCTCTCTCTCTCTCTCGCATGCGTGCGCTTGATCTCTCTCTCTCTCTCGCATGCGTGCGCTTGATCTCTCTCTCTCTCTCTCTCTCGCACGCGTGCGCTTGATCTCTCTCGCGCACCCTCACGCTCTTGCTCTCTCTCGTACGTGGTGCAAGTTTGGCCCATTACCATTACCTGCAACACCTGAGCCATCTTCCACTTCATCTCGAGTTCTAAGATGGACTGTGTCTGCAGGGATACCATGTACAAAGTTCTGGATAAGGGTGTGGAGGAGGGGGTTGCAATGAAGTTACCCAACGTTGACCACATTCTGATGGCCACCTTTGTGTGTGGCTGCAACAAGCTGTGCGAAGACTCTCTGTTCGCAAACACCAAGAGTCACTACGTACTGAGGTTCTACCTGACCCCTGTGTTGCGAAGAATGGGCCTGGCCTCGTTGCTGTGGAACACTCCAAGTAGTTGGACCGTTCCTTATCACCTATCCTTGTGGAGAAATTTGTGAAGGAAAACCCCTTTTTGACCACAAGCCTGTCAGAAAGTGATTGACACAGTGTCATCAACACCCTGCAGGAAAAGGAGAGGGTGGATCATGTCATGTGGTTCTCTGAGCAGACTGTCAAAGTCATTTGGCAGAATGCCTCATCACCGGAAATTTCCAACAGGCACCAAGACATTGCTTGATTGGTGGTGAGCAGGGCACTATCTGTCAGATCATTCGTGTACGCCCAGTTTGGCTCCGCCACTGAGCACTGCCCTCAAAGCAGCTTTTGGAGGGGATTGGTAGAGAATGTCACATCCATGCTGAAACATGCCTTTGGAAAGGAAGTCCGCAGAGAGTGAGTCCATTTGTGTGAAGGTTCATCCTGAGCAGCTCTATGGTGCCGGACTCTGTGCTCTATAGCATGTTCACCAAGACAAACATCGACTGTGCCTGGAGGACCATCGATTTGGTTAAAGATACTCTTTGGTCTGTTTGAAACTTGTTGGTCTCTCAGTGCAAGGAGTTAACCTTGATCGAGTGTTGCATTATGGACATTCCAAGGTCCAGGATTACATGCTGAGGGATGCACTCAAGCTTCGGGCAGCTGCTGCCAAGGTGCACTTGGAAAAGACCACTGTTTAAGGTCTTTCTGCTGAAGTTAAGTGAGGGTCTGTTCTGTTATTGGATCCTCCTAGTATCTTAAATGTATGTAAATGTAGTGAAGGGTTTATGCCTAAAACGTCAATTCTCCTGCTCCTTGGATGCTGCCTGACCTGCTGTGCTTTTCCAACACCACACTCTCGACTCTGATCTCCAGCATCTGCAGTCCTCACTTTCTCCTATAAAAAAGAAATGCCTTGGGTTTGTTTGATCCTGTACAGACTTTATATATGTTGAATAAAGTGCTGTAGTGACTTTGATATACATGTCAATATAAATTTTTGTGAATAAAGCTTTTTTTAAAATTTCAAACAAAGATATTATAGAGTATCTGCAGACGAGGCACTGTTATCTTATGTTAGGACTTTGGGAAGTTGGTATGGCTGATATATCGGGTATACCTGCTCACACTGGAAGCTAAACAAAAACACCTTGTTTCCACCCACTGACTGTGAGATATCAGAAGAATGGGTGAAGCCAAAGTAATGTAACTTCTTCAGAACGATTATCTTTTCCTGTACTTTGTTGAATTCAGCTTAGGTGGAAAGTTATTCTCAGTAAGTGGGATTGAATGACTATGTGCCAAGAAAATCAAGTGAATCGAGCCTATAATGACACCTTCATCAGTTTGATCTATAATAAACTGACAGAAGTAGTATTGAAGATACTGCTGTCTGCTGGTTCCCCTGTAATGTAATTTCTTATGAAGGCAAAGTTTTCAAATGCATTGAACCAAGCAGATTTGTAAAGTTAAGACAGTTGTACATCTGCATAACCCACTAAAATGAATTTTCTTAGCCAACTGATGTCTTTACTGAACACATTGAACTTAAGCCTGGTGCTTAAAAACCCAACCAGTGTTTTACTCTCTCTTATCAGCGTTTTGAACATGGTTGATTACGGCAACTTAATTTTCCATAAGATATTTCATTATGGAAAGTGGTTACATGAGATTATGAATATTATGTAAATATCTGAGATCCTGGTCTGTGTGGCTTTGGACCTCCCATATTTCTGTAATTCTTGGTATTAAAATGGTGGCAATCTGATCTTCTATGGGAAAAGCACTCGATGCTACCAGGCTGCTATTTTGACTCCAAAACCTTCAGTGGTGGCAAAGTTTAAATTGGGGCAAGGCAAAAAGTTCACTGGCTGAGTTCTTTCTCCCTGTTTTTAAACTAAAATACCATTTGATAAATAGATCCAACAACATCATTGGACTATCTGCACAGAAACAGACCCTTTGGTCAACTTGTCTATGCTGACCAACAATCTTAAATTTGTCTAGTCCCATTTGGCAGTATTTGGCCCTCTAAACCTTTCCTATTCTTTTACCCATCCCGATGCCTTCCAAATGTTGTAATTGTACCAGCCTCCACCACTTCCTCTAACAGCTCATTCCATACATGTATCACCCTCTGTGAAAATATTGACCCTTTTAAATCTTTCCCTTCTCATCTTAAACCTATGCCTTCCAGCTTTGGACTCCAGTACCTTGGGAAAATAAGTTTGGCTATTTACTCTATCCATGCCCCTCATGATTTTATAAACCTGTACAGTCACCCCTCAGCCTCCGAAATTCCAAGGAAAATATCCCAGCCCATTCAGCCTCTCTTTAGAGCTCAACCCTAGCAACATCCTTGTAAACCTTTTCAAGTTTCATAACATCTTTCATATAGTAGGGAGACAGAACTGAACATCCGAAAGTGGTCTGACCAATGTCCTGTCCATCTGCTCCAGTTTGTTGCATGAAGAATGCAGTGTCTTCATCATTAATTTTAAAGGCTGAGGGAGTGAAAACTACCACCTGCCATTCTAGCATTTTTGGACCATGAAGAACCGTGATTGTCTATGCACTGACTTTATGACAATCAGTAGTGTATGAAACATAACAGTGAGCGGAAACGATAAGTATTGCAGTTTAACAACACATGATGAGGAATAGCAGCCCTCCTTTCCTCCAGAGTGGGAGCTCTGAACTTGGTACATACCAGAGATCAAGAAACAAACACTCCTTTGATTCTACTGCTGTTCCACAATTGAGGGCATTTTTAACAAGTATAATTTTAGTAAGAAAAACAAACAAGTAGCAGGAAACTGTTTTCCTCCTTTAGGGAATACTGGCTTTCTCAGGAGACTCCCACAGACTATTTTGGCCACATCTCTTTGAAATGGTATTTTCTCACCACTATCCACCCCTCTATTTGTGGTAGTGTTTGGCTTTTTGTGGCGTGTTTCGATAGTTTGGCTTGGTCCTCATATGAAATTGAGGTTGATAGCATTGCAACTTTGAACATTTCAGACTTAATACCAGCCTCACTACTGTCTTCATTCTCAAATGAATTTTGACACTTTACTCATATCTTCCTAATCCCTACACATAAAATCTTCCACAAAATGAGGTAGACAGCATTGTGTTTTCAAGGTGGTAAAAACAATGACTGCAGATGCTGGAAACCAGATTCTGGATTAGTGGTGCTGGAAGAGCACAGCAGTTCAGGCAGCATCCAAGTAGCTTCGAAATCGACGTTTCAGGCAAAAGCCCTTCATCAGGAATGATGAAGGGCTTTTGACTGAAACTTCGATTTCGAAGCTCCTTGGATGCTGCCTGAACTGCTGTGCTCTTCCAGCACCACTAATCCAGCATTGTGTTTTCAGTTACACCTGATGTAATTTGCCATTTGGCCAGGGAGGAAACAAACTAATTTAAGTTTTGCACATAAAAATGAAGATTTAAAAAAAAAATTTCTCCGGCTGCCAATAACGTGGTTGTGTTGAAGTCTTGTGAGAAGAGGGCTTGCGTCATTGTCAACGCTGCTGTTTAAAGCTGTGAGATAAACCTATATTTAGGTGCAACTGGTTTGAAATCATCTAGTCAATTTTGAATTATTCTTTTGAAGAGACTGTTCATCGACCAGAGCCAAAATGTTACCAATTATTGAGCTATTCAATATAATGATGCTACTGTTGTGAACCAAATTGAATTATGTTTGTGGCATTCAACCTTTTGAGGCTCCTGCTGATTGTTTGTTTATTTGTTTGTTTGTTTGTTTGTTTGTTTTTCCCTGCATTCCCTCATTTATTTTTTGCCTTCTCCCTCTGCTAATGAGTACATGTAGGATATCTTACATTCACCTTTTATTCAGCTGAGTAAGAAAGTGCTGTATTATAATTAGATAAGCAGTACCGAAATGAAACTGAATGAGAAAGATTATGCTGTGTCCCCAAAACACACATGCTGACGCTGTAAATGTTTGACTTTTAGAATGTAGGCTTTCGAAACTAATTCCACAGCACCATTTAAAAGTAAACATGCTCTGCATTAACCAGCCACTAACATGTCCTGTCTGAGAATAGTGGCATCAAGATGTACATCTTTGAAGAGTCCACTGCCTAAATGAGATGGCATTCAATCCTTGCACTAAAGTGAAACAAAGAACTGCAGACATTGAAGATCTGAAACACTTACTTTAATTCTGCTTTCTCTTCATGGATGCTGCCAAACCTGAGTTTCTCCCACTGATTTCTATTTTTGTCTCAATTGTTGCATGTTGGGCCAAGTCTTGATCCAGTACTTGTGCATTGGCAGAGGCATTGGCAATGTTGAAGAACAAGTTAGCAAGGCTGCCTTGGGACATCTTTACGATGGTAGGTGTGGAAGAGAATAGGATGAATTGCAGAGGTCACTGTTCACAGAGTGAGCTAAGAGACATTGTGAGGCATAGTATTTGCTGCAACACTCCAATCCATAAATTCCATTGTTTGCCACTAGTTTTGCTGCCTGCAATAAACACAATGTTTGCCAGGATGTAGATAATAAATTACTTTGGCAGCTTGGTAGCCCTCTTGTTATAATTGGGTTACTGCAGTATAGTCCATCTATGCCCTTAAACCAGGTGTTCGTGAGTTTGAAGTAATCTTGAATATCTTTCCCTCTGTGTGTGTTTTTGTGTTTGGCTTGTCCTTGCTGGCTGCTTGTACAATACCTCATGACCTAACGTGTGAGACCAAGAATCCGGTAGGATCAGTTCCCATTGCACAGAAGCTAAAACTTGTGGATGCTGGAAATCTGAAATAAAAGCAGAAATCGTTGAAGTTGACTTTTCAGGTCTGGTAGCATCTGTGGAGAGGGTAATGTAGTTAACATTACAGATCTGCCATTTTTCATTAAGCATCATTTTATAGAGAGATGTTTTTCTTTTTTGACTAGAGAAAATGCGGAGGCAGACCCAGTGCAGGTATTTGTTTTTGTTTTTGAAAATTAATGTATAAATGAGATGGAAGTAAAGGTCGTTTGTCGCTTCCATAAGACTGAAGGGCAGAAATCCAAACTTTGCAAGCTGTGAAGGCTCGAGATGAGAACAAACATGCTTTTATTTCCCCAGGGCATGTACTGAATGTGAAAGAAGTGGGCTTGATTGCTGCTTCAGTAGGAGGTGTGTTGACATCTGTAGCGTTGCAGGGTGGAGAACTGCAAAGGTATTTACCCACACTGTCACACGGCACTGACCCAAGGGAGAGGCCAGTGAAGGGAAATTACTGCTCATGGAAGTGAAGTGCTACAGGGTGTGTAAGAGGGAGGTTCACAGGATGAATGACACTTTCTCATTGTATTTCTGTGCGTTCTTGTCTGTCAAACATAGCTGACCACTAATTTGAGCTAATAGAGAAGAAAAAGCTTAGATTGTTTTCACACCTAGAGCATGATTGTAAAGATTCAGTAGTGGGAGACCTGGGGAATAAAATTAACAGGGAGAGCAAGAGTATGGGGAATTTGCATGCCTATGTATCTTAACTGTTTGCTGTTTTGATACTGCCTGTTGTGCGTCAGCTGTAACTCAGCTTTCCTGTTTCCTTCTGTGACACACTCCACCAGACTAATGCTTCAGTTGCAGTACTGAAACTGTCCTGTCGGAGGAGCTGTTGGATGAGACAGTACACCATGCTGCCACCACACCCCCTCCCAGCCCCACACCTCCCCCACCAACCCCACACCACCCTCAATCTCCATGCCCCTCAGGGGAATGTAAAATATCCCATTGCGTTGTGCAAAGAAAAAGGAGTGGGATTAACTACTGTATACTGACTGATATTTCTCCCTCAATTGACATTACAGAAACAGATTATCTGATCTCTATCATATTGATGGTTGTGGGAGCTTGCTGTGTGTAAATTGGCTGTTCTTTTTCCCTGCGGGGAGGTTATGCTGCAATTGTATAGGGTGCTGGTGAGGTTGTACCAAGAGTACTGTGTACAGTTTTGGTCTCCTTACCTGAAAAAGGATGTGATGCAGAGGAGGTTCACTGGGTTGATTTTGGAATTGAGGGTTGGCTTATGAGGAGCGATTGAGTGGACAGAGACTATATTAATTGTAATTTAGAAGAACAAGGGGGGCCTTATAAAACATGTAGAATTATGAAGGAATAGGTAAGTTTGTTTGTTTGTTACTGCTGGAGGGTGAAGTTAGTACTAGGGAGCGTTGTCTCAAAATAAGGGGGAGCATATTTAGGACTGAGTTGAGGAGGAACTTCTCCACCCAAAGGGTTGTGAATCTATGGAATTCTTGCCTGTGAAGCAGTTGAGGCTAAGATGGATATATTTTTGAACGGTAAAGGAAATAAGGGTTGTGGTGACCAGGCAGCTAAGTGGAGCTGAGTCCATGAAAAGATCAGCCGTGATCTTATTGAACGGCAGAGCAGGCTCCAAGGGCCAGATGGCCTACTCCTCCTAGTTCTTATGTTTTTATTAAAACAGTAACTGCACTCCAAATGTATTTCAGTGGCTGTAAGGCACAGAGGGATGTAATTATGCAACACAACCACCTGGCTAGTTTTTTTAAAGAGATGCTGCACTGTTATCCACACCATGCAGAAATGAGCATTATGTTGTCATGTTGAGCTGACATTTGGACAAAAAAAATTCAGCTAAATATCTGAGCTTTTGACTCCTTCCCTGTCAGATGGACTATGTTGTGGCTCTGTTTTGTTTACGTAGCTCCAAGTTTCTTGCTTCGGTCAATATTAATGCGCTTGGGTCTGAACAGGAAATTTTTTTCTACATTATTTCATGCTGTAGAATAACCCATCTGTTGGGGAAAATATAGTCACCTTGATGGACAGCATTTCAGATCACCAGTACTTGCAGAAGTGAATGCTTCTGGTGACAACGCATCAGACCAAATACGAAAGCCAAATACTGAGGAGATTGGTATCAGAAATGAACAGTTAACATTTTGAGTTCAGTATGGATCTGAAACATTAATCATTTCCCTTTCCGGCGTGATTACAACTATGCATGTTTGGCAGCCGTGCATGCTCAAACACAGGCCACGAACATTGCCTGGCCATCGACAGCACACGCTGCAGGATGCATCAGTGCATGCATCGATGATTATCACTGCATTCCGTGTGCAGTGGTGTCAGTATCGGTACATGCATCACTGCTGGGGGTGGCCAGGCAGGGGTTAGGCCCTGTTGGTGCAGGGCAGCATTGGGGTTGGCGGAGTGTTGCTGCACCAGGGGACTGGGTTTGGGAGGGCAAAACCAGGAGGTAGCCAACTTTTTCCCCACAGAAGGCTGAGGGAAAATTTAGGGAGTGTGGTGATAGAGGTGAGCAGGAGCAGGGGTGGGTGAGAGGGGGAGGCTGCTCAGAGAAAATAAAACAAAAACTTATTTTTTTGTTTGATACAAGGGATATTATTTTACATCCAGTCACTTAATTCCCAATTGTTTGAGAATTATGTCAACCTTCTTTTTGCTGTTTTGAGTTACCAGGAGGTGACGGGTGCATTATACCGTCTTCTGTCTCCACGGATGCTTCCTGATCTGTTGAGTATATCTGGTATTGCTTTTATTTCAGATTTGCAAAAATTCTGCTTTTGTTTTAGAATGTTTTAACCTGGCAGATTGCGCTTTTTAAGGAAAGAAAGAGTTTGGGTTTTATCTGCATCCTAACAGATACATTTGTGTATCTGAAGGCTGGTTTGAAGTCACTGTGCTTAACTCCATGGACTTTGTTAAATGGCATCAATATACATGAACACGGTTGGTGGGTTTTGTCAACTCATCTGTCTCATTATCAGGATAACACCAGATTGACAGAAAATTCTTGGAGTCAGCTGCTTTATTTGGAGGAGTTGAATGCAAAGGAAATCACTTATTCTATTCATGATTTATTCTCTCATGTTCCTTTCTTCATTGCATCACTTTGACGGCTTCCCTCCGCCCCCCCCCCCCCGCCCCCTGCCACCCCCGCCCCCCCGCCCCCCCCGCCCCCCCACTTCTATTCCTTTTAAAAGAGGGAGGCAAAACCTCATTGATAATTCAATATAAATACTCAGGAGTATGTTTTTAACTCACTGTGTTTAGGTTGCAACATCTCAGTTCTGTGAACAATGAATATTTTGAAGGAAGTGAGTGTTAGAAAGGAATTGTAACAGCTAGTCAACTACTGCAGCCTTCACATAGAGCCAGCAGATAAAATATCAATGAACGGGTTTGGAGGTGTTAAATTGAGGAAGGAAATCTTGGGCAGGACATCAGGAACGCCCGTTTTCAAAACTAAAAATACTAAAAGACAAAAGCGAGAACTTGCATTTATATAGCACCTTGCAGGCCAACAGAGAAACATTTAAAGGATAGTCACTGATCTATTGAAGGAAAATGATGTTTCCTACATGAATTTGATAAATGATCAGATGATCTGTTGGTGACTTGGTTGAACTCATTTAGATAGATTTATGGGATATTTCAAGTGAATTTTGAGAACATATGCTCTTTAAGATCTCAGCTGAGAGACCAGACCTTGTCCACTACTGTTGCCCTGCCTAAATCGTTGAATTCTGGATGTAGGTTTGCTCACTGAGCTGGAAGGTTCATTTCCAACATCACCCTACTAGGTAAATCTACAGCGGACCTCTGGTGAAGCATGGCTGATAATTCCTGCTTTCTATTTATATGTTTGGGTTTCTTTGGGTTGATGTCATTTCCTGTTCTTTTTCTCAGAGGGTGGTAAATGGGGTCCAAGTCAATGTGTTTGTTGAAAGAGTTCTGGTTGGAATGCCGTGCTTCTCTGAATTCTCGTGCGGGTTTTTGTTTGGCTTGTCCTAGGAATGATGTGGTGTCCTTCCTCATCCATGCGTAAGGATACTAGTGAGAGAGGGTCATGTCTTTTTGTGGCTAGGTGAACTACAGAAGCATCTACAAACTAAGCTGCATCAGAATATTATTTCAAAGAGCCAACACACACTGCAGCACAGAGGAACTATGCAGAGCAGAGGAAAATCACCTATACAGTATATTTTTAAAAAACGGGTAGCCAATGAACACAGTCCACCGATTTCTCAGCAACAAATCCAAACAAGCAGACAAAACACACCCAGAAACCCTAAGCACTCTCCCCTACGTCAAAGACATCTTGGAAATAACCGCCAGATTACTCAGATCCCTTGGCATCATGGTAGTCCACAAACCCACCAACACACTAAAACAGCAGCTAATGAACATGAAAGACACTATACAGACAACAAGCAAAACTAATGTCATTTACAAAATACCGTGCAAGGACTGTAACAAACACTACATTGGACAAACAGGCAGAAAACTAGCCACCAAGATACATGAACACCAATTAGCCACAAAAAGACATGACCCTCTCTCGCTAGTATCCTTACATATGGATGAGGAAGGACACCACTTCGACTGGGACAACACATCCATCCTAAGACAAGCCAAACAAAGACATGCACGAGAATTCCTAGAAGCATGGCATTCCAACGAGAACTCTATCAACAAACACATTGACTTGGACCCCATTTACCACCCCCTGAGAAAAAGAACAGGAAATGACATCACCACAGGAAATGACATCAGCAACCCAAAGAAACCCAAACATATAAATAGAAAGCAGGAATTATCAGCAATGCTTCGCCTGAGGCCCACTGAAGATGTTACCTAGTAGGGTGACAAAATGTCTGGAAATGAACCTTCCAGCTCAGCGAGAGAACCTCAACCTGAGCTACAAATCTTCTCATTGACTCTTTTTGAATCCCCAACCTGCCGACTAATCTAAACTGCCACTTAATTGGGGAGTTTAACATCTTTGTAGGACAACTGATATGTATTATCGCCCGGAGGGATGCTTCTGGGTCTGCTCCTGGGCCTGGCCAGGTTGGCTATAGATAGGTTCAAGCAGCAGGATGTGGAGCGGGTCATAGCTATTGACTGTTGCCCCTTTGCCATGGCTACATTTATACCTGGGTGACCTCGGAGAAGGAGCACGTGGTGTCCATCAATACACTCAAAGCCTTTCGAGAGAGTTGGGAGCCATAGGGGGATGGAGTGCTATCTCTCTCCTTCCAACTCTATTCTGATTTGAGCCTCAACCAGCTCTCCCTACTTCCTCCTCACCTTTGATTTGCATTGTGCCTAACAGACTTTGCACGTAAATTACTCAATTGGTTAAAAAAAAGTGATTTATTGGTGGTGTTTGTGGGGAAAAAAAACACGGGTGATTTGTTGATGGGGAGAAAAATCATCTAGTTCTGTGTAAGAACACTTCTGGAAAAAAAAGTAGGAAGACCTTTTGTAAATGCAACCACCCCCCTCCAAATCCTGTCCAACTATTATGTTTAAAAGTCAGCTCAGATCATGTACTCAAACCTCGATGTCACAGGGCTGTGTACCTTTTCTACAAATGAGCCCTACTAAAGAAGCTAAGTTCAAGGTTTTTGAGAAGATTTGTAGCTCTGATTGTGTATATAATTGTTGGTTTGTTTTCTGAGCTCATAGATTTGTATGCAGACATTTCGTCACTCTGCTAGGTAACATCGTCAGTATGCCTTCCAATGAAATGTTGACATTTTTTATATTTCTGTATGAATTTCAGGTTGAAGAGTTTTTCAGCACTTAGGAGTAACTTTCTGTCACTTATTTTTTTATTGTGTCTGCAAACCTAGCTGCTTCTGATTTAAATCTCCACCCACTGTGAGATACTTGTTGGGCTACTGAGCAAAAATACTCAGTGGAAATGTTGATTGTAACTCGACAGCTTTCAGCCCCAGCATCTCTTCAAGTTAGTTGCGTCTTAGACTGCCAGTACCCTCAGTGTCAGTTGCAAGTGTTCCTTCCTGTGTGACCCATCCTTGTGTCTCGACAGACAATTTGCTACTGGTGCTTGTGGGAACACTTGGATTTTCTCAGTATCCACCTATATACTTTTCCGATAGAAACCACTGATAATTATCAAGAGTAGAAGCTCTAAGGCTTGTCACTGCCTTGGCTAATATTTGGATAAAAATGTAAAGGTTTTGCATTTTATTCCAACAAAATCAATTTAGATCTCAAAAGGCAAGCCTTTCGATGAGTGAATTGTTGGTTTACTTTCCTGTAGGTCAAGATGACTGACTCTAGATGTCCTAGAATAGGGACACCTTGCTGCCATTATACAGGACAGTAGTGAGACTATGCATAAGCTCATACAGTACCAAAGAGGCCCTTCAGCCCTTCAAGTCTGTAATGCCAAAAACACACTACTGCATACACTCATCCCACTTTCTCGCACTAGGCCTTGACTGTTAAGACACGTCAAGTGCTCATCCATGCATTTTTATTTTAAAGATTGTGAGGTTTCCTGCTTCAGCTACCACCCCAGGCTGTGCATTCCAGATTTCCACCAGATTCTTCATGAAAAGGTTTTCCTCAAACCTCTCTAAATCTCCTGCCTTTCACTTTAAAATTATGCCCCCCTTCTTCTGTTCCCCTTAGTTGAAGGGTCAATCTGCTTTCTCTCCACCCTGTCCATGCACCTCCTAATTCTGTACATCTTTATCAGGATCCCCCTTCAGCCTTCTATGCTCTGAAGAAAACAACCCAAGCTTATCCATGCTCTCTCTTCATAGCTGGAGTATTGTGTGCAGTTCTGGTCTGTCTCGCGGAGAGAAAGTACAGTTTCCATAGCGGGAGTACAATGGAGGTCCACTAGACTGACAGTGGAGTTGGCTAGACTGTCCTATGAGGAGCAATTGGTGCATTGAGCCCTCTATTAACTAGAGTTTAGAGGGAAGGGAGGGGAGCTGATTGAAGCACAAAACTCTAACAGGGCTGGACAAATTAGATGCAGGGACGATGTTTTCCTGTTTGGGAAGTCTCTGGAACTGGAATAAACCATTTAGGATTGAGATGAGGAAAAGCTTCTTGTGGAAACATCTAACTCAGAAGGCTGTGGAGGCCATATCACTGAGTAGATTGGAGAAAGACTTTTAAAAACTTATACCATTTAGATTTTAGAGTTATTAATGTCTAAGGAGAGAAATGGGAAATAAGGCAGTAAGATCAAGGGTCATTGAATATTGTATATTGAGTGGTTGCGCAGGGTTAAAGGGCCTGATAGACTTCTCCAGTTCTGGTTTCTATGTTTTGAAGCTTCTACCCATGCACCTAGTTCATTTCAGATGTTTGAAAAGGCCAGTGCACTGAATTATTGATACCCAGTACCTGAGAAGGATGTGGAATGATTACACTGCAGATCTGAAGATATATTATTATGGCAGTTATGCAAATATAAATGAACAAGGTTTGTGTTTCATTTCCTTTTGGGGTTAGTTACATATTCACAGTAAGAATATCATCCGATTCTAACACATACTATTTACCTTGATTAACTGATTGGTGAGCGATTATAGTAAATATGAACTTTGTACACTCCTACTGATTTGAATGCAATACATTGATGTTTGTGCAGGGCATTAGCTGTGCTTCTTGGGCTATGTAAGCACACTCATTTTATAATGCAATTCAGAATAGATGATGTGGTGTTCAGGTCAATCAGCAATATAACCATAGCATGAAATGACATGAAATAAATGAGCTGTTTTATGCTAGTGAGGATTACATTTCACATTAGTTAGTTGGCTTGCTTTGTTTGCAATGTTTGTTGCTGTTATTTGTGTATCAGTTATAGGTATTAACTGAGTTTCACTTGAGCACCTTAAATCTGAGACAGTTAGTGAAATTGTGGTATGGTTGCATTAGGAGATACATGCTTGCAATGTTTTACTCTGTAAATAAAAGTTCGATTGAGTATGGATTAACTGGAGTGCCATCTGGAGTGTGATTGGCTTTTTCGAGTATAATGCTTGCACTTTAGAATGATTACGTTAGATTTTCAACCATAACTTTAAAACATATTAATAACTTAATGTGTCATAAATTAGACTTGCTTTTTTTTTTGGCATTTACAGTTCAAAGGTCACATTTCCTCCTCATGATGGTGAAACGCTTCCCATTGTGAGGCTGTGAAAACACTTTGAGGCTTTTCATCAAGATTCGACTGGAATGTATAGATCAAGGATTTGGGAAAAAGCCAATTATGACGACAATTATTTGCAGGTTATAAACCGACACAGTCTGTTTGGAATGGCTCATTTCTGCATTAGAACTTTGGGCTTCTTATTGCATGTGGGAATCATGAATGGCCCAAGTGATGAGGATAACTCCTATGGGCTGCATACAGTAGCAACAATGTGCACCATCTTCCAGTTGCATTGCAACATCTCATTGAGGGCTCCTTTCCTGGCACCCTGTGAAACTGTGGCCTGTACATCCCAGAGGGATAAGCACAGCAGGCAACTAGGAGGCCTTACACCTGTAAGTTCCCTTCTGAATCATGCACCATGTTATATTGTTGTTTCTTTTACTGTCACTGGGTTAAAAACCTGGAATATCACCCCTATCAATGCTGACCGTGCACATACACTGTGCAGACTGCAATGGTTCAGGAAGATGGCTCACTATCACAGTCTCAAGGACAATAAAAGCTAGCCATAGGGCATGGAATGCGCTGCCCGTGGGAGTGGTAGAGTCAGAATCATTGGCGACCTTTAAGCGGCATTTGGATAGGTACATGGATGGGTGCTTAATCTAGGTTAGAAGTTCGGCACAACATCGTGGGCCAAAGGGCCTGTTCTATGTTCTATAGGGTCTCCCAGCATGGAAATAGACCCTATGGTCCAACCAATCCACATTTAAGCATGTTCCCAATCTAAACTCCGTCCCATTTGCCTGCATTTGGCCCATATCCTTCCAAACTTTTCATAGTCATGTGGCCTCAGCTTGCATCCCAAGAATAAATAAATACAATAAATAAGATCAGGGCAAGAGTGGAATTAGAACCTTGAGCTACAATGTTTACCTGATTTTGTTTTATTCTCTTTCTATGAGGCAAAGCTTCCTCCCTCATCATTACAACAGTATTTCAAATTTAACATGGCTAATGTACTTCCTTGATTCTAAAGTGCTTAATGATGTCAGGGAAGATGCTATATAAATAAAGCTTGTTTTTAAAAAAAACTTCTCATTTTGGCAGCCAAGGGTTACTTTTGTAAACAAACTGCCATCTCCAGATGCTGATTGTTGTGAATTTTGAAAATTCTTTCATGGGTTGTGGATGTCACTGGCTGGTCCAGCAACTGTTGCCTTTGAGAAAGTAGGAACCACCTTCTTGTACTGTGGCAGGCCATGGGATGGGCAAGGGGAAGGAGCGGGGTACAGCTCCAGTATCGTTGGGAAGGGAATTCTGAGATTTCGACACACTAACAGCAAAGGATGGTGTGTGGCTTGCATGGTAACAGGTAGGTGATGGTGTTGCCATTTATGCCTTGTTCTGGGTTGCAGGGATTGTGGGTTTGGAAGGTGCTGCTGAAGGATCAATGGATGGGAACTACTGTGCATTTTGTAACTGGTACATTCTGATGCTACCGTGCATTGGTGATGGAAGGAATGAATACTTAATCGGATGGATTGGCTGCAATCAAGAGGGCTGTTTTGTCCTGGATTGTCTTGTGTTGTTGAATGCAAGTAATATGCAGTTGGATTAATATTTCCAAGCATTGTTTAGCACTGTTTACAAAGGCTGCACTCCTATCTCTGGGTACAGTGGTTATATCACTCTACCCCAGACTCCACTACGTAATGCTAAACTACTCATCCGATGTATTGCATCTGGGGTGTCAACTGCTGGAGGTGCTCAACCCTCAGCACAAAGC